>NC_052149.1:31565312-32165312 GCF_902713615.1 Scyliorhinus canicula | reverse complement strand
CTCAATCTCAATGAGGACTTAAGTAACCCTACCACCCAACTCCACACCAACCAATCACCCATCAACTTGTCATGACACCACTCATCTTTGTTATAAACGAGATAAGGAGTGTCCGAAAAGCACTCCCTTCCCACAACTACAAGGATTACAGCACATAATTTAAAAAAATAAGTAAAACTGCACAGACCACATTCCACATAATCGATTCAATATAGGCTTTTGCTTGAGCCCCTGTGCTCACACCTCGCATGCCCTTGCCAGGGGAAAGGACAACAACAAATAATCAACAATATAATCACAAGGGAGTAATGCCCAGGATTACTGAAGGACTGCAGGCTAATAACACCACTTATGTTGCTCGAAAAAGGCCAAAAGCATTAAAAAAATCATTTAATACTCGCCAGGATCTTTCAAGGATACGAATAAATAATAATAATTGCTTATTGTCACAAGTAGGCTGCAATGAAGTTACTGTGAAAAGCCCCTCGTCGCCACCTTCTGGCGCCTGTTCGGGGAGGCTGGTATGGGAATTGAACCCGCGCTGCTAGCATTGTTCTGCATTGCAAGTTAGCTATTTAGCCCACTGTGCTAAACCAGCCTCACGAAGCACCTTCACTTCCACCATGCCACCACCCCGATGCACAAGCGATCCATAGCCTAGGCCCCTGCCGGGGGGACATGATCGGCTACCTCAAACCCCTCACGATGAGCATTGAGAACAGGATAATGTAGGAGGAGTTGTCGTGGTGCCCAACCAACTCCAGGCCTCGAAGACCGGATACACTGTACTCCATCAAACCTGATACACCCAGCCTCTTGATCAAGATTACTAATGCATGGCAGCCAATTTTCAACCTCATTGTGTTTTTGCCTCCCGCTTCTCACGAGGGACAGGGCTCACGGATATTCCTTGTCCAGCTCCTACGTTCTGAATACATCAGGATATATGACACATCATGTAGCATGATCTCAATGAATCGGAGGCAGGGAAAGTGTTCTATTGAATACAAGGATTCTCTCCTGTGCCTGCACCATTCTCCCAAGGATCACAGTTCCTCAAATTGAGCTCTCGAGACCTGCATCACAGAGCTGAAATCCTCATCTAGAACAACATTCTCAATGGCGCCAATCATCCCTATGCACACAGCATCGCCCGTGGTGAAGGCCCACTCACCCAGCAACAACACTGCTGCAAGCTGTTCCCCACCCCAGCCAACTCCAACTCCCCGTCGTAAAGCTCCAAGCAGGATCATCCAGGGACATCGTGCAAGACATACATCCCAAAAAAATTACAATTATGAAGTTCAGGAAAATGCAGCCGCTCCCATGCTCACATCATGTGACCCCCCCCCCCATAAACTTAAAGTTTGTCTGTAGTAACCTTGGCCTTCCACATCTGGGATGCGTCTTCTACAGTTGACAGGGATAGTACGTAGGTACCTGTTCGTGTGCCAATCTTGCTCAATAGTGAAGTTACCGACTATCCGTGGACAGATCATTTGAATCTTGGCAAACACTTCAGGGGTGTGATGGTACTTACGTTTGCCACAAGACTGACGGTGTGAAACATGTGTTCACCCCACTTGCTCTTATCGTCCACAGCAACTTCAATTTCTGCTTTGTCAATCACCTCATGAATATGTTTCTGATGGGATACCAGATGGTTGTTCCTATTGCTTGAAGGTACCCATTGTATGCAGTCTGTTTGGATCAGTGCACAGCTCTTTGTAGATGCGTCATTCTTTACTCCAGTGCACTACTGCTGCCACAGGTCCTTTTTGTCACATGCCGCGCAGAATTGATGAAAAGCTGGGCATTTCCTTGGCACATGCTGAAGGCCACACCATCGCCATGTCTTGCTAGGTTTATTTATTCTAGTGAATGTATCACCAATTGGGATTGCGAGGATCACTTCGCACTTACGTCAATCCATGAGTAGCTCTTCAGTGTTACACCTTTTAAGCTTGTCTGATAGGGTCTTTCTGGAATGCTTCCGTGGGAGTGGATGCAATCACCAACTTAACAATTCTGTCTGAGAGTTCTGTGTTTGAAAAATCACTGTCCATACCCTTTCCCTGCATCTGCTGATGATATAGTTTATGGATTCAGTAGGCTGTCGAAATGACATGAAATCTCTTTGAAGTTTAGCCTGATTCTGAACCAGCCTTCCAACGTAGTCATATCATTTGGGAATCCATTAGCTCTTCTTCTGTTAATCTGGGTGTGGACCTTCACCCCAATTGGCCAGGAAATATTTATGGCTTGCTTGTCTGGGTCAGGCACACCTGAATCAAGAAACGAGAACTCTGTGTGCTGTTTAAACATATTGAATGTGGATAATTGAATAGCTGCATCCCAATTCAAACTGTGGAATTTCCTGGATATTCTGACAACGCCCCTTAACTTTCCTTCTCCTGAAATAGTAATTGACTGCATCTGCTTTTCTGAAGTTCCACCCATGAAGCTGAATTGCGGTAGGAATGCATTGCCGAGTAATGGCGGCTTCAAAAAATTGTTCAGCAACGCCCGAAGCAGCCATTATCATCACAACCTTATCTGGCCTGATTTTTATGACATTTGTTTTGGTTTTTATTTGTTTGACTCTCCCTTGCTTACTATCGATCTGGCCCACACCCTGGTCATTCACCTTTCCCGACTGAGTTAACCCAGTGCTGGTCCTCTCAATGCGCTGTCTCACTCATGAACTAACACTTCAATCATGCCACAAGGCATCCATCTGCTTACCAGCTCTTTAACTAAGCACAAGCTCAGTGCTATATCTCTTTGCAGACTGCACGCTGAGTTTTCACCTCTCTCCAATGCTACGGCTGCACTGCGGTGTGAGGGGGTCTTCTCATGCCCTGTAGCACAATCTAAGGCTGTTCACTATGTAGGGCCTGTACTTAATCTTGCGGCCACCCAAGACCATAAGATATAGGAGCAGAATTAGGCCATTTGGCCCAATGACTCCACTGCACCATTCAGTCATGGCTATCTCACCATCGCTGATCACCATGTCATGCCATTAGAATATAATACCATGAGACTATTTGCTGTACGGGACACAAGGCATTAACCCCGTATAAGGAAATTGGTAAAAGCATTGTGGGTTCATTTGTTAAGACTAGGCATGTGAGTAGTTAGACCTAGTTATAAACCTTGAAGATATCAGAGTGTGTGCCCCTGTCCCACTCAAAGCAAAAGTGAAACTAGGGCTGGATTATTTGACATGTTTCCCCTCTCGTGATGTCATGCTGATGTCTCTTAAAGACGTATTACCACAACCCTATTGCCCACGAGAAGATGGTGTGCTGGACATTGGGGTGGGGGGGGGGGGGGGGGGGGGGGGGGGTGGGTGGGCAGGGAGAGGAGGTGATGTGGTGTGTGGAATCGAGACTTGGCTGTGGTGAGTAACAATGGAGGAGATTGTTTCATGTGATGTGTAAAAATGGCTTCAGTCTATTATTATACCAGAGATGACCCCGGAGTTCACATGACAATGGCGAGTTACAGTGCACAAAAGACAGAGCGCGCAATGGCATGTTGCAAACATCCCCCTTTTCATTTTATCAGTTGCAACTGCAAGTTACCCACAGACGTGGTCTATAAAGAAACTATTTCTAAAGTGCCCAGATCTTCTAATAGTACGCATATAGATTGTTTCTGTTTGTTCATCTGGTTTCTGCTAGTTTCTGCACTGGGGTTGCCTCGCCAGGGAATATCATCGCCATGTTGAGTGTTGCTGCTGATCTGTAGCATTCACTAGGGGGCAGTTGCCTCTACGACTGATGGTCAACCCATTTGCTGTTCAGTTGGCAAAATCAGCTGTGTGCTGCGAAGGAGCAGCTTCTCCAGTTATAAATATCTGTCTGCGGTAATGGCGACATATTTGGCTGATCATTTTCACCAGGTCTGTTTTACCACTGCCTCAGCCTTCCCATTTGACTGAGGATAGTGTGTATGATGTGTAGTGTTGAGTCATTCATGAAATGCCTGAATTTCTTCCTCATGAACTGAGGGCCATTGATACCCATCCCAGTGTGTTTTCAGGCATTGCGTAATCTCGCTCGTGGTCAATGACATTAACTTGTCCAATCAATTTACAGTAATCTGAATTGTAATCAATAGTGACGAGATAATCAGTTTTAAAGCGAGTGGAGAGGTCTACCCCAAGCTTCATCCATGATCTGTCTGGGATGTCTTGAGTCATTGGCAACTCTTTAACTTGTTTAGATTGGTATCCATTACAAGCAAGCACTGGTTGATGTGGTCCTTGATCGCATTGACATGTTTGCCTAGTAGAGCACTTCTCTTGCCTTCCTCAGACTATCTTGATTTCTTGTTGGCTTGCATGGATGCACTTCAACATCTCTTTCCTAATCTCCAAAGGGATAATGACTCTAATTCCTCTGTACAAGATGTTCCTTCATCTCAGGATTCACAATACTCTCTTACAGCAACAGCAGTGTCCTTGATAGTTTCAGGCCATCTATTCATCACTACTTTCTGTAACACTTGGAGATTTGCTTCTCGTTGTGTAGGTTACTTGATCTGAGCAGGACGTTTGTTTGTTAGAATCGATGTCTCCACTGGGGTGGTTACTTCTGCGAGCGTGTTGTGCTGTTGTTTTTCATAGAATCTGGAAGGTTTCATACTCTATTTTAGCATCATCAACTTTGTTCAAAAGAATTGCAGCTCTGAACAGCAGGTTGGCAGTGTACATCTGTTTCCCCGGCTTTACTTCACTTTCAAATGATATTTCTGTAAATTAAGTAACATCCTTTGCAGGCACATTGGAGCAGATGGAAGCAGTTTGAGAAAGATGCTTTGAAGCGGTATGTGGCCAGATTCGACCCTCACTTTCTCCTAAACAGCTACTGATTAAAATGCTCACATGCAATGACAATAGCCAGGCATTGTTTCTCAATCTGTGTGTCATGCTGTTCAGTTTGCGTTAATGCTCTGGATGCAAACGCGACTGGTTGTCCTGCTGAATGAGGGTTGTGCCAAGTCCTGTTTCACTGGTATCATACTGCAGGGAGACTTTATGGCTGACATCATAGAACTTCAGCACTGGCATTGTGGTCACTGGTTGTTTGATGTGAGTGAAAGTTGCTTCTTGTTCTGTACTCCAGTACCACCGAACATCCTCTGCAGTGAACTTGCGTTAACAGTTCACACCCTGATGACAAATTAGGTAAGAACTTGGCTAGATAGTTCACAAATCCAACAAATTGTTGAATTGCCTTTACATCTGTTGATTGACTGCATCTCTGCTACAGTTCTCACATTTTCAGGATCAAGGTGAACTCCTTTTGCTATCAGTACGTGACCTATGTCCTCAGTCATCTTCAGTTGCAGGTTTTTCTCGAGCAGCGTCAGGTACATCTGGCAAGTTCTCTCTCGCAGTCTGACTAGATTCTGATCATGGTCTGTGAAGGCTTCTTCCGTCATATCTCCATGTCCATAGATTAACAAATCATCCACAATCCCTTTCAATCCTGTAAATTCATTGAATATCACATGCTGTCTGCGTTGATATTTTTCCAGAGCAGCAGAAATGCCAAAATGTGCAACCGTGTGAAACCTCCCAAATGGAATCCAGAATGTAGTCACAAAACTGCTTTCATCCAAATTCACCTGCCGGTTTCCTTGCATTCAAGATACTAAAGGCCTCTGCCTTGGCAAGTTGTGAAAACATTTCTTCAATGGTTGGCATCAGGTAGTGCGATCTCCTCAAAGCTTTATTGTGCTCCTTTGGATCTTCACACACTCTCAGCTTTCCAGTTTGTTTCACTGCTACCGTGCTGCTAATCCAGTCTGGAGGAGTTGTCACTTTCTTAATGACTTGCATCTTTTCAAACTCCTCTGGCTTGTCTTTCAGGCTGGGCCTGCTCTCTGGAGTAGCTGCAACTCCCCTTGGAAGATGCTGAGTTGGTCTCAGACTCTCACCTGCTTCAAGATGATATTCCCCATAAAGATATCCAATGCCTGTAAAAACATCTTTGTAATTTGTCAGGATCTCTTCAGCAGTCAATGTCTTGGTGCCGTGTGAAATGCTGCAACTCTCTTCTGGTACATGGAGGGTTTCCCTGTCCAAGTGAGAAGATTTTGTTTCAGGGCCACTCTCTGGAACTGTCAATCTTCTTTTTCCCATTGCATTGGACTCTCAACTACATTTGTCCTTTTGGGGTGAGCATCGTTACATCATAGCGCTCAAGTTTACCCTCAATGACTTCATTTTTGGGTCACCACCTTGAGCGACTGTGGGGGGGGGGGGGCCATAGTGGTCAGCGCTGCTGCCTCACAATGCCAGAGACCGGGGTTCAATTCCAGCCTCGGCTGACTGTCTGTTTAGAGTTTGCACCTTTTCCCCCTGTCTGCGTGGGTTTCCTCTGGGTGCTCCAAACAGAGATGTGTTTCAGGGTTTTTGCACACCCCATGTGTGGGCAGCATGGTAGCACAGTGGTTAGCATAGTTGCTTCACAGCTCCAGGGATCCCAGGTTCGATTCCCGGCTTGGGTCACTGTCTGTGCGGAGTCTGCACATTCTCCCCGTGTGGGTTTCCTCTGGGTGCTTCGGTTTCCTCCCACAGTCCAAAGGTGTGGTTAGGTGGAATGGCCATGCTAAATTGCCCTTAGTGTCCAAAAAGGTTAGGTGGGGCTACTGGATTACGGGTGTAGGCTTAAGTGGGGTGCTAATTCCCAGGGCTAATGCAGACTCGGTGGGCCGAATGGCCTCCTTCTGCACTGTAAATTCTATGTCCTCTTTTTCTCCTCTCATTTCTGCTCGGTCTACATACTCTATATCACAAACTGCAGCTGCTTTGAGCAGCCACTCCTAATTCTCTGCTCTTTCATTACCCAAGGAGTTAATTATTGTCTGCCTCTTTCATATAAGATGCTGATGTTCTCATGGCGCTTCAGGAGAAAGCAAAACCTCCTGAGTATGACCATCACTCAGTCTGATCCTGGCAAGCGGCAGCATAAATACAGGAACAATACATACTTCAGAATGTAGGTTAGAAGGAGAATCATTTTTTAAAGAATTAATTCATTACCTATCCCTAATTGCCCTTGAGAAGGCAGTGGTTTGGGATTTGAGAGTCCTTGTTTAAGATTCTCTTAAGGTAAACGTGCAGGTGCAGTTGGCAGTTAGGAAGGCAAATGCAATGTTAGCATTCATGTCAAGAGGGCTAGAATACAAGAGCAGGCATTTAATTTTGAGACTGTATAAGTCTCTGGTCAGACCCCATTTGGAATATTGTGAACAGTTTTGAGCCCTATATCCAAGGAAGGATGTGCTGGCCTTGGAAAGGGTCCAGAGGAAGTTCACAAGAATGATCCCTGGAATAAAGAGTTTGTCGTATGAGGAACATTTAAGGACTCTGGATCTGTGCTCGTTGGAATTTAGAAGGATGAGGGGGGATCTTATTAAAAATTACAGGATACTGCGAGGCCTGGATATAGTAGACATGGAGAGGATGTCCCTACTTGTCGGAAAATCGAGAACCTAGAGGGCACAATCTCAGACTAAAGGGACGATCCTTTAAAACAGAGATGAGGGAGAATTTATTCAGCTAGAGGGTGGTGAATCTGTGGAAGGCTTTGCCGCAAAAGGCTGTGGAGGCCAAATCACTGAGTGTCTTTAAGACAGAGATAGATAGGTTCTTGATTAATAAGGGGATCAGGGGTTCTGGGGAGAAGGCAGGAGAAAGGGGATGAGACAAATATCAGCCATGATTGAATGGCTGGGCAGACTCGATGGGCCGAGTGGCCTAATTCTGCTTCTTTGTCTTATTGTCTTCTCCTTGGCAGCGGTCCCAGTTTGAAGTTGACTTCGCTACCAGCGGTGTTAAATTTTACCCTAACGTGAGCTTCCAACCACATTTCCACAACTGTGCAGAAACCAGGGCTGGGTGATAGGATGCTACAGCAACTGACCTGGCCTGTAGTTGCTCACAACTACAGAGAACTCACAAGGACCTCCTTCAGCTCTGAGTCCAAAACTAAACTGAAACTTGGAAACAGTCTCATAGAAGAAGGAGCATTCCAGAACGGTCAGCACCAATCAGCATAGATTATCAGCTGAGAACAAAGAACAAAGAAAAGTACAGGACCTTTGGCCCTCCAAGCAAGCGCCGACCATGCTGCCCGTCTAAACTAAAATCTTCTATATTTCCGGGGTCCATATCCCTCTATTCCCATCCTGAGAACCCGGCAAAATAAACAGCTCATTGGCCTACAGCAGGGGTGTCAAACTCAAATACACCGTGGGCCAAAATTTAAAAATCGGGACAAGTCGAGGGCCGGAATGGTTCAATTTTTTTTGCAAAACTTATTGAAATAAACTTATTGAACCTGGAACTAATAAAGCTTAAGTTATTGCCTATAAAAACAACATTAAATATTAAATAAATAAAAAAATTAGTTACATTTATTTCTTATTGCTTTATCTGGAGTTTTTCCAGAGTAATTTCTAATGAAAACATTTTTCCACAGGCCAACATTTGTGATTCACACTATACCTGAATACACTAGGCATCAGCCATATCATACGCCATAGGCGCTTCAATTGCTGGGGCCAGCTTTAATAGTAATTAGATATTATTAGGGCAGCACGGTGGCCTAGTGGTTAGCACAACCGCCTCACGGCGCTGAGGTCCCAGGTTCGATCCCGGCTCTGGGTCACTGTCCGTGTGGAGTTTGCACGTTCTCCCCGTGTCTGCGTGGGTTTCGCCCCCACAACACAAAAATGTGCAGAGTAGGTGGATTGGCCACGCTAAATTGCCCCTTAATTGGAAAAAATAATTGGCTAATCTAAATTTAAAAAAAAAAGTAATTAGATATTATCTCGCGGGCCAAAGATAATTCCACCGTGGGCCGGATTTGGCCCGCGGGCCTTGAGTTTGACATATATGGCCTTCAGCCTAGTCCATCAAGATGAGTTATCACTGATGTCCTTTTTTAAAAAATTAAAGGTGAAGTCCATTTTAGTGAGGTCCCATTAACTATTCTGGTACAAAAATTTAAATAGCAGAGTAACGGAAAATAAAAGGGAAAAACAAGGGACAGACTGGACTAACCAGAGGATCCTTACATGGTTATAAGATGGTGGGACTGTTACGTGCAATTGTCCGTCGTCCCTGCTACAGACACTGCTTAGCCACAGTCTTTATCCCTCTCCCTGACAACTGCCTGAGGCTGGACCAGGCCACTTGCATCTTGGTGCCAGATTTGAATCCGAGTTGGTGTTCCAAAAACCTACCCATGTCATCGCTTTGACTGCCTATTTTCACCTCTATAACAACGCCCTACATAGCTTCCATCTCAACTGATTTGCTGCTGCACCCCCCATCCATGCTTATGTTATCGCCAAATTTGACTATTCCAATGGACTCCTGGCTGACTTCCCACATTCTATCCTCGGTCAATTCAGGTAAAACTCTGCCAGTGCCCTATCTCATCTCAAGTTCCACTCACCCATCATCCTTATTACTTACCTACATTGGCTCAATTTTCAACTTCTCATCCTTGTTTTCTATGGCCTTGTTCCTCCTTATTTCTCCTCCAACTCACAAACATCTGAAATAACTGCAGTCATTCAATTCTGGCTTCTTAAGCATCATTGATGTTAACCACTCCACCATTTGTGGCTTCGCTTTCAGATACTAGGACCCTAAGCTCTCTAAACCTCTTCACCTCTCTATCTTTCATTGCTCCTTGATAGCTCCCTCTTTGCCATATCTTTTGGTCATCTGTCTTAATATTGCCTTCTATTGCTTGTTGCCAAATTTTGTTTTGTAATAGTCCTATGAAATACCTTAAAGACACTATATAAATACAAGTTGTTGCTGTTGTCGTTTTGTCTGGAGAAGAACAACCAGGGAACTTGTGATTAATTTGGTTCTTGCTCTTCCTCCTCCTACTTTTCCTCCTCCATTTCTTGTTTCCCAGGTCGTGGGAAGAGCTTGTTTTCCAATTGCTCTGCTTGATCATGTGATGATCTGCTCTGTCATATTTTCAATGTACCGTGGCTCATGGTTTGCACCAGCTCTGTGCAGTGTCCACAAGCCATGTCTGGAGGGCATATTACTCGTTGAAATGTAGCCAGCCTGTAACCTGGCAGTTTGTTTGGAATAAAAGTGGCACGGAGGACTGGGCACAGGACAAGTGGATCATGACTTGTGTCAGGGACTTGGTGCAATTCTGCAAGATCTGTTGCCAAGGTTAGCAAGAAGCTGCACACTCAGAAAGTGGTATCCATTTCAATAGAGAAAGGTGCCAGGCTATTGATGGGGAACATGCAAGGCAATGCAGCTACATAGAATCCATAGAATCCCTGCAGTGCAGAAGGAGTTTATTCGGCCCATCGAATCTGCATCGATCCTCTGAGTGCGAATCCTACCTCGGCCCGCTCTCCCGCCCTATCCCTGTGATCCCACCTAGGATTGCACTGTGGGAAGAAACCGGAGCACCCAGAGGAAACCCACGTAGACATGGAGAGAATGTGCAGATTCCACATTGTCACTCAAGGTTAGAATTGAACCCAGGTCCCTGACGCTTTGAGACAGCAGTGTTAATCAATGTGCCAGCGTGCCACCCATACTCTGGTACATTAAACCCTGGAGGTGCCTGCAATGCAGGGGAAGCCTGGAGTTTGCCTGTCTCACTTCATTGCCCATGTGGAAAGTGGTGTAGGTAAGTAGGAAGCTTTGTTAAGATTCTAGATACTGTGATGTAGAATAAACTGTGAAATGCCACTAATGTCACCTCCTGGAACCTGAACTGGTCCCATGGTGTAAACGGTGAGAGCCATGATGACCTTAACAGCAGCAGGCTGTGATGCCCATTCCCCTTATTGGGGCTTCGGTTGATGCAGCCACCTCACACATTTCTCCACGAGGACATCAAGAGAGTGTTCCTCAAAGATCCACCATCATTTTGACTGCCTGCTCAGCGCCCTCCATCCAACTCTTCCGCCAGCTACTCCAGCTCTCGACTTCCTTGCTGCTCCACCTCCTCGTCCAGCTCCACCTGTCTGGAATAGACGGTTTGTAATGCAGAAAACATCGCCAACATTATTCCAGTGCAAACAATAACTCCAGAAGTCAGAATCAATTGTGGAGGCATACAAATGTCAAAGCAGCCCAAGAGGACGAATCAACAACTAACCAGCGTCAAGTGCAATCCGTTCTTGCAGAAACCTTTCTTACCATGATTTTTTGGGTGAGATTATTATATGGCGAATCAGGAGCTGGGGCAGACAGTTACCAGGTGTAGGCTGCTTTATTATGAGGCTTTTAAATACTTTCGATGCACTGTGCGGATGCCCAGAGAGCAAGCCAATCCAATATGGCAGGTGATACTCTTCAGGTGCATAAAGGCCTTCCACCATATTGAGGCCTTAGATGTCTGTATTGTGCTGAGAAAACAAGTGCAGTTTGATTGAAATTCTTGGTCCTTGTATTTTGAATGGTTGCGGCTGGATTACTTTGATATGTAAATCATTCCAAACTTCATCAAATTTTGAATAGAGAAGTTCCTCCTGATACATTCTAAATTTATTTTTCACTGATCATTATTTATGTCCCCAGTCCTAGTTTCTTGGTGTACTTTGAAATAATAATCTGAGTTTACCTTATCTGTGTCACCTTTCATAATTTGATAAGATCCTGCTTAACCGCCTGCTTTCTCAAGTATGAAGCTTAAGCTTTTCTACCTTTTACCCATAACTTATTTTAATTAAATTTGGGATTGGTCTGGTTGCTCACTTTTGTAATGCAAATATATATGTTTGTGCTGCTGAGCAAAACTGAATGCAGTACTGCAAACATGGACTGCACGGTGTAAAGGTTTGATTCCCCAGTTCCAGGCGCACCTTCGAATTCCATGAGCATTTCAAATGATTTGTTTCTCAATATTAACGCCCAACACACATTGGGTGGGTCAGGATTGGGAGGCATTCAAATTTTAAAATGGGGAAGGTGCCCCCCTCCAACGTGTTGCAAATGATGATGAGTGGTACTTAATGCCCTCCTCTGAGGTGAGTGTGGGGGTAGGAGGGGCATTTAATTAGCCGTGACCATGGCGGGAGACCACCATCTTCCCTTCTTCATCCAGATTAAGTTCCCAGAGACCTGCTGGAGACCGCTGCCTGGCATTAAGCCAACAGTACGTTGGGAACTGAACATATGGAAGCACAACAAGCACATCCTGGCATATTTGCTTCCTGGGAGTGGAAGGGGGGGATGTGGGGTGTGCTGTCTCATTCAAACGCATTCAGTGCCTGACTGAAGGGCCCAGTATTGGGAAGGAAGGGGAAGCATTAAAAGTCACCTCCCTGCCCCCCATGACCTGCTGCCCAACATCATTCAGATGTGCCAGGGCTCAACCTTAATCCAAGGCGTTGGGTGGGTTCATACCCTGCAGCAGGCACCGCTTCCCCTATGATTCCGCGTTAAGGCCTACCACAGACTTACTAAGTGCCTGTTTATCCCAACAGGCAGTGGGCCTTCTCGATATGAGGTACTGCGGGTCTCTCACCAGCTCGCCAAGCTGGTGGCTGGGACCACCGGTGCCTCCACTAAATTCTTCCCTTCTCCCTGTACGAATCAAGATCCAGTTTTTCACATTTCTTTC
Source organism: Scyliorhinus canicula (assembly GCF_902713615.1). NCBI lineage: Eukaryota > Metazoa > Chordata > Chondrichthyes > Carcharhiniformes > Scyliorhinidae > Scyliorhinus > Scyliorhinus canicula. The sequence goes on along the minus strand of NC_052149.1, from coordinate 32,152,671 downwards.
AATCATTGAGATTACATTGAGCAGCAATAATATTCATCGGGGGCAGCATGGTGACACAGTGGGTTAGCGCTGTTGCCTCACGACGCTTAGGTCCCAGGTTCGATCCTGGCTCTGGGTCACTGTCCGTATGGAGTTTGCACGTTCTCCCCATGTTTGCACGGGTTTCGCCCTACAACCCAAAAAGATGTGCAGGCTAGGCAACGCTAAATTGCCCTTTATTGGAAAAAAAGAATTGGGCACTCTAAATTTATAAAAACAAAATAAATAAATAAATAAATAACATTCATCAGTTATGTACCTGCCCATTGCAGAATTGATTAAATATTATTTTTCAAGTTTTAGTATCGTCTGTCCTTACCGCTCTTACTATTTATCGCAAACCTCACTTTTTAACACTGATTTCCCCCACTTTGTGTTCGTGGGTTCCTACAGCCCTACAGTAATTCAAAAAAAGATGCAAGGCTTAAACATATTTCTTTTGCTTGCAGATAATAGGCCCTTGAGTATGAATGTATGTTGCTTCTCGCAAGTGACCGGCTGCTGTACCTCTCTCAACGTTACTCTTGATCCAGCCCCGAGGTACAGGTTGATGGGCTGAATTGCCCATTCAACTCATGTTCACCTGTGCAGGAAAGCACTTAGCCATTGCTTAGTTTAATGATATCCTGAGACTGGTAACTCTTAAAGTGAAGAATTGCGAGCATGAATTGCATCCTGTGTGGTTGTGCAAGATGCAATGCACCACTGTGTATCTTACCAGAATACTGGGTAACACAGGGCCCTCGATGTAATGGCTCAAAATGCAATGTGTCATGGAAGAGCCTTACATCTTACTTATTTTAAAAGATCGTATTAATTGCTTTAACGCAAGTCGGCTGTTGCTATTATATTGATTACTTCCAAGCAATTACAAATGTTCACTTTGTGAGTACATATTTAATTTAATGTCAGGTGACAAAACATCCATCCCACAATTTTTTTTCAGAAATAGCAGAAAGCTTCACTTCAACTTTGATAACCACAGAACATCAATTTGATGGCCTCGAACGTTAGACGTTAGACAGATGAAACAAATGTTTATACACATCAAAAAGATTCGACTCAGTAGCTGTTTCCAAGGGAACATGTGAAAAAAGCACACTCACATGCAATTATTTGCTGTGAGTTTTTCTAAGTATAAGTGAACAGGGCTAACATTTGGTACGTGATGTTACTGAGCACTGTCAAATTATAAAGCACTGAATGTTTTGTTTTTCCACAATCATTTGGAACAAAGTCTATCTAGCTATTCTGTTGTCCATTAATAACTAATGTTTCAGCGTTGAACTTTTATTAAACTTTTGGTAGGTTAGTATATGGGCCTAACCTATACCTTAGTGCTACCTACAGCATTTGGTCTATTCAACCTGTCATCTTGATTAATAATAACTTACTAATACATATCAGTTGAGCTGGAGTCTAAGCTCCAGTTACTACAATGCATTAGAGAATAGGGAGGTTACCTAGACACCATTCCAGGAGGCAAACATACTCCTTAGGCTAGGCCCCTCGAATTTGATCCGCGATCAGGGACAGCTGGATGTGACTGTCAGTGAGACAGGTACAGGGACACAAGAGGTGGTAATGGACGTGCCCAGCCCCTGCAATTGTCCAATAGGTTTGATGATTTTGCAGCCTGTGTGAACAGGAGCAAGGACTGCAGGATGGATGTATAAACTGACCATGGCACTGTGGTGCAAAGAGCCATTCAAGTAGGAGGAGTAAAAAGAATGTAATTGTAATACAGGATAGTATGTGGGGTTAAGTACTGTTCTCTGGAGCTGAGAATGAGAGTCCTGAAGGCTGTGTTGTCTGCCCGGTGCCAGGGTTAAGGATATCTCCAGGCTGGGAAGGAACCTGGAGTGGGTGGGGAAGGATCCAGTTGCCCTAGTGCAGATGCCTACCAATGCCACACTTTAGGCCTAAGAACGATGTTCTGCTGAGGGAGTATGACCAGCTAGGTGCTAAGTTAAAAAGCAGAACCACAATGGTACCAACTTCTGCATTATTGCTGACAAGGGACATGTTGTGGAAGCTTTTTGCCTTGCACTCATCAGGCAAATACAAGAATACAGGGCGCAATTCTCCGCACTCACGACGGTGCGGAGAATAGCATGGCTCGTAAAATTTTACGGCCACGCTCGTTGGACGCCCTCCCGCTATTCTCCTCCCCCCCCCCCCCCCCCACGTCCGACTCCCGATACGAATCGCTGCCGCCGTTTTTTTACGGCCAGCAGCGATTCTCAGCTGTTCGATGGGCCGAGTTCCCAGCCCTTTACGGCTGTTTTTACGAACGGCAAACACACCTGGTCTGGCCGTTCATAAAAACGGCCGTAAAGTGCCGATTTTTAAAACCATGGCACCGATTGGCACGGCAGTACCACGGCCGTGCCAAGGGTGCCATGGGCCCGCGATCGGTGCCCACCGATCGCGGGCAGCGGGTCCGATGCCCGCGCACTCTTTGTCCCTCCACCGCCCCCGCTGTATCCATTCGCGGGGCGGCTGAGGGGCATCCCAGCCCACGCATGCGCGGGTTTCGCGCAAATGCGCGATGACGTCATCCGCGCATGCGCGGGTTGGAGTCTTCCAATCCGCGCATGCGCGGATGATGTCATATGACGCGTCAGCCGGCGCAAACTCTGGCAAGCGGGCTTAACGAAATTCGTTAAGCCCGCGATGCCGGAGTTTACGGCGGCGGCATGCTAGCCCCGACCGGGGACCAGAATCGGTTCCCGGTCGGGGAGGGGGGGGGGGGCTGGCGTCAAACCCGCCCGGATTTGACGCCGGCCTTACGATTTCTCCCCCTCTGGGAGAATCGCGCCCACAATTTTTAAACAATCACAACAATAAATACTACAGGGGCAATGGGTACTGATTGAATGGGAAGTCAATTCTGTTTCACCAAGGCATATGCCCTTTGGAAACCAATAGGTAACTAGGGACTCCCCAAACTCCCAGGTAATTCAAAAAAAAGGTGCAAGACTGAAGCATATTTCTTTTGCTTGCAGAGAATGGGCCCTTGAGTATGAATGTATGTTGCTTCTCGCAAGTGTAAACTGACTATCTTAAATTGATTATTAGTGTAGCTATTCGCGCACTCAGGATTGTTCAGCAAATGCTGCCCGATCGCAGAATCCCATCTAACAGTAAACATTTTTTCAGCATTACTACCTGAGCCATTAACAAATTGGCAGTGAGCACATGAGATCAGGGATTTGAATAGATGGCTCAAGGATTGGTGTGGGAGAAATGGGTTTTAATTCTTCACTTGCACAAGTCAACAGGCAACAGTGCTTGGTAGCTTTATGGGTGATGGTAAGCAGAGTATGGCAGGAAGGGACAGAGTGTAAGAACATTAGGTACCAGCAAACATGGTCAGATAGGGAAACATAGTTTTAAACTAATAGAGGGAAGGACTGTTAAGGTGAAGGGAGATAAGTTGAGGGAAAATAGGAAAGTATATTAATTTGAGTAAGGATGAGCTGAGAGGGACCGGAAGGGACAGAGAGTTTAGCATTAATAATGCATCAGAGAATAACGTTCATGTATGAATAGTAATAACAAAAATGGAAGTTACTATATCTGAATACATGGGACATCTGCAGTAAGATAGATGAGCTATTGGCACAGATAGAGATAAATGTTTTAGATTCCATTACTAAGGCTTGGTTACATGGTGACTAAGTTTGGGAAATTCCAGGATACACATTTTTAAAAGATAGATAGAAAGGAAAAGTGAAGGGGAATCCTTGATAATAAAGGATGACATCAGGACATTAGTGAGAAAGGATCTTGGCTCAGAAAATCTGGCAGTAGAATCCATGTGGGTAGAGATTAGGAATAGCAATGCTTAGAAAATGCTACTGGGGGTAGTTTATAGGCCCTACACCATCATAATACCATTGGACAGGACATTAACAAGATATTATTGGAATTTATAACAAAGACAACAATAATAATTGCAAGGGACTTTAATCTTCCGAGAGACAACATCAATCAAATTGTCTTGAGGATAGATTTGCAGAATGCTTTTGTAACATTTGCATGGAGTAATATGTTGTGGAACCAACTAGGGTTGAAATTATTTTAGATCTAGTATTGTGCAATGAGTCAGGGTTAATTCAATAATGTCAGAATAAAATATTCACAGGAAATAGTGATCATAATACAATTGAATTCCAAATTAAGTTTGAAAACGACATATCCATTCATGAACAATAATGCTAAACTTAACAAATCCAAGAACATAGATATGAGGGGAGAGCTAGCTAAGGTTGATTCGGTAAAGAGACTAAAATGTATAGCGATAAATAAATGGTGGGAAACATTTAAAAAATTTTTTACATATCCCACAAAAATACATTCCAATGAAAAGCAAAAGCTCAACAAGAAAGATTCACCTGTGGCTTAAAAAGGAGATTAAGGATGCTATAAGATTAAAAGAGGCTTAAAAGGTTTTCAAGAATCGTGGTAAATCCGAGAATTGAGAATGCTTTAGAACTCAGCAGAGAGCCATTAAAAATTTGATAAAAAGCAAAAAATAGAACATGAGAGCAAATTAGGCAGGATTATAAAAATAGATTGCAAGAACATTTACGGGCATATAAAAAGGGAGTAGCTAAAATAAACATTCGTCTCTTAGAAGCAGAAACAGGAGAAATTACCGTGGAAAATGAGGAAATGGCAGAGACATTGGACAAATATTTTGTGTCTGTCTTCATTGTAAAGGACACAAATTACATAAAGAAAGTAGAGGATAACCTAGGGTCAAAAAAAATGCAGGGAAATTAAGTTCATTTATATCTGCAGAGAAAAAGTACTGGAGAAACTCAGGAGCCTAAAATCTGACAAATCCCAAAAACCTGGTAGCTTACCTTCTCGGCAATACCGCTGAGGGTTAACGGACAGTGTTGGGGTGAATGCAGACCCACAAGTGTCATGAGCTGGTCAAAGGTGTGGGCATCAGGCAGCACCAGGTACATAAGGCAATGAATTGCCCCGTACATATGGGCGTAACAAGCGGTCAGCAAGATCACCGTCTGGTGATCGCTCTTGGTGATGCTATTTCATAAAACAAATAGCGCATCCGCTCCATGTTTTGATTACAGTCCTCAACTCCAGTGTCAAATACATCCAACTGCCCAAACAGAGGCATGGTGAAAGTAATAGGCTCCAACCTAGATCCACCAAGTCAGGGAGCTGACTCAACTGGCAGGGCTGCAACGTCAACAAAAAAGAACAGTTTACTCCTCGTCGCCAGTTTTAAGATGTCACGGAGAGTCCACCCTGAGTTGCAGCAAATAAACTTAGTTTGATTTACAAGGCTATCGTACACAGCTCTCGGTAAGTCGAAACTGGGTCTCAACAAATCGGTGCCAAAATGGCCGACCTTATAGACAACATAGATTGAGTTTCCTCTGACCCCCTTCACGAGGGGGCTGGTACTCCACACGAGACACATGGAAGACAAACATTCCCACCCAATAAGTCCCGTGCGGTTTGTGACAGGGCCAATCATGAATGACAGAGCTGAGGGAATATTACTGCACTCAAAGTATATAGAATCATTGGAATTCCCGACACAAACTGAGATAACATTTTGGGAGTGGACTTAAAGGGTTCTGTGGAGTTTGGACTGAATTCCAACAGCTGCGCGGCTCCTTTAAATCCTCACATTTTTTTCTACTGGTGGGTGTGGCCTATCCGGCACCTTTGATGTTTGATTGCTGCTGAAAAAAAGCCAGTGAAAAGGAATGTGTTTTCCCCCTGCAGTTTAATTAATTCTCAGCATATGGGACTCTTACCACCCACTTCACACAGCAGCTGACGTTAACCCGAACCAAAGCTCAGGATCTCACTAAGTCTGAGGCGGTAAAATGGAGTCACTCCGGAAGAAAGTTTGGGAAGCACTGTCTTAAAGGATTTGGATGGGTCATCAATATATTTAAGACTGGGATAGACTGGTCTCTCAGGGAATCAAGGGATATCCATAGAATCCTGATAGTGCAGAGGGAGGCCATTCAGCCCGTTCATTCTGCACCGACCCTCTAAAAGAACCCGCTACCTAGACCCACTCCCCCACGCTATACCTGTAGCCGCACCTAACCTACCCAGCTTTGGACATTAAAGGGCAATTCATCATGGCCAATCCACCTAACCTGCACATCTTTGGACTGTGGGAGGAAACCGGAGCACCCGGAGGAAACCCAAGTGGACACGGGGAGAAAGTGCAAACTCCTCACAGACTGTCACCCAAGGCTGGAATTGAACCCAGGTCCCTGACGTCAAGAGGAAGCAGTGCTAACTATTCTGCCAATGTGCTGCCCAGAGACCGGACGGGAAAGTGGAATTAAAGCCCAAGATCAGCCATGATCTGAATGACTGAGCAGGCTCGATGGGCCGAATGGTTTTCTCCTGCTCCCATTTTTTCTGTTCTTATCGAGATAGAAATATAGTGGCTATATTATTAAGATCTGCCTGTGACTCAGCACTCCTGTAATATAAGGGCCAGAGTTTTACTGCTCCCCCTGCTGGTGGGATTTCCCGGTCACACCAAAGTCGAGGGATTTTCAAATGACCCGCCACATCTTGCGGCCCTGCCCCTGCTGTGATAGGGCCGTCTTTATTACTCATGTATTGTTAAGTCTGCATTACCACTGTTGGAAATATCAACATTGTTCCAATGATTGGTGTGACTATGGATGTTCAAGGATTTCGCCGTGGGATAAAGCACGATTCATTGGAATCTGCTTCTTCAAAAACAATCATCTTGTTGAACTTTTACCCTCAGAAATTAACCGCTGGGAACAAGGTGACACCGAGCACAAAAGGGGATGGAATTCCTCTAAACATTACTGCTAATGTGCGTGAGTATGTGTTAACGCGGTTAATCTGATTGGTCAGCATTCACAGAATATTAGCCCAATTCTAGCTAATGGAGCTAAAATTCCTTGAGGGAATAATCCGGGTTAATGTGCAGACCATATATTAATATCTTTTTTGAATTGTTGAAGATATTTAATACATTAATTAAAGGGAACAGTACAACTGTGCTTCTTTTTGCATTGTAGCCCATTGTAGGGTGATGTTAATGGCATTTTAATGTCTTTTTATGTACGCACAAAATGCCAAGGGCGCCATTGGCAGGACAGTTGGTTTGTGATGCGGAGCGATGGTAACAGCAAGGGTTCAATTCCCTAAGGTTATTCGTGAAGGCCCCACCTTCTGAACCTTGTCCCTCTCCTGAGGTATGGTGAGCCTCGGGTTAAATCACCACCAGTCAGCTCTCAAATGGGAGAGCAGCCTATGGTCCTCTGGAACTGTGGCGATATTCGCAGCAGCATAGGTGCCAACATTTCCTGCATAATAAGTATTAAGACAAAAGCCATTGGACAGAATCGCTTCAGAAATTGGTGAAGTCTGATTTTGGATGGGAAAAGTGGCATTTAACCCGTCGACAGCAATGGAGGCTTTTTGCAGGATATTGCTGCAAGTACTGTACAAAGTGAGCAGGCACGGGTTCCACACCATATCATGGCCTTTATTCGCTTGCCCTAATGCCACCTCAGTGTTTCAATGAACTGGGCACCATTTTTAAAGACATGCAGCTAGCACTCTTCCGGAAGTTGCTGGGAAGCATGGCTGCCAAACCTAGGAAGCTTACAGCACCAAAGTTCACCGACACCTCCCTCGAGTACCGGCTGGATGCAACGGGGGCCCACCACGATATTCTATTTCCACACTCTGGCCGAAGACCCCCATCGAAGGTGACCGCTCCAACATGGAAAACGGTGGCAGAGCCGTGGTCAGTGCCAATGCCTTGTAAAAGTGGACAGTAATTCAGTGGTGCCAAAAGATTAATAATCTCCTCCTTCAGCCAGGGAAAATCACGCCGCTCATCACTCACAACTCACAGATCTACAGGAATCTCTCTCACTGCCAACTCAAGGCACACCACCACTCCCTCTCCCACTCCCATCATCATCTGCCCTGTGGGTCGTGTCCTCATCACCTCCCTGCTCCTACTCACCACCCACAAATGCCATGCATCCTTACCATCTGCCCTGGCATGTGTCCTGCTTATGCTCTCTCCATCTGTTTTCATGCAGGTCAAGCTGGCACACAACAGGGAGCAAACCCTGATGGGCGGAGAGTTGCTAGATTTCAAGGTCCTCACAGGCTTTGAGGAGAGAGCCATTCAGCTGGCCGGGGGTTGGGGAGGGGGGCAGTGGGGGGGTGGATCGTTCCTGTCCTGATGGTAAGGTCGGTGACTCTGAACCAAGTGGAGATCCAGCATTGTAGCATTCATCAAACTACCAAGTTGTGAGCCATGTCTCCTGTTTCCAAAGGCCCTTGCCCTGCTCTAATGACCTCTCTTTCTTCTGGGTTCATGAGCCCACTCCTCACCTCCAGCCCTAATAGCAGCACAAAAGAGGAATTCACAGGCCCTAACATTGAAGACCCATCACAGCGCTCATCCACACCCTGCACCACTGCAGAGACACATGCCTCGGTGGGGCCTAGTTCTGGAGTAGTCTCGGGGTCACAATCTGGTGAACACATCGTACTGTGTCCTGCCCATTCAAACTCCCTCCTCTTGTGACCACTTCAGTCCCAGCTCCGCAGGCTAGGGAGGGTGGCACTGCCACATAGCCCGATGCCAAAAGCAGGCTCGGGTCCTCCAGGTTTAGCTCTCCAGCGTACGTCTGCCAAGGTAATCTCAGACAGGATGTAGTAGTCGGTAGGCCTCAACCTCCACAGTGATGTTGGGGATGTGCCAAGACGTAGTGGCAGGGTAAGGAAGGTTAATAAGTTATTATTGCACAGCGTGGGCATGGGTGTTTATCACTTCTGCATAATGTTCACTTCTGTAAATAAACTCCCAATTAATTTTACTATTTCTATGGTTCCATGTTATGATGAGCAGTATTCCTGTCAGTCTGATGTGAAAACTTGATTCCTGCACAACATAAAGGTAGGGTTCTCAGTCCAGGACTTCCTCCACGTGCTTTGTTTATCCGTCTCCGCACACTGATGAGGTTCCTTCACAGTGACTGAACATATCACTCATGTTTGTACATCAATCGAAATTATGTCCTCCAAACTGTACTCGGCATCACAGAGCTCACTCTTCTCTGTGTGTCCTCTCCCACTCTTCGCGCTGTAAGTTGTCATCACCCTCCTGCAATGTAGGGACTATGGGCACCTGTTGTGTCTCCATCACAGGAGCTTTATCACAGAGGATGTGGGCTGCCATCAGTCAGATGGGAGAGCAATTCTCATAGAAGCCATTTGAAGGTAATGGGATGTTCTCACTGGATGTCCTCCTCATCTTCCATCAATCTAGTGGCAATGAACTTGTCCCGAGCTCATCTGCCTTGTCTGGGCGTTGCAATGGCCTCATTCCCATTTGCATCCTCCGCGTTGGATGAAACGTCCAAATTCATCCTGTTTCTCCGCCCATTGCAGTGATAGTTTGTGGAGGACGCAGCAGACACCATGGTTGGGATTCTCCGATCCCGCACGGGGTGGGAGAATCGTCGCGGGAGGGGGGGGCGTGGGAATCACGCCACGCCGCTCCGACGCCAGGCTGCCAGCCGGAGAATCAGCGCCAATCGCGCCTGCGGGGTCGCCGCCACGCCGGTCGATGGCCTTTGAAAGCAGCCCCCCTGTCTATTCTCCACGCCTTGACGGTCTGAGTGCCCGTGGAGTCCCGCTGCTGTGGGTTATGTATGGTCCTATCCGGCGCGACCTCAGAGTGCTGGCTGCGGGGGCCATCCTGGTGGGGGGGCATGGGGGGATCGGACACCGGGGAAGGGGGGGGGGGGATGGGGGCCTCCACGGTCGCCAGGCCCATGATCGGGGCCAACCGATCGGTGGGTGGGCTAATTCCAGGGGGCCCTATGTTCCTCCGTGCTGGGCCCCTGTAGGGCTTCGCCATATTACCCGGGGGCCGGTGCGGGTCCGCGCATGCGCGCAGGATGCCATCTCCTCGCCGGCCGTGGCTCGCATGCGCGGACCCGCACCGGCTATGGCATGCCGGCTTTCAAGCGCCACTCTGGCGCCGTACTAGCCCCCTAGGAAGCGGTGAATGTCTGAGCCTGGAGGCCCGTTGACGCCGGAGTCGCTCGCGCCGGTTTTGACGCCGGTGTCAACACTTGGCCAGGATTTCAGAGAATCCCGGCCCATGTGCTTGACACCCACTGTGGATTGCATTGCAGAGCTCAGCCAGACCGGTCCAGGTATTGAAACCTCAGCTTCAGCATCTCTGTGGTCTGCTTGACCAGAGTGTGTATTTCAGCATGAGCCTGATTGTATCTTGTCTCAGCTGCTTCTGTGGGATCCACACTGACATCATCAGCCACTTCCTGAGTGGGGAACCCTTGCCCCCGAGGAGTCACCCTGCAGCCTCTGTGGACCCTGACAGATGCCAGGGATCTGAGAGCGGCTCAGAATGTAGGAGTCATGGGGATCAAGCGCACACCTGCAGGATGGTGTGGTCGCAGCTGAAACATCCAGTGGAAGCCCTTGCGTTTCATCTAGTTGACAGCTTGATGCCACAGAGCCCCCAGCACTTGTGGAAAACAAGAGACCTGCGCAGATCCCCTTGCTCTTACGTCCTGGGCTGCCTGATCCCAGTCGAAATAGATGAAGTTGTGTGCCTTTGTGAATTTTGTGTCTGACACCTCCTGGATTTGGAAGTTTGCAGTATCCAGCAGAGCCCTGGGAGGAACCACTTACCTAAAAATTGAGCGCTGCAGTAACTTCCTGTGCCACTGGCAGTGGATGCCCACCAAGTCCCCTGGCGCCACATCCTGCAGCAGGTGGAAGATGTAACCAACCAGTTCCCTGGATATGTGTATTCTTTGGTGACACTGGTTCTCGGGCATTTCCACGTATGTTAGATGCTGCCTGTAGACCCTGGATCCAGCAAGGTGACTACGAGCAACGGTTCCCTTGAGCTTATACGGAGCAGGTCTTGCCACCTCGTCCTCTTCATGGTTCTGCTCCTGCCTTTGTGAGACAAGTGTGCCATTGAGGGCTTCTTCTCTCCAGCCTATGAGCAAGAAGAATGGCAGTGAGATCACCAGGCTCCATGTTTTGTACGTTCTCCTCGTTGCAGTATCAAAGAGCGAGACTTGATGGTTAACATTTGTCTCCTGAGGACCCCTATTTGTTCATTCGTCAACTGCAGCTGCCTCTCAAAGCCCATCATGCCTTGGCCACAACATTGATGCCCAGTGCTCAGTTCGCATGCAGGTTGGGCAAGACCCCATACCACCCAAGCCAACACTAAATGGCTAAGTGGCGGCAGTTTGGGCTGTTCTACTCCATCCTAAGCTCTCATATCAGGCACAGCCATTGCCCTAGCCTTCATTGCAAGGCCTTGTACTCAGCTTGTCCATGGGGGGCAATTATCAATAGGCACTTCAGCAAAGAGTGAAAGATTAGAAGCACTATCCTTGGCAGTGTGCCATGACCACCTTCCTAAGGGGATATTGTAGCTTGCCCAGTCAGGCTATGGCGCTACCACACCATAGCAGATATTGAATTTGGAAGCCTGTGTGCCATGAGTTAAATGCTGAGCAGCAATCAATAGCACTCTCACAAGCGCTGCTTAAGTGGGCACAATTGCGTGATTGGTCTGACTCCAAGCATGTCAACTGAGCTCAAGCTAAACAGTATTAGATACAATGGAGTACTGATCATTGTCATGTCTTTCCAATAGCTTTGCCCTTGCCTACCTCCCAAATGCATACACCCTACCGTGCTGCCCATGCAGGTTAGGTTGATTGGCCATGATCAATACACAGGTTTATGGGGATAGGGTGGGGTGTGGGCCTAGATAGAGTTTTCTTTTGGAGGGCTGGTGCAGACTCAATAGGCCGAAAGGCCTCCTTCTGCTCTGTAGGGATTCTACGGATTCCCAATTTTCCCCCATGTGTTTACTGAAAACAGACTGGGCAATGTAAAATTGCTTCTTCAGTGAGCTCAATGGACTGCTAATTTTTTTTTCCAAAATGGTGGGTGGACTTCTGATCTTGGCTCCCATTCGCTTTTTGCATGATTAGAATTCCCACCTGACATCATCACTTTATATTTTGCATAAGAATGTATGTTTGGGGAGGGGGTATTGCCCAGTTTGCGGCTGTAAAATCCAGCCCTCCACCCCCATCTCAATGCACAGATGACTGCATTAAATTCAGTGCTGCAGCAGAAACATCATCTTTGTAGCATTCCCAGGATACCGAGTGCCATCGATCTGTCCCATGTAATCATTCAAACAACTGTAAAATATTCCACGGTGTTCCTGAGCAGAGCATAATGTCGCTCTGTGGCCATATGGGATAGTTTTGTAGCCCTGATTCAAACCCTGTTCACACAGTGTGCGTGGTGCATGCTACGAGTAAGCGTGGCACCGGGCTCTGCCCGCTGTATTCCTCCAGGAGTGAGCAGGACATCAGGGAAAAGTCCTGGTGAGAGCAGGTAAGAAGAGGGCAGGGAATCTGAGCTTGAATCAGATGGAACTATTCGAATGCCACATCTTGGCTGACACAGAACAAGCGGCAAAGCTGAAGAATAAAAGCTGAGTGCTCAGTTCTTTACTCAGACTTCAATGTTTAAGCATTCACTATGAAAATTAATACATGTAAAAGCCACATGATTACCAGGCTCTTGCATCCCCATGGGAGTCAGCATGCTGAAGTATAGCAATGGCAATGGGACAGGTTCTGAGCAGACATCTTGGCCGGGATTCTCCGGCCTCCCGGCAGCAGGATTTTCCGTCCTGCCACTGGGCCAATGGGGTTTCCCATTGTGGGCGGCCACACGCCCTCGGGGAATCCCCGTGCATGGGTGTGCTGCCGCCACTACGGAGAATCCCGACAGCAGAGAATCCAGCCCCTTACATCCCAGCTGATTTAAAAAAAAAAAAAATTTGGAGTCCCCAGTTATTTTTTTCCAATTAAGGGGCAATTTAGCGTGGCCAAGCCACCTACTCTGCACATCTGTTTATGTTGTTGGGGTGAGGCCCACGCAGAAGACACGGGGAGAATGTGCAAACTCCACTTGGACAGTGACCCGGGCCTGGGATCGAACCCTGGTCCTTGGTGGTGTGAGGCAGCAGTGCTAACCACTGCGCCACTGTGTCGCGCCCCCCCCCCAGCTGATTTTATACTCCACCAGGTTATTTATAGAATGAATGCAGTCTCAGAAGACCTAGCTACGTGTGCGTACGTATGGAGGGACCTCTTTGAAGCTCTTCAATGGGACGCCACTGTTTATCTGCTGCACTCCCATCTGAAAACTAATCCCAGACTTTAAGGCAACATTTTGCATCTTTGTTTGAAGTAACATTAACGGGATTCTTTAAATTGAACTTGAAATGTTTTGTGGTGCCCCTGTGTGGTACATGCATTAATGCAAATGGTCCATCTACAGTCGGTACTCCTGTTATGTGATGTACTACAGGAATGTGGAGCATTCATGAGAGGCCTGCCTGCTGGGGATATCTTTCTGATTCAGCTGACTGCCTTTTCCACTCAACTGCAGCCTCTAATAGTCCTCCATGGACGTCAAAAATAATCGGTTCTCGGACCCTTACTTCTGGGGCTTCTCCCGTCTCCTGTACAGTGGCAGTACAGCACAGGTCTGACAATAGGTGGAGAGCCACCTGCCTTTCTGTATGCCTGGCAGGCTATGCTGGAACTAAGTTCATAGATCTGTCCAATGATCCACTTAAACACAGGCTGCTGCACTGCCACAAGTCTCCGAATCCCCCGCTCATATTGCCTACACTCTCATGGCCACTTAATTCCAGGGTTCGGAATTTGCATTTATTCAGTGCAAGTTTCCACCTGCACAGCCAGGTGCCTAAGGGAGTGTTTGAATCAGGTTTACAGCGGAAATAAATTTAAAAGGCTTTAAAAGCTACACTCTCTCTTGAAACATAAGGGTTTATGGAAAAATAATTCCTGCATGCTGGAAGTGCTTCACTCATGTATGGCCAGTTTTCACTGACGGTGCAATTGGAACTCCTGTTGGCCAATGTGAAACAAAGATTGTCCTCTTTGGCACTAACCCACAGGTTAATTAGTGGAAGAGGTTTGGCATCAGATTGTTCATAGGGTAAATGCTGTCACCAACATCCAAAGAACCTGACCTTAAATGCAGCAGAGAAAAAACTCCGAAAAATGTCTTGAGGGGAGGTTACACAACAGTCCCTTTATCGTACATACGCATACCCCAAGCTATTTCCATAAAGCTTGCTTGTTCTTTTATCACTGCTGTGCACAGAGCATTTACTTACCTTACAGCTACTTGTATATAGAGGCGGTGGCACAGTGGTTTTGTCGCTGTACTAATCATAGAATCACAGAATCATAGAATCATATAATTTACAGGACAGAAGGAGGCTATTTGGCCCTTCGAGTCTGCGCTTACCCTTGGAAAGAGCACTCGACTTAAGCCCATGCCTCCACCCTATCCCCATAACCCAGTAACCCCACCTAACCTTTTTTTTGAACACTAAGGGTAATTCCGAGACCCTGGGTAATGCCCTATGGGACGTGATTTCGAATCCCACTATGGCAGACAGTGAAATCTGAATTAAATTTGAAAAATGGTTACCATGAAATGACTGGTAAAAACCCATCTAGTTCACAAATGCCCTTTGTTGAAGGAAATCTGCCATACTGACCTGGTCTGCCCTACATGTGACCCCATAGCAATGTGGATGACTCTTCAATGCCCTCTGAAATAGCCTGGTCCAAGGGCACTTCGGGATGGGCAATAAATGCCAGTCCAACCAGCAACGTCCACATCCCATGAATGAATATTAAAGAAAATAGTTGCACAAGTTGCTCTGTCTGGGCCTGATTTGCAGGTGATCAGGAGTTTCCAGACTCTAACAAATAGACGTTATATGTTGTTATTGCATAGATGTTTTTCAAATTACCACATTCCTCAGCTGATCTATAACTCCGAGATAGCACCGGTGGCCCTAAAGATCCATGAACTCAGCGGTGCTCTCCCAGTATAAGTTGTCTGGCAGTGCAGCAATGTCGCGGTGGAAAATTGTCTCGGTCCAGGATACGCTGGGTACCAGCCCAGGCTGCTGCCTTCTCTCAGGGTCTGTTTTGTTAATTGTATGTTAATTGCATTTAATTGTATGCAGGTGGTTGGCATTAATTGGTGATTCACTTGAATGCCTCCATATCAACACAGTGGTTGTTGGATTCGGTCATGTAAACATGCAATGCGTATCTCTGTAAATAAAATATAAACATATTGCAAAGTTTGGCATCAGTTCTATCCTTTAGCAATTGGCTTTCTGGAATTTGTCATGAACCTGCCTGGCGACAGCAGTAGACAGTATTCAAAGGGGTTCCCATACATCTCCCAGTAACAAGTTTAGAACAGCAGTTTAGATAATGTAACAGCACTTGCTGTTGATTCCTATATTTCCCATTTATTTTACTTTGTGGTTATCATTTTGACCATGGATATTTAATAGACATATACCTTTAAGTCGAGCAAAGGAAGTGAGGAACTAAAAAGCCGGCGGAGGCCCTTCGGCGCCGGTTGATGTGGCGCCAAACACTCCGCCGCTGGCCTAGCCCCTGAATGTGCGGAGGGTTCCGCACTTTCGTGGAGGCCTGAAGCCGGAGTGGTTCACGCCACTCCTCGGCGCCGGAGTGACCCGCCCTGCCTGTTTGCGGAGAATCCTGCCACGTATTCTTGCCAGAGGCAGACGGTGATTGGACCCTACCCGAGTGGGGTGGTTTTCGGAGGATGTAGGAAGTGACCGTCAGATCCTGGACGCTGAGAGGATCAGCTGTGAGTGTCTGTCTCTCTTTCTCCATAAATGCTGCCTACTGCTGATTTCAGAACCTGCAGGGACGTTCTTGAGACCTGGATGAATTGATAGTGAGAGCCACTGAAAGCAAGAACCTCCGACTGAAAGCCTAGACTGAAGAAAGGATTACTGGAAGCCAACCATCCGAGACAAAGGCTCTTATCCTATTACTTTCATCATTATTTTAACACCCTTCTTTTCCTTTCTGTGTTTGTTTGTCTGTCTTGTGTATGTATAGAAGGTGGGGCGAGTTAAAGAGGTGGGGGTTAGATATAGTATAATAGTTAACCAGTTGTATTTGCTGCATATTTAAGTATCGTTATTGTTATTAATAAAAATTAATTGTATTTAAATTTTAAACCTGGTGACTAGATATTCAGCAGCCAAACACCAGAGACTTTGGATATTTTCTGAGAATTAATTGTTAATTTCAATTGTGTTGCAACTCTGGATCAAGTGGGACTGGAATTGACCACGCACTAGCACAGGCGGTCATAATAATAATCATAGAAACTTACAGTGCAGAAGGAGGCCATTCGGCCCATCAAGTTTGCCATGTTCCTCTGATAGAGCACCCTACTCAAGCCCACTCCCCAGTTTCCCCACCTAACCTTGGACACTAAGGTGCAATTTGGGATGGCCAATCCACCTAAGCCGCACATTTTTGGATTGTCGGAGGAAACAGGGCAACCCAGAGGAAACCCACACAGACATGGGGAGAAAGTACAAACTCCACACAGAGAGTCACCCTAGGTCGGGATCGAACCAAGTCCCTGGCATGTGAGGCAGTAGTGCTAACCACTGTGCCACCATATCGCCCTAAATAATCAAGTCTGAATATCATATGGAGGAGAAACAGATTATAGATGATTAGGAGGTCATTGAGATATACATACGTTAACATATAGTCAGGGAGATTGATTGGAGCAGACAGCCAAATAGACAGAAGGCATAATCGAAGAGCAACAGAGGTAAAATTGGCCCGGCCCTGAAAAGTCAGGAGAGGCAATTACCATCTACTAGTCTCAGGAAACGGACAGGCCAGATTCCAGTCACCAAATTTCAAGACTGATAGCAAAGAAGCTTCTAAGTCTTCAAACCAAGGCAGTGCAGCGTAACAGCAGTTTTAAAATACGTTTGCTGGACCAGGAAAAGGACGGTATCCAGATTTGAGTGTCATTCCTATATTATGTGGTAACTATAGCTGGTCATTCATAGCACAATGGTTAGCGCTGTTGCTTCACAGCACCAGGGTCCCAAGTTCGATTCCCGGCTTGGGTCACTGTCTGCAAGGAGTCTGCACATTCTCCCCGCATCAGCGTGGGTTTCCTCCAGGTGCTCTGGTTTCCTCCCACAAGTCCCAAAAGAGCTGCTGTTCGGTGAATTGGACATTCTGAGTTCTCCCTCTGTGTACCCGAACAGGCGCTGGAGTGTGGCGACTGAGGAATTTCCACAGTAACTTCATTGCAGCGTTTTAAAAAATTTTTTGAATTACCCAATTAATTTTTTCCAATTAAGAGCCAATTTAGCATGGCCAATCCACCTGACCCAGAGACGGGATCGAACCTGGGACCTCGGTGTTGTAAGGTGGCAGTGCTAACCACTGTGCCACCGTGCTGCCTTCATTGCAGTGTTAATGTAAATCTACTTGTGACAATAAAGATTATTTTAAATTTTTTACTCAATATGGATGTTGTTTGGGGAACAGGGGAAGCCTTACAGAGTTCAGGTATTGTGGATATAGATTGTAACAAGGAGTAAATTCTGTATATTAGTAATTCATACTTTTTAATTGCATTAGAGCAGAGTTGTCCTGTTTGTGTGTATTTGTTTTTTCTTTACTTTAAGAAATAGTCTTTAATAATTGTCATATGATGACTGGACTGTTTATTCTCACTGCGGTTTCACTAGTCTCCTCACATCAAAATAAAACTATTTGTGGGTTTCCTCCGGGTGCTCCGGTTTCCTCCCACAGTCCAAAGATGTGCGGGTTAGGTGGATTGGCCATGATAAATTGCCCGTAGTGTCCTAATAGTAAGGTTAAGGGGGGGAGTTGTTGGGTTACGGGTATAGGGTGGATACGTGGGTTTGAGTAGGGTGATCATGGCTCGGCACAACACCGAGGGCCGAAGGGCCTGTTCTGTGCTGTACTGTTATATGTTCTATGTTCTATATGTGGCAGCACGGTAGAACAAGTGGATAGCACTGTGGCTTCACATCACCAGGGTCCCAGGTTTGATTCCCCGCTGGGTCACTGTCTGTGCGGAGTCAGCACGTTCTCCCCGTGTCTGCGTGGGTTTCCTCCGGGTGCTCCGATTTCTTCCCACAGTCCAAAGACGTACAGGTTAGGTGGATTGGCCATGATAAATTGCCCTTAGTGTCCAAGAAGGTTAGGAGGGGTTATTGGGTTACAGGGAGAGGGTGGAAGTGAGGGCTTAAAGTGGTTCGGTGCATACTCGATGGGCCAAATGGCCTCCTTCTGCACTGTATGTTCTATGTTCTGCCCCCACGAACAGGTGTCCCAAGTTGGGATAACAGTGCTTTAAAAAAAATTAATTTTACGGGATGTTGTCATCGCTGGCTAGGCCAGAATTCATTGCCCATCCCTAGTTGCTCTTCCAAAGGTGGTGGTGAACCTCTTGAACCGCTTCAGTCATGGAGGTGTAGGTACAACCACATTACTGTTAGGGAGGGACTTCCAGGATTTTGAGCCAGCGACAGTGAAGGGATGGCGATACATTTCGAAGTCAGGGTGGTGAGTAACTTGGAGGGGAGCCTCCAGGTGGAGGCGTTCCCAGGTATCTGCTGTGCTGGTCTTCCAGAGGGTAGTAGTCTTGGGTTCGGAAGTGTGCTTCGTGACAATTCTAACATGTTTGGGATCGATTCTACATCCATCAGCAATAGGGCTTGTCATATCATAGATTACTACTCATAAACAGAGTAGTAATCTCAGGATTGCTACCAGTGCCACGTGCAAGTGAGGCAAGGAACAGAGAAAGTGAGCTAAACACGTGGCTACAGGGCTGGTGCAGGAGGGAAGTCTTCAGATATGTGGATCATTGGGATACCTTCTGGGGAAGGTGGGACCTGTACATGAAGAACAGGTTGCACCTAAACTGGAGGGGCATCAATATCCTGGGCGGGAGGTTTGCTCGAGCTCTTCGGGAGGGTTTAAACTAGTTTGGCAGGGGGATGGGAACCAGAGCTATGGATCAGAAGATAGGGTAGCTGTTGAACTGGCAAAAATAGTATGCAGCGAGTCTGTGAGGAAGGATAGAAAGTTGATAGGGTAAGTTGGACTCAGTGGAATGGGTTAAAGCGTGTCTGTTTCAATGCAAGGAGTGTCAGGAATAAGGGAGATGAACTTAGAACATGGATCAGTACTTGGAACTATGATGTTGTGGCCATTACGAAGACATGGATTTCGCAGGACAGGAATGGTTGTTAGGTGTTCTGGGATTTAGATGTGTTAAGAAGAATAGGGAGGGAGGTAAAAGAGGAGGGGAGAGTGGCACTGCTAATTAGGGAGTACAGCTGCAGAAAAGGAGGTAGTCGAGGAGGGATTGACTACTAAGTCAGTGTGGGTGGAAGTCAGAAACAAGAAAGGAGCAGTCACTTTATTGGGAGTTTTCTATAGACTACCCAATAGCAGCAGAGAGATGGAGGAACAGATTGGGCAGCAGATCTTGGAACGATGCAGAAGTAACAGAGTTGTTGTCATGGGTGCGTTCAACTTCCCTAATATTGATGGAACCTCCTTATTGTAAATGGTTTGGTTGGAGCAGATTTTGTCAGGTGTGTACAGGAAGGATTCCTGACTCAATATGTAGATAGGCCGACTAGGGTGGAGGCCATATTGGATTTGGTGCTTGGCAGCAAACCAGGCCAGGTGTCAGATGTCTCGTTGGGAGAGCATTTCAGTGACAACAACCACAACTCCTTGACCTTTACCAGAGTCATGGAGAGGGATAGGAACAGACAGTATGGGAAGGTATTTAATTGGGGAGGGGAAATTATAGACAGGAGCTGAGGAGCATGGGGCGCAATTCTCCGGACTTACGAAAAATCGGAGAATAGCGGGCGGCGTAAATTTTTACGGACACGCTGGTCCGACGCCCTCCCGCTATTCTCCCCCCCCCCACGCCCGCCCCCCGACACGAATCGCTGCACGCCGTTTTTTTACGGCGAGCAGCGATTCACCCCTGGCCGATGGGATGATTTCCAAGGCCTTTACGGCCGTTTTTATGAACGTAAAACACACCTGGTCTGACCGTTCATAAAAACGGCCGAAAAGTCCCGATCTGGGGAACCATGGCACCGATTGGCACGGCCGTGCCAAGGGTGCCATGGGCCCGCGATCGGTGGCCACCGATCACGGGCAACGGGTACTTAACCTGCGCACTCTTTCTCCCTCCGCCACCCCGCTGGATCCATTCGCAGGGCAGCTGAGGGGCATACCGGCCCGCGCATGCGCGGGTTTCACGCATATGCGTGATGACGTCATCCGCGCATACGCGGGTTGGAGTCGTCCAATCCGCGCATGCGCAGCTGACATCATCTGACGCGTCAGCCGTCGCTAACTTTGGCTAGCGGGCTTAACAAAATTCGTTAAGCCCGCGATGCCGGAGTTCACGGCCGCGCGATGCTAGCCCCGACCGGGGAGCAGAATCGGTTCCCGGTCGGGGGGGGCGGAGGCTAGCGTCAAACGCGCCCGTTTTTGACGCCAGCTTCCCGATTTTTCGTAACTCGGGAGAATCGCGCCCATAAAGTGGGAACAGTTGTTTTTGGGGAAATGCACAATAGAATTGTGGGGGTTGTTTAAGGAGCACTTACTGTGAGCGCTGGATAGTTTTGTCCCACTGAGACAAGGAAGGAATGGTAAGGTGAAGGAGCGTGGAACTTTGAGTCAAGAGGAAGAAGGAATCTTACATAAGGTTGAGGTAGGAAGGATCTGGCGCGGCTCTAGAGGGTTACAAGGTAGCCTGGAAGGAACTTAAAAATGGACTTAGGAGAGCTAGAAAGGGGCATGAAAAAGCCCTGGCGGGAAGGATTAGGGAAAACCCCAAGGCGTTCTATACTTATGTGAAAAAGAAGAGGATGATCAGAGTGAGATCAGGGTCGATCAGGGATAGTGGAGGGAACTTGTGCCTAGTGTCTGAGAAGATAGGGGAGGCCCAAAATGAATATTTTGCTTCAGTATTCACGAGAGAGGGGGACCTTGTTGCACATGGGAGCAGCACGAACCAGGTTAATAGATTTGAACAGGTTGATATTAAGAAGGAGGATGTACTGGAAATTTTGATAAGCATCAGGATAAATAAGTCCCTTGGGTTTGACAGGATATACCCAAGGTTACTACGGGAAGCGAGGGAGGAGATTGCTGCGCCATTGGCGATAATATTTGCGTCCTCACTCTCCACTGGAGTAGTACCGGATGATTGGAGGGAGGCAAATGTTGTTCCCCTGAGCAAGAAAGGGAATCTAGAAATCCCTGGGAATTACAGACTAGTGAGTCTTACTTCTGTGGTGATTCTGAGAGATAGAATTTATGATTATTCAGAAAAACATAGTTTGATTAAAGATAGTCAGCATGGCTTTGTGAGGGGCAGGTCATGCCTCACAAGCCTCATTGAATTCTTTGAGGATGTGACGAGACACATTGATGAAGGTCGGGCAGTGGATGTGGTGTATATGGATTTCAGTAAGGCATTTGATATGGTTCCCCATGGTAGGCTCATTCAGAAAATTAGGGGGCATGGGATACAGGGAAATATGGCTGTCTGGATACAGAATTGGCTGGCCGAAAGAAGATAGCGAGTGGTAGTGGATTGAAAGTATTCCGCCTGTAGGTCGATGACTAGTGGTGTCCTGCAAGGATCTGTTCTGGGACATCTGCTCTTTGTGGTTTTTATAAATGACTTGGATGAGGAAGTTGAAGGGTGGGTTAGTAAGTTTGCCGATGACCCGAAGGTTGGTGGAGTTGTAGATTGTGTTAAGGGTTGTTGCAGGTTACAACAGGACATTGACAGGATGCAGAGCTGGGCTGAGAAGTGGCAGATGGAGTTCAACCTTGATAAATGTGAAATGTTTCATTTTGGAAGGTCGAATTTGAATGCTGAATACAGGGTAAAAGGCAGGATTCTTGGAAATGTGGAGGAACAGAGGGATCTTGGGGACCACATGCATAGATCCCTCAAAGTTGCCACCCAGGTTGATAGGGTTGTTAAGAGGACGTATGGTGTGTTGGCTTTCATTAACAGGGGGATTGAGTTGAAGAGCTGCGAGGTTTTCCTGCAGCTTTATAAAACCCTGGTGAGACCACACTTGGAATATTATATCCAGTTCTGGTCACCTCATTATAGGAAGGATGTGGATGCTTTGGAGAGGGTGCAGAGGAGATTTACCAGGATGCTGCCTGGACTGGAGGGCATGTCTTATGAAGAAAAGTTGAGCGAGCTAGGGTTTTTCTCACTGGAGCGAAGAAGTTAGAGAAGTGACTTGATAGAGGTATACAAGGTGATGAGTGGATAGAGTGGATTGCCAGAGACCTTTCCCCAGAGCGGAAATGGCTGTCACAAAGGACTTAATTTTAAGGTGATTGGAGGAAGGTATAGGGGAGATGTCAGAGGTAGATTCTTTACACTGAGTGGTGGGTGCGTGGAAAGCACTGCCAGCAGAGGTGGTGGAGTCAGAATCATTAGGGACATTTAAGTGACTCTTGGATAGGTACATGGACAGCAGTAAATTGAAGTGGTGTAGGTTAGGTTGATTTTAGATTAAGATAAATGTTCGGCACAACATCGTGGGCCGAAGGGCCTGTCCTGTGCTGTACTGTTCTATATTCTATGTTGGGGCCTGGGAGAGGGAATTCTAATGTGAAACATTTTTTTGACCCCAACCTCTGTTGCAGTGGTTGGGAGCCGGAATGCAGGTTTGGTCAGCAATGATGCAGGGTCAGGCCTGGACTTACAATAAACCTGCTGAAACAATTTGCCACCTTATTATTCAGAAATCATGTTATCTGATGGCACTGGCTGGTGTACCAAACCCTTGACAGTGGCAGTTTTCTCACTTTCCCACGCTGATAAGCATCCAAGCTGTGTTCAGAGTGGCGTGGACACCTACTCTTCCATTCAAAGAAGGTGTCCTTCCCCTGACCTGGGATATTTTGATGGGATCACGAATAAAGGTCATCCTTAATCAGTCGACTGCACGTCTGGCGATGGCCTGTGTCCGTATATTCCTCGGCCTGGGAAAATGTGATCTTGTTCTTCTTTAACTTAGGCTCGAAGGAACACGGGTAGGCCGTTCAACCTCTTAACAAGCCCGCTTTGTCTTTCAATGAGATCATGGTTGATCAGCATTTTACGCTTTTGCCTCTCCTGCTGTGGCCTGCCTTGTATCCAAGGACTCACATTATAACTTCTTCAAAAGCAAATATGGATCTTACCTGGTGCAACAGTCTGGCCATCTGCTCTTTGCCTTCTGTCACTTGCTGCTTTATTTTTCCCTGGAAGGTGAAGACCAATTACCAGATATTTTATGCTCTGCGTTTTTGGCTTCAGCACGCTTTTGTCACAGTGTGCAAGGCCCACTGTCAAGTACTTTGTCTGCAGAAGGTTTGAAAGCTAACTGATGCTTTCTAATTGTCGGCTCTGTGCATGAATAATTATAGGCAGTCTTGAGGCTTTTGTAGCTGCATCAGTCTCGGTTGTCCTTTCATTATTTCTCTTGTGTTACAATGGCAGCAAGCTACTCCTGAGAATAATGACAGAAACTGCGATCGAACTGTAGCTGGGTCAGGATTGGAAATTAGGTGCAATTGAGCTCCATTAATGTTCACAAGAAATCGGGGAGAGAGGGGAGGTGGTTTTGATTAGAAACAGTTTTTGTGCTTGTAGGCAAAACTAGTAGGGCGATGCCCGGGAGAGTCGATGAGGGGGCTGGTCCCATTTTCCGGGTTGTCCCGAATTAAGTAAGCAAGCGGCGAACAAAAAACATGTTTGGCACATGCAGCCTGCTAACAGAGAGAAGGGAAAAACAGGCATTATGGTGGTTTAAAAGGAAGATGATGTTTTTGGTGCAGCAAAACAAGCAAGACAGATTGGGGCAGCATGGTGACGTGGTCGTTAGCACTGCTACCTCACGGCGCCGAGGACCTGCGTTTGATCCCGGTCCCGGGTCACCGTCCATGTGGAGATTACACATTCTCCCCATGTAAAGTAAAAAGTAAAATCGCTTTATTGTCACGAGTAGGCTTCAAATGAAGTTACTGTGAAAAGCCCCTAGTCGCCACATTCCGGTGCCTGTCCGGGGAGGCTGGTATGGGAATCGAACCGTGCTGCTGGCCTGCCTTGGTCTGCTATAAAAGCCAGCTATTTAGCCCAGTGAGCTAAACCAGCCCCATGTCTGCATGGGTCTCACTCCCAGAACCCAAAGATGTGCAGGGTAAGTGGATTGGCCATGCTAAATTGCCACTTAATTGGAAAAATTGAAAAAAAACAAGAAAGACAGAGATTTTTTTTTTGGGGGGGGGGGGGGGGGGGTGGAGGGGGCACGGTTAGGGCTGAGTGAGAAAAATGAAAGCATATTGAGCCATGGAAATGCTTGGGAAAAGCATCACGGCAGGGCTTAAAGGGTTAAATCATGGTTGCAAAACCTTGCTTTATATTCCCTTGAGTTTGGAAAGATTGGGTGTCAATCTAATTAAAGTGTTTAAAATGATAAAGGGAAAAAAACAGTTAAAAAAGGGGAAATAGGGGCGGCACGTGGCACAGTGGTTCGCACAGGGATTATGGCGCTGAGGACCCGGGTTCGAATCCCGGCCCTGGGTCACTGTCCGTGTGGAGTTTACACATTCTCCCCGTGTCTGCGTGGGTTTCACCCCCACAACCCAAAGATGTGCAGGTTAGGTGGATTGGCCATGCTAAATTGCCCCTTAATTGGGAAAAAAAAATAATTGGGTACTCTAAATTTACAAAAGAAGAACGGGGAAATAAGAATACTGGTCCAAACTAGTTTGTGCATTTTAAAATTGAACAGCAGTAAAACTGGAGAATAATACTGGTCCAAACTGCTTTTTCCTTCTGGTAAAGGGCACAAGAAGGGAGATGCAGAGAAATTATTTCCTCTGGTGGTGGGATCCAGAGCAAGAGGGTGGAATCTTAAAATATAGAGCAAGGCTATTAATGAAATCAGGAAGCACTTTATCACAGAAACAGTCAGGTAAGTCTGAACTTTCTGCTCACAAAGCTAGGATGGATTTTGGGTCAGTTGAAATCTTCAGGACCGAGGTCGACAGATTTCTGTCAGGCAAGGCTGTCGAGGGATGGGGAACAAAGGCAGTTAAATGGATTTGATCAGGTACGATCTAATTGAATTTTTAAAAAAAATTTAGAATACCCAATTAATTTTTTTCCAATTAAGGGGCAATTTAGTGTGGCCAATCCACCTACCCTGCACATCTTTGGGTTGTGGGGGTGAAACCCACGAGATCACAGGGAGAATGTGCAAACTCCATATGAACAGTGACCCAGGGCCGAGAGGCAGCAGGGCTAACCACTGTGCCACCGTGCTGCCCTACGATCTAATTGAATGACCTATTCCTATGTTTAAAAAAAAATTAATTCAGGGGATGTAGGGATCACTGGTAAGACCAGCATTTACTGTCCATCCCTAATTGCCCTTGAGAAGGCAATAATTCCCATACAAGCCTCCCCAAACAGGCGCCGGAATGTGGCGACTAGGGGCTTTTCACAGTAACTTCATTTGAAGCCTACTTGTGGCAATAAGCGATTTCCATTTCATTTCATGATGCGCCAACTTGCTGAATGCAACTGAGTGCCTTTGCCAGCCATTTCAGAGGACATTTGAGAGGCAACCATGAAGTTAGACTGGGTTTGAAATGACACATTGACGAGATCAGGCAGATTCGTGACGAGTACCTGCTGGCAGTGACCAGGTGTGGACGGCACCGGCGGGACCGTCATTTTTTTCGCCGGGCGCTCGGTTCATCCGGGCCAGAGAATCGGCGCTCGCCGTTTGCGGTGATTCTCCGAGCGGCCCCGGTGCGATCCGCGCGGCGCCGGTTTCAGGGGGGTGGGAGAATCGCATGCCGGGGTCGGGGTGGCGTGGCACAATTCGTGCGGCGCCCCGGCAATTCTCCCTCCCGGCGGGGATGGGGGGGGGGGGGGTGGGGGTTTGGGGGGTTGGGGCTGGGGGGGGGGGGAGAATCCCGCCCGTTATTTTTAGATTGAGTACGTGATGAGCAAGGGATAGGAGGTAATCATAGAATTTGCAGTGCAGAAGGAGGCCATTCGGCCCATCGAGTCCGCACCGGCTCTTGGAAAGAGCACCCTACCCAAGGTCAACACCTCCACCCTATCCCCACAACCCCACCCAACACTAAGGGCAATTTTGGACACTAAGGGCAATTTATCATGGCCAATCCACCTAACCTGCACATCTTTGGACTGTGGGAGGAAACCAGAGCACCCGGAGGAAACCCACGCACATACGGGGAGGATGTGCAGACTCCGCACAGACAGGAACCCAAGCCGGAATCGAACCTGGGACCCTGGAGCTGTGAAGCTGTTGTGCTATCCACAATGCTACCGTTCTGTTTGGTTATACAAGGCATTGGTGAGATCACATCTTGAACACTGACTGCACTTTTGGTTTCCTTATTTAAGTAAGGATGTAAATGCACTGGAGGCAGTTCAGAGGAGGTTCTCTAGATTGATACCTGGAATAAACGGGTTGTCTGGTGAGAATAGGTTGGACTGACTAGATTAGTTTGACCAGGAGTTTAGAAGAATGAGGGGTGACTTGTTTGAAGTATGTGAGATCCTGAATGGCCTTGACAAGGTGGATGTGGAAAGGATGTTTTCTCTTGAGCCTGAGTCCAGAACTAGAGGTCCCTGATTTAAAATTAGGGATCCATCCTCATTGGACAGAGAGAGGAGAATTTGTTTCTCAGGGGGTTGTGCAACATTGGTATTCTCTGCCTCAGAAGGAAGTGGAAGCGGCATCACTGAACATTTTTAAGGTGCAGTTAGGTAGATTCTTGTGAGGCAAGGGAATCAAAGGTAATTGGGGTAGATGGGAATGTGGGCCACCAAACATGGACTAGATCAGCCATGATATTATTAAATAGTAGAGCAGGCTCAAAGGGCTGAGTTGTCTGCTCCTATTTTGTGTGTTTGTATGTTTGTACGTGGAATGACTTAGACCAGGCCTTTGACATTGGCCAATTGGAATATGAGTTTCCTGATTAATGGGCCAATCAGGGAACCCCTTTCTCTGTATATAACAGGGAGTGTCAGATCCTGTTCCTTCCCAGTATAGACAGCAAGCTGAATGCACCTGGTTGTTCAACTGATGGTTTTGGCAATAAAAGCGATTCTGGTGAAGGGACTTCTGCTTCGTGGACTTATTACAGTACATGGGTTTTCAGAACAATCTGGTTGTTTTGTGGCCAATGCTATTCAAATGAGCATTTTATTCCAGACTTATTTAATTCATTGAATTTAAGTTCCTCATCTGTCGTGGTGGAATTTGAAGTCATGTCCAGATTATCAGTCCAGGCCTCTGGAATGCTAGCCCAGTAACATAATAACAATGCTAATGTACCCCCAAACTGAAGTAACACTGATTCTGAGGGAGGGTAGTAGATGGAAATCAGTAGGGCGTTTACATTCCCATGTTTGACCCAGTGCCATGAGACTTCATTGATTCTGGACTCAATGTTATGCACTTCCAGGATCAGTCCTTCCTGACTGTGTGCCACTGTACCTTTGGGACAAGGCACACCAGTAATAGTGATGTAGATAGATAGAGAAATACAGCACAGAACAGGCCCTTCGGCCCACGATGTTGCGCCAAACTTTTGTCCTAGGTTAATCGTAGAATTTAGGACAATTTTTCAAGGCCAATCCACCCAACCTGCACACCTTTGGACTTTGGGAGGAAACCGGAGTACCCGGAGGAAACCCACGCAGTCACGGGGAGGATGTGCAGACTCCACACAGACAGTGACCCAAGTCGAAATCGAACTTGGGACCCTGGAGCTGTGAAGCAATTGTGCTATCCACAATGCTACCGTGCTGCCCTTAAGAAGTTAACCTACATGCCATTATTCTACCCTAATCCATGTACCTATCCAATAGCCGCTTGAAGGTCTCTAACGTTTCCGACTCAACTACTTCCACAGGCAGTGCATTCCATGCCCCCACTACTCTCTGGGTAAAGAACCTACCTCTGACATTCCCTCTATATCTTCCACCATTTATCTTAAATTTATGTCCCCTTGTAATGGTGTGTTCCACCCGGGGAAAAAGTCTCTGACTGTCTACTCTATCTATTCCCCTAATCATCTTATAAACCTCTATCAAGTCGCCCCTCATCCTTCTCCGTTCTAATGAGAAAAGGCCTAGCATCCTCAACCTTTCCTCGTATGACCTACTCTCCATTCCAGGCAACATCCTGGTAAATCTCCTTTGCACCTTTTCCAAAGCTTCCACATCCTTCCTAAAATGAGGCGACCAAAACTGCACACAGTACTCCAAATGTGGCTTGACCAAGGTTTTGTACAGCTGCATCATCACCTCACGGCTCTTAAATTCAATCCCTCTGCTAATGAATGCTAGCACACCATAGGCCTTCTTCACAGCTCTATCCACTTGAGTGGCAACTTTCAAAGATCTATGAACATAGACCCCAAGATCTCTCTGCTCCTCCACATTGCCAAGAACCCTACCGTTAACCCTGTATTCCGCATTCATATTTGCCCTTCCAAAATGGACAACCTCACACTTGTCAGGGTTAAACTCCATCTGCCACTTCTCAGCCCAGCTCTGCATTCTATCTATGTCTCTTTGAAGCCGACAACAGCCCTCCTCACTATCCACAACTCCACCAACCTTCGTATCATCTGCAAATTTACTAACCCACCCTTCAACTCCCTCATCCAAGTCGTTAATGAAAATCACAAACAGCAGAGGACCCAGAACTGATCCCTGTGGTACACCACTGATAACTGGGCTCCAGGCTGAATATTTGCCATCCACCACCACTCTCTGTCTTCTATCGATTAGCCAGTTTGTTATCCAACTGGCCAAATTTCCCACTATCCCATGCCTCCTTACTTTCTGCACAAGCCTACAATGGGGAACCTTATCAAATGCCTTGTTAAAATCCATGTACAATACATCCACTGCTTTACCTTCATCCACTTGCTTGGTCACCTCAAAGAAGTCAATAAGACTTGTAAGGCAAGACCTACCCCTCACAAATCTGTGCTGACTATCCCTAATCAAGCAGTGCCTTTCCAGATGCTCAGAAATCCTATCCCTCAGTACCCTTTCCATTACTTTGCCTACCACCGAAGTAAGACTAACTGGCCTGTAATTCCCAGGGTTATCCCTATTCCCTTTTTTGAACAGGGGCACGACATTCGCCACTCTCCAATCCTCTGGTACCACCCCTGTTGACAGCGAGGACAACAGCTTGGAGAGCTTCCCAGTGTTCCTTACCATCACAACATTGAAGCAATGTGCAGATCCTCTTTTGCAAATGATGGTTGGGATTTTGTCAGAGTGACAGAGGCCTTAACCAATGGGTCAGAGAAGTGGAGGGGAACCTCTCTATGTTCTGTGGTGGAGGCCGTAGGAAATCGTGCCCTTCTGGCTGCTGAGTGGCAAAGGTTCTGGTGCCAGAAGCCACTGGCTGATCAGAGACCAGCAGTTCATCATGTTCCCAGCGGGAGGGGTGGCTGGTGGTGGCAGTGCAACTCCCAAGGCCCACAATCGGGCAGCTCGCGGGAGGTGGGGATGGGGGGAGGGACGTTGGAGGCAAGGGCAGGGTTGTGGCTTTCCGCGGCCATCCCCTTGTCCGATTCTGGGTGCCTCGAGTGGGCATAGAGTGGCGAATAGGGAGCGGCGCCCTGTGGCAGCAGGCTGCAGGCAAACCCGAGAGGTTTTGCTGGGCGGCTTTCTAAGGGTATGGGAGACCAGTGTGACCTCCATTTAACACATGAGCCACCAGTATACTGCGATGGGCTCAGGGATAATGGGTGTCAATTGGCTCATTAATGGGTAGCACAGTAGCGCAGTGATTAGCACTGTTGCTTCACAGCACCACGGTCCTTGGTTCGACTCCTGCTTGGGTCACTGTCTGTGCAGAGTCTGCACGTTCTCCCCCGTGTCTGCGTGGGTTTCCTCCGGGTGCCCCGGTTTCCTCCCACAAGTCTCGGAAAACGTGCTTGTTAGGTGAATTGGACATTCTGAATTCTCCATCTGTGTACCCGAACAGGGCCCAGAGTGTGGCAACTGGGGGATTTTCACAGTAACTTCATTGCAGTGTTAATGTAAGCCTACTTGTGGCAATTAGCAAGATTATTATTATTATTATTCCACCAGTTAAGACTGGGAATCCTGCATCAGTCCTTCCATTCTCTGGCTTAAAAGCACGGAAGGTTTTCTTACTGTTGGGAGACTTATACAGGGCCTGTCACATGATTAAGTGGGCCGAGCCGGGCCGCCATGCTTCCAGCCATGAGGAGCTGTAACAAACACAGCCAAATGTCACTGGCTGTCTGAACCGGCCCTCCACAGTTTCCTGGAGTTACACACTCCGCTGTTACCATAGCTACTCCCAGACCACTATTTCTGATAGTTAATTAATTTTTTAGAAAATTAAATGACCACTTTCCAGGTTAAGTTGTATTGTTGCAAGTGCTTTTGGGCTGGCCACTCAGTTGTGCTTTCATTTTGATACATCCTTATACACACAGTAAGGTCAAATATTCCTCTGTGTCTGTCAGAAAAGGCAAACAATTTAACTCCCAATTAACATGCTGCCTGCGCACTGAGAGGAATTTCAACTCGGGCTTAATTTAATATTTTCAGTGACATTGACCTCAATCATTGAAAATCCAGGCACAGAGTATTTTACATGCACAACTCAAGGAGATTACTATCTTTTTCATCGCCTCACTGCCACCCCTGCATTTCAGTGGGGATGCTGCAGCATTATTCCATACACAGTACATTATTACCTCTTTACTCGTTATAATTTGTGGGAATCTAAACCTTCCTGTTGATCACATTGGTGAAGGGAGAGTTTTATCTTGCATTAATTTCTATTTTTGTTTTTGGTTGTATGAGCATCGATATTCAGAATACACTGCTTTTGAAATGAAGAAAATCAACGTGGAAGCTATTTTCCCTCACGAGGTGGGGGCTGTAAACTCACAAGGAAGCTCTTTAACGTGTCGATGGGTCAGGATGTGGCAGTTTTGTCCTACATGCCAAAATTACTCAATTTTGTTAAAAGGCCACGAGATATGTAAAGCCTGAACAAGGTATGAGTCTCGACTTCATAAGTGAATCTTTGTCGAAAACGGCGCTGAAGTGATTGACTGAATTTTTAAGAGGCTTTTTTGTGCATTGCACTGTCCCCTTATTATCCTTGCTTCAGTTTCAGGTGTATTTCAAAATAAGGTATTGGCTAAGGTGGGAATATCCTGCCAACCATGGACAGTCGGTGCTGTGACATGAAGTACAGACTGTGAAATTATGATAAATGTGCAGAACTGTAAGGGTTAATGTTATGTCCAAATCAAACACCAGAGGGAGCTAGATGCAGAACTATATAAATCTTCGATGCTAAGCCTTCTGGGAGAGAGTGTTGAGGAGAAGGAGATAAGACAGACTGTAGGAAAGATAGTGTGAGTGAGAGCAGATCATAGTTATTGTATTAGTGTAGAGATTAGTAGTAGATGAGTGTAGATTGTACATTTATTATCAACACTTTATTTTATTTGAATAAGTGTCAAATCCAATTAAGTAGCGCAAATCAATCTTTAGCTTTGTTTAATATAAAAGCTAGTTGTGGTCTTTGTGAACACAATGCCAATCATCCTCCAATCAGAACCACAAAGAACACCACACAGACAGACTGATTTACTCTAAAATTGTTGCATTCTGAAGATGACTGTTCCAGTATTTGAGTGTGTTATGGAGAGGAGGGGGTTTAATTTAAACACTTTTGATTTCTCTTCTCACTACCAATCTGTCAACAGAAAGGTGTTTTTTGATTTCTGGGGCGGGATTCTCCGACCCCCTGATGAGCCGGAGAATTGCCAGGTGGGCGGCGTGAATCCCACCCTGCCGCCCCGATGGCGGCTGCCGGATGGCGGCTGCTGGGGGGGGGCATGGTGGCCTGGCCTGCGATGGGGGCCCACCAATCTGCTGGCAGGTCTAGGCACTCTTTCCCTCCGTGCCGGCCGCTGTTTCGGTCCTCCACGGCCGGCGCAGAGAAGAACCCCCCTGCGCATGCGCTGGGATCACGCCAGAACGCGCTGGTGCTCCCAGCGCATGCGCCAACTCGCTGCGGCCAGCAGAGGCCAACTCTGCCGGCGCCGGCCTAGCCCCTGAAGGTGCGAAGGATTCTGCACCTTCCGGTAGGCCCGACGCCAGAGTGGTTCACGCCACTCCCGCCGGATAGCAGAGAATCCCGGCCCTGATTTCCCCCCTTTGTAAGTATTTTTCCGAACCTCTGAGTTTGGAGAATTCCAAACCTCGATGAATAATCCCCAAGGCAAACATGAGATAAGGGAAAATAAGAGGGTTAGTTTATTTCACACACATGCTCAAGACAAGGGCAAACGGCTTTGCAATGTCCGCTCCCTTTGCACTCGTACAAGAGAAGAGGGATAATGGGAAGAAAGGGGCATTCAGGACAAGATGTTAAAAATATGGGGCGGGATTCTCTGTCAGCTGACGCCAAAATCGGAAAAGGCGATTGGGCAGAGAATCAGCTGTGAGGCCAAGATCGTGGCCGGCGTCCGCCAGATTGCCATGCTCCGGTGCCTTGACAGTGGTACCGTGGGCCAGAATGGTGGACTTCTATGACAGCAAAATTGCTGCCATTCTCAGAGCAATTCATCAACCATTAATGTGAGAATCCCGCTCTTAGGCTCTAAAATGGAGAATCTCGCCCATGAACTTTCTCATGAATCTAGAGTTCAGAACCAAAAGGCTTCTGGAATGGACAGTCCCATCAGACTGTTCATAATGTAGATGAAGAACAGATTCCTTTCTGCTCCCACCTGCTCGATGCTATTATCATAGAAGCCCTATATGGCAGGAGAAGACCATTTGGCCCATCGAGTCTGCATCAACCCACCGAAAGAGCACTCTACCTACGTCCACTCTTCCAACCATCCCACCCTATCCCCATAACCCCGTAACCTGCACATCCCTAGGCAGTAATGGACAATTTAGTGTGGCCAATTCACCTGACCTGCACATTTTTGGACTGTGGGAAAAAACTGGTGCAGCCGGAGGAAACCCACACAGACACAGGGAGAAAGTGCAAACTCCACACAGACAGTCACCAGAGGCTGGAATCGAACCCGGATCCCTGGCGCTGTGAGGCAGCAGTGCTAACCAGTGTGCTGCCCTGATGGTAGACAGTGATAGATTGCTCTCTTGGAGTACCCTTTCTCCTCGGAGGTCAAACAGTGACTGAATATAAGATCCAACAATCTATTAATGAAAGGAATTCAGGCAGCTCAAATCTCAATCATGTGACAGGGTGGTTTCTCATTGATTAACGAGCCCCGATTGAAGTCTATTCGGCGGGATTTTCAGGCGCTTCCTATCAACAGGCTATTTCATCCCGCCAATCCATTGTGTTTTGAAGCAAATAGTGATTTGGACATTAATTCCACATCAATGATGAGGAGTCACAAACAGCTGTCTTTTTACTATAGCTAGCTGGGGCAGACACCTCTGCTGAAGCACTGTGTGGGCTTGGCTAGAAGGTGTATATGATGCAGTGAGTGTTACATTCCTGGAGGTGTGATTTGTTCGATTTTGTACATTTTCAAAATGCTCAGGAATATCAGAAGCTCTCATGTGACCAGCTGCAGCCATTTTATTAACCACTGTAGCCACCTAAGATGGACACTGGGCTACAAAATGGAGAACTGCTAAGGCTGCAGGGAGAAAACAGTCTTAGCAAGGACAAGCCGTTTGCAGAAGGCTAATTAGCATTCTGCACGTACAGAAACCAGTTTATGGCCAGGTGCAGAATCTCAGCTAAAGGTGTAAATGGCAACAACGATTTACATAGTAATGAGGTGATCTGGATCCAGGCCCACACAATAGAAACATTTAGGTTTGAATGGATACTTTGAGTAGACGCCCAGACAAAACGGCACCATAAGTATCCATCACAAAGCACCATAGAGACCGCCCCACCCATCGAGAAGCGACCCTCAGATTGGGGGGTTTGGAAAATATCGATTGGGAGAAGGCCCAATCGATATACAGCAGGTAGAGACCGCCCCGAAGAGGCACGGACTTTGGGGGGGACCTATAAAAGTAGACCCCGCACATGGTCCGGTCTGTTGTCTTGGCTCCGGCTCTCTGCTGTCTTCATCGCTTTGCTGATACATCGCATCCTGACTCCAGTTCTATCACCAGCCGTTGAGCCACCAGCCATTGACCTGTAAGTTTCACCACAACGATCGCTACGTGAGCCAGACTTGCTAGACCCTGACGACCTTTAACACTCTGAGAGTTGCAGACCAAGAACGGGACGAAGGCCTCGCTCCCTGACCTTGCCTGTTCCTGTTTAGATAAGTATTTTAGTCGTTTAGTTTAGAAGTAACTTAGTCTCTTTAGCGTATGCATGTGTATTTATTATATTTGTTATAATAAATATCAATCATTTGAACTTACTAATCGGTGTACAGATTTATTACTTTGAACCTGACCTTGATGTACTTGTGCGGTGTCTAAATACGGCACCTGGCGACTCCGAGCATAATTACATACACAGAGCTGTAGTAGTGTTAAGCACACGGCCTTTAAACGGAGGCGTGTTAATACACTCCAATAAAACGCGTAATACACTCAAGTAAAACGTGCAACACCACGCAATTGTCCATTTCGAAAAGCAGACATAATTATATAAAGTAGCCAGCTGATGGGCTAAAAATATATGGGTAGATATTTCTTCCAGTGCTTCAATCTTTATTACTTTTCAGGCAGTCCTCTGCTAGACTCAGGAGACCCCGGAGCTCGGGTCGGAGGATGACACTGACGTTCCGTTAGAGCATTCTCCAACACCCTCCACCATCCCAGAGACACTCATCTCGGTTGGGCACTTTAGTGAAGAGCGTCCTGGGACACTATGTTGTGTGCACCACACAGCTGCTCCGCTACAGCAGGTGGAGGTAGGAACTTCCGAGGGAGGAGAGGTCGGAGGGCAGGCCGATCCCAGGAACTAGCTGCCTTTCAGACGGGTTTCGGGCTTCTGGAACGGACAGCCCCAGCAATTGTGGAGACACAGCCACAGAGCCAGGGACAACATGAGGGGTTGTCAGTGAGCATCCCGTACCTGCAGGTGCAGTCGGAGGAGTTCAACCGTGTGCAGTTTCCGTGCCCCTGGCAAGTAACGCCCCCCCCCCCACCCCACCCCTCCAACTGGTGAACCAGGAGGTGATCAGAGCGTCCCGTGCGCGTTGGCCCTGCGTACACATTGTGTGATCTCCTGTCCCTGCCCACCTTATCCCTCCCCTGCATCCTCCTCATCGGACAAGGCCTGGGCTTCACCCTTCTTCTCCAGAACATCGCCCCTCTGCTACGCAACGTTGAGGAGGACTCAGCGTCATAGTGGAGGGCCCCTCAAAAGTGGTCCAGGCACTGAACCGCATCTTCAGGAGGCTGAAGCACCGCTCGATCACACCCCTAGTCACTGCATGGGTGTCGTTGTATCGGGTCTCCGCATAGGTCTGTGGCCTCCAGATAGGTGCCATCAGCCACAACAGCAGTGGATAACCCCTGTCACCCAGGAGCCAATCACCCTGCCGGTGGGTGTCTCGAACATGCCAGGACTCATTGAGTGTTCAGGATGCCCCCAGGATGAAAGTGCCGTACTCACTGCCCGGGTATCAGATCCAGGTGTGTACGATGCGCAGCTGATGGTCACATATCAGCTGCATGTTCATGTTCATCGATTGGAACCCCTGTCATCTGTAGATGCTCAGAGGGGGACTTACAAACCCTCAAACACCCCCTGGACCTGGAGCATGTCGTCGATGGCAGCAAACCCCGCACTCTGGGCATCCTGGTGGGCTCGGTCCGCATTGAAGTGGATATTTTGAGCTGCCTTGGCATATGGGGCCTCTGTGACGGCACAAATGCACCTGTGCACCGAGGTCTGTGAGATCCCGGACATCTTTGACGGCATACCCAGTCTGGCAGGTCCTAGAATGACAGGCGCTGCCAATACACATGAGATCTCAGGTGGCACCTGCTTGGCACCTCCTCGGCCTGCTGGGCGGCTGGCTCTCCGTCCTGGGTGGTTGCCACCTGTCCCTCTGGGGCAGGCTCCGTTGCTACATGCTCCGCTGCTGCAGATTCCTCCTCCTCCTTGGGTAGCGCCAGCTCGTACAGCTGCAGGACATCCCCCAGGGCTGCGGCGACCAGCAGGAAGGCCACCATTGCTGGTTGAATTCCAATATCCATTGTCTGCATGGGCTGAAAGGACATGTCAGCATGGTGCATACCGACCATGCCCAACAAGGTCCACCAGGCTACATGATGGCCCTGGTTGGCACTGTAGCTCCGCCCCCGCTTGTTGCTCCCCCATCTTTGCACCCCTAACCCATTCAGTGGCATGCACTATGGTGGCCTCTGGCCCTGCACCCGTTCCTGGTGCCAGGGGTGCCACCAGCTGGCGTTGCCATTGCCAGGGGTATGCTCCATGATCCCCACATGGCACCTCCATATGGGCAAGTGGACATTGCCCTTGGGTGAACCGCCTGATGCCCCAACGGTGGGTGAAAGGTGGGTTGGGGGGGAGTGTATGGCGGAGGGTGAGGTGGGGGGGGGGGGGGGGGGGGGCACCCATACGGCCGGTGTCACTCTGCAGAACCAGGGGCCAAGGTGGGTGGTCAGTGGGGTGCGCAGCAAGATGGCTGCCTTGCAAGCTGCAGCAATGCGAGCCGTGCCTTGTCACCGCTCCAGTCCCATGGGTAGTCACCCCGGCCACTTGGCCTGTTCCCCCATCACACCTTCCCCCTCCCCAGCCCTGGCAGGGCCTCCCCCACCCCAACCAGCCCGGCAGACCACAGTTGCGCCTCAATGGTGTCCTACCTCCTCTTTCTCTCCCACATCCGTCCGAAGCCGGTTTCATGATTTTTAAAAACACAAGTGAACCACGTCATCGGGAGCTCAGCCTATCAGAGGCGGAGAATTGTGGGGGACCCGGAAAATACCGGGTCTGGCCCGCTAATAACATGCAAACGGTGTTTACTGCATGTGCGTTCCAGAACGCATTGACGCCGCTGTTGAGGTGATGGAGAATTGCAATTTGGCATCAATGTAGAATCCTGCCTGTTGTCAAGAAGTGGGGATAAAACAGATATTTGAATTCTACAAATGCCGCACAGAGGACACTGAGAACACAGGGACAAGAAAATGTTCGAATCTGCAGCACAATGAGGGGAGGGTCATTTTACGTGATGCAGACTTAATTCGTTTTTGGAAAATTTGTGGTTTTTCTTTAATTGGTTGACCTCGTAAAGTTATGACCTCTTTCTGCCAATTCTTGGTTACTCATGGGTCTGATAGAGTTGGCATTCTTTGCCTTTGAAAACCTTGAACGATTTTTAAAAAATATTTCTCTCGACAGCTCTTCTAAGAAACTTGCAGTGCCACAGGGCAAAGTGTCACCCCACTTCATCTCACATCTTTTAGCAGTAGTTTCCCCGTCTCATCCAAGAACACTTTAGAGGCCTGGTAATTTTAGACTTCTTTTGTTGATGATGAACAATAATATTTATGCCTGTCCTTTTGAGCAGTTGTGGGCACTTATATTCTTGTTTTTTTGTTTGCTGCAGGAGAGGGAATCGATAGAAACACCTAGCAAATTGAGGACCCATAAATCAGGAATTCTCCACCATTAAACCTTGGGCGCGATTCTCCGCCCCCCACGACGGGTCGGAGAATAGCGGGAGGGCCTTCCCGACCTCCCGCTATTCTCCCCCCCCCCCCCCCCCCACGGCCGCCCCACGACACGAATCGCTGCTCGCCGTTTTTTTTACGGCGAGCAGCAATTCTCCCCTATCCGATGGGCCGATTTCCCAGGCCTTTATGGCCATTTTCACGAACTCCAACACACCTGCTCTCACCGTTCGTGAAAACGGCCGCAGGGTGCCGTTCTGGAGAACCATGGCACCGATTGGCACGGCCGCACCACGGCCGTGCCAAGGGTGGCATGGGCTCCCGATCGGTGGGCACCGATCGCGGGCAGCGGGTCCAAACTCCGCGCACTCTTTGTTCCTCCGCCCCGCTGGATCAGTCCGCCGGGCGGCTGAGGGGCATGATGGCCCGCGCATGCGCGGGTTTCACGCATATGCGTGATGACGTCATCCGCGCATGCGTGGGTTGGAGCCATCCAATCCGCGCATGCGCGGCTGACGTCATTGTGCGCGTCAGCCGCCGTTACCCTTGGTGCGCGGGCTTAGCGAAGTTCGCTAAGCCTGCGATGCCGAGGTTCACGGGGCCCCACTGCTAGCCCCGCCCGGGGGGGAGAATCGGGTCCCGGGAGGGGGCGCGGAGGCTGCCGTGAAACACGGCCAGTTTCACGGCAGCCTTCACGACTCTCCGCATTTGCGGAGAATCGCGCCCCTTACCTTTTCCCTTGGTGATCAATGACCAGAGGACATAGATTAAAGGTAACGGGCAGGAGGTTTAGAGGGAGATGCACTATCAATGACCACAGAAACGAGGATTTCGTCCGAATTGAAGGCTTTAATAGACAAGATGTTTCCCCAGCAGCTCAAGTACAGAAAAGGGCCTCAATGGGCGGAGCTACCTTACATTCTGACCAATGGGTTACAAACCATTGGGCCAATGAGCAGCGAGCCTTCTCCACCAATGGTGGCTCAGCACTCCCAGGTACCGTAGTACCTCTAGTCATACTACCGCAGAGGGGATGTGAGGAAAAACCTTTTCAGGTCACGTTAGGCCGAAGGGCCTCTTCTGCACTGCACTCTCTGTGATTCTGTGATTCCATGACCGAGTGGGTGGTGGGAGTTTGGAACTCACTGCCTGAAAGGCTGGTGGAGACAGAGACCCTCAGAACATTTGAGAAATATTTAGATTTGCATTTGTAATGCCAAGGCAGACACGGCTATGGACCAAGTGCTGGATAATGGGATTAGAATACTTAGGTGGTTGTTTTTGACCGGCACAGATGCGATGGGCTGAAGGGGCTATTCTGTGCTGCAGGCTCCTATGGCTCTGTGGACAATATTAAAAGTGCTGCCTCTGAACAGACCCTGCAGTATATAGTCCCAGGGGGCTGTCCATAGAAAGAGAGCTGCCAATTGTGATTAAATATATTCCTGGAGGTTTTATCACATGACTTGCCCCCATGATCCAGCCATTAATCAGCCAACACATTCACCCTCCTGACGTACGGGCTTCATACACTAGTTGGAAAGCAAAAAGATTCATTACCCAATTGGACTATCAGTAAAACATTTTATACCCCCCCCCCCCATTTTCAATATTTCTACATCTGTTAAAGAGAAACGTTCAAATAATTTAAAAAAAAACTATCTTTTGTTCATGTCGCCACGATTTTTCTTCAGCGTTGATCGCAGCAGTATCCTGGGGATTGATCTTCAATTTTTAGAGACTCCAGGCTAATCCAGGAGGACTGCCGACCCTAAGTCAGACTGAAATATCGAGGTTTTAATTGATTCAAATGGCTCGATAGCATGTCAAAAATAGAACTGTGCCGAAAAAAGATTTTAGTGATTTGCAAGGAATTCCTGTTGTCCGCAGAGGAGAACCGATTCAGTGAAAATAAATTGCTTTGCAATTTATTCAGCAATCTCTTGCACAGAGGGGAATGATAGGAAAAAGAACACACCAAAAAAAAACATTGGGGGTGAAATGTGCCTTGGGCAGTGGCGCAAACTAAATGATAGTGCTTTGGGAGCCCACTTTACAGTGAGAAATAAAAGATTTGGCAGCTCATAAAATGGACTGCCTGCGTGATTTCGCCACTTCTGCAATATAGCTCGATAGGAATTTCATTGCCATTGATTTAAAATGGACGGTGTGTATTAAAGATGGCACCCGTTTGGTAGTTCTAATTTTCCCCCGGTGAAAAAATAGAGGGAACATTGCAACAGAGATGAAAAGTGAGAACAAATTCATAGATATAGGGCGCAATCTACCGGGCTCGACGCACCCGAATGGGACGATGATGTGGCCGGTAGATGCGAGGAGAAGCCTCCCACAGGCAGTATAGCTCATGAGATCTATCCAGATCTCACAAGGCATTGCAATCAGGATCCCATCTATGACAAGCCGGAACAAGCCCCGCGTGCCAAAGTCAGTTTAACTCCCGCGTAGTTATGCTTACCCGAGATCTACTGGGCTTCCGGCATTTAATAGGCTCCCCAGGGAGTCCGCAGTCCAGCACCATTTAGTACTGGCCACATAAACGTGGACAAGGCGGAATGGCATCCTGGGGTCTCCTGGACCATCGGAGGCCTTTGGGTGATCAGGGACAGAGCGAGGTGACCCCCTGGCCTTCTCCCTGGAACGGGGGTACCTGGCACTGCCAAACTGGTGCTGCCAAGCCCCCTGGGTGGCACTGGAAAGCTGGCAGGCCAGGTGGCAGTACCTGGGTGCCCAGGTGCCAGGGTGGTACTGCCAAGCGTCAAGGTCTAGAGGAGCCTTGCATGTGAAAGGAAGGTGGAGGGGGTATCGGAGCTGGGGGAGTTTCTGCTGGGGGGGTGTCGCTGATTGGGGAGGGGGGGGGGGTCGACCTTGCACAGGTTCTCCATGCCAATACCTGAACTGTGTGTTACCATTCCAGAGGTAACCCTAGTCCCTGCCTGCCCAACGATCACCCATAACTCCCACTCACCGCAGAGGTCTCTGGCCTTGCGGCTGAAGGTTAGGGAATTGGCAATCGTGGTTAAGTGAGCACTTCACACATCCCAAATAGATTCCCGTATGTGAGCGGGTTATGTAGCATGTGGGAGACATTGCCGAGCATCCCAATCACACCTTGATGCATGGCCACTGTGCTTGAACACTGTGGGAGGCAGCACCATAGACACAGCGGCCAACCTTTGATCACCCAGGGAATGGATGCCTCGTGCAAGTGTACACCCACTCTCCCGATGGTGCTGCCCCACTATTCCCACCCTACCCCCCAAAAGCCTCCCAATGCACACTTCACTCCCTCCACCCCAAGCACACTCCACTCCCTACCCACCACCTACAACCCCCCCAGTACCATCTCAGTAATCCTTGATGTGCTTGGCCTTCCTGCCCTACCGCTACGTCTACGTGTATCCCCAGGATGCACATCAGGTCCATGCTGCCCTGTTCCGGGTGCTGACTGTGAGACACGGCCTCATCAGCGGGGTGCAACACGGGGGAGCTGGTGGCCATCGTCGCTGGTCCATAGAATGGGTCCCAGTTGCCACCCTGTGCCCCCTCCTCCCACCCAGGACAGAGGGGCAGCTGGTTCAAGCCCTGGCTGCCCCTGCATCATCTGGCTCTGCCAGCCCTGGTGTCTCCCCAATGTCTGCAGCATGTTTCGACACCTTCGGTGATGCACCTCAGTGATTGGGGCATGCTCCGCAGTGATTTGGCAATGCCCACCTGCGACTGAGATAAGCTCTGCAGCACCCCGGCCATTCCTATCTGAGAGTGGGACATGTCCCTCAGCGCCTCATCAATGTCAGCCTGGTGCTGGGTCACGTCCCCCAGTGAATTGGACAGTCTACTGAGGCCCTCAGCCATGGCCGTCATTGACTGCGCAATGCCTTGGACACCTCCACTCATGCTGCTGATGTCCTGCACCAGGCTCTCCACTGCGGTCTCCACCCTAACAAAGTTGGCCTCAGTGCCAGGCATTGCCAGCGCCATCTCATAGCCTCTGGGACGCCTCCAATCAGCAATGGACCTGTAGGAGTGTCGCTCACATCTCTCACTGAATGTCTCCATCAGCTCCGGGATAGCATGTCCCATAGGCTCAGCATGCAGCTAGGACCCAGCTGGGGCCTGGGATCCAGCAGCCCACCGACGGCTGTCTCATCTGGGCATTCCTGGATCCACCTGATGTGCATCAGTGACTGTGTGGTGCTCACCAGATTGTGCCCCAGAAGTCTCTCCATTAACATTGCCCACCGAGGTGCATGTGTCTGTGCTGGTGACGGTGGGGATGACAGCTATGATGAATTAATTATGGCATCCTCAGAGCTGTCCTCCAAGGTGGTCTCATGGGAGGGTGGTGGGGGGGGGGGGGGGGGGGTCACCACAGATGGGCCAGTGCCATTGGCTGGGGGACCTGCGGGAGAATGAACATGTAGTTAGTTGGGGGGTGAGTTAGTCTGTATGGCAATAGCAACTCACATGTGACATGTCCTCCGGGTGGGGCCCAGTGGATCCTCACCTCTGCGGCTTGCACCGATCTCCGCATTGGTGACCGGTCTGTCCTCGGCCACCCCTGTAACCTCCAGGGCTTGTTCCTCAAAGATCATGAGAATGCTTATGTCCTGCACCCCTCCACTAATCTGGGCCCTTTTCCGACGATTGTGGGACAGCTTCTCCTGCGGAGACAGAGAGGACATCATTAGCCGCATGTGCGCTTCACATTGGAAGGGGTGGTGGAGGAGGTGGTGTGAAGGAAGGTTTGGGAGGATGAAGGGAGGGGGTGAAGCGAGGATTGGTGTGAATGGAGGGGGTGAAGGGTGGGTTGGGGGCAAATAGAGGTTTGGGGGAGCTGGTCGTTGGGGGGTGGGGCAGCTCGTGTGGGCAAAACCGGCCACACATGACACTTGGGGCAGAATTCTCCAGTCATTGCGATTCTCTTTTCCCAATTTCCTGGTGACGTGGGTGGTTACAATTGAAAATCCCATTGACAAGCAGCGGGAAGATAGAATCCTGTCGTCAGCGAATGGCGCGCGGCCGAGAAGCATGTGGCTGGGAGTACTGGAGATTGTTGGCAGTTCTTGCTTGCGATAGAATGAAAGTGGGCTGCAGAGACAATAATAATAATAGTCACTTATTGTCTCACTAAGTAGGCTTCAATGAAGTTACTGTGAAAAGCCCCTAGTCGCCACATTCCGGCCCCTGTTTGGGGCGAGCGGTTTGAGAATTGAACCTGCGCTGCTGGCCCTATTCTGCATTACAAGCCAGCTGTTTATCCCACTGTGCTAAACCAGCCTCTTGACAAATGGAAATCATTCACCTTGTCCATAAGGGAAAGAGAAATAAAGCACTAAATTCCACATACCAAAACCATTATATAGAAGAGTTTACTTCCAAATCTCAAGCTTGCAAAACAGACAAGTATGGGATTGTGTTGAGCCAATGCACATGTCAGGGGGGATTGGTCTGAATTTAACGGTGTAGCACCCACCCTCTCTTTTAACTAGGTTAGTCACAGAAAAGACATGCTGCAGTAATTTGGGCTCCAACACAGGTGACTGGGGATGCTGAACCTTAAATGGCTGCAGTTCATCATAAAAAAGAAATTATTGTGAAGACTGGAGCATAGCCTAATTGTTCACAATGGCATGTCAGAGATAATGCGGGTGACATTATTTCCTTCCACACCAAAGATTCGGAACTCTTGCTGCGGGAGATTGAACAAAGGAACGTATTCCTATTTGGGCTGGAGGCAATTACCAATAAAAGTACATGTTCACTGAGTCACTATAATCACCCAACTCCCTTTTACCTGGCTGAATTAGGACGAAATTGCTGGTATTAGGATCAAGGTGAATGTGGTTGCACTTGTCAGTTTGGTACATGGCTTTTATGAAGCCCATTAGCATGATTTAGAACACCTAAGTTGACAGCAGCCCCAACTTCTGGGAGATATCATTTCAAGCAGTGAGTGCAATCTGCTCTTTCACACAATCTTGTTCATTTTGCTTCAACTACATGGCACACGTTTCATGAAATGTAGAGGTGTCAGTCAAAGAACACAAGCAGATGCTGGAGCATCCTGGCTGAGATACTTTCCTGCTGGTATGGGATTTTTCAATTGGTTCAGCAGCAGTGCATACAGAAGACCACCTTGTTCTCCAATTCACCCACGTTTTCTTCTCCTGCAAATGATGCACGCACTGTGGAATGCTGCACAGTGAAAGTACTTCAGTGCTTCCTGGACAGCATCATGATGGTCTCCTGTGATCAGATGTTAAATTGGCACTCATGGAATAGAAACCTTGAGAATAATTTTGCTCCACCTAGAACCTCACTTTTCAGTCGTCACAGTAAGATCAGTGAGTTCCCAAAAAGTCCCACCCCGATTGGAATGTTCAAATAAGTTCCATTCTATGGCCAGCATCCACAAGGGAAATCTACAGAGACTAAATAAGTACTTGTCTTAATAACACAGTTAGGCACCAGAACTGGATTGGCACCAATATCCTGGCTGGGAGGTTTGCTAGTATTCGGGTGGCTTTAAACTAATTTGGCCGGGGGGGGGGGGG
This sequence comes from Scyliorhinus canicula, assembly GCF_902713615.1. Classification (NCBI taxonomy): domain Eukaryota; kingdom Metazoa; phylum Chordata; class Chondrichthyes; order Carcharhiniformes; family Scyliorhinidae; genus Scyliorhinus; species Scyliorhinus canicula. The sequence continues at coordinate 32,108,221 of NC_052149.1, read as the reverse complement.
GTATCAGAACAGTACGCCAGCAAGTGTAGAGACTGGGGATGAGCATGGCACCAGGGTCAGGCTGGCTAAGAGGAAGGGTAGGCTGGCGGTAGTCGAGCTCAGTGGGACTGGAGTGTATCTGCTTCAATGTACAGAGTATAACAGGTAAGACAGATGAACTTAAAGCCTTGATTCACGCACGGAACTTGGATGTGGTTGCTGTAACGGAGACTTGGTTAAAAAGGTACGGGACTGGTAGCTAAATATTCCAGGATATAGGTGTTTTAGATGAGGCAGGAAGGAAGGTAAAAGAGGTGGGGGAGTTGCGAACAGTGACCACAATTCGTAAGCTTTTGGGTACTCATGGCAAAGGACGAGTGTTGCCCTAGGGTTAAGGTGCTAAATTGGGACAACCAAATTGGGCAGGATTTGGAGGCTGTTGTTTCGGAGAGGTTGTTTGAGGGTAAATCTACATTTGGCATATGGGAGTCTTTTAAGGAGCAGTTGATAAGGAGTGTAGGACTGGGATGTGCTGGTAAAAAGAAAGGACAGGAAAGGCAGGATTCGGGAACCATGGATGACCAGGGAAATTGAGAATCTTGTCAAAAAGAAAAAAGATGCATATGTGAGGCACAGGCAACTAAAAACAGATAAAGCACTTGAGAAATACAAGGAAAGTAGAAAAGAACTCAAACAGAGTTAGGAGGGCAAAAAGTGTCCCGAAATGTCCATGGCAGACAGGATTAAGGAGAATCCCAAGGCATTTTATATGTATATTAGGAACAAGAGGGTATCTAGAGAAAGAGTTCACCCACTCAAGGACAAAGGAGGGAAATGATGCATAAAACCAGAGGAAGTAGGTGAAGTCCTTAATGAGTATTTTGCATCGGTATTCACAAAGGAGAGGGACACATTGATTGGTGGTGTCTCAGAGGGATGTGTAAACACTATAGAACAAGTCATTATAAGGAGGGAGAAAGTGTTAGGTGTGTTAAAAAGCATTAAAGTAGGCAAATTCCCAGGGTCAGATGGCATCTATCCCAGATTCCTGAGGGACCCAAGAGATGAAATCGCTGGGCCTCTGACAGAAATCTTTGTGTCCACATTGGCCACAGGTAAAATCCCAGAGGATTGGAGGATAGCCAATGTTGTATCATTATTTAAGAAGGGTTGCAAGGATAATTCGGGTAACTATAGGCCAGTGAGCTTGACGTGAGTGATAGTGAAATTGTTGGATATTCTCAGAGATAGGGGGCGGGATTCTCTGACCCTCCGCGCTGGAATCGCGAATGGCGCGGGGGTGGAGAATAATAATAATAATCGCTTATTGTCACACGTAAGCTTCAATGAAATTACTGTGAAAAGACCCTACTCGCCACATTCCGGCGCCTGTTCGGGGAGGTGGGTATGGGAATTGAACCCACGTTGCTGGCCTTGTTCTGCATGACAAGCCAGCTGTTCACCCCACTGTGCTAAACCAGCCCCTGAATCCAGCACGACGGCGCTTCCACGATTCTCCACGGACCTGCCAGTCACGCGCGCGCGGTCGCCGCGGCACCAGTCGGGGGCCGCTGAAAGAGGCCCCTGCGGCGATTCTCAGCGGGTGACCGGCCGAACACCCGACGTGTTCTACTGAGTCCTGCCGGCGTGGTTCCAACCTGGTACCACCCAGCGGGAGCACGGACCTGGGGAGGAAGTGGACATTCTGGTGGGGGGGGGGGGGGGTGTGGAGGGGGATCTGACTCTGGGGGGGGGCCTCCACGAGGTCCAGGCCCACGGTCGGGGGCTTCCGATTGGCGGGTGCCCGCGATCTGGAGGGGGCCTATCTCCTTCGGTGAGTGCCCGCTGTAGGTCTCCGACATGTTGCTCCGCGCCGGCGCAGAGATGGCAACCATGCACATGCGCCGGCACGGAGATGGCTGTCACGCGCATGCGCCGGTGCGAAGACGGCAACCATGCGCATGCGCGGACCCGCGCCGGCCGTGCCGGGCCACCTTTCGCTGCCGGAGCAGCGAGCAGCACTGCGACGCTTTGCTAGCCCCCTGAAGACCGCTGAATTGCTGGGCCAGGAGGCCCGTTGATGCCAGCGTACGCCACTGCAGTGTTTACGCCGCCGTCAACACTTGGCCGGAATTTCGGTGAATCCCGGCCAGGATCTATACATATTTGGAAGTGAATGCTCTTATTAGCAACAGACAGCATGGTTTTGTACGAGGGAGGTCATGGCTCATTAATTTGGTTGAATATTTTGAGGAGGTGACAAAATTGATTGATGAGGGAAGGGCTGTGGATGTTGTCTGCATGGACTTTAGTAAAACATTTGATAAGGTCCCTCATGGCAGGCTGGTGCAAAAGATTAGATCACATGGGGTCAGGGGTGAACTAGCTGAATGGATCCAGAACTGGCTTGGCCATAGAAGGCAGAGGGTTGCAGTGGAAGGGTGTTTTTATGAATGGAGGTCTGTAACTAGTGGTGTTCCACAGGGATCAGCTCTGGGTCCTTTGCTCTTTGTAATGTATATAAATGACTTGGAAGAAAACTGAGCGGGTCTGATTAGCAAGTTTGATATGCGGATGATACTAAGGTGGCAGGAGTTGCGAATAGTGATGAAGATTGTCAGAGAATACAACAGAATATAGATAGGCTGCAAAGTTGGGCAGAGAAATGGCAGATGGAATTTAACACAGACAAAGGGCAGCACGGTAGCATTGTGGATAGCACAATCGCTTCACAGCTCCAGGGTCCCAGGTTCAATTCCGGCTTGGGTCACTGTCTGTGCGGAGTCTGCACATCCTCCCCGTGTGTGCGTGGGTTTCCTCCGGGTGCTCCGGTTTCCTCCCACAGTCCAAAGATGTGCAGGTTAGGTGGATTGGCCATGATAAATTGCCCTTAGTGTCCAAAATTGCCCTTAGTGTTGGGTGGGGTTACTGGGTTATGGGGATAGGGTGGAGGTGTTGACCTTGGGTAGGGTGCTCTTTCCAAGAGCCGGTGCAGACTCGATGGGCTGAATGGCCTCCTTCTGCAAAGTAAATTCTATAAAATGTTAGGTGATGCATTTTGGTATTTGGTTGATCCAATTCAGGTGGGAACTATAAAATAAATGGCAGAACCATCAGGAGCATAGAGTCACAGAGAGATCTGGGCATGCAGATCGTTAAAAATGGCAGCACAGGTGGAAATGGTGATATAGAAAGCATATGACATGCTTACCGTTATAGGACGGGGTATCGAGTATAAAAGCTCATACAATTATATAGAACGTTGGTTAGGTCACATTTCGAATACTGTGTCCAATTCTGATCATCGCACTGCCAGAAGGTCATGGAGGCCGTAGGGAGAGTGCAGAAAAGGTGAACCAAGATGTTGCCTGGTGTGGAGGGTATTAGCTATGAGGAGAGATTGAATAAACTGGGATTGTTCTCCCTAGAGAGACGGAGGCTGAGTGGTGACCTGATAGCAGTTTATAAAATTATGAGGGGTATAGATAGGGTGAACAGTTGGAGGCTTTTTCCCAGGGTGGAAATGACAATTACAAGAACATAGAGTGCAGAAGGAGGCCATTCGGTACATCGAGTCTGCACCGACCCACTTAAGTCCTCACTTCAACCCTTTCCCCTTTCCCCTTCACCCAATAACCCCTCCTAAACTTTTTGGATACTAAGGGCAATTTAGCATGGCCAATTCACCTAACCTGCACGTCTTTGGACTGTGGGAGGAAACTAGAGCACCCGGAGGAAACCCACGCAGACACGGGGAGAACGTGCAGACTCCGCACAGACAGTGACCCAGCGGGGAATCGAACCTGGGACCCTGGCACTGTGAAGCCACAATACTAACCACTATGCTACCATGCTGTCCACAAAGGGTCACAAGTTCAAGGTGAGGGGGGAAAGGTTCAGTGGAAGTGTGCAGGGGACTTTTTTTTACACAGAGGATAGTGATGGCCTGGAATGCACTGCCAAGTGAGGTGGTTGACGCAGATACGTTAGCGACCTTTAATACTTATCTGGGTAGGCACATGAACAGACCGGGTATAGAAGGATACAAGGGATAGATAGGGCACGTGATTGGCGCAGGCTTGGAGGGCCGAAGGGCCTGTTCCTGTGCTGTATTGTTCTTTGTTCTTTGTTCAGATATTATTTTCAAGTGAGTCAACCCCAGGAATGGTGGCTGGTACAGTACAGAAAATGAAAAGTTTCAGCAATGTTTCAGCTGCATAAATAGGAAACACTGTAAGCATTGGGCACAAACCTCATTTGTACTTCACAGGCATTTCTGTACCAAATTGCAGTGATTCACTCACTGTTTGAAGGTGTTGAACAACCTTCAGGAAGCTTAATACTGGGTTTGCTCTTTATCTGAAAATGCTTCTAATTGCTTTTTCTTGCCTCATAGAGTTGCAAAAATGTTTTGCATCACTTGTGATATCTCTTGCAAATGTATTTTTCGTGCTCCCTTTTAGTACTATATGTTTTGTCACCTGTTGTCATCCTTTGTTTCTTCCAGTTGCCAGACCATATGCTAGATTTTGCATGCACTTCCTTTTAATTTCAAATTGTTTCTCACTCTCTTACCTCTTTGGATTTGTTTGCCTGGTCTTTTTGAAATTAGGGTTCCTGGCCTTTTGAGGTATAAACTAATTCTGAATCATGTGATTTTTTTTAAAAAACCCTCCCATTGACATTCTGTTTGTTCACCCATGCTGAAATTTGCAGTTTACATAGAACATAGAAAAATACAGCACAGAACAGGCCCTTCGGCCCACGACAATGATGTTGTGCCGAACTTTTGTCCTAGACTAAGAACAAATTAATCTACACCCCATCATTCCACCGTAATCCCTGTACCTCTCCAATAGCCGCTTGAAGGTCCCTAATGTTTCCGACTCAACTACCTCCACAGGCAGTGCATTCCATGCCCCCACTCTCTGGGTAAAGAACCTACCTCTGACATCCCCCCTATATCTTCCACCATTTACCTTAAATTTATGTCCCCTTGTAATGGTGTGTTCCACCCGGGGAAAAAGTCTCTGACTGTCTACTCTATCTATTCCCCTGATCATCTTATAAACCTCTATCAAGTCACCCCTCATCCTTCTCCGTTCTAATGCGAAAAGGCCTAGCAACCTCAACCTTTCCTCATAATACCTACTCTCCATTCCAGGCAACATCCTGGTAAATCTCCTTTGCACCTTTTCCAAAGCTTCCACATCCTTCCTAAAATGAGGCGACCCGAACTGCACACAGCACTCCAAATGTGGCCTTAGACAAGATTTGTACAGCTGCATCATCACCGCACGGCTCTTAAATTCAATCCCTCTGCTAATGAACGCTAGCTGACCATAGGCCTTCTGCACAGCTCTATCCACTTGAGTGGCAACTTTCAAAGATCTATGAACATAGACCCCAAGATCTCTCTGCTCCTCCACATTGCCAAGAACCCTACCGTTAACCTTGTATTCCGCATTCATATTTGTCCTTCCAAAATGGACAACCTCACACTTTTCAGGGTTAAACTCCATCTGCCACTTCTCAGCCCAGCTCTGCATCCTATCTATGTGTCTTTGCAGCCGTCAACAGCCCTCCTCACTATCCACAACTCCACCAATCTTTGTATCATCTGCAAATTTACTGACCCACCCTAGAACTCCCTCATTCAAGTCATTAATGAAAATCACAAACAGCAGAGGACCCAGAACTGATCCCTGTGGTACGCCACTGGGCTCCAGGCTGAATATTTGCCATCTGAGGGACAGTCTCTGTCTCATCACATTTAAATTAACATTAACTAAATATATTGTTAGGAAATAGAGCTTGTTTTACAATTTATACATATTAGGTGTAAGTTTAAGTTTAATTTGTGTTTTTGTATTTGTGTGCTAAGAAAGGGTCAAAACTTCAGTTCGCCTTATATTAAACAAAGGTGCCTGCATGTCAATGGGTTTCTGTTTCACTTTAAGCTTGCCTGCATATTAATTCAATGTTTACGATGTAAAAGCAATTATAGAGGTGTGGTGGTATGGATATGAGCACTGCCATTGGTGCAGAGCACTGGCTTCCCATTGGCTCTGGCTGGTCATGTGCCTCTCGTCCGATTGGTTGGGACTAGTCATGTGACTGCTCTCCAATTGGTCGAGAGGCAAGTAGGCCCCGCCTCCGATGCGGGGTATAAGTACCCAGAGTTCCTGGCGGTCGGCCATTCTCTGTAGTCGACCATCGGGCTAACAATTAGCTGATTAAAGCCACAGTTTGGATCCTAATTGTGTTTTGAGTCGAATTGATGGTACATCAATTTAATCAGCTAGAATTTTGGAATGGAGCTTCGCAGCAAGCCTGACTGCCTCCGCACCAGCCTGCATGCTTCAAATGCGTCTGCAATCTTTAAACACTGGCAGGCGCGGTTTAATAGTTACCTGACGACTGCAGCCGGTAAGACCACCAAGGAGCAGAAACTCCACATCCTCCACTCATGCGTGGGCACATCGATCTACGCAATGATTGAGGACGAAAGCGATTATGATGCGGCCATGGAGATTCTCAAAGGACACTTTCTCCGGCCGGTCAACGAAGTATACGCACGGCATCTCCTGACGACTAGACAACAGTTCCCTGGTGAGTCCGTCGACAAGTTTTACCAGGCCCTCACAGCTCTAGGGAGAATGTGCGCATGTCTCCAAGTTTCGGCGACTGACCACATGGAACTTTTAATTAGAGACGCTTACGTTGCTGGCATCCCCTTCTATCCGCCAACGATTGCTGGAGAAGAACGCCCTCAGCCTAGCTGAGGCACGGACTCTTGCAACCACCCTGGAGGTTGCTGACCTGAACGCCCACACATACGCCCCCGGCCGGGCAGCAACCCCCTGGACTTCATGGCAAGCACCACCCCCGTCCTCCGTGGACCCCGACCCCCACCAAGCCTGCGCCGCGGGTCGCTCCGACAAACTAGCGGGGCCCCGTTGCTATTTTTGTGGTCTCTCCAAGCACCCCCGCCCGCGCTGCCCGGCCTGCTCCGCTCTGTGTAAGAGCTGCGGGAAGAAGGGCCACTACACGGTGGTCTGCCAGACCAAGTCGGTCGCTGCTGTTCCGCGCAGCGACCACGGATTGCCCCCCCCCCCCCCCCCCCCCCCGGGTCCCCCCAGGGCCCCACGCCATGCACCAACCTCTCCGGCCCGCCTCCCAGCTCCCGCAACGGCCCCACGGTCCTCCCGACCCGCCATCTTGGGGCCCCGGCTCCACGTGCGGGTCCTGGGTGCCGCCATCTTGGGCCAACACGGAAGGCCCTGCAAGTGATTACTCTGCCACTGAGGATGATCTGGAACTCTCACCACGACTGGCTTCCATCAGACTCGACCAGTCGCGACCCCACACGCTCGCCAAGACTACGACAACGGTTCAGCTCAACGGACACAAAACGAGGTGCCTGCTGGACTCCGGGAGAACGGAAAGGTTCGTCCACCCTGACACAGTAAGATGCTGCGCGCTCCCCATCCATCCAGTTAAACATAAAATTGAATTGGCCTCAGGTTCGCACTCCGTCCAAATCACCGGGTGCTGCATAGGTCCAGGGGAGGGTTTTCAAAAACTTCAAACTCCTCATTCTCCCCCGTCTATGCGCTCCGGCACTCTTGGGCCTGGATTTCCAGTGCAACCTGCAGAGCTTGACCTTTCAATTCGGCGGCCCTATTCCTCCTCTTACTGTTTGCAGCCTCGTGTCCCTCAAAGTGGACCCCCCTTCCTTGTTAGCAAATCTCACCCCAGATTGTAAACCTGTCGCCACTCGGAGCAGACGATACAGTGCCCAGGGCCGAACCTTCATCGGGTCCGAGGTCCAGAGGCTCCTTAAGGAAGGAGTTATCGAGGCCAGCAACAGTCCCTGACGAGCCCAAGTGCTGGTAGTTCGGACTGGGGAGAAAAACCGGATGGTCATCGATTACAGTCAGACCATCAACAGGTTTACGCAGCTGGACGCAAATCCTCTCCCCCGTATTTCCGACCTGGTTAACAGGATCGCGAAGTACAAAGTCTTCTCCATTGTGGACCTTAAGTCCGCCTACCACCAGCTCCACATCCGCGCGAGTGACCGAAAGTACACCGCGTTTGAGGCAGATGGGCGCCTCTACCACTTCCTCAGGGTTCCCTTCGGTGTCACAAATGGGGTCTCGGTCTTCCAATGGGAGATGGACCGAATGGTCGACAAGCACGGTTTACGGGCCACCTTCCCGTATCTCGATAACTTCACCATCTGCAGCCACGACCAGCAGGACCACGACATCAACCTCCAAAAATTCCTCCAAACCGCAAAACTCCTTAATTTAACTTACAATAAGGATAAGTGCGTGTTTGGCACCGACCGTCTAGCCATCCTTAGCTACCAAGTGCGTAACGGAGTGATAGGCCCCGATCCCGAACGCATGCGCCCCCTGATGGAACTTCCCCTCCCCAACTCCCTCCAATTCCTCAAATGCTGCCTGGGCTTCTTCTCATATTACGCCCAGTGGGTCCCCAACTACGCCGACAAAGCCCGCCCCCTCATCCAGTCCACCTCCTTTCCCCTGTCGATGGAGGCCCACCAGGCCTTTAGCCGCATCAAAGCGGATATCGCAAAGGCCACGATGCATGCTATTGACGAGTCCCTGCCATTCCAGGTCGAGAGCGACGTGTCTGACGTAGCTCAGGCAGCCACCCTGAACCAAGCGGGCAGACCCTTGGCCTTCTTTTCACGAACCCACCACGCTTCCGAAATCCGCCATTCCTCGGTGGAAAAGGAGGCACAGGCCATAGTCGAAGCTCTGCGATATTGGAGGCACTATCTGGCCGGCAGTAGGTTTGCCCTCCTCACAGACCAACGGTCAGTAGCTTTCATGTTCGACAATGCACAGAGGGGCAAGATCAAGAACGACAAGATCTTGCGGTGGCGGATCGAGTTGTCCACGTACAACTACGATATCTTGTATCGTCCTGGGAAGCTCAACGAGCTTTCCGATGCCCTATCCCGCGGTACCTGCGCCAGCGCGCAGATTGACCGCCTCCGCTCCCTCCACACGGACCTCTGCCATCCAGGGGTCACCCGTTTCTACCATTTTATTAAGACCCGCAACCTGCCCTACTCCGTCAAAGAAGTCAGGACAGTCACCAGGGACTGTCACGTATTCGCCGAGTGCAAACCACACTTCTACCGCCCCGAACGAGTGCCTCTGATCAAGTCAACCCGACCCTTTGAACATCTCAGTATAGACTTCAAGGGTCCCCTCCCCTCCAACAACTGTAACACATATTTCTTGAGTGTTATCAACGAATACTCTCACTTCCCTTTCGCCATTCCCTGTCCCGACATGACCACAACAACCGTCATAAAGGCCCTCCTATCCATCTTCTCCCTGTTCGGTTACCCCGCGTACATCCACAGCGACCGGGAGTCCTCCTTTATGAGTGACGAGCTGCGTCAGTTCCTGCTCAGCAGGGGCATAGCCTCTAGCAGGACGACCAGTTATAACCCCCGGGGTAACGGTCAGGTCGAGCGGGAGAATGGCACCATTTGGAAGACCATCCTGCTGGCCCTACGGTCCAGAGATCTCCCTATTCCCCGTTGGCAAGAAGTCATTCCCGACGCCCTGCATTCAATCCGGTCTCTCCTCTGTACCACCACTAATCAAACACCTCATGAACGTCTCCTTGTTTTCCCCAGGAAGTCGTCCTCAGGATCCCCTCTCCCGACCTGGCTGGCCACCCCCGGGCCCATCTTGCTCCGGAAGCATGTGTGAGTGCACAAGTCCGACCCGTTGGTTGAGCGAGTCCAGTTACTCCATGGCAACCCGTAATATGCGTACGTGGAGTATCCCGACGGTCGGCAGGATACGGTCTCGCTTCGGGACCTGGCACCCGCCGGCTTGCGGCCTTCTTCCCCTACATCAACACCACTCCCCCAACCCCAATTCTCCCCAGCACCCCCTGCGCCCCCACGACCCAGCGCACATGCCCCCTCTCCCCCGATTACAGCGTCTCCACCCGGGGTACGGAGACACATCTACGACCAACGCTCCCGGAGGCAAGGACGATCATCGGCCCGACGTCATCGGCTCCACTGTGACGGTCCTTCAGAACACCATGGGCACCCGACAGGCTGATCGTGTCCATCTGATGCGGCCATGGGACTTGTTTTGGACATTTTGTGTTATTCTGTTGTTAGTAGTGGTAGTATTGTTTTGCCACGAGCCAGTGGGCAGCCCACCCTTATCGATTTTTGCTGCTCATACCACCAGTCCTCGGACCCCCCCCCCCATCTCTCTCTCTCTCTCTCTCCCACTTACACCCCCCCCCCCCGCCTTCTTTCTCCACAAGTGGTGAATGTGGTGGTATGGATATGAGCACTGCCATTGGTGCAGAGCACTGGCTTCCCATTGGCTCTGGCTGGTCATGTGCCTCTAGTCCGATTGGTTGGGACTAGTCATGTGACTGCTCTCCAATTGATCGAGAGGCAAGTAGACCCCGCCTCCGAGGCGGGGTATAAGTACCCAGAGTTCCCGGCAGTCGGCAATTCCCTGTAGTCGACCACCGGGCTAACAACTAGCTAATTAAAGCCACAGTTCGGATCCTAATTGTGTCTTGAGTCGAATTGATGGTACATCAAGAGGTAAAACAATGAGGTTGGTGCTAAGCAACCAAGGGCCCACACTAAAAAGTAGAAGCAGTTGTTTTCAGTTGGATCCAGGTAACCCAAAAAAACATGATACTGCTCACAGAGGCTGCCAGTACTGGCAGGATAATAAAGTAAGGGTCAGAAAGCAACTCCCAGAAACTAAATATCCGTCAGAAACCAGGGAATGAAAACAGGAGCCCAAGGAAGACTGAAGTAAAAGGGACAAAGAACCAGAAACTGAACAAGGTTTTGTTCATTGAAGTTAAAGAGAGGGGCAGAGGGAGACCCCCAGTTCAAAACAGAGCTGTAAGCTGCAGACCTGGAGAAGTCAGCTCATGAGAAGCCAGATATATGAAGGAAACCTAAAATAGGTGGCATCTTGATACAGCCGGTGAAGCAGTGGTGTTCTGCTGGTGTGGCTTGAAAGGAAAGGTTCAAATCCTGGATGTGGATCCTTGGTGCTTGGTGAAGGCATCTGAGAGAAAGCCCGGTAGGGAGGCAGCACGGTAGCATGGTGGTTAGCATAAATGCTTCACAGCTCCAGGGTCCCAGGTTCGATTCCCGGCTGGGTCACTGTCTGTTTGGAGTCTGCACGTCCTCCCCGTGTGTGCGTGGGTTTCCTCCGGGTGCTCCGGTTTCCTCCCACAGTCCAAAGATGTGCGGGTTAGGTGGATTGGCCATGCTAAATTGCCCGTAGTGTCCTAAAAAGTAAGGTTAAGGGGGGGTTGTTGGGTTACGGGTATAGGGTGGATACGTGGGTTTGAGTAGGGTGATCATTGCTCGGCACAACATCGAGGGCCGAAGGGCCTGTTCTGTGCTGTACTGTTCTATGTTCTATGTGGGAGAAGATTCCAAAGTGTGTCATTTGAGAGTGGAATTGGGAAACCCTGTGTCTAAGCCAGAGTCCCATTGAGACCAGTTAGCTCATAGTGTGAGGAGCAACTGGGGACATTTGGTGTGAAATACACAGAAGTTATATTGAGTGGTATCTGTCACTTGATTTCAGAGTGTGGTGTGTCTGACCACATCGCAACCATTGGTTTACATGGACTATGTACTTACCAAGAACATTGTAGTGAAGACACATTTTGTAACTTGTGTTATCCTTAAACATCTGTGTACATCTTTGAAAATATAGGTGGGGTGAAGGAGTATTGTATGATAGTCAATCTTCTCTTGTTTAATAAATGTTTTATTCTTTTGATAATCGGCAGTCCTGTGACTGTTCATCCAAATCTCTAAACAAAAAAGGCAAAAGTTACGATCTACCAAGCTGGCATCGTAACACTATAATCTTAGCAGATGAGTCACATTTCTCCTTTTTAAACACCACATGAACTCAACCACTTTACAATGACTATTGGATAAATGTTCATGCACCATTAAGTTGTTCACTAAATCTGGTTCATGCTTATTACTAAATCTAATATAGCATCTTGGTTCTGGTTCATATTGTTGCAGAAAACTAACCCAGGCACATGAAAGAAAATCACTAACATTCTCACATGGGCTAGCCTGATCATCCTGTCCATATGAAAGTTGAAATCCCCCATTAAGATTATTGCACGTGCTGTATGCTTGCCTAATCCCTGCATTTATACATTCTATCACTTTACAACTACTGCCGGAGGGGGAGGCCTATACCATAACTCCCATGATTCATTCCCACACCACTCCTTCAGCCATGTATTCACCTCCCTAAACTGCTTATCTCTGCACCGATTTGGAGGTTGCTTGGGTACGGGGGCGGATCTACTATGAAACTAATGAAGCTTAAGCTTCAGGGCCTCGAATCCCGGAGGGGCCCCAGAAGCGACTTTAGTCCACATTGCTTAAATATTTGGGGTCTACTGTATGAGAAGGGGTTTTAAAAAAATAATAATATTAATAATATAGTGTAATTCAATACAAAATAATAGTTAAAATAAAAATTTAAAGAACATAAGAACATAAGAACATAAGAACTAGGAGCAGGAGTGGCCATCTGGCCCCTCGAGCCTGCTCCGCCATTCAATTAGATCATGGCTGATCTTTTGTGGACTCAGCTCCACTTTCCGGCCCGAACACCATAACCCTTAATCCCTTTATTCTTCAAAAAACTATCTATCTTTACCTTAAAAACATGTAATGAAGGAGCCTCAACTGCTTCACTGGGCAAGGAATTCCATAGATTCACAACCCTTTGGGTGAAGAAGTTCCTCCTAAACTCAGTCCTAAATCTACTTCCCCTTATTTTGAGGCTATGCCCCCTAGTTCTGCTGTCACCCGCCAGTGGAAACAACCTGCCCGCATCTATCCTATCTATTCCCTTCATAATTTTAAATGTTTCTATAAGATCCCCCCTCATCCTTCTAAATTCCAACGAGTACAGTCCCAGTCTACTCAACCTCTCCTCATAATCCAACCCCTTCAGCTCTGGGATTAACCTAGTGAATCTCCTCTGCACACCCTCCAGTGCCAGTACGTCCTTTCTCAAGTAAGGAGACCAAAACTGAACACAATACTCCAGGTGTGGCCGCACTTACACCTTATACAATTGCAACATAACCTCCCTAGTCTTAAACTCCATCCCTCTAGCAATGAAGGACAAAATTCCATTTGCCTTCTTAATCACCTGTTGCACTTGTAAACCAACCTTCTGTGACTCATGCACTAGCACACCCAAGTCTCTCTGAACAGCGGCATGCTTTAATATTTTATCGTTTAAATAATAATCCCGTTTGCTGTTATTCCTACCAAAATGGATAACCTCACATTTGTCAACATTGTATTCCATCTGCCAGACCCGAGCCTATTCACTTAACCTATCCAAATCCCTCTGCAGACTTCCAGTATCCTCTGCACTTTTCGCTTTACCACTCATCTTAGTGTCATCTGCAAACTTGGACACATTGCCCTTGGTCCCCAACTCCAAATCATCAATGTAAATTGTGAACAATTGTGGGCCCAACACGGATCCCTGAGGGACACCACTAGCTACTGATTGCCAACCAGAGAAACACCCATTTATCCCAACTCTTTGCTTTCTATTAATTAACCAATCCTCTATCCATGCTACTACTTTACCCTTAATGCCATGCATCTTTATCTTATGCAGCAACCTTTTGTGTGGCACCTTGTCAAAGGCTTTCTGGAAATCCAGATATACCACATCCATCGGCTCCCCATTATCTACTGCACTGGTAATGTCCTCAAAAAATTCCACTAAATTAGTTAGGCATGACCTGCCTTTAACGAACCCATGCTGCGTCTGCCCAATGGGACAATTTCTATCCAGATGCCTCGCAATTTCTTCCTTGATGATAGATTCCAGCATCTTCCCTATTACCGAAGTTAAACTCACTGGCCTATAATTTCCTGCTTTCTGCCTACCTCCTTTTTTAAACAGTGGCGTCACATTTGCTAATTTCCAATCCACCGGGACCACCCCAGAGTCTAGTGAATTTCGGTAAATTATCACTAGTGCATCTGCAATTTCCCTAGCTATCTCTTTTAGCACTCTGGGATGCATTCCATCAGGGCCAGGAGACTTGTCTACCTTTAGCCCCATTAGCTTGCCCATCACTCCCTCCTTAGTGTTAACAATCCTCTCAAGGTCCTCACCTGTCATAGCCTCATTTCTATCAGTCGCTGGCATGTTATTTGTGTCTTCCACTGTGAAGACCGACCCAAAAAACCTGTTCAGTTCCTCAGCCATTTCCTCATTTCCCATTATTAAAACTCCCTTCTCATCCTCTAAAGGACCAATATTTACCTTAGCCACTCTTTTTTGTCTTATATATTTGTAAAAACTTTTACTGTCTGTTTTTATATTCTGAGCAAGTTTACTCTCATACTCTATCTTACTCTTCTTTATAGCTTTTTTAGTAGCTTTCTGTTGCCCCCTAAAGATTTCCCAGTCCTCTAATCTCCCAGCACTCTTTGCCACTTTATATGCTTTTTCCTTCAATTTGATACTCTCCCTTATTTCCTTAGATATCCACGGTCGATTTTCCCTCTTTCTTCCGTCCTTCCTTTTTGTTGGTATAAACCTTTGCTGAGCACTGTGAAAAATCGCTTGGAAGGTTCTCCACTGTTCCTCAACTGTTCCACCATAAAGTCTTAGCTCCCAGTCTACCTTAGCTAGTTCTTCTCTCATCCCCTTGTAATCTCCTTTGTTTAAACACAAAACACTAGTATTTGATTTTACTTTCTCACCCTCCATCTGTATTTTAAATTCCACCATATTGTGATCGCTCCTTCCGAGAGGATCCCTAACTATGAGATCATGAATCAATCGAAAATGAAAATGAAATGAAATGAAAATTGCTTATTGTCACGAGTAGGCTTCAATGAAGTTACTGTGAAAAGCCCCTAGTCGCCACATTCCGGCGCCTGTCCGGGGAGGCTGGTACGGGAATCGAACCGTGCTGCTGGCCTGCTTGTCTCATCCTGTCTCATTACACAGGACAAGATCTAGGACCGCTTGTTCCCTCGTAGGTTCCATTACATACTGTTCTAGGAAACTATCGCGGATACATTCTATAAACTCCTCCTCACGGTTGCCTTGACCGACCTGGTTAAACCAATCGACATGTAGATTAAAATCCCCCATGATAACTGCTGTACCATTTCTACATGCATCAGTTATTTCTTTGTTTATTGCCTGCCCCACCATATCGTTACTATTTGGTGGCCGATAGACTACTCCTATCAGTGACTTTTTCGCCTTACTATTCCTGATTTCCACCCAAATGGATTCAACCTTATCCTCCATAGCACCGATGTCATCCCTTACTATTGCCCGGATGTCATCCTTAAATAACAGAGCAACACCACCTCCCTTACCATCAACTCTGTCCTTCCGAATAGTTTGATACCCTCGGATATTTAACTCCCAGTCGTGACCATCCTTTAACCATGTTTCAGTAATGGCCACTAAATCATAGTAATTTACGATGATTTGTGCCACCAACTCATTTACTTTATTCCGAATACTACGAGCATTCAGGTAAAGTACACTTATGTTGGTTTTTTTACCTCTGTTTTGAATCTTAACATCTCCAGTTTTATTCCTTTTGTTATTACTGGGCCTATTCACTGTGCTCCCCTCAGTCACTGTACCTTGTACTGTCGCCCTTATGGATTTCTGACAATGTCTTCTCTGCCTTGCACTTTTCCCCTTACTTCCTTTTGTTTCTGTCCCTGTTTTACTACCTTCCAACTTCCAGCATTGGTTCCCATCCCCCTGCCACATTAGTTTAAACCCTCCCCAACAGCTCTAGCAAACACCCCCCCTAGGACATCGGTTCCAGTCCTGCCCAAGTGCAGACCGTCCGGTTTGTACTGGTCCCACCTCCCCCAGAACCGGTCCCAATGCCCCAGGAATTTGAATCCCTCCCTCTTGCACCATCTCTCGAGCCACGCATTCATCCTATCTATCCTAACATTCCTACTCTGACTAGCTCGTGGCACTGGTAGCAATCCTGAGATTACTACCTTTGAGGTCCTACTTTTTAGTTTAACTCCTAACTCCCTGAATTCCGCTTGTAGGACCTCATCCCGTTTTTTACCTATATCGTTGGTGCCTATGTGCACCACGACAGCTGGCTGTTCACCCTCCCCCCCCAGAATGTCCTGCAGCCGCTCCGAGACATCCTTGACCCTTGCACCAGGGAGGCAACATACCATCCTGGAGTCTCGATTGCGTCCACAGAACCGCCTTTCTATTCCCCTTACGATCGAGTCCCCTATCACTATAGCCCTGCCATTTTTCTTCCTGCCCTGCTGTGCAGCAGAGCCAGCCACGGTGCCATGAACCTGGCTGCTGCTGCCTTCCCCTGGTGAGCCATCTCCCTCAACAGTATCCAAAGCGGTATATCTGTTTTGCAGGGAGATGACCGCAGGGGACACCTGCACTGCCTTCCTACTCTTGCTCTTTCTTTTGGTCACCCATTTTCTATCTCCCTCAGTAACCTTCACCTGCGGTGTGACCAACTCGCTAAACGTGCTATCCACGACCTCCTCAGCATCGCGGATGCTCCAAAGTGAGTCCATCCGCAGCTCCAGAGCCGTCAAGCGGTCTAACAAGAGCTGCAACTGAACACACTTCTTGCACGTGAAGGAGCCAGGGACAGTGGACGTGTCCCTGAGCTCCCACATCGCACACGAGGAGCATGACACGGGTCTGGGATCTACTGCCATGTCTTAAACCCTTGGTAAACTTAAACAACTACAATTTCAAAATAAAAATAAATAAATTAGACAATGAAAAGAAAAAGAGAGACTACTTACCAGTCACTTACCAGGGTTAAAAAGCACCTCCTCACACTCTGCACCGAATTACCTCACTGCACCAAATTACCAAGTTTAAATCTCTCACTCTGTATGAGTCTCACTCCGGATGTGTCTCCTGGAAAAGTGCTCGCTTTTAGGTTATTAAAGTATCATGTAGGCTAGCTGTAAATGAAAAAACGTTCAAATTAAGGATAGTTCATTCAAAATATATTTAATATAAAATAATTATAAATAATTTAAAACACTATTAATATTTATGACAGAAATACAAACAGTAGATGACGTGTTGTAACAAAAAAGGGGAGCCGTTGAAAAGGCAATCACAATGCTAACGTGAATTTTCAACGTGATAGCACTCGTGATCGCGATCCAGACAAGAATTTTTTTCAATAAAGTGTTCATAAGGATACAATATTTTAATTACCCCCTACTCAAAAATAAATGTTATATTTAGAAAAGTAATAAAGGTGAAATAGTGTTAGATTAGCCTAAGTCTAATGTGTTACATTACCTTAGCCTGTGAGTTTTGGTGGCCTAGTCTTGCCTGACTTCATCTAGCCTATTTTGGCATTTTGCAGGAGCTGTATGATTTTTTTTTCTGGATCTCCGTGAAGATGGGGGATTTTAAACACACAGGGCAATCTACATTTTTCTCTAAAGAGCTTAAGTGTAACTAGATGGTCTGCACACTATGAAGCAGTCCGGGCAATTAAAAATGGATATATGGGTATTTTATAAACTCTCAAACATATTTTTGAAGACTCAGAAGGGAAGCCTGAATGTAAACGAGATGCAAAGAATTTATACTACAAGTTGGTAAAGCTGGAATATGCTACTTTTTCAGTTGTTTGGGAAGAAGTGCTGGAGCGTTTCAACAAAACAAATAAGAAACTCCAAACCCCTGGTTTTGATGTATTTGAAGGTTATCTTTTGCTATCATCTTTACTTTCGTTTGTTAAAGAACTCAGAGAAAATTCAGCCGATAGGATTGCACACTCTGAATCAGAAGCAAAAGATTTGTGTGAAGATATCACCTCAAGTTATTCTGATGCTTCGAAACGCATTGTTACATGGAAATTTTCAGCTGGAACAAGTGGCATTGCTTCTTTGAGAGGAGCTGACAAATTTAGGATAGAAGTTCTATATCAACTCTATGACTGCTTGATAATCCAGTTACGCAAGAGGATTGACCCATATGAGCAGATTGCGAAAAGGTTCAGGTTCCTCTCAGAATTGGTGAACAATTCTGAAATTGATGAGGACAGTATTAAACTTATAATATCGTATTACAAAGATGATATTGACAACAAATTAGTAAATGAGTGTTATCAGTTCAAAGAATATTTGCACCTTAGGAAATCCCAGAACACAGACGAAAACACGCCATCTGAAATGCAATGCGCAGAAGTTCTTCAGCTTATGAAATGAAATGAAATGAATGAAATGAAAATCGCTTATTGTCACGAGTAGGCTTCAATGAAGTTACTGTGAAAAGCCCCTAGTCGCCACATTCCGGCGCCTGTCTGGGGAGGCTGGTACGGGAATCGAACCGTGCTGCTGGCTTGCTTGGTCTGCTGTAAAAGCCAGTGATTTAGCCGAGTGAGCTAAACCAACCCCTTGCTTATTTGTGAGCAACACCTAATTGAAGTGTTCCCCAATATTACTACTGCGCTTAAGCTGTACTTGACAATGCCTATTATGAGCTGTGGAGCAGAAAGGAATTTTTCAAAGCTATCCTTTATAAAGAACAAATTTTGGTCTACCATGACTGAAGAACGCTTACATTCTTTATGCATATTGTCTCTAAAAAATGACATTGCAAGGAAGCTCTCATATGACAAAACTGTACGTGAATATGTTGCTGGAAAAAACAGAAAAAATAATATTTTGTAAAATGTGCTTCATGTAGTATGTATTCTCATCGCTGTCTAAAATAAAAGATTATATTGACTGTGGTCTTTTCTATGTTTTATTTCACCATTTTATGATGCATCATGCATGTACATAACATTTCCCTAATTTTCATCCCCCGTAACTCAAAAACTATAAGGCATAGGAATGTTTTATTCTCACCAGTGACTTTGACATGTGAGATAATCCAGAACAGAAATTTTAATCAAAATCTGAGATGTAGCGGTTACATTTTCGAAAACTTTGTGGTGATCTGTCGTGGAACAACCCCATGGTTAGCCATACCTCGTTGCTGGTTGCGAAGGGGCCCCCATAACAGTTCAGGCTTCAGGGCCCCAAAAATATAGGTCCGCCGCTGCTTGGGTCATAACCTAAAGCTTATAACGCTTGATGGACTGTTTTTGAATTTTGCTCCTAATTCTTGCTCACCAAACAGGTCCTCGCGGCTGCTCTTTCCTGTGTTTTTGGTAACAATATGAACCACCGTGACTTGATCCTCCCTGCCCTACTCCAACACGCTTTCCAGCTGGTTAGTGATGCCCTCAGTACTGGTTCCAGGTGTCAGGTCCTGCATTCTAGCTGTGCATCTGGCAGTCTTTATTCTCATACTCACAAGTAGAAGGTACATTGTGCCGATTGGATAGGTTCAATTTCAGCAAATCCGCTTTCTGTATTGATGCCTGGTGGCACGGTGGTTAGTACTGCTGCCTCACAGCGCCAGGGGCCATGTTTCAATTACAGCCTTTGATGACTGTGTTTACCCTTTCTCCCCGTGTCTGTGTCGGTCTCCTGCGGGTGCTCCAGCTTCCTCCCACAGTCCAAAGTTGTGCAGGTTAGGTGGGGTTACAGGGATAAAAAATTGCCCCTTAGAGTCCAAAAGCTGAGGTGGAGTTACAGGGATAGAGCGGGGGCCTACATAGAGTGCGCCTTTGGAGGGCAGGTGCAGACTCGATGGGCCAAATGTCCTCCTTCTGCACTGGTAGGGATCCTTATGATCCTTATCTCAACTGGATTCCCTTTACTGTAGCTATTGAGCACACAAAACTCATTCTGGTCGTGCACCTGTCTGCGAGAGCTGTGACAGAGATCTGGAGCAAACTGTCCAAATGAAATAAAAAATGGAATGAAAATAGTTTATTGTCGCAAGTAGGCCTCAGATGAAAAGATGTGAAAAGCCCCTAATCGCCACATTCTGTCGCCTGTTCGGGGAGGCTGGTACGGGAATTGAACCCGCTGCTGGCCTGCCTTTGTCTGCTTTAAAAGCCAGCAAAGTACCTGCGCTCTTCTCTTCTCTTCTTTGTCAGAATGTTCCAAACTTAAATTCCAACTCAATAAGTCTAAGCCAGACATATACGATACAGAAATATCTGCTGCAGCAGTGTCCACTCAAGACATTCGCACTATACACAAAGTCTTACAGAAGGTAGTTCAGTCACACAATATGGGCACATTGCCACTGCCTGCAAATATTTCGGTGCCCTGATGGAAGTACTCATTTTCAGCCAGGTCATGGATCAATGTAGCCTCTCCAGGGTAAGTCCAGCGAGTGCAGGTGAATTGAAGGAAGGTGAGGATACACCCCATTTATGACATTAGCTGCCAAGCTCATCAACGTTTTAAAAAGTCTCAATTTTTTTAGTGAGTTGGTTAGTGATTGGATAAGCAACTGGATGAGGAATTGAGCGATTGGCTGAGTGGGTCGGTGAGTAGGGAGGCAAATTAGCAAGGGTGGTCGCATCGCGGGGTAGGTGGGTCAGTTTGGGGCTGTATTTGGGTCAGGGTGGGGCGGCAGTCGGGGGGGGGTGGTGTTGATGGGTCAAAGGGGTTATTCAGGTTGGGGGGCGATGGTGGGAGAGAGTGTCAGATCGGTCTGGGGTTTGTTGTAACGCTCGGTTCAGTTAAGCTGGCTAACCCCTGAGTTAGACCAGGTATTAACCAATGTTAAAATTTCCAGGGTAGGTATGATTCCCATGCATCTGGTCCCAAGATGTGCCTGTTAGGTGGATTGGCCATGATCAATGTTACAGAGATTGGACCTAGATAAAATGCTCATTTGGAGGGCTGATGCAGACTGGATGGGCTGAATGTCGGCCTCTGGCAGTGCCGCAATTCTATGGACTAAGTCTCTGACCCTGAGCTCATGGTCGGAGACATTCACAGAAGTCCAAGGGCAATACAAATCAGCCCATTGGAAGTGCAAACTTCCAGGCAAATGGGTGCGCCAGGACTTGCGCAGGGTCCGGGCGCACAACCCAGGCTTATCTCCAGAATTCATTGCCGTGCACATTGGAAAAATTGGGCCATTATTTATATCTACTTTTTAATCTATTATAATTTTTTTTACACATAACTTGCACTAAATCACTGGACTAAACTTTAAATACTTACTGGCAGCAATACTTATTGCTTGCATCAACCAATTCAAATATTGGAGGTAAAAGGCATCACCTCCTTCCCCCTCTATATGAACTCCCACACTTACCAAATTCCTCATTTAACTTAGTTTGTAATGCCCTCCAATTGTTTCAACTCCATTTGTAAACCACACCCAGGTTACAAGTGTTCCTTAGTCTATGGTTTATCCAGTTCTCTTTTGCATTAACGATGTCATAATATACATCCAGGTATATGATGGTGTGCAGACAGGCAGTGATTGACACACAGGATGACCAGTGAACACACAGAACACAGCAGCCAATCACCAGACAGGACACGACCACTATAAAGCCAGAGGGCACTAGTTTTCCCGCTCTCTCGGGATCCAGCCTCTGAGACAGTCAGAGCTCGTGAGGAGCAACTAGAACAAACACCATGTGGTAGTCAGTTAGTTTGGTCAGGTTAGCCTCAGGTCTCCAATCAAGTCAGCATAGTGTCAACCCACAGTTAAACCATGTATTATAGTTAAGTGTTCAATAAAACCAAGTTGCATTTCTTCAAGTGTTGGAAGCCTGTCTCTCTCACCACTGCAGTAAACGCAGTCCTCGCAGACTCAGCTTACTGAACACATCATGGTACCAGTGAGTTATGCTCGAGTTTGACGGACCTACCTTGAGATAATCTGCCTTTGACCAGCCATCCGGTAACATGGACAGCGTCCGGCCTCCCCCGCAGGTCAGGGAACTCGTCGGCAACAATGGTGTTAACTGGAAGATTTTCAAGCAGAAGTTCCAGCTATATTTTGAAGCCACCGACCTCGAAGCCGCATCGGATGCCAGGAAGATCGCTCTCATCCTTTCTACAGCCGGGGACCACGCTATCCACATCTTCAATTCCCTCACCTTTGCTGAAGGTGAGGACAAGACAAAGTTTAAAACAGTCCTGCTGAAGTTTGACAGCCACTGCGACATTGAGGTGAATGAGAGCTTTGAAGCTATGTGTTCCAGCAGAGGTTTCAGGGTAAGGATGAACCTTTTCAGTCTTTTTTAACCCATCTCTGCATCCTCGAGCAGTCATGCAACTATGGCTCCACTTCCGATTCCATGATCCGGGATCAGATCATTTTCGGGGTCCACTCCGATCCCCTTCACCAGCAGCTCCTTAAAGTTAAGCAGCTCACACTTACCATCGCCATCGAGACCTGCGTCCTCCACGAGCACGCTAACAACCGATACTCCCATATCAAGGCGGCAGAAACGGCGCGGCAAAACCCCCACGATGCGGAACGGGTGCAGGCCATCAAACAAATGCAGGGCCTGAGTCTGGATGAGGGCGGCCATTTTGCGCGCTTTTCCCGGGTTCCTGCACATGTGCGCCACGACCAAGGGCACGGCGAGGCCGACGACCAAACCGAGCAGGTGCGCATGTCGTTCGACCGCACTGCGCATGCGCGGTGACGCACGGAACGTCCTGATGGCAGCGCCGTGACGTGCTCCAACTGTGGCTCCGCCCATTTAAAGCGGCAATGTCCCGCGAAATCTCGACGCTATCTCCAGTGTGGCAAGCTTGGCCACTACGCAGCCCTTTGCAGATCTGCTCCACTGACCAACACACAGCGATTCCAGCCACAGCGCAGGAGCGCACTACAGTACAGCACAGCACAGCACAGTCAGTACAGCAACCCGTCGCAGACTCTGACCCCGACATTCTTCCAGATCCCGACGCCGAGAGTCTCACATCCCCATTCCATGTGGGCATCATCACCAAGCATACGATGCCTTTAGCAACGATGGTGAAACAACTCCCAATAATGAGAATTGATCCGGACGACGAGTGGTGTGCTACCCTTACGGTCAACAAGGCTCACATACGCTTCAGGGTGGACATCGGCGCTTCAGCGAACCTCATTTCAAAGTCTGACCTTGACACCATCCGCGTAAAGCCAAGCATTCTTCCACCGGCCTGCCAGCTCCTCGACTACAATGGTAATGCCATTGCTGCCAGTGGCTCATGCCAGCTTGCGGTATCCCATCGTTCTTCAAAAACAACCCTGTGTTTTGAAATTGTAGGGACCAACAGAGCTTCCCTGCTCGGTGCTCAGGCCTGCAAACTCCTGAACCTAGTGCAGCGGGTTCACACCATGTCGTCCGCACAGGCAACAGCCTCGCCAGATGTTAACTTCCAACCCCAACTCGATGACATCATAGCACAATACTATAGCGTGTTCAAAGGTATGGGCACACTCCCTGACCGATACAAAATCCTGTTGAAGCCAAATGCCACCCCTGTGGTCCACGCACCTCGTCGGGTGCCTGCACCCCTTAAGGAAAATTAAATGAAACTGAAAATCGCTTATTGTCAATGAAGTTACTGTGAAAAGCCCCTAGTCGCCACATTCCGGCGCCTGTTCGAGGAGGCTGTTACGGGAATTGAACCGTGCTGCTGGCCTTCCTTGGTCTGCAGTGATTTAGCCCAGTGTGCTAAACCAGCCCCTAAGGACCGCCTCAAGCAGCAGCTGCAAGACCTCCAGGACCAGGGCGTCATTTCTAAGGTCACGGAACCCATGGACTGGGTTAGCTCCTTGGTTTTTGTCAAAAAGCCGTCAAGGGAACTTTGAATCTGTATCGACCCTAAAGTTTTGAACCGTAACATCATGAGGGAACAATACCCAATACCTAAACGAGAAGAGTTAACCAGCGAGGTGGCTCATGCCAAGTTCTTCACGAAGCTGGATGCCTCCAAGGGGTTTTGGCAAATACAGCTGGTTGCATCCAGTCGAAAGCTGTGCACATTTAACACCCCGTTCAGTCGCTACTGTTACAACCGAATGCCCTTTGGCATCATCTCCGCCTCAGAGGCGTTCCACCGCATAATGGAACAAATGATGGAGGGCATCGAGGGGGTATGAGTGTACGTCGATGGTATCATTATCTGGTCCACAACTCCTCAGGAGCACATCGATCACCTCAAGCGGGTGTTCCACAGGATCCACGAGCATGGCCTCCAACTCAACAGGGCCAAGTGCTCGTTCGGTCAATCAGAAATCAAGTTCCTTGGCGACCACTTTCGCAGTTCGGTGTGCAGCCAGATGCAGACAAGGTGTCGGCGATCAACGCCATGAAGACCCCGGAGTACAAGAAGGCGGTCCTCCGCTTCCTCGGGATGGTCAACTACCTTGGGAAGTTTATCCCCAACCTTGCATCACACACCACAGCTCTCTGCCATCTCGTTAAAAAAGCTACGGACTTCCAGTGGCTACCCGCTCATGAACAAGAGTGGCGTGAGCTCAGGGCGAAACTCACCAAGGCCCCGGCGCTGGCGTTTTTCGACCCCGCCAAAGAGACAAAAATATCCACCGATGCGAGCCAGGCTGGCATTGGGGCAGTGCTCCTCCAGTGGGACGACTCCTCCTCCTGGGCCCCAGTCGCATATGCCTCTAGAGCCATGATACCCACTGAGCAACGATACGCTCAGATTGACAAAGAATGCCTGGGCCTCCTTACAGGGATCGACAAGTTCCATGATTATGTGTATGGACTGTCCAAATTCACGGTCGAGACGGACCACAGGCCATTGGTTCACATCATCCAAAAAGGCCTCAATGACATGACGCCACGGCTACAACGTATCCTCCTCAAACTCCGCCGCTACGATTTCAACCTGGTGTAAACCCCTGGCAAAGAGCTCATTGTGGCCGATCCACTGTCTAGATCTATCTCCACACCATGTGAGCAAACTGACTTTGTCTGTCAAATAGACGCGCAGGTGGAATTCTGTACCTCCAACTTTCCAGCCACTGATGAAAGGGTCGTACAAATTCATCAGGAGATGGCCAGGGATCCTCTACTCCAGCGGGTCAAGCGACATCTCACGGATGGTTGGCAAAACGGGCAGTGCCCCCAGTTTTATAATATAAAGGACGATCTAGCGGTGGTGGACGGCATACTAATGAAGCTGGACAGGATAGTAATCCCACAGAGCATGCGAGAGTTCGTCCTCGGCCAAATCCACGAGGGTCACCTGGGGGTCGAAAAGTGTCGCCGTCGAGCCCGAGAGGCAGTATATTGGCCAGGCATCAGCCAAGATATCGCCAACACGGTCCTCAATTACCCAACGTGTCAAAGGTTCCAGCCGGCTCAGCCTAAAGAGACTCTACAGCCGCATGAAATGGTGACCTCCCCATGATCCAAAGTTAGTGTTGACCTCTTCCATGCCAAGGGCTGAGACTATGTCCTCCTCGTGGACTACTTTTCCAACTACCCCGAGGTGGTCAAACTGACTGACCTCACCTCAGCAACAGTAATCAAGGCATGCAAGGAGACTTTTGCCCGGCATGGAATCCCACTCACAGTTATGAGTGACAACGGCCCCTGCTTCTTCAGCCAGGAGTGGACAGATTTTGCTCGGCTGTACAATTTTTGGCACATCACATCAAGCCCCCACTACCCCCAGTCAAATGGGAAGGCTGAAAAAGGGGGTCCACATCATTAAAAGACTGTTGTGCAAAGCTGCTGTCTCGGGTTCGGATTTCAACCTGGCGCTGTTTGCCTACGGGGCGACTCCTTTGTCCACTGGGCTGTCCCCAGCTCAGCTCCTAATGAACCGCACACTGCGAACGACGGTGCCGGCTATCCACATTCCGGACCTTGACAACTTCCCGGTCCTACAGACGATGCAACAGTCTCGGGCCCAATGCAAATCGGCGTATGACGCCCACGCCACAGATCTCCCCGACCTGGTCCCTGCTGACCGAGTTCGTGTTCAGCTACCTGACGGTGGCTGGTTACGCAAGTGGCCCCGAGATTGTTCCTCATTCGCATGCCTGATGGCTCCTTTCTTTGGCGTAATAGGCGGGCACTGCGGCGACTTCCGCGCCCGCCACCTGACCGTGATGTCCCGCCTCGCACACTGGTTCCTCAGGACACACCCTTCTACGAGGCCACCGATCTGCCAGTTATTCTACCGCCCTCTACATTGGCGGCAGTTCCGCCCATTCAACTGCAGGCGGCCCCTGACCCACCCTTGAGGCAGCCAACCAGAATTCGTCGCCCGCCAGAGAGACTGAATTTATAGACTGAATGTTGCATTTACCTTGTTATCTCATCGTTTACACATCTGTACATATTTTCTAATGTAATATTTTTTTCTAATGTGTCATCTGCCCTCTATCTGTACTAGACAACTTCCCATGTGAATACATTAGCATCTTTTGTATATAGTCAGGCTCCTGTACACATACACTCACTATTTATTGACCTGAACACATTTTCTTTTTTTAAAAAGGGAGGGAGATGTCATAATATAGATCCAGGTATATGATGGTGTGCAGTGATTGACACACAGGATGCCCAGTGAACACAGAGAACACAGCAGCCAATCACCAGACAGGATACAACCACTATAAAGCCAGAGGGCACCAGTTTTCCCGCTCTCTCGGGATCCAGCCTCTGAGACAGTCAGAGCTCGTGAGCAGCAACTAGAATAAACACCATGTGGTAGTAAGATAGTCTGGTCAGGTTAGCCTCAGGTCTCCAGTCAAGTCAGCATAGTGTCAACCCACAGTTAAAGTATGTATTATAGTTAAGTGTTCAATAAAATCGAGTTGCATTTCTTCAAGTGTTGGAAGCCTGTCTCTCTCACCACTGCAGTAAACGCAGTCCTCGCAGACCCAGCTTATCCAACACATCAACGTATACAAGTATAATATACATTTTACCTTTTCTCAAATTTTCAAGCTCAACTTTTCCATGAAGATCCAATTAAATTATTATGAATATAAAATGAAATGGGCTCTCTAGACACAGCAGAAAAACAGAAGTGGCTGGGCTAACACTTGTTTTACATTGGAATGTTTTTCCGCCCCTAGTACGCAAAGTATCCAAGTATAATGCAGGTCACCAAGCTGAATGAATACTTACTTGTGCCCAAGTCAGGATAGTGTGTGATTTGCTGGTGACTGGGTGGATGGGTTGCTGGACTTGAAGTGATTGGTATTCCTACAACATTGCCTCTCTGTGTGTTTCAGTGGAACTAATATGTTGCTCAAGATTGATCCATTGGAAGTGTGAAGGCTGAATGATATCAAAAATGGTTCCTGACTTAATTTAATGAAAGATGTTTCTCTGATAATTGGCTTAATTGGTGCATTCAGTTCATTGATAACAAGCATTTATTTTTCCTATTAAAACCCAACCAGAATTTAATACAATAACAACACCACTCAACAAAAGCCAAGAGATTGGATTCTACGATTTTGAGGCTATGTCCAGAGCATGTGTCTATTATTACGGCCAAAATGTCGGCGCTGCCCCCGGACGGAGAATTGCCGCGTCCTTGACCGCGCATGCCTATGGCGGCGACCTGCAGAAATTGCGCCGTGCAACATGACGCCGGCCTCACGCGGACCCGGCCTGCCAAATAGTGCTCCTGTAACCCCCCTCGCTACCCCCAGACTACCCCCCACCAGTCCCCACTGAAGCCCCCCCCGGCCAGCGGATCAGCTCTCCTCCCACCCCCGACTGTGGTGGCGCTGGACATAGTCCGCCTCCGTCACGCGAGGTTGATGCAACTTCAGACCACAAGTGATCCACTGCGTCGGGTAGTCGGCCCATCGAGGGCGGAGCATCGGGGGAGGGCCTTCAGATAACGTCCTGAGGCTGTCCCAACGGCGTGCGGCGTACTCCTCAATGATGCCATTATTGAGTGGGCAGAGCATCTGAAAACAGGCGCCGCCCCCCATTTCGATGTCAACACGGATTCTCTGGCCAATTGCCAAATGCAATTTTGGCGTCGACAATCGGAGAATCCAGCCCTGTGTTCTCTCACCGAAGCTGAATTGCACCTGAGTTATGCTCATGCTGAGAGCGCAAATGAGGAAGTGAGTGCCAATCCTTAGCCATGCAAATTTATGCATGCCAAGGATTGTGAGGTGTTCCCTAGGGAATCCTGCTATCGGGCAGGACATTGAGCAGGCGGACTGATAGCAAGGTCCAGCAGCTGGGAACTCCACAATACAATTCAGATTCCCTCCTGTAATTTTCTGGGTCACCCCTCCTTCCCCCACAATACTGGGGGTGGGGGGGGGGGGGGGGTTGAAACTAACTGAATGTACTTAACTCTCTTTGATGTGGTCCAGGAGCTGTCACTTATAGCTTGATGTTTCTAAACATTGTGGTTACTTTCACAGCTGACTACTTCAAAACCACTCAAGCGTGAAGGGGGATGAATGGAACAATGCAGACAGCTGTGTGTGTGTGGAAACTATAAATCACAGCCTTGTAAAAATAACATCACAGAGAAATTAATGAATGGCTTGCAGATCAAAGACCTGAGGGGGTTTTAACGCAGCTGACTGGTTTTCCAGGAAGCGTTGCTTCCTCTGCCTGAGCCAGTAGGTGTATTGCACAGGGGAGTGTTAAAGCAGTGATTCTTTTCACCGCCTCTGTCTGGACTGCTCACTTGCTTCCAGGGAGGGGTCTTTCGTATGGGGGGCTTCCGAGTCGGGGTCTCTCTTATGGGGTCTTGCAGGCAGGGGTCTCCCTTGTGTGGGACTTCCAGGTGGGGGTTTCTCTTATGGGGGTCTCTGGTGGGGGTCTCTTTCATGGGTATTCTCTGGTGGGTGTCTCTTTAGCTAGGGAGTCTCGAGTGGGGGGCAGTGAGGGGGGTCTGGTGGGGGTGGGCTGGCCATGTCTTGCATTGTGGAGGGGAGGGTGGCCCACTGATGGACGTTGGGGGCTACTCCCTTAAAGAGTTACTCCCTTTGCCCATCACTGCGCCGGGGCCACGTTTGTCAAGACCTGCACTAATTCCTGCCCACGTGATTCCCAGCCCAGAGGACTGGAGAATCAAACAGGCCCGGAGAATATGGTGCCCTGCTCGTTAATCAGATGCAAATCAGTCTTAATGACCCAATAACATCCTCCGCTGGCGCATGAGGTGCAAACCTCGATCCTGAAGCCAGAGGGGAACCGGAGCATCAGAATGTGATCGGCGTTTTCTGCCCAAGCTGGATTCTCCACCACTGGCAGCAGAGTTTCCGATGGGGTTGAGAATCCAGCCCAGTGTCAAAGAAATGACCAAAACTCACAAAATAGGCTTTTGATTTTCAGATTCAAATGTCAGACTTTATTGACGCCACTATTGTGTTTCTTCAAAGTGACTACTAAGACTCTTCAATTAAAAAACACATTCCCAGGATGTACCCAAATCTTTGGGACCCAGCTGTACCGACTTAATATGACCGGTTGACATTTTACTGAGGTACAGCAAACATTGATCAGAAAGGTCGAGTAACATTCCCTGGGATTTCCGAAGTTTAAATGCGTCATGGCAACAAGCTTGACTGATAAGCTGCATTAGGGAAATTGAGGAAGATAAGAAGCCAGAGGATGAGGAACATTTTTACAATATCTGATAAAGAAATGCTTTGCTGCTTGATTAATTGACCACTGACGGGCTTGGCAAGTTGTAAGCTGTTGTAAGAAGTTCACTGTGTTCCACAATCAATGGAAGTAATGAATAATCATCCAGAAGAAATTAAGAAGAATTAAGGAATGGATAAAACTTTAAGATGTGTGATATATAGAATGCTTCTCTCAGCAGACCTTGAGTTCATCCTCACGATGAAGTTCTATTCCCCAAATTTAATTCCTGTTCCGACATTTTCCGGGTGGCCAGTGTGCGCTTATTCCAACCTTTTCATAATTTTGAAAGTCCTTTTATTTTTATCCTGGAAAAGGTCAAACCGATTTCCCCCTGCAGCATCTATTCAATCAATTGTCCAGTTTATGGCAGTACTGTGGAGAGTTTTGCTCACTTTCTACGTCTTTCATTTTGGGGGCATTTTTTTCAAAATCCGTTTATGGGACATGGGCGTCTCAGGCTGTGCCAGCATTTATTGCCCGTCCCTAATTGCCCTTAAGGGGGGGCAGCTAAGAGTCAACCACATTGAGTTAATCGGTGCTCAGGTGGAGATTAAGCACCTCACAACTGGACACTCCAACGTCCATTGATCTTTGAGGCCCACTACCGTATCTTTCGTGGCCAAAGAGGAAGAGGATTATTGTGGAAGATTGTCCTTCTATTCTGCACTTAATTTACAAAGTATTTATATCACAGAGACAGGACATTTGGGTCAGTAGTGGGATTTTCCAGTCTCATCCTGTTGCGGGCGAGAAAAATTCCGACCAAAAATTCCATTAGCTTTCAGCAGCACCGGACCATTGACGGCGGAAGACTTCAGCTAGTAGATCCATGTCGGGTTAAAAGTTTGATAAGGCTCACTTTCAGGCCCAGATATCTGATTTACCTACAGGCTCCTGTTGCAAGTTTCATGTTGCTCCCTCATTTATATGATGGGAGAGTTGAGTCTGGGTGTGGTTGTGGGTGGGGAGGGGTGGGGGGTGGGGGGGACTTGCAGAAATAGAGCCCCAGGAAGATGAGAGAGCTCCGATACTCCTAACTAAAGCTTAGGTGGTGGAGGACAGAGGGATCATGGTTATAAATGGGGCAAGAAGGCTCGCAATAATCACCCTCCAAAAATAATGGCCAGGGAAGTCAATGACTGGAGTCTGGCCCCAGGGAGATAGTGGCACAGTGGTAATGTCACTGGATTGAGTAGTCCAGGGGCCCAGGCTAATGCTCTGGGAACATGGGTTCAAATCCCACCATGGCAGCTGTTGAAATTTGTTAATAAATCTGGAATTGAAAGCTCGTCTCAATAACCGTGACCATGGCAACCATCATCAATTGTTTTAAAAACCCACCCATCTGGTTTACTAATGTCCCTTAGGGAAGGAAATCTGCCCTAAGTACCTGATCTGGCCTATAAGTGACTCCATACCCCCATCCCCACAGCAATGTGATTTGTCTCCACTGTTCTCTGCACTCAGTTCAAAGGTGATAATGGATAGACAAAAAATGCCAGCAAATGGGGTCAGGGAGTGGATGCAGGCTGGAGTCAGGCCAGTCAACCCAGGAAAATGTTTGGAGGCAACCAACCACAGGGACTCTAGGATGTGGAGGCCTGTTTAAAAGGCCTGTCTCACTGCTGTGGGACATTGTCCCAGTTGAATTGAAAACTCAAAGGGCCTCCATCCCTTACACCTGACACCCTCCCCCTCCAACCACTCTCCATACCCTATCAATGACCCCCAACCACCCTTCATGGCCCCTCATGCCCCCTGTGCCTAGCTATGGTGTTTCCAAGCCCTGTGACACAATATACACACTTTGGCATCAATAAACCCAAGAGTGGATGGTAGGATGTCTAAAACAAAGCTTTAATAATAAGTGATTCATTCATGATTTTCTCCTATGTTGAAAATAGTCACTACAAGCTAATAAAGGTGCCAATAATCCAGAGTATCAATAATAAAAACCATAAACCTTTTATACCACTTAACCTGTGTTAACAAACATTGTGAATTTGACATCAGAGATCATAGAACCTGAGCTGTCAATCAAATAATGTTTTTTTCTGGGCATAGGAGTTTCGATAAGCCATATCAATGCCTGAGCTCTCAGCCAAGCCTCATGTTGAAAGGCAACTTTAAGAGTACTAAAACACCTGCGAGTTATCCCGAATATGGGGAAAATCTCGGCCAGCCAATTGAGAACTCCAGTTGTAAAATTCAAGGGGGCACTGGGAGTTGGATGCTAAAGAATCAAGGAAATCTGCTACTCCATCCCAGGCAGCATTAAAAATGTAACAAGGCATATTTTTTATATTTTGAGATTTTAAATAAGGTTTTGTGTGTGAACAAAAGCTCTTATCAATCTATCTGTACACAGTCTATGATTGACACAAAGATTTGGAGCCCTCTGTTTTAAAGAGCCCCCTTTGCAAATACTATTCTTTTCTTTACAATAGCAAATAGAATGGAGATGGTAATGTTAAAAAGCTTCCATTTACACAGCCAGAGATGCAGAACAATTATTGTCATCTGGGTTGTCCAATGACTCACCTGGTTAAACACTGAGCTCCTAACTCAGCAACTTCAAGACCCACCCTCATGGTTGCTCTTTTTTTTGGTTAAGCTGGTGAAGTTCGACTGTTTTCTATTCGGCAGATTAAAAAATAGCCAAGCAGAGAGGCATTGCACCTTTATGGTCAGGAGAATACATAGATAATGAGCCGGAACTTCCGGGGAGCGGATATCATCATCCGACTGCTGCTCAACTCAAACATTCCCAGCCTCGACACTTCTCCATATTTCTCGCCAACTCATCCGAGTCCAGTTGTCCCAGAGACACGGGCCGGGATTCTCCAAAATACTGGCCACGTGTT
The DNA here is from genome assembly GCF_902713615.1 of Scyliorhinus canicula. NCBI lineage: Eukaryota > Metazoa > Chordata > Chondrichthyes > Carcharhiniformes > Scyliorhinidae > Scyliorhinus > Scyliorhinus canicula. The sequence continues at coordinate 32,075,753 of NC_052149.1, read as the reverse complement.
GACGCCGCCGTCAAAACTGGCGCGAGCGACGCCGGCATCAATGGGCCTCCAGGCTCAGGCATTCATCCCTTCCTAGGGGGCTAGAACGGTGCCTGAGTGCCAGCCCGCCACGGATGGTGAGGGTCCGTGCATGTGTGCCACAGCCGGCTGGGGTCCGCGCATGCGCATGCCATGGGCGACGCAGGTCCGCACATGCGCGCCACGGCCGTCTCCACGCCGGCCGGTGGGCAACATGGCGGAGCCCTACAGGGGCCCGGCGCAGAGGAATATTGGCCCCCCCCGGAATGAGCCCACCCACCAATCGGTTGCCCCCAATCGTGGGCCTGGCCATCGTGAATGCTGCCCCCCCCCACCCCCCCCCGGAATCAGCTCCCCCCACCTCCCCCACCAGGACGTCCCCCACAGCGAGAACGCCGAGATCCCGCCGGGTAGGACCATATGTAAATGACGCCGACGGGACTCGGCGGGCACTCGGTACATCGAGCGCGGAGAATCGCCGCTGGTGCCGCTTTCAACGGCCCCCGACCAGCGCCGCGGCCGCGGGATCGGAGAATTTCAGCCATGAAGTCCAACGTCCCTTGGAGAATTTAGAAGAATGAGGGGGGGATCTTAGAGAAACATATAAAATTATGAAGGGAATAGACAAGATAGAAGCTGAGAAGTTCTTTTCACTGGCTTGAGAACCTAGAACTAGGGGGCATTGCCTCAATATAAGGGCAGCAGATTAAGGACTGATTTGAGGAGGAACTTGATTACCCAAAGGGTTGTGAATCTGTGGAATTCCCTCCCAGTGAAGCAGTTGAGGCTACCTATTTGAAGGATTTAAGGCAAAGATAGATAGATTTTTGGACAGGAAAGGAATTGAAGGTTATGGTGAGCGGACGGGGAAGTGGAGCTGAGTCCACAAAAAGATCAGCCATGATCTTATTGAATGGCAGAGCAGGCTCAAGGGGCCAGTGGCCTACTCCTGCTCCTTGTTCTTATGTTCTTATGGGTTCATTGAGAACATACAGAGGTGAAGTTGATGTGCACAGAATCTTCAAACATCCCATCTCTCCATCTATTCAAGCACCAAGCTGCCTTGCATGTGGCAGTCTTCAGATCACCTGTTGGATTTATCAGCCATCTCAATGTTGTAATATATCTTTAAGACAGGTTTTGCATAGCTGTCCAGCCATGGAACCCTTTCAATGACCCAAGAGTACTGATGGAATCTTTAGGAAACATTTTTATTACACTAAAGAGTTGTAAAAAATGATTGTGGTACAAACATACAAAAATAAACAATTAAAAGGCTTTTTTATTTCCATATGTTATTATAATTAAAAAGTTATCTTGTTTGGCAAATGCTTAGATACAATTTTCAGGGCTCGTTCACCATTATGGCTGCTAACTCACGCGAGAGGGCCATAACGGGATTTGCGCCAGCAGGATTGCCGAGTGAAATATCCCGGGCCCTCCCGCCTATGCATTCAGCCTCACATTTCCTGCCCGCAACCTCGACTCCCGGCCACCGACACAGCCTCCATTTCACCTAACTCCGGCCTCCCCTCCATCCGTGGCTGTGGCATACCTTCCTCCACCATCCAGTCACCTTTGCTGCTATTTCCAGCTCATCTAAGAGGCTGGCTTCTCAGTGCATTGGATCCAATAAAGTGAAGAAAAACTGCCTTTGATTGGACGAGCTGTAAGGAGAGCATTTTCAAATTTAAAACAGCCAGACATGCTACAGAATCCCCGGATGAACCCCACAGAACCCCAGGGTTCCGCAGAAACCAGTTTCCGAAACTCTGCTTTCAGCTTCGACAGCATGCTGTCACTGAAAGGGAAGTGTGTCATGTGGTCCAGCCTCAGTATCATCGAGCCATAGAATCCCTCCAGTGCAGTAGGCGGCCCATTTGGGCCCATCGAGTCTGCACCGACCCTATGAAAGAGCACCCTACCAAGGTCCACTCCCCCGCCCGGTCCCTTTCACCCTGTAACCCCACCTAACTTACACATCCCAGGACACTAAATTTTTAGCATGGCCAATTCCCCTAATCTGCCCATCTTTGGACTGTGGGAGGAAACCGGAGCACCTGGAGGAACCCCACGCAGACATGGGGAGGAAATGCAAAGTCTACACAGTCACTCAAGGCAGGAATTGAACCCGGGTCCCTGGAGCTGTAAGACAGCAGTGCTAACCACTGTGCCACCTTCACTTTGGCCTCTGAGCAGAACACAGCTCACACAGCTCTGCTGCTGATATCTTCCTAGCCATGTATACTTGTTCTCGTGTGCTTAACTTAACCCACACATGGTTACACCATCCCAAATGAGTAATTACTGCCTTTCTATCATTATAAAAACACAACATGGTGTTCAGCAGTGATCAAACATGGTGGCAACAAGGTAAGCACGGGCCTTCGGCCATGCTACATGACATGAGACATTTACATTTTCGGCAGAGTCCAATGGATTTTTCAGCATCAGAAAGTATTGAAATCACTGCATGGTGACAACACAAACAGGATTTGAAGACACGGTGCCAGGAATAGTGCTCAAGTGAAGAGCAGGTGAGCAGATCAAGCCCTTAAAGTGAGATAGTAGTTCTTTGCCTGCCAGTTCTGTAAGTGGGACAGGGCATGGTGAGGACCAGCACCAGCTTAGCTCAGTCAGGGTAGGCGCATGACCAGGGTGTGGGCCAGGTAGCGAGTGAAAGACAGTCAGACCACAGTAAGAAAAAACCATCATTAAAGTTGGTCCAGAGAAGGTTGCGATTGTAATGGATGGTGCTGGGAGCTGCTGAATAACAAATTGAATAAAACAAGGAGGAGATTTAACGGGATCATGTAATTTCAACAAGAGCCTACAGAATCTATAGACCACTTCAACAGAAGATGCAGAGTAAAGGGTACTTGCTGTGATCGTTATACACAGAGCTAGTAGAAAGACTGGAGTTGGTGATCACATCGACTTCCACTGAAGCACTCCAGATAGATCTACTCGACAGAACGTATGGCATCGACAAACTACTCAAGGGCTGTCAGCATCAACGGAGCCGAGGTGGAGATGGTTAGCAGTTTCAAATTCCTAGGGTTGCACATCACCAAAAATCTATCCTGGTCCACTCACGTCGACGCTATCACCAAGAAAGCACAACAGCGCCTATACTTCCTCAGGAAACTAAGGAAATTCGGCATGTCCACATTAACCCTTACCAACTTTTACAGATGCGCTATAGAAAGCATCCTATTGGGCTGCATCACAGCCTGGTATGGCAACTGCTCGGCCCAGGACCGCAAGGAACTTCAGAGAGTCGTGAATACCGCCCAGTCCATCACACGAACCTGCCTCCCATCCATTGATTCCATCTACACCTCCCGCTGCTGGGGGAAAGCGGGCAGCATAATCAAGGATCCCTCCCACCCGGCTTACTCACTTTTCCAACTTCTTTCATCGGGCAGGAGATTCAGAAGTCTGAGAACACGCACGAACAGACTCAAAAACAGCTTCTTCCCCACTGTCACCAGACTCCTACATGACCCTCTTATTGACTGACCTCATTAACACTACATCCTGTATCCTTCATCCGATGCCAATGCTTATGTAGTTACATTGTATATTTTGTGTTGCCCTATTATGTATTCTCAGGTATTTTCTTGAATTGTTTAATTCCCTTTTCTTCCATGTACTGAATGATCTGTTGAGCTGCTTGCAGAAAAATACTTTTCACTGTACCTTGGTACACGTGACAATAAACAAATCCAATCCAATCCAATCCAAGGGCGGAAATGGTATAAAGCAATCTTCGCATGTCGGTGAAGCTTTCAGGCCATAAGTATAACCCCAATTACTGACACACTCACTAGAACATCCAAACCAAGCAAGACATGTGGCGGAAAGAGCCATTGGCAGCGGCAATGCACTGGAGCAAAGGCTGCTGCAGCTACCAAGATCCAAACAGATCGTACAAAACAGGTACCATCAATAGAAATGTGGTGATTAATGAACCAGAAGATGAAGATAATGTGCACAACGAGACACTGGGCAGTGAACGCGTGATTCACTCTGTCAATCCCATGGAAAACATAGGTAACGGGGTAGATTCTCTGTTTGGGAGGCAACAGGCGGCATTCTCTGCTGGTGGCATTCTCCGTTGGGCTGGCAGTGCACCCACGCTGGGGGTTTTCCTGGCAGCGTGGGGTGGCCACAATTGGAAATCCCATTGGCAGGTGATGGGAATGGAGAATCCCGCTGCTGGAGAGGGCAGGCCGCCGAGGAGCATGCGGCTGGCAGACCAGAGAAACCGGCCCCATGTTCTCCCGCTGGAGGCGATTTGCACCGGTGCGTTGCAATTCTGGATCTCGTGCCTAGCTTCAGACCTTACGGCACCAGAGAGAGAGATGGGGTGGGACCCGGTTTGATTGTTTTGCCCAAAAGGCCAGGGCTGGGATTCACCGACATCGCGACCAAGTGTTGATGCCGGCATCAAAACCGGCGCGAACGGCGCTGGCGTCAATGGGCCTCCAGACCCAGTATTTCTCCTACAGGGGCTAGAACGGCAGTGGAGTGCTGTGTACTGCTCCAGCGTTGAAAGCCGGCCCTACACGGCCGCCGTGGGTCCGGGCATGCGCGCCATTGCCATATCTGCGCCGGCGCTTGCACGTGGTTGCCGTATCCGCACTGGCGCGGAGCAACATATCGGAGATCGAACAGCGGGCCCACGTGGCAGGATGTAAGCCCCCTCCAGATCGGGCCGATCAGAAGCCCCCGATCATGGGCCTGGACCCCGTGGAGGCCCCCCCCCCCCCAGAGTCAGATCCCCCCGCCCCCCCACCAGCACTTCCACATTGGACTCCGGTCTCCCACCGGGTGGTACCAGGTCTGAACCACGCTGGTGGGACTCGACGGATCTTGGCGGGAGTTCAGCCCATCTCGCGCGGAGAATCGCCGCTGGGGTCTATTTCAGCGTACCCCAACCGGTGCCGTGGTGACCGCGTGGGAGAATCGGCGGCCTAGCATCGGAGCAGCGTGGCGGGAATCTCGCCCCCCCCGCCGATTCACCGATCTGTCCCGGCCATACTCTTCCCAGTAACAGGTGGTGACTGGATTCTATCCCAGTGGGATGGTTCTGAGAGGGAACAGCTGAGTTCTAGACACAGAAACACAAAGGCCTGATTTATCTCCCTCTCCAGGAAGGCTGGGAATGCTGTATTGCTGAAGCTGCAGAAAGCCTGAATGAATGAATCTACACAAAAACCATTACAGGCTGCAAATGAAGACGAGGACCATCTCTCTCTCTCCAGAATGGCTGTAAATTCTGTATTTCTGAAACTACAAAGACCTGAATGAAACTACAGTAAAAGCCTTGAACTGAAAGCAAAGATTGAAGAGGAGTAAGGGTGCTAAAAACCACCATCTGAATCAAAAACTCCCTTTTTCCTTTCACTTATGTTTTTTAACCCCTTTGATCCCTCTGTGTTTGTCTGCCTTGTGTGTGTAGATGGTGGGGGGCAAGTTAAAGCAGGGAATTATGAATTAGATAATGGTTAACCAGTGTATTTCCTGCATATTTTATTACAGTTCTTGTTATCAATAAAAAGTAATTGTGTTTACATTTACAAACCTGGTGAGTGTAATTATTGGGCAGCCAAGGGCCAAATACTTTGTGTATTTTTCTGAACGTTATTGACTAATTCATTTGCGTTGTGACTCCGAGTCAAGTGGGGCTGGAATTGACTAGGCTCTAGCCAAGGGTGTCGTAACAATACCAATAGATTATAGAACAAAATACACACAGCTCTGCTGCTGATAGTTTTAAGCTTTCTACCGATGTATATATGCCTGTACCAGGCAGCATGGTTGCACAGTGGTTAGCATTATGGCTTCACAGCGCCAGGGTCCCAGGTTCTATTTCCAGCTTGGGTCACTGTCTGTGCGGAGTCTGCACGTTCTCGCCGTGTCTGCGTGGGTTTCCTCCGGATGCTCCGGTTTCCTCCCACACGTCCCGAAAGGCGTGCTATTAGGTGTATTAGCCATTCTGAATTCTCCCTCCGTGTAGCCGAACAGACGCCAGAATGTGGCGACCAGGGGCTTTTCACAGTAACTTCATTGCAGTGTAAGCCTACTTGTGACAATAAAGATTCTTATTCTTATTCTCATGTACCTAATTATAACAAATGAACTCACAACATGTTTACCCAATCCCCTTTGACTGATTGGTGCCTTTATATCATTATAAAAACATAACACTCAGAATCCATCGAATCAGAATGGAAGCAAATTAAGCTCGATCCTGATTGACTGCCTGAAAAAAAGGAGAGGAATTGAAGCTGCCCCAAGCAGCTGAACCAGTGTAACTCCTTTACTTCTAATGAGCAATCATCAGATATAACGCCTGTACAATCAAACCAAGAATGGACTTGAGTTCATTTTTTTGAGACTCAAAAAGACAGTTTGTCACAAAGATTGCAGTAGAAAGGCTACTTGAAGAGTAATTTGCAAAGATTGTTGTAAACACACAAATCTACTCTGTGCAGCTGGGCACAGACAGAGAGCAGGAAGACTGAGACACGAACTTGAAGAAAAGCAGTTTGTCACAGGCTGTGTTGCTAAAAATGGCCACCCTCCGACTAATTTGCACAGATCGTTGAAACATCTGGTCTTGTGCATTGAGCTGTTGTATTGCAGATGAGAGATTGATGATTTCCACACAAGAGAAGTGAATGATCAGTGAAAGGTATTGACTGCTGTATTGTGTAGCTGTCAGTGCGGTAGTGGTGCTTGTCAGTAGAATACAGTTTGCAGCTGGAATTCATTTTGCGAGCTGCTGTCACTACGGACCTGAACAAATGCTCCAAATTAAAGCAATTTTAGGCTTTCAATAGATGGACCACCTGGTTACAGTCTAAGTATTCTTTCTGTGGACCAAATGGGAAGTTTCTCAGAGGAGGTTTAATGATTTTCCTCCAACCTCGCATGCCATCCCCAATCTCAAAAACCAATCTTTTTCTTCAATTAACATGTAACAGGGTTCCCCAGGAGAATGAAGACTTAACAAAGAGCATGAAAAATGAAGCTGACTACGTTATATACCTGCGCGTGCTTGTTCTTACACACAGATACACAAGCCAATGTTTCCCTTAGGTGAACTGAAGTGAGGAGATCTTGCAAATCAAACCATCCCTGCAGTTCAATTGCCATGCTCCCGGTTGATGGTTTTAGTTGTCGTATAAGGGTCTGGCATACACAGGGTGAACAAGAGATTGACTACAGTACAACCCACAGAATGATGTAAGAGAACTGCACCTAGGGGTCAGTCTAGTGTTGGACAGAGCCATGTGCACAAGCAAGCATGGAGACACTCCTAGTTTGAACCTTCAATATATATGTGCATAGTTCTTGGAGTTAATAAATACACACAGTTAACCTACTTAACGCGACAAAGACTTCATTCAGACCAAATGGATGCTATCGAAAACCCTGCAAAATGGTGGCAGCAAATGGGAAAACCCATAACCTCACAAAACATGCAGATTAAGACTGAATTCCTTCAAGACTAAAGAAAAATTTGAAGAAGCATTCTGATCTGTAGAAAAGCTTAAGAAGCAGATGCACACAGAATAAGTATCAGGAAAAAGCTGAAGCTGAAGGTAGAAATTTTAAATTGCTCACTGCAACAGAAGACTGGATCGCCTGGAGGTCCAGCTTCAATTTCAGAGTACATCAGGTCGACCAGAGTACATCAGATCGAAGTAGAAAGTCAGAAAATGTCCAGGTTTATACTTTTTTATACAGGTTTGGTGAACTTGCTGGAGAAGTAATCCTAGTGCAGTGCATTGATGAATCCTCAACCAGCTTCAATTAAATATTAAAACCCTTTGATAAATGTTTTAATCTTCAGGAAGTGTAGCATAATGAGCTTAAATATGGGCAAAGAAACCCCCCAGTAAAACGCTAAAGGGAAAAAAGATAATCCTCACACAAACCACACAAGGGCATTGGATAAGCAAGGTACAATCCGGAGGTTTCAAAAATATGTATTTTTTAAAATACCAACACATTACCTAAGGAGCTGGCTATGAATAAAGGAAATAATAATAATCTTTATTAGTGTCACAGGTAGGCTTACATTAACACTGCAATGAAGTTGTTGTGAAAATCCCCTAGTCGCCAAACTCCAAGACTGTTTGGGTATACTGAGGGAGAATTTAAAATGTCCAATTCACCTAACAAGCATGGGCGAGATTCTCCAAACCTCCACGCCAAAATCGCGCTCAGCGCAGGTGCGGAGATTCCCGCAAAGTTGACGCGGCGCCGGTCGGGGACCATTGAAAGAGGCCCCCGTGGCGATTCTCAGCCGGCAGCTGGCCGACTTCCCGCCGGCATGGTTCACTCATGGTTCCACCGGTGGGAGCTCGGAGTGGCAGCTGCGGACCCAGTCCGCGGCCTCCCTGGTGGGCGGCGGGGGGTTCTGTCACATGGGGGGGCCTCCAGGATGGCCAGGCTCGCGATCGGGTGCCACCGGAACATATCGGCAGCCGGAACTGCGTGAACTACTGCAGTACCCTGCAAGCCCCATTCAAAACGAAGAATCACTCTGGATTTTATCCAGGAAAGTTCAGAGTGATTCGCGCCCGTAATCCCGCTGGCTCCATTTGCAGAAAATTCGTCCCGTGTCTTTCGGGACGTGTGGGAGGAAACCGGAGCACCCAGAGCAAAGCCACACAGACGCGGGGAGAACATGCAGATTCCGCACAGACACTGACCCAAGCTGGGAATCGAACCTGGTCCCTGGCGTTGTGAAGCAACAGGGTTTACCACTGTACTACCATGCCGCACGAGCGAACTGTTGAAACCCAAACTAAACAAGCCCTTCAAAAGGAAAGTGAAATAAGATTGGAAAGAGTTTGCATCGGAACTGAATTGGTAGATTTTGAAACACAAGGTTCAAGTTGAGGATATACCCTTGGTTACGCAAGAGACGTTAAAGTCATCGATGAACCAAACTGTTCAAGATCTGAACAAACAAATTTTTGCCGTGTCACAGAAATATAAGACTACAGAGCTGAAAAAAATGGGTGGACATTTTGAGGAAAAACTTGGAAAAACAATACATTTCCATGGAGATAAAAATCAAGGATCTAGAATAACAAAAGAATTTGTCAGATCTCATAAAAGAATGTGAGGAGACTCAAAAACAATTTGCAGAACCACAATTACAGAATACGAGCTTGATGAATTATAATTAGCCATGGAAAAGCTAATCGGTGTAGACTCTGCAGAGAATCAAATTTCATGTACAAAAGATGTGTTTTACAATCAAAAATAAGAACTAATCAGAACACTAGAATGTTGCTCACAGGATGTCGAGCACTTGAAAGAGGACTTGAAATGCTTAAATGCTGTACTTGTAGGTACAAATTCAGCAAAAATGGATCTTCGATTAAAACTTGATGAACTTGAAGCACCTGCTGATGTCTTTAGTAAGCATCACGCTAAAATGCCGGGGATACGAGAAGAAATTACTGATGATTCAGAACAATTGTTTGAAGGCAGAATCAACAGCCAAAACTGATGAACTTCTTGAACTTCGGTCCAATCTGAACAAAACGAAGGATGAGATGTTATGGAAGAGAAAATGCAGACTTAAAAATCAGAAATTGCCAATTCTATGGGACAGGATGAAGATTGAATGAATGAATTGAAAGAATTGAAGGAGCAGTCAGGAGCATGAAAGAGGGATTCTGAAAAGAACTGAATGCCCAGATGAAGGTATTAAATTTATACGAGTTCCAAAAAATAACGCTGAAACAAAAAACACTGAACTTACTATAATAATAATAATAATCTTTATTAGTGTCACAAGTACGCTTACATTAACATGAAGTTATTGTGAAGAGCAAAGAACAAAGAAACGTACAGCACAGGAACTGGCCCTGCGGCCCTCCAAGCCTGCACCAACCATGCTGCCCGTCTGAACTAAACACTTCTACACTTCCGGGGTCCGTATCCCTCTATTGCCATCTTAGTCATGTACTTGTCAAGATGCCCCTTAAATGTCACTATCGTCCCTGCTTCCACCACCTCCTCCGGCAGCGAGTTTCAGGCACCCACTAGCCTCTGTGTAAAAAGCTTGCCTCGTACATCTCCTCTAAACCTTGCCCCTCGCACCTTAAACCTACGCCCCCTAGTAATTGACCCCTCTACCCTGGGAAAAAGCCTCTGACTATCCACTCTGTCTATGCCCCTCATAATTTTACAGATCTCTATCAGGTTGCCCCTCAAACTCCTTTGCTCCAGTGAGAACAAACCAAGTTTATTCAACCTCTCCTCATAGCTAATGCCCTCCATACCAGGCAACATCCTGGCAAATCTCTTCTGCACCCTCTCTAAAGCCGCCACATCCTTCTGGTAGTGTGGCGACAAGAACTGAACACTATACTCCAAGAGTTGCCTTTTAAGGTTCTATACAGTTGCAACATGACTTGCCAATTTTTATACTCAGTGCACCGGCCAATGAAGGTAAGCATGCCGTATGCCTTCTTGACTACCTTCTCCACCTGTCTTGCCCCTTTCAGTGACCTGTGGTCCTGTACACCTAGATCTCTCTGACTGTCAATACTCTTGAGGGTTCTACCATTCACTGTATATTCCCTACCTGCATTAGACCTTCCAAAATGCATTTGTCCAGATTAAACTCCATCTGCCATCTCTCTGCCCAAGTCTCCAAATGATCTAAATCCTGCTGTATCTTCTGACAGTCCTCATCGCTATCCGCAATTCCACCAACCTTTGTGCCATCTGCAAACTTACTAATCAGTCCAGTTACATATTCCTCCAAATCATTTATATATACTACGAACAGCAAAGATCCCAGCACTGAACCCTGTGGAACACCATTAGTCACAGCCCTCCGATCAGAAAAGCTACTCTCTGCCTTCTATGACCTAGTCACCTAGTTGCCACATCGGTCCGGCTCCTGTTCGGGTACATTGAGGGAGAGTTCAGAATGTCCAATTCTCCTAACGAGCACATCTTTCGGGACTAGTGGGAGGAAACCAGAGCACCCGGAGGAAACGCGGGGAGAATGTGAAGTTTCCGCACAGTGACCCAAGTCGGGAATCGAACCCGGGTCCCTGGCACTGTGAAGCAACAGTGCGAACCCCTGTTCTATGGTGCAGCCCATGAATGAGGAGAACTAACAAAATCAGGAACAGGAGCTGGACAGAGGCAGACCGGGGTGCAAACCAGACCCGAGAGAGACTATAAATCCTTGCCGAGGTTTGGGGCACTCACCGGAAAGTTAATTGGCTGGTAAGAAACTGCTTCAAGGGAGTGTTTCTAAATAACTGTACATTATAAAAGTTTTTAAAAAAGATTTAAGTAAGAAACACTAGAATTAAGGAAAATCAGGGCCACAGTATGATAAAGTAACAAGTAAACCAAAGTAAATTAAAGTTAACGTGAGGGGAATAAAGTGAAGACAGAGCAGGAAAATCCGGACATGTGGAGTGTGTGAACTGTAATATGTGGGAAGTCATGGATGCTACCGGTGTCCTAGACAATGAGATGCCCAGGAACTGCTGCCAGCTCTGGGTTTCAGAGCTTGAGTGGCGGCTGGAGTCACTGTGGCACATCTACGAGGTTGAGGGCTACATGGATAGCACATCCAGAGAGGTGGTCACACCACAGATAAGGAGCCTGGCGACAGAAAGGGAATGGGTGACTAGCGGGCAGTCTGAGAGAACTAGACAGGTACATAGAACATAGAACTTACAGTGCAGAAGGAGGCCATTCAGTCCATCGATTCTGCACCGACCCACTTAAGCCCTCACTTCCACCCTATCTCAGTAGCCCAATAACCCCTCTAAACTTTTTGGTCACTAAGGGCAATTTAGCATGGCCAATCCACCTAACCTGCACGTCTCTGCACTGTGGGAGAAAACCGGAGCACCCGGAGGAAACCCACGCAGACACGGGGAGAACGTGTAGACTCCGCACAGACAGTGGCCCAGCAGGGAATCGAATCTGGGACCCTGGTGCTGTGAAGCCACAGTGCTATCCACTTGTGATACCGTGCTGCCTTAGTAGTGCAGGAGTCCTCTGAGGTCCTGCTCAGAAATCAGGGCCGGGATTCCCCCCTACCCGGCGAGCCGGGGGGGCCCGGCGTGTTGGAGAGGCTTGAACCACTCTGACGTCGGGCTGTTCCAAAGGTGCGGACGTCTCCACACCTTTAGCAGCCAAGCCCTCACATTGAGGGGCTAGGCCCGTGCCGGAGTGGTTCCCACTCCGCCGGCTGGCGTGAACGGCCTTTGGCGCCACGCCAGCCGGGGCCGAAAGGTCTTAAGTCCGTGCATGCGCCGGAGCGTCAGCGGTGAAGACCATGGCGAAGGCGGAAGAAAAAGAGTACCCCCACGGCACTGGCCTGCCGATCGGTGGGCCCCGATCGCGGGCCAGGCCACCGTGGGGGCACTCCCCCGGGGTCAGATCCCCCCCCCCTGCTTGTCAGGTAGGTGGTTTAATCCACGGCGGCGGGAGAGGCCTGTCAGCAGCGGGACTTCAGCCCATCGCAGGCCGGAGAATCGCCGTGGGGGGCCCGCTGACCGGCGTGCCGCGATTCCTGCCCCCACCGAATCTCGGGGGGGCGGAGAATTCGGGACACGGCGGGGGCGGGATTGACGCCGGCCCCGGGCGATTCTCCGACCCGGCAGGGGGTCGGAGAATCCCGCCCCACGTTTCCATTTTGGAAGTTGGAGAAGGTGCTGGTTCTTCAGTGGAGTGCTGTCAGGGCCAGGATTATGGCGTCACGAGTGGCTCAGCCACACAGGAGGGGTGGAAGAAGAAAGGAAGAGAAATTGTGACAGGAAATTCAGCAGGGGGACAGACAGGCGTTTCTGTGGCCATTTACATGACTCAAGGATGGTGTGTTTTCACAGAGTGGATGCAAGACTTTCTTCAGCCAGTGGTCATGATCCATATTGGGACCATTCACTCAGGGAAGAAGGGGAATGTAGTCTTGTGGTCAGAATTTAGGGAGCACAGTTGAAAATTAGCAAGCAGTACTGCAAACATAGTCATATCCAGGTTGCTCCCAGTGCCACATGCAAATGAGTACAGACCTAAGTGGATAAGTGAGGTAAATGCATGGCTGGGGAAGATGGTGCATGCTTTAGATTCCTGGGGCACTAGGATTGGCTTTGGGGAAAATGGCACCTGTACAAGCTGGGCAGATTGCACCTGACCAGAGTCAGGTTTGAATTCCTTGCCAATGCTGTTGGGAGGGCTTTAAACTAACTGAGCAGGGATGTGGGAACCAGGAGAGAATATTAGACAGGAATAATCCACAGCAAAAAACCGCACCGACCTCCACAGAAGACAAACATGGGACACAACCGACAGAGTACCCTTCGTCATCCAGTATTTCCCCGGAGCAGAGAAACTACTACATCTTCTTCGCAGCCTTCAACGTGTCATCAATGAAGACGAACATCTTACCAAGATCATCCCCACACCCCCACTACTTGCCTACGCAACCTCAAGCAAGCCATTGTTTGCAGCAAACTACCCAGCCTTCAGAACAGCGACCACAACACCACACAACCCTGCCAAGGCAATATCTGCCAAAAGACGTGCCAGATTATTGACATGGGTACCACCATTACACGTGAGAACACCACCCACCAGGTGATACAAATCAATCCAGTCGAAACGGTAGTTAACAAGAACTGTGGTTTTAATCAGCTAGAATGTGCCCACCGGTAGCCCCTCCCACACTGAGAGGCTGTCCCGGATCGATGGGTTATATACCTTCTCAGAGGGGTGGAGCAACAGGCGGAGCCAACAACAACATCAACACAACCACAGTAACACTGAGTAAATGCAATATTATATACAACAGCCATATGTGGCTCACCACATTCACCCCCTGTTAAGAAAAAGTCCAGCGGAGATGAAGTAGACTCACAGGTTCAGTCTCACAGGAGGGTGTATTGTCCGCTGTGAATGTCGCAGTGTAGGCACTGGCGTCGAGACCTTCGACTCTGGGAGCACGTCATCCTCACAACAGGGTCCCGGACAGGGTGGCGGCGCAGGGGCAGTGCTAATGGACCCCGGATGAGTTGATGGGGTAGATGGGGATGTAGAAGGAAGCAGTGAGGTGATGTTGGGCGCAGGGGTACCCGCAGGGGGCCAGGTCCCTGAGGGAGATTGTGTCCTGCCGCCCCTCGCAGTGTGTCACGTATGCATACTGAGGGTTCGCATGGAGGAGGTGAACCCTCTCGACCAAGGGGCGGCCTTACGGCTCCTCACGTGTTTCCGGAGGAGTACCGGCCCAGGAGTTGTGAGCCAGGTAGGAAGCGAGACCCCGCAGATCGACGTCCTGGGAAAGACAAATAGACGGGGTCTCGTTAGTGGCAGTACACAACAGTGACCGGATGGAGTGGAGTGAGTCAGGGAGGACCTCCTGCCAGCTGGCGACTGGGAGACTTCTAGACCATAGGGCCAGAAGGACGGCCTTCCAGACCGTAGCATTTTCCCTCTCCACCTGCCCGTTTCCCCTGGGGTTGTAGCTGGTAGTCCTACTCGAGGCGATGCCCTTGCTGAGCAGGTACTGACACAGCTCATCGCTCATGAATGAGGATGCCAAATCGCTGTGAGTATAAGTGGGGAAACCGAATAGGCGCGTCGGTGCAGGTGCCACGCAACAGGGCATCTGGGGGCTCAGTGAGCTTCCCAGGACGATACAAGATGTCGTAGTTACAGGCGGAGAGCTCGATCCTCCGCCGCAAAATCTTGTCGTTCTTCATTTTGTCCCGCTGCGTGTTGTTGAACATGAAGGCAACCGACCGTTGGTCTGTGAAGAGAGTGAATCTCCTGCCGGCCAGGTAATGCCTCCAGTACTGCACAGCTTCCACAATGGCTTGGGCCTCCTTTTCAACAGAGGAGTATCGAATTTCGGAGGCATGGAAAGTACGGGAAAAAAAGGCGACAGGCCTCACTGCCTGGTTAAGAGTGGCTGCCAGGGCAAAGTCAGACGCATCGCTTTCCATCTGGAACGGGATGGATTCGTCCACGGCGTGCATCGTGGCCTTGGCAATTTGGGATCTGATGTGGTTGAAGGCCAGGCGGGCCTCAGCCGTCAGGGGAAAAGTGGTGGACTTAATGAGTGGGCGGGCTTTGTCCGTGTACTTGAGGACCCACTGGGCATAGTAGGAGAAGAACCCCAAGCACCTTTTCAGTACCTTGGGGCAGTGGGGGAGGGAGAGTTGCAGGAGGGGGCACATGCATTTGGGGTCAGGCCCTAGGACTCCGTTTTCCATGACATAGCCAAGGATGGCTAGTTAGGTTGTGCGGAAAATGTATTTCTCCTTAATTATATGTCAAATTAAGGAGTCGGGTGGTGTGGAGGAATTTTTGAAGATTGGCATCGTGGTCCTGCAGGTCATGGCCGCGAATGGTAACATTATCCAAGTACGGGAACGTGGCCCGCAGCCCGTACTGGTCGACCATTCGGTCCATCATTCGTTGGAAGACCGAAACCCCGTTGGTGACGCCGAAGGGGACCCTGAGGAAATGGAAGAAACGGCCATCTGCCTCAAAGGTAGTGTATTGGCGGTTCTCCCGCCGGATAGGGAGCTGGTGGTACGTGGACTTCAAGTCTACCGTAGAGAAGACTCGATACTGCGCAATCTGATTGATTATGTCAGATATGCGGGGGAGGGGGTACGCATCAAGCAGCGTGTACCGGTTGATCGTCTGACTGTAGTCGACTACCATCCGGTTCTTCTCCCCGGTCCTGACGACCACCACTTGTGCTCTCCAGGGGCTATTACTGGCCTCAATGATCCCTTCCCTCAGGAGTCACTGGACTTCTGACCTGATGAAGGCCTTGTCATGAGCACTGTACCGTCTGCTCCGGGTGGCGATGGGCTTACAGTCGCGGGTGAGGTTCGCGAAGAGCGAGGGAGGGGCGACCTTCAGGGTCGCGAGGCTAAAGACGGTGAGAGGGGGCAGGGGTCCCCCGAACTTCACGGTTAGACTACGGAGGTTGCACTGAAATTCTAAACCCAGTAGGAGAGGGGCGCAGAGATGGGGAGGACGTAGAGTTTGAAATTGGCGTATTTGACGCCTTGTATTGCCAGGTTGGCGGTGCAGTACCCCCGGGTTTGCACGGAGTGTGATCCGGAAGCTAGGGATAATACTTGTGAGACGGGGAGGACCTGGAGGGAACAGCGCCTTACCATGTCCGGGTGGACGAAGCTATCCCTGCTCCCGGAGTCAAAGAAGCAGGGCGTCTCCTGCCCATTGAGGCTGATGGCCTTCATCGAGCTTTGAAGATGGCAAGGCCGGGGCTGGTCAAGTTGAATGGAGCTGAGTTGATGGCGATGAGTGTCATTCTGGTCACAAAATGGCGGCGTCGATGAAGTTGGACAAAATGGCTGCCCCCATGGATTGCACATGGCGAGTGACGCGTCAGCAGAGGGAGCTCCGGGCAGGCACAGTGCCGCGCTGCGGGGCCTGTGTGTCTCAGACTGGGCTTGACAGGCTTTTGGTTTTTGATTTTGATTTTTAGGCTTAGCTAGGCATACTTTAGCACAGTGTCCCTTCTTGCCACACTCATTACACGTGGAGTTGCGAGCCGGTCAACGCTGCCTGGGGTGCTGGCCCTGATCGCAGAAGTAACAGCATGGTCCTCCGGAGCTGGATGGCTGCCGCGCGGCGTAGGAATGAGGCACGGCTGGGTCGGGTGATGGCTCTGCCTCAAACATCCCCGAGGATGCTGCGTGGTTGGATGGGAAGACATTCAGGATCTGGGAGGACACTTCCAGCGAGGTAGCCAGCTTTACAGTCTCCTCGAGGTCGAGGGCCCCCTTTTCCAGAAGCCACTACCAGATGTAGCTAGACCGGACACCTGCCACATAGGTGTCCCGGACCATCAGCTCCACGTACTCGAACGCTGTGACAGTCCTGCAGTTACAACTGCGGACATGTACCCTCAGTTCACGTAGGTATTCAGCCAGTGACTCACCCTGGCGCTGACGCCGCGTGGTCAGGAGGTGTCGTGCGAGTACCTCGTTCACCGGCCTCACAAACTGTCGTTTAAGCAGCTCCACTGCCTCTGTGTATGAGGCCGTGTCTCTGATAAGCTGGAAAATCCTGTGGCTCACCTGGGCGTTGAGGAGACGCTGTTTAATTGCCGGGGAGACGTCGGCGGCGAAGGAGCTGAGGTAGGCCTCAAAGCAATTGAGCCAATGCTCAAATATTGCCGTAGCCTCCGGCGCCTGCGGGTCAAGTTCGAGGCGTTCTGGTTTTAAAACTGCTTCCATGTTAAAAAAATTCCAGCTGATTAAATTGTTACCAATCAATCCAGTTGAAACAGTAGTTAACAAGAACTGTGGTTTTAATCAGCTAGAATGTGCCCACCAGTAGCTTCTCCCGCACTGAGAGGCTGTCCCAGATCGATGGGTTATATACCTTCTCAGAGGGGCGGAGACAACAGCAACATCAGCACAACAACAGTAACAGTGAGTAAATACAATAATATATACGACAGCCATACGTGGCTCACCACACCAGGTACGCGGGACATACTCGTGCGACTCGGCCAACGTTGTCTACCTCAAACGCTGCAGGAAAGGATGTCCCGAAGCGTGGTACATTGGTGAGACCATGCAGACGCTGCGACAACGGATGAATGGACATCGCGCGACAATCGCCAGGCAGGAATTTTCCCTTCCAGTCATGGAAGGGTTCAGCACTCAAGGGCATTCAGTGTTCTCCAAGGCGGCCTTCAGGACGCGCGACAACGCAGAATCTCCGAACAGAAACTTATAGCCAAGTTCCGCACACGTGAGTACGACCTCAACCGGGACCTAGGATTCATGTCGCATTACATTCATCCCCCGCCATCTGGTCGGGGCTTGTGAAATCCTACCAACTGTCCTGGCTTGAGACAATTCACACCTCTTTAATCTGGAATTACCCTTCTCTCTGGATCTGTAAAGACTTAATTACCTACAAATACTCGCATTCAAAGCATTGTCTCACATCTTTAACTTTGTCTGTACATATGTTTCTCTTCATTCACCTGAGGAAGGAGCAGTGCCCTGAAAGCTAGTGATTTGAAACAAACCTGTTGGACCTGGAGTAGTAAGACTTCTTACTGAACTCACCTCAGTCCAACGCCGGCATCTCCACATCAAGCCTTTTTGGACAGGTGGGGCAGCCTTCACTTGCCATCCCTGGGCATGATAAAATGCAACCTGGCATTGACCTCCTCCATCGGGACTCCCAGACACTTATCAGAGAAATAGGGGTGGAGTGCCCACCCAACATTGTCCTCCCGCCTTTCATGCCCACCCGGTGTTGATGCCATTGCCAGATAACAGGCAAGTTATTCTAATGGTTGCAGACAGCTCCCTCAACCTCCCCCAGAACTCCTAGATGCTTTCATGGATCTGTCTGCTCCAATTATTAACCCCCCCCCCCCAACCCCCCCCCCAACTCCCCCCCCCCCCTCCCCCCCCCCCCCCCCCCACCCCCCACCCCACGGCTCCCCATTGAATTAGGCTCCTGAACCGTTCCACCCCTGCGCAGTTGTAGCACAACCAGAAGACCTGTTTCACGCTGGGCAGGTCTTAATTGGCCACCCAGCGTAATATCACGTTAACAACAGGACTTTGTCTGGGAGGGGCGTTCAGATCCACTCCCAGCTGCACCAACTTTGGACCCACCAAAAACGTGGAATTCAGGCCTCGGAGTTTGTGCATTTTCAGATGTAACAGCCAAAGGGGAGAGGGAATGGGAAAAGGATGGATGATTGGCTTTGTTAGACACTTCTATGCTTTATCAATAAGACAGAATCTTAGCCAATGGTTAACTGAATACAAAACAGCGAGTTATATTTATCTATAGAATTATGGTTTTGAAATGGCAAATCTAAACTTCAAAGTAGTTTTAAGCTGCCTGTGTAGCATGGGAGATTGCTTCATTGGTGCGGAAAATTGGGACAAGTATTTGTGCGTGCCTTTCTTCAGATGGAGTGTTCCCAGTGGGCTACAAAGGAAGTGCTGTGACAAGGGGCTCGGATGGCAGGATGGGACTATAGGTCATCCCCAGGCCAATGTCTTTTAGCTAGTTCCACACATAAAAGACTAGAAACATGCCATTGCCTATCATGATCCAGTTTGGGACATTAACCTCACTGCAAATTGCAAAACGATCGTAAATCAAAATTAAAATAGAACTCCAGGCAGTCATAATAATAATAATAATAATCTTTATTAGTGTCACAAGTAGGCTTATATTAACACTGCAATGAAGTAACTGTGAAAATACCCTAGTCGCCGCCTGGCGCCTGTTCGCGTACTCAGAGGGAGAATTCAGAATATCCAATTCACCCAGCAAGCACGTCTTTCGGGACTTGTGGGAGGAAACCGGAGCACCCGGAGGAAACAGACACAGGGAGAACGTGTGGACGCCGCACAGACAGTGACCCAAGTGGGAATTGAATCTGGGATCCTGGAGCTATGAGCCAACAGTGCTAACCACTGTGCAACCTTGCCACTCAACAACAATAACTTAGGCCTGTGTAGTGTCCTTAACATAGCAACAGGGGTCTGCTGGTTCTTTAACATTATTTAACATTAACCACTCAGGGAGATATTGAAGAAAGAGTTACGTTTTAAGGAGATGAGAAGGTCCAGTTACCAGCGGAGGAGCAAATTAAAGTCAGGGATATTCAAGATGGTGGAAATGGAGAGGTTCAGCGGTCTTAGAGCCGGAGGTAT
Source organism: Scyliorhinus canicula (assembly GCF_902713615.1). Taxonomy (NCBI): domain Eukaryota; kingdom Metazoa; phylum Chordata; class Chondrichthyes; order Carcharhiniformes; family Scyliorhinidae; genus Scyliorhinus; species Scyliorhinus canicula. The sequence goes on along the minus strand of NC_052149.1, from coordinate 32,055,981 downwards.
TTACAGAAACACAGAGGGGCAAGGCCGCCTGGAATTCCCTCTCTAAATCTTCCCTCTTTCAATGTGTCTTTACCACTTTAAGACACTCCTTAAAAATTTAGAACTGCTGGGTTCAGATCACCTTTTAAAAGTGGCTCACCAGGCATTAATGAGAGAGTGTGAATGCAATCAGAACAAAACATTTTATTGAAATCCAGTCAGAAACCGAGAAAGACAAGAAGTGATGAGGCAAAGTTGGCCTGAAAGACTTTCTACACATCACTAAAGACAGGAGTAAAGTAAAAAAATATACTCAGTTGTAAGGAAGTTTAATATCTCACATTCATTCAGTAATCCATTTGGTTTCTCATCTGTCTGTACTTGCAGTGGAAATATGTTTTTTAATAAAGCGAGAATAAAATGTGTTTGTCAGATTCAATAATCTCGATCTAAGACTGTGTATTCCTTCACTGTCTAGTTAACCTCTTACAGCAACCAAGGGCTTTGAAATAGAGGCAATGAATCAGAACTCACTCACACTTCAAGAAAAATGTTACAAGTTGGCTCACTGGCACAATAGCAAAACAGCTATTTTCTTCTTTATGACATTAAAGCCTTTTTATGGGTTTTTATACGGATATAAAGGTATCAATCATGCAGAAGGGATTGGGTAAATATGTTAGAGCACTCATTCATTAAGTCTAGGGACATATGAACGGATATATATGGATGTAAAGCATAAAAACATAATCAGCAGAGCTGTGCTCTGCTCTGCTCACATGCCAAAGTAAAACTGAAGCCAGATCACCTGATACACTTCCTTTCAAGTGATGGTGTGCTGCTATTCCTTACAGTCATATTACAACATTCTCTTTCTTTTTAAAGATACCTTCCCCCTTCCAAAGAAGGATAACTATTTACAATATATGTTCATGTTTAATTACAAATACATAATGTAAAGGACAGATGAATCCACGAGTCTCCATACAGGTAACCTGAGGCATTAACCTGTCCTTAATGCCTCACATGATCTGTGGGGTTGTCACTCTTAGGTTTTGTTCCTGTTGCATTTTGAATCATGTCCTGAGTGCACAATGGTTGTGGAACTTGAATAGATTTAATTTGTCCTCAGTTGCACATCACCTTTGTGTGCAATGACTTAACAGCCCTTGACAAGTCCTGGTCACCTTGGCTGGTTGCCACATACCTTCTGTGTGAATTTGTTGTCCCAATTGTAAACTTGGCAATTCTGTACCTACATTTTTACAGTGCATGTTCATCATCTTTTCTTGCAGTTTCAACTGTTGCTCCCTAATTTCTGAGGGAGTAGATTTGGTAAGAGTAGGTAAATTGGCAAACACTGATCTGCCAAACATGAGCTCTGCAGGTGAGGGAACAGTTAATCTTAAAGGCGTCACTCTCAGATGTAATATTGCAATGTGTGGATCATGCCAAGTCTGTCGACATTTGTGAATTAGGGATTCACCCTGTCATTATTCATTCAACTAAGCTGTTTGATCTATGGTAAGAGATGAAGTAGTATGAGCAATAGTCCACTTCTCACATATATCCTTGATGTGGAGATGCCGGCGTTGGACTGGGGTGAGTACAGTAAGAAGTCTTACAACACCAGGTTAAAGTCCAACAGGTTTGTTTCAAACACGAGCTTTCGGAGCACGGCTCCTTCTTCAGGTGAATGGAAAGGCTTGTTCCAGAAATGTTTATATAGACACAGTCAGAGATGCCCGGAATGCGAGCACCTGCAGGCAATCAAATCATCAAAGATGCAGAGAGAGAGGTAACTCCAGGTTAAAGAGGTGTGAATTGTCCCAAGCCAGTTCAGTCGGTAGGCCTCTGCAAGTCCAGGCTTGTTGGTGGGGGCCGAATGTAATGCGACATGAATCCCAGATCCCGGTTGAGTCCGCATTCATGCGTGCGGAACTTAGCTATAAGTTTTTGCTCAGCAATTTTGCGTTGTCGCGTCTCCTGAAGGCCTCCTTGTAGAATGCTGACCCGGAGATCGGAGGCTGAATGTCCTTGACTGCTGAAGTGTTCCCCAACTGGAAGGGAACAGTCCTGCCTGTTGATAGTCGCACGATGCCCGTTTATTCGTTGTCGCAGTGTCTGCATGGTCTCGCCAATGTACCACGCTTCGGGACATCCTTTCCTGCAGCGTATGAGGTAGACAATGTTGGCCGAGTCACACGAGTATGTCCCGCGTACCTGGTGTGGTGAGCCACGTATGGCTGTTGTATATATTATTGTATTTACTCACTGTTACTGTTGTTGTGTTGATGTTGCTGTTGTCTCCGCCCCTCTGAGAAGGTATATAACCCATCGATCTGGGACAGCCTCTCAGTGCGGGAGAAGCTACTGGTGGGCACATTCTAGCTGATTAAAACCACAGTTCTTGTTAACTACTGTTTCAACTGGATTGATTGGTAACAATTTAATCAGCTAGAATTTTTTTAACATGGAAGCAGTTTTAAAACCAGAACGCCTCGAACTTGACCCGCAGGCGCCGGAGGCTACGGCAATATTTGAGCATTGGCTCAATTGCTTTGAGGCCTACCTCAGCTCCTTCGCCGCCGACGTCTCCCCGGCAATTAAACAGCGTCTCCTCAACGCCCGGGTGAGCCACAGGATTTTCCAGCTTATCAGAGACACGGCCTCATACACAGAGGCAGTGGAGCTGCTTAAACAACAGTTTGTGAGGACGGTGAACGAGGTACTCGCACGGCACCTCCTGACCACGCGGCGTCAGCGCCAGGGTGAGTCACTGGCTGAATACCTACGTGAACTGAGGGTACATGTCCGCAGTTGTAATTGCATGACTGTCACAGTGTTCGAGTACATGGAGCTGATGGTCCGGGACACCTATGTGGCAGGTGTCCGGTCTAGCTACATCTGGTAGTGGCTTCTGGAAAAGGGGGCCCTCGACCTCGAGGAGACTGTAAAGCTGGCTACCTCGCTGGAAGTGTCCTCCCAGATCCTGAATGTCTTCCCATACAACCACGCAGCATCCTCGGGGATGTTTGAGGCGGGACATCCTTTCCTGCAGCGTATGAGGTAGACTCGACCAATGTAGTCTACCTCATACGCTGCAGGAAAGGATGTCCCGAAGCGTGGTACATTGGCGAGACCATGCAGACACTGCGACAACGAATAAACGGGCATCGTGCGACTATCAACAGGCAGGACTGTTCCCTTCCAGTTGGGGAACACTTCAGCAGTCAAGGACATTCAGCCTCCGATCTCCGGGTCAGCATTCTACAAGGAGGCCTTCAGGAGACGCGACAACGCAAAATTGCTGAGCAAAAACTTATAGCTAAGTTCCGCACGCATGAATGCGGACTCAACCGGGATCTGGGATTCATGTCGCATTACATTCGGCCCCCACCAACAAGCCTGGACTTGCAGAGGCCTACCGACTGAACTGGCTTGGGACAATTCACACCTCTTTAACCTGGAGTTACCTCTCTCTCTGCATCTTTGATGATTTGATTGCCTGCAGGTGCTCGCATTCCGGGCATCTCTGACTGTGTCTATATAAACATTTCTGGAACAAGCCTTTCCATTCACCTGAAGAAGGAGCCGTGCTCCGAAAGCTCGTGTTTGAAACAAACCTGTTGGACTTTAACCTGGTGTTGTAAGACTTCTTACTGCACATATATCCTGAAATGGCTTACCAACAAATTGCGGACTTTTATCTGTAATGATCTCGCTGGACACACCAAGCAAACTGAAAATAGCACTTTGAGTGTGCATGACAATTTTGCTTGATGTATTATGCGATTGTTGAAGAACTGGGTGCTTGGTAAAGTAATCAACGATGACAATGAAGTCAGTGCCATTAACATGAATAAGGTTGCAAGTGATTTTGGACCAAGGATTGGTAAGAACGTCATGTAATGTGAATGGGTCTTTTTACTGGCTTGGCATATGCTCTTGACATGTTTCATACTTCTTGATGCTGACTTCAATGTCAATGTTTCATACCCAGCCAATAGACTGTCTATCTTGCGAGTCTTCTCATCCAATCTATGCCCTTGTGTGCATGATGAAGTTGTTGAGAAAGATCAGGTTGCAAAGGTTCATGAATTATGACCTCCGTGCCTTTAAAAACGTTTTGACTGGAGATGCCTGGTTATTCCCGACAAGGACAAAAATGATCTCATGTGTTCATGGACATGGTGTATTGAATCAGGTATTCCTTTGTGATGATTTTCCAGTTTCGGTAGCATGGAATCTTTCACCATTTCATTTTATACCTGTTGCGCAAAATGTATCAGATCAATTGATGGACTTGCATTCCCCTACAAGCGTAACATTGCAGTTCCCTTAAAACTGCCAATTTTTTCAAAACATTCTGGTTATTTCAATGTTAGGTCATGAACTTTGGTCATAGGAAATGTTTCTGAGATTGATCTGCCATGTGACCTCTGACTGATTCCATGGATTGTCAGTAGTGCAAAGTCACGGATTGCTTATAGACTTACAATAGCTGGGCCTTTAGTCTCCACGATATAGAACATTTATGAAACCCAGGAGGATTGGATGTACTTGCACTCCAGGACTATGGATCTTACACATGGAACTAGTGAAGCATTGCACACTGAAAGGTGCGCAATAGTAGGTTTGCCATGTCTTTCCATGCCTGCAGATAAATTCCTTTTAGAATTCATAGGGGTAGTATGTTGGCACTTGCCCTTGTGTCAATCTTGGACAAAAAAATGAGCAGTTATGAACTTTCTTAGGGCAGATAATTTGAATCATGGCAAACACTTGGATGGTGTGACGATACCAATATCTTCCATGGATTGATGGTGTGAATAATGTGTTCATAGAATTATAGAATTTACAGTGCAGAAGGAGGCCATTCGGCCCATTGAGTCTGCACCGGCTCTTGGAAAGAGCACCCTACCCAAGGTCAACACCTCCACCCTATCCCCATAACCCATTAACCCCACCAAACACTATGGGCAATTTTGGACACTAAGGGCAATTTATCATGGCCAATCCACCTAACCTGCACATCTTTGGACTGTGGGAGGAAAACCGGAGCACCCGGAGGAAACCCACGCACAAACGGGGAGGATGTGCAGATTCTGAACAGACAGTGACCCAAGCCGGAATCAAACCTGCTCATTGTCTCATCATGCACATTATCTTCATTTTCTGGTTTGTTAATCACCACATATATGCATTTCTAATGGGATACCAGATGATCATTCTTATTGTTTGGAGGTACCATTGTGCACAGTCTGTTTAGATCAGTGCTCAGACCTTTGTAGTCACACCAGCCTTTGCTCGAGTGCACTGCTAATGCCAATGACCCTTTTTGTCACATGTTTTGGAGTATTGATGAAAAGCTGGGCATTTCCTTGGTGCATGTTGAAGTCCATGCCTTCCACGTGTCTTGTAAGGTTTGTGTGTTCAAGTGAACCTGTCAACAATTGGGGTTGTACTTAGGATCTGTAAGCTTGTTGACCTGTAAGGATCACTTCCGTCCATCTTTAAATAAGATCTTCGATGCGATACATTTCATGCTTGTTGAGCAGATCTTGCTGTAATGCTTCCATAGGAGTGGATGCAATCACTAACTCAACAATTCTGTCTGCTAGCTCTGTGTTTGAAAAGTCACAGTGCATACCTTTTTCTCTGCATTTACTGACAAAGTGGCCCCTGGATTTTGAATGCTGCTGTTGTAATGACTTGAACGCTAGCCGATGAATATAGAGAAGTCCAACCTAATTCTGAATTGGTCATTCAATGTAATTCACACCCTTTAGGGTTCCTTTAGTTAGAACATAGAACATAGTACAGCACAGCACAGAACAGAACAGGCCCTTCGGCCCTCGATGTTGTGCCGAGCCATGATCACCCTACTCAAACCCACGTATCCACCCTATACCCGTAACCCAACAACCCCCCCCTTAACCTTACTTTTTGTAGGACACTACGGGCAATTTAGCATGGCCAATCCACCTAATCCGCACATCTTTGGACTGTGGGAGGAAACCGGAGCACCCGGAGGAAACCCACGCACACAGTGGGAGGACATGCAGACTCCACACAGACAGTGACCCAGCCGGGAATCGAACCTGGGACCCTGGAGCTGTGAAGCATTTATGCTAACCACCATGCTACCCTGCTGCCCCACTAAAGAACAAAGGAAAGTATGGGTAAAGAACAAAGATCCATTCTTCTGTTGTTAATCACGAGATGTTCATTCTGCGTAGGCCTTCATGCCCAATTGCTTGGTGAATTTTTATGGCTTGCTTTCCTCATTCAGACATACTTGAATCAAGAAACCATAGCTCTGGAACATAATGTAAACTTTCTGAACTTGCTTCACCTTGACTGCATCCCAATTCAAATTGGGAAATCTGTGGACATCATGATAGCATCCCTTCAATCTTCATCTTTGTTTTATTCAATTTATCGTTCAGCAACTCCCAAAGTCACCTGTTAGAATCACAACCTTCTCTGGCCCAATTGTGTGGTGGTTTTGTGTGTTTTCCTTGTTTGGCTCGCTGTCTCTCACTTTTGATCCATCCCTGGACACCTGCTCACTCACCTTTCATGGCCCAGTGCTGGTCCCCCCAATACGCTTTCCCACTCACTAAACTGACAGGCTACATGCTGCAATCTCACCACAAGGGATCCATCTGCTTACCAGTTCTTCACTTGAGCACTATCTTACTGTGCCTTCAAGGTTTCTTTGTGCAGTCACAAAGCAGTGATTTCAACACTCTCCAGCGCTGTGGCATTGTTGCAGCCTGACCGATATGTTGAGGGTCTTCACATGCCATGTAACATGGGGCAGGATTCTCTGACCTCCCCTCCATTTGTTTCTCAGTGGCAGAAGGCAGCGCGCCATTCGCTGGCGGCAGGATCTTCTGCTCCTGCCGCTGTCAATGGAATTTCCCTTTGAATTCACCCACGCCATCGGGAAACCCACGGCAGGGGTGTGCCGTCAGCAGAACCAGAGGATCCCACCAGCGTGAACGGCTGTTGGGGTCCGGCCATGATCCAAGGTTGTTCACCATGTTGAAAATGAAAATCGCTTATTGTCACGAGCAGGCTTCAATGAAGTTACTGTGAAAAGCCCCTAGTCGCCACATTCCGGCGCCTGTCCGGGGAGGCTGGTACGGGAATCGAACCGTGCTGCTGGCCTGCTTGGTCTGCTTTATAAGCCAGCGATTTAGCCTTGTGAGCTAAACCAGCCCCTTCTATGTTGCATCTATAGTTAATCATGCTGCCAGGCTGAGCACCATAATATTAGAAGGAACCACAGCTGCACACCATGTTGTGTTTTTATAATAATATAAAAGCACCAATCCATCATAAGGAAATGGGTCTGGGTTTATTTATTACGTCTAGGCACATGTCAACAGACATACGTGGATATCAAACCTGAATGCATCAGGAGCAGAACTGTGCTGCGTGTGTTCTGCTCACAGGCCAAAGTGAAACTGGTGCTGGGTCCCAAGACAAACACGGCTTCCAGTGATGGCATGCTGTCATCCTTAAAGACATATTACATCATTTACTCCCATTTCTCTTCCACCCAATCCAGATGTGGCAGTATGTGGGTGTGCAGGGGGTTTATGTGCCTGCAGTCTGTTCATGTATAGTCAGGTTAGTTGAGCACATATGAAACATTGTGAGCATGCAATAATGTCTGTCGTGGGCATACTTGCTTTCAAATCGCTTTTAACATCCAGGTTATGGAAGACAACAGAAGACTAAGTGTCTCTTGAAATTATCCCGTTATATAATACCATGATTAGAAAATGATTCTTTGAGGGTGAGTGTCTAAAGGACATTAGTCATCACACCTCATCCGATCTCTTTCCTTTCTCATAAATCATTCTGAAGTGACATGCAGATAATAGCTGCGATGAGCTCAGAATATCTGCTAATCCTCAAAGGATTGCAGTAGCATTTGCGCACCAAAGTAAGGTTCTAATTTGTCATTTTCTACCAAGCGTTCGCTATATATTAAATAAATCACTGCAGTTCTACAATGCCACTATATTGCAATCACCATTAACAATCCACAGATATCCTTTTTCACACAATTCACAAGAGTCATAAAACATGCGGATGGAAGGTACTGAGTCAGCCAAGTATGCATTAAATGACAGTTAATTTTGAAGAAATGGTACAACTGGAACTGCTGAAAGGACTTCATATCACTTCACGGGGAACCCATTATTTTTAAGAGATCCAGCTTGGCACATGCTACATCTAAAAGCAGCGAAAGAAGCTGAGTTCCTTCCACTTTCAGAATAAGGCACCTGGAATGCTGGGTCTGTAAATTCATCTCTGGGTATACACCTGAATTGTGAACTAGGTGTACCACAACTAATAACATAACACACACTTGGGATCTGACTTTCCACTGAATCTGTGATCATACTTCAGGAGTACTGTGCTTAATAACGCTCATAAATTTTGACTTGTGTTTCACTCCCCATTGAGACAGAAAGGGCAAAAGCACAGTCTCATTTTAAGAAGCAGGAAAGGAAGTAGTGAGGATTTCCCATCCATTACATAACATGGGCCAATTACAGAACGAGGTGTGTTGAAAAATATTGGAAAGCCAGGAGCACATTTCTGTATGTTTCATGCTTCTGAAAATTATTTGGTGGACAAATATCTGGAGAATTAACAAACAATTAACACCAGGGGGGGGAAAATAAACTGAATAAGATAACACTTTATAACATCATCAGGATCTCCCAAAGTGCTTCACTAATAATAAAAATTGCTTATTGTCACAAGTAGGCGTCAATGAAGTTACTGTGAAAAACTCCTAGTCGTCACATTCCGGCACCTGTTCGGGGAGGCCGGTACGGGAATTGAACCCGCGCTACTGGCCTTGTTCTTTATTACAAGCCAGCTGTTTATCCCACTGTGCTAAACCAGACCCAATGGATTATGTCCCAGTGCAATCACTGCTATCATGCAGACAAACATTGTAGGTAATTTGGTCAGAGCAAACAGCCAACACATTGTTTTGGTAAATATAGAATTATATCTGTGTGAAAATGAAAATCGCTTATGTCACAAGTAGGCTTTAAATGAAGTTACTGTGAAAAGCCCCTAGTCGCCACATTCCGGCGCCTGTTTGGGGAGGCTGGTACGGGTATTGAACCTAACTCTCTCCCTGCCTCAGCTCATATGCTGTGGAAACCCATTTCAATATTGTTGTCTGTTGTGATTGTATTGCATTGTATCGTATTGATGAAATCTTAGGCGAGTTTATTTGAATGTGTCAGAATGACAATCAGGGTTCACTTTCTTTCAAAGATGGCTGATCAGGTAAATACTACTTCAGGTAGTAATGCACTGAACTCTCTCTTCACAACTTCCTAGAATTTTGGATTTGATAAACTCCATCTGCTAGCAGTAATGATTTTGCCTCCTGATGTACTTTCCTGGCCATGATGTTAAGAACAAACGTAATGTGTTCCTGAACGGTCAGCTCCACCAAAACCGAGCAAGAGGAAACAAGATAACAGGCAACTGAAGGCCAAGTTGCAACAAAGAACCTGTGACCTAAAGAACAGATGGCAGGGGTGGCATGTGGCGCAGTGGATAGTACTGGGACTGCGGCGCCGAGGACCTGGGTTCAAATCCCGGCCCTGGGTCACTGTCCGTGTGGAGTTTGCACATTCTCCCCATGTCTGCGTGGGTTTCACCCCCACAACCCAAAGATGTGCAGGTTAGGTGGATTGGCCATGCTAAATTGCCAATTAAATGGAAAAAAAATAATAATTGGGTACTCTAAATTTATATTTAAAAAAAAACAGATGGTGGCTGGAAAGAGTGCAGGAGGCTCAGCAACTCGTCGGCAACCATCATGTGCACAACTTCCTCAGGGCAATTAAAGCCATCTACAGTCCGAGGACCCACTGAGAGTCTAAAACCAAAAACGGGGAGGCGCCTTCAAAGACAGAGATGCTGGGCAGAACGGTGGCACAGTGGTTAGCATTGCTGCCTAAGGCGCTGAGGATGCGGGTTCGAATCCCGGCCCTGGGTCACTGTCTGTGTGGAGTTTGCACGTTCTCACTGTGTTTGCGTGGGTTTCACCCCTGACAACCCAAAGATGTGCAGGTTAGGTGGATTGGCCACGCTAAATTGCCCGTTAATTGGAAAAAATAATTGGGTACTCTAAATTTATTTTAAAAAAGAAAGACAGATATGCAGTCAATGGCCACTGGAGAGAGCACTTTGAGGGCCTCCTCAACCATGATGCAACCCTCAGCACTCAGGCCCTTGACACCATCCCTCAACAAACTACACGTCACTATCAACAACACAACTCCAGCCTGCCATGAGGTTAAAAAAAACATATGACAGCTGAAAAACAAAAAGGCCCCTGGCGCAGGTAGAATCCCTACTCAAGTACAGAAATACAGTGGAGAGGCACACTTGACTTGAATGCACGATTTCATCACCCTTCTCTAGAATGAAGATAGCATGCTGGGAGATCTCAGAGTGGCCATTATTGCGACCATCTTCAAGGAAAAGAGACAGGTACAACTGTAGAAATTACAGAGGGATTTCCATACTCTCCGCGACAGGAAAGGTCATCATGACAATCCTCCTCAACTGCCTCCTCCCAGTGGCTGAACACCTCAACCCTGAGTCTCAGTACGGTTTCTGCCCGTCAAGAGGCACAATGGAAATTATCTTCACACGCGATAAATCCAGTCAAAGTTCACAGGGCAGTACCAACTCTTGTACATGCCTTCTTTGCACTTGCAAAGACCTTTGACTCTTTCAACTGTGAGAGATTGTGGAACATAATCCTCAAATTCGGCAGCCTGCAGTAATTTGTCACCATTCTCCACCTGCTCCATCCATGATGAAATGCAAGCCGTGATCCTCACCAAAGGATCCACCAGAGACCAATACAACTGAAAACTGGGGTCAGTCGGGGCTCCATCGTTGCACCAACGCTCTTCGCCATCTTCCTCACTGCAACACTCCACTCCATAACCATGAATCTCCCTGCTGGAGTGGAACTAACATCCAGAACAACTCGGGGAGAGAGACTGTGAGGTTTTTGGGCAAGATGTCAAAGGGAAGGACAAGGTCTTTGAGGTGTTGGCACGCTTAAAATTGAAGAAATCTCCAGGTCCGGATGAATTGTGTCCCAGGATTCTGTGGGAGGCAAGGGAGGAGAATGCAGGGGCTCTGACCCAAATTTTTATTTCTTCTCTGGCTATGGCAGAGTTGCCAGAGGACAGGAGAACCACGAATCTGGTCCCACTATTTAAGAAAGGCTGTAGGGATAGGCCAGGGAACTACAGGCCAGTGAGTCTCACATCAGTGGTGGGGAAACTAATGGAGAAAATCTTGAAGGAAAGACTCTATCTCCACTTGGAAAGGCAAGGTTTGATCAGGAATAGTCAGCATGCCTTTGTCAGAGGGACATCATGGCTAACAAATTTGATTAATGTTTTGAGCATGTGACTAAATGTGTAGATGAGGGTAGTGCAGTTGAAGTAGTTTACATGGATTACAGCAAAGTATTTGATAAGGTCTCACTGGGAGATAAAGAAGGCAAATGCACATGGGGTACAGGGGAACTTGATAAGGTGGATTTAAAGCTACTGAGCTGTAGGAGACAGAGGGTGATGACAGACGGCTGCTTTAGTGACTGGAAGCCAGTGTCCAGTGACGTACCACAGGGATCTGTGCTGGGTCCCCTATTTTTCGTCATTTATATAAATGACTGAGATGACTATGTGGGGGAGGGGGGAGGGGGGGGGGGGGTGGGTGGATCAGTAATTTTGTGGATGACACAAAGATAGGCCGGGTGGTTAACAGTGAGGCTGGGAGTCTTGGGTTCCTGGAAGATGTAGATGGGATGGTCAAATGGGCAGAAAAGTGGCAGAATTAATTTCATCTTGAAAAGTGTGGTGTTACACTTTGGAAGGAGCAATTTGACAAGAAAATATTCAATGACTGGCACCACACTGGATAGTCCTGAGGAACAAAGAGACCTTGGCGTGTTTGTAGATAGATCTCTGAAGGCAGAAGGGCAGGTTAATGGGGTGGTGAAAAAGGCAAATAGGACTCTTGCCTTTATCAATCGTGGCATAGATTACAAAAGCAAGGAAGTCATGTTGGCGTTATATAGGACATTGGGGAGGCCACAGCTGGAGTACTGTGTGCAGTTCTGGTCGCCACATTACAGGAAAGGTTTGATTGCACTGGAGTGGGTGCAGAGGCCTTACACCAGGATGGTGCCTGGGATGGAACATTTAAGTTATGAAGAGAGGTTGGATAGGATTGGGTTGTTTCACTGGAGCAGATAAGACAAAAGGGTCACCTGATTGAGGTGCAGAAGATTATGACAGACATGGACAGGGTGGATAGGGAACAGCTGTTCCCCTTAGTTGAAGAGTCGGTTATGAGGGGACACAGGTTCGAGGTGAGGGGCGGGAGGTTTATGGGGGATTTGAGGAAAAGCTTTTTTACCCAGAGAGTGGTGACTGTTTGGAATGCACTGCCTGGGAGGGTGGTAGAGGCGAGTTTACATCCTGTAAAAAGTATATGGATGAGTACTTGGCATGTCTTAACATTCAAGGTCATGGGCCAAGTGCTGGCAAATGGGATTAGGATTTGCAGATCAGGTGCCTTTCATGCACGGTGAAGACTCAATGGGCCGAAGGGCCTTTTTGTGTTATGACTGACCACTACTTTGGGCAGCACGGTAGCATGGTAGTTAGCATAAATGCTTCACAGCTCCAGGGTCCCAGGTTCGATTCCCGGCTGGGTCACTGTCTGTGCGGGGTCTGCACATCCTCCCCGTGTGTGTGTGGGTTTCCTCCGGGTGCTCCGGTTTCCTCCCACAGTCCAAAGATGTGCGGGTTAGGTGGATTGGCCAGGCTAAATTGCCCTTAGTGTCCTAAAAAATAAGGTTAATGGGGGTTGTTGGGTTACTGGGATAGGTATACGTGGGCTTGAGTAGGGTGATCATTGCTCGGCACAACATCGAGGACCGAAGGGCCTGTTCTGTGCTGTACTGTTCTAATTCGAATTCTGATACTGGTAGTATGTTATGTTCCTTGTATTGTTCTCCAAGATAGCCAAAGTTGTAGTGTTTACAAAGAACATAAAACTAGATGTTTAAACCAAAGCTAGTTTGAAATGGTTCGCACACTCTACCGAGTAACAGTTAACAAAATAATAGATTGAATCTCTGTTACAGTGATTAATTATCTCTCTCTAATACAACCTACACTCTAACTCAACCTCACACTATCCTCCTTCATCAACTTCTCCAATAGATTCTCCCAGAATGCTTAGAGACACAGCCTTTTATAAAACTACCCAGTGATGCCATCTAGTGTTGATATACATGAACATCATCTTGTTGACCCTTTACTGTCCTTAGATGATATATAGCAATACATTCTGCACTGCAGTATTCTGTGAATCTGTGATTCTGTGAGAAGCAAGAAACTGTTCAACCTCCAATGGCTCCAGGCCATGACCATCCTAACTTCCGTCATCAAGCTGCAGTACGCAGATGATGCTGCATGTGCAAACACTCAGAGGCCAAACTACAAACCATCATCATTCGCTGAGGTGCATAAGAGAATGTGCCTCAGACTAAACATCTGGAAAGTAAAGGTTCTCTATCAACCCGCTTCGGTCACACAACACCCCCCCCCCCCCCCCCCCCCGCCCCCCCCCCCCATCCCCCCACCCCCACTCTGCCCCTAACCAGTAAGATCCATGGTGAGCCCCTGGACAACATAGACCATTTCCCATACCTCAGAAGCCTCTTTTTGAGTGAGTAGACATCAACAATGAAATTTAACATTGACTTGAATCTGCCAGCGGAGCCTTCAGATGCCTGAAGGACACGTGGGCAAGATTCTCCGCAAATGCGGAGAATCGTAAAGGCTGCCGTGGGTCAGGCCGTGACACACGGCAGCCTTCACGCCCACTTCCGGGGCCGATTCTCCCCCCCGGGTGGGGCTAGGAGCACGGCCCCGTGCATCACGGCAGCGCGGCCTTGACGACGGTCGTCAAGGCCGCACGTCAAGCATCACGCCAGCTCATCGGCCGCGCATGCGCAGGTTGGACAACGCCAACCCGCGCATGCGCAATTGCCGTCTTTTCCCTCAGCCGCCCCGCTTGATCTTGCGATAGGCACCGATCGCGGGCCTATGCCCCCCTTGGCACGGCCGTGGTACTGCCGTGCCAATCAGGCCCCCAGATGCCCCAAATGGGCATCTGGCACCCGTTTCACGACGGCAGCGAGCAGGTGTGTTTACTGTCGTGTTGAAACGGGCGTGAAGACCCGGCTGCTCGGCCCATCGGCCTTGGAGAATCGCCGCTCGCCGTAAAAAACGCCGAGCGTTGTTTCGTGGCATGGGTCGGGCGTGGGTGGGGGGAGAATAGCGGGAGGGCGTGAAAAATGTCGGGAGGCCCTCCCGCTATTCTTCCACCCGGCGGGGGGGGGGGGGGGGGGGGGGGGGGGGGGGGGGGCGGAGAATCGCACCCACAGTGTTTGAAGAGCATGACCTCAAATCTAGCATCAAACTCATAGTAAACAAATTGGCCATGGTCCCCTCCCTCCTGTATGCATCAGAAACATGGACAATGTACAGCAGACACCTCAAATTGCTGGAGAGGTATACCAACATTGCATCCACAAAATTCTGTAATATTCACTGGAAGGATAAGTGTACAAACGTGAGTGTCCTCTCCCAGACCAACACCCCCGGTATCAAGGCAATAGTTAGACTTGACCAGCTGCAATGGGTGGGTCACATTGTCCGCATGCCCAAAACAAGACTACCTTATCTAAGTGCTCTACGCCAAGCTTCGCAATGGCAAGTGATCACGAGGAGGGCAGAGCAAACGTCACAAGGACACCCTAATACATGCAACATCCCCATCAACACGTGGGAATTGCTTGCCCTAGACCGCACAAACTGGAGAAGTAGCATCCGTGAAGGTGCCAGCCACCTTGCGCATCACCGAGTGAACCTGCGGAAGCAGGAGCAGCAGAAAGAGCTTACAGAATTCAGATGTCCTGCCCACACGCCTCATCAATCACCACCTGCCCCACCTGTGGCAGTGTCTGTGGTTCTGGGAGTGGTCTATTCAGCCACCACAGAGCATACGCCCTTCCCCCGGCCCCCGGAGTCCCTCTTCGGCCGTGAGGACGTCCAAAGAAGAACAACAAACAATAATGTACAATTGGAGAGCATACTTAACATGGTAAAACAACCAACGGCGCTTCACAGAACACAAACAATACTTGACACCGAGTTAGGTAAGGAGACATAAGGTGGATGACAGGGGAAGATTTTAAGGTGCATCTTAAAGGAGGAAAGAGGTCCATAGGCCTAGAAATGAATTCAGGAAATTCCTCATGATCTCGGCAGCTGAAGGCACAACAGGGAATGATGAGGCGTTTAAAATGGTTGATGCTCAAGTCATCAGAATTTGGAGAGGGACTGGGTGGGCGACATGCGGCACATTGGTTAGCATTGCTGCCTATGGCACTGAGGACCCGGGTACAAATCCCGGCCCTGGGTCACTGTCCATGTGGAGTTTGCACATTCTCCTCCTGTCTGCGTGGGTTTTACCCTCACAAGTCAAAGATGTGTAAGTTAGGTAAGGGCCACGCTAAATTGCCCCTTAATTGGAAAAAAAAATAATTGGGTACTCTAAATTACAAAAAAAAAATTTGGAGAGGGAAGATATCTAAGTGGGTTGGAAGGGCTAGACAAAATTACAAAGGTAGGGAGAGATGAGGCCATAGAGGGAATTGAAAACAAAGATTTGTTTTTAAAATTGAGGTGGCGCTTATGCCGAGATGATAGGTGAAGAGGACTTTGTGGAAGGTTTTTCTTATTCGTTCTTGGGATGTGGGTGTCGGTGACTGGACCAGCATTTGAGGCCCATCCCTAACCGCCCTTGAACTGAGTGGTTTGCTGGGCCGTTTCACCAGGGGCAGTTAAGAGTCAACCACATTGCTGTGTGGGTCTGGAGTCACATGTAGGCCATTCCAGGTAAGGACGGCAGATTTCCTTCCCTGAAGGACATTAGTGAACCAGATGGGTTTTTACGACAAACGGCAATGGTTTCATTGGTCATCCAGATTTTCTTTTTTATTGAATTCAGATTTCATCATCTGCCATGGTGGGATTCGCACCCAGGAGCCCAGAGCATCACCCAGGATTTCTGGATGACTATCCAGTGACTACGCCATCACCTCCCCACAAGTTAAGACGCAGACGCAGAGTTTTGAATGACCTTAGGTTTATGGGAGTCTGGTCAGGATCCAGAGAGGTCAAAAGGGCAAGATGTAATTGTTTACCTTTGTCACAGTGACAGTTCTTTGGTGCTGTGTAACTTGGGGAACCCACAGTCATGCGTGGATCATGCGTGCAAAACCGTCTTTCGTTTTCAAGGAAAAGGGGCTTGTTTGTTTCTTTTGGGGTCGGAAACTTGCGATTCAAACAAGGAGTTCCATGAAGATGGCATGAATCTGGCAAGCGACAAGATATTCTTGGATGACTGCATCAAAGAGAAGTACTTTATCTATAATTGTCATCTCTACTAAAGTTTCTGTGTTCAGGCACTTTCTCGTCAGTATTCAGGCTGAGAAAGGCATCACTCAAATGGATCCCTTAAGGAATGAGTTACTGATACATCTCACAATTTCTGGAATCTAAGTAGTTCTTTGTGAGGAGGCCCAAATAATAGGTCACCATGTTGAAGGGAAAAACATGTTTAGAAATTGAATTCCTCCTGTAGGCTAGAAGATGTCTTCATTAGTTTGTTACCAAACCTTAAGCCTTAAATGAAGGAACTTTTTTTTCAAAAGTTTGGAGAGGACAAATGTTAACAGTGGAGGATGACACCTAGATTGATAATATTTGATTTGTTCCTTTTTAAGTAGAGATCGTGAGATAGTTGTCAAGTAATGCTAAACTTAAATTTTGAAAAGACTAGCATGAATGAATCATGTTTTCAGAGGGCTGATGCAAGTATGGTCGGCCTTTCTGACCTGGGAGATGCCAATTTATTTGATTTGATTTGATTTATTACTGTCACATGTATTAGTACACAGTGAAAAGTTTTGTTTCTTGCATGCTGTGCCGACACCGCATACCGTACATAGGAATGGAAGGAGAGACGACCGAATGTAATGTTACAGTTATAGCGATGGTGTAGAGAAAATATCAACTTAGTATGAGGTAGGTCCATTCAAAGGTCTAATGGCAGCAGGGAAGAAGCTGTTCTTTAGTCGGTTTGTACGCGACCTCAAAATTTTGTATCTTTTTCCTGACGGAAGATGGTGGAAGAGAGTATGTCCAGGGTGCGTGGGGTCCTTAATTATGCTGATCGTCTTTCCGAGACAGCAGGAATTATAGATAGAGTCAATGGGTGGGAGGCTGGTTTGCGTGATGGACTGGGCTACATTCACGACCTTTTGTAGTTTCCTGCAGTCTTGGGCAGAACAGGAACTATACCAAGCTGTGATACAACCAGAAAGAATGCTTTCTCTGGTGCATCTGTAAAAGCTGGTGCGAGTCGTAGCTGACATGAC
Source organism: Scyliorhinus canicula (assembly GCF_902713615.1). NCBI lineage: Eukaryota > Metazoa > Chordata > Chondrichthyes > Carcharhiniformes > Scyliorhinidae > Scyliorhinus > Scyliorhinus canicula. The sequence continues at coordinate 32,038,397 of NC_052149.1, read as the reverse complement.
AAATTTCCTTAGTCGTCTGAGAAAGTAGAGTCGTTGGTGGGCTTTCTTAACGATAGTGCCGGCATGGGGGGACCAGGACATGTTGTTGGTAATCTAGACACCTAAAAACCTGAAGCACTCGACCCTTTCTACTTTGTTCCCATTGACGTAGACAGGGGCATGTCCCCTTTGCTTCCTGAAGTCAATGACAATCTCCTTCATTTTGGTGACATTGAGGGAAAGATTATTGTCGTTGCACCAGTTCACTAGATTCTCTATCTCATTTCTGTACTCTGTCTCATTATTGTTTGCAATCCGACCCATTACGTTGATGTCATCAGAAAATTTGAGAATTGAATTGGAGGGGGATTTAGCCACACAGTCAAAAGTGTACAAGGAGTATAGTAGGGGGCTGAGGACACAGCCTTGTGGGGCACCAGTGTTCAGGATGATCGAGGAGGTGTTGTTGCCTATCCTTACTGATTGTGTTCTGTGGGTTAGAAAGCTCAGGATCCAGTCGCAGAGGGAGGTGCCGAGGCACAGACCACAGAGTTTGGAGATGGGTTTCGTAGGAATAATAGTGTTGAAGGCTGAGTTGTAGTCAATAAATAGGAGTCTGACATAGGTGTCTTTGTTATCTAGGTGTTCCAGGCTAGTGCAGGGCCATGGAGATGGCGTCTGCTGTGGACCTGTTGCAGTGGTAGGTGAATTGTAGTGGATCAAGGCAATCTGGGAGGCTGGAGTTGAGTCGTGCCATGACTAACCGTTTGAAGCACTTCATGATGATGGATGTCAGAGCCGCTGGACGATAATCACTAAGGCACACTGATTGGCTTTTATTTGGTACAGGGATGATGGTCGTCTTCTTGAAGCAGATAGGGACCTCAGATTGTTGTAAAGAGAGGTTGAAGATGTCTGCAAATACCCCTGCCAGCTGATCCGCGCAAGACCTGAGTGCTCGTCCGGGTACCCCATCCAGGCCAGTGGCTTTCTGTGGGTTAACCTTCGAGAAGGCTGCTCTGATATCTGCAAACGTGACCTTAGTAATAGCCAATTAGCAGAAGGAGGCACATATTAAATTACTGAGCCTGTTTCATGTTTAGGGACAGCAGTGCTTCATTAGTGTTTTCTCTTATTCAATTGCCTGAAGGTATCTGATTCCAGAGAGAGTCTCGTGGCATACCCACATAACTATGAAAAGCTAGATGTGACATCAGACTGATTACCTTTCAAAACCCAAACATTCCCGTTCATATGTAACAAAAGATACAAACAAGCCCCTTTATCTGGAAAACAAAAGTCATTCTTGCATGCTTGATCCCGCGTGACTGTTGATGAGTTGGGTAAGCTGAGTCTGCGAGGACTGCGTTTACTGCAGTGGTGAGAGAGACAGGCTTCCAACACTTGAAGAAATGCAACTCTATTTTATTGAACTCTTAACTATAATACATACTTTAACTGTGGGTTGACACGATGCTGAGTTGACTGGAGACCTGAGGCTAACCTGACCAGACTATCTTACTACACATGATGTGTGCTCGAGTTGTTGCTCACAGGCTTTGACTATCTCAGAGGCTGGATCCCAAGAGAGCGGGAAAACTAGTGCCCTCTGGCTTTATAGTGGTCGTGTCCTGTCTGGTGATTGGCTGCCGTGTTCTGTGTGTTCATTGGTCATCCTGTGTGTCTATCAATGCCTGTCTGTTCACCATCGTGTACTTATGTGTATATTATGACATCTACCCCCCTTTTTTTTGTTACTTTTAAAAGAACTGCGTCGAGGTCAATAAATAGTGAGCGTGTGTGTAGGAGCCTGACTATATACAAAGTATGTGAACGTATTTACATGGGAAGGTGTCTAGAGCAGACAGAGGGCATACAACAAATTAGGAAGAAACAATATGTACAGATGTGTAAACGGATCACAAGGTAATGCAACATTCAGTCTATAAATTCAGTCTTTGTGGCGGGCGACGAATTCTGGTTGACCGCCTCAAGGGTGGGTCAGGGGCCGCCTGCACTGGAATGGGCGGAGCTGCCTCCAATGTAGAGGGCGGTAAAAGAACTGGCAGATCGGTGGCCTCGTGGAAGGGCACGTCCTGAGGAATCAGCAGGCGAGGCAGGTCATCACGTTCAGGTGGCGAGCGTGGAAGTAGCCGCAGTGCCCGCCTATTACGCCGAAGACAGGAGCCCTCATGCATGTGAACGAGGAACGATCTCGGGGCCACTTGCTTGACCACCACAGCTGTGGCAGACCAGCCACTGTCAGGTAGCTGAACACAAACTCGGTCAGCAGGGACCAGAGCAGGGAAATCTGTGGCGTGGGCATCATACGCCAACTTGCATTGGGCCCGAGACTGTTGCATCCTTTGCAGGACCGGAAAATTGTCAAGGTCCGGGTTGTGGACAGCCGGCACCGTCGTCCGTAGTGTGCGGTTCATTAGCAGCTGAGCTGGGGACAGGCCAGCGGACAAAGGAGTCGCCCTGTAGGCTAACAGCGCCAGGTTAAAATCCGAACCCGAGTCAGCAGCTTTGCACAACAGTCATTTAACAATGTGGACCCCCTTTTCAGCTTTCCCATTCGACTGTGGGTAGTGGGGGCTTGAAGTGACGTGTGTAAAATTGTACTGCCGGGCAAAATCCGTCCACTCCTGACTGAAGAAGCACGGGCCATTATCAGTCACGACTGTAAGTGGAATTCCATGACGGACAAAGGTCTCTTTGCATGCCTTGATGACTGTTGCTGATGTGAGGTCAGTCAGTCTGACCACCTTGGGGTAGTTAGAAAAGTAGTCCACGAGGAGGACAAAGTCTCGGCACTTTGCAAGAATGAGGTCAATGCCAACTTTGGTCCATGGGGAGGACACCAGTTTATGCGGCTGCAAAGTCTCTTTTGGCTGAGCCGGCTGGAACCGTCAGGGCCGGTGCTCGGAATTGCGGGCCCAATTAGAAAAGTGATGGCGGGGCCCCTACTCTACAAAAGTAAAAATTTATGTATGTTTATATTTCGTGTAGTATGCTTGTCTTTAACCAAGAAAAAACATTAAATGCTTGATATACTAAAATTTTGAAACTTACTTACCCGGGCGGAAGGATTTGGCGGCACAGGGCTGAAGGATTTGTCGACGGTAATGCGGTGCGTTCCCCAAAAGTAAAAACTACCCTATAGTTCCTCTTAGAATACAGAAAAGGCTTCAAACGGTAACGCTGTCGCCGCTGGCGCGGGGCCCCCTTAAGGTGCGGGGCCCAATTTGATGAAATTGGTCAAATAGGCTTAAAACCGGCCCTGGGAACCGTTGGCGCGTTGGGCAATTGAGGACAGTGTTGGCGATATCCTGACTGATGCCTGGCCAATATACTGCCTCTCGAGCTCGACGGTGACACTTTTCGACCCCCAGGTGACCTTTGTGGATTTGGCCGAGGACCAGCTCTCGCATGCTCTGTGGGATTACTATCCTGTCCAGTTTCATTAGTATGCCATCCACTACTGCCAGATCGTCTTTTATATTATAGAACTGTGGGCACTGCCCCTTTTGCCAACCATCCGTGAGATGGTGCATGACCCACTGGAGTAAAGGATCCCTGGCCGTCTCCTGACGAATCTGCACGACCCTTTCATCGGTGGCCGGAAAGTTGGATGCACAAAACTTCACATGAGCATCGACCTGACAAATTCCATGGACCAGACAATGATATCATCACCACGCGTGGCTCACACTGTGTGGTGATGGATCTAGAGAGTGCGTCGGCCACAATGAGCTCCTTGCCCGGGGTGCAGACCAGGTCGAAAACGTAGCGGCGGAGTTTGAGGAGGATACTTTGTAGGCGTGGCGTCATATCATTGAGGTCTTTTTGGATGATGTGAACCAATGGCCTGTGGTCCGTCTCGACCGTGAATTTGGGGAGTCCATACACATAATCATGGAATTTGTCAATCCCTGTGAGGAGGCCCAGGCATTCTTTTTCAATCTGAGCGTATTGCTGCTCAGTAGGTGTCATGGCTCCAGATGCATATGAGACTGGGGCCCAGGAGGAGGATTCGTCCCGCTGGAGGATTACTGCCCCAATGCCAGCCTGGCTCGCATCGGTGGAGATCTTCGTCTCCTTGGCAGGGTCGGAAAACGCCAGTACCGGGGCCTTGGTGAGTTTCGCCCTGAGCTCACGCCACTCTCGCTCATGAGCGGGGAACCACTGGAAGTCGGTAGTCTTTTTAACGAGATGGCAGAGAGCTGTGGTGTGTGATGCAAGGTTGGGGATAAACTTCCCAAGGAAGTGGGCCATCCCTAGGAAGCGGAGGACTGCCTTCTTGTACTCCGGGGTCTTCATGGCGTTAATCGCCGACACCTTGTCTGCATCTGGCTGCACACCGAACTGCAAAATATGGTTGCCAGGAACTTTATTTCTGCTTGACCGAACGAGCATTTGGCTCTGTTGAGTCGGAGGCCATGCTCGTGGATCCTATGGAACACTCATTTGACGCGATCGATGTGCTCCTGAGGAGTTGTGGACCAGACAATGATATCATCGATGTACACTCGCACCCCCTCGATGCCCTCCATCATTTGCTCCATTATTCGGTGGAACACCTCTGAGGCGGAGATGATGCCAAAGGGCATTCGGTTGTAACAATAATGACCAAACGGGATGTTAAATGTGCACAGCTTTCGACTGGACGCGTCCAGCTGTATTTGCCAAAACCCCTCGGAGGCATCCAGCTTTGTGAAAAACTTGGCATGAGCCATTTCGCTGGTGAGCTCTTCTCATTTAGGAAGAGGTAGTGTTCCCTCATTATGTTACAGTTCGAGTCTTTGGAGTCGATACAAATGCGAAGTTCCCCTGATGGTTTTTTGACACAAACCATGCAGCTAACCCAGTCCGTGGGTTCCGTGACCTTAGAAATGATGCCCTGGGGGCAGCACGGTGGCACAGTGGTTAGCATTGCTGCCTACGGCGCTGAGGACCCGGGTTCGAATCCCGGCCCTGAATCACTGTCCATGTGGAGTTTGCCCGTTCTCCCCGAGCCTGCGTGGGTTGCACCCCCACAACTCAAAGATGTGCAGGTTAGGTGGATTGGCCACACGAAATTGCCCTTAATTGTAAAAAAATAATTGGGTACGCTAAATTTATATTTAAAAAAAAGAAATGACGCCCTGGTCCTGGAGGTCTTGCAGCTGCTGCTTGAGGCGGTCCTTAAGGGGCGCCGATACCCGACGCGGTGCATGAACCACAGGTATGGCATTCGGTTTCAGCAGTATCTTGTATCGGTAAGGGAGTGTGCTCATACCTTCGAAGACGCTGTGGTATTGTGCTATGATGTCATCTAATTGGGTTTGGAAGTTGACGTTTGGCGAGGCCGTTGCCTCAGCGGGCGACATGGTGTGAACCCGCTGCACAAGATTCAAGATTTTGCAGGCCTGAGCACCGAGCAGGGAAGCTCTGTTGATCCTACAATTTCAAAAAGCAGGCTTTTGAAGAACGATGGGATACCGCAAGCTGGCATGAGCCACTGGCAGCAATGGCATTGCCATTGTAGTCGAGGAGCTGGCAGGCCGGTGGAAGAATGCTCAGCTTGACGCGGATGGTGTCAAGGTCAGACTTTGAAATGAGGTTCGCTGAAGCGCCGGTGTCCAGCCTGAAGCGTATGCGAGCCTTGTTGACCGTAAGGGTGGCACACCACTCGTCGTCCGAATCAATGCTCATCACTGGGAGTTGTTTCACCTTATTGGCGGAAAGCATTGTAAGCTTGGTGATAATGCCGATCCAGAATGGGAATGTGAGGCCCTCGGTGTCGGGAACTGGAACCATGTCGGAGTCGGAATCTGCAACGGGTTGCTATACTGACCGGACATTCCTGCGCTGCGACTGGGATCGCTGTGTGTTGGGCAGTTGAGCAGATCTGCACAGGGCTGCGTAGTGGCCAAGCGTGCCACACCGGAGACAGTGTCCAGATTTCGCGGGACATTGCCGCTTTAAGTGGACGGAGCCACAGTTGTTGCATATCACGGCGCCGACGTCAGGACGCTCCGTGCGCCACTGCGCATGCGCGGTGTGGTCGAACTATGTGCGCACCTGCGCAGATCGGTCGTCGGCGTCGCCGTTCCCTTGGTCGTTGCACGCATGCGCAGGAGCCCGGGAAAAGCACGCAAAATGGCCGCCCTCATCCAGACTCAGGCCCTGGATCTGTTTGATGGCCTGCACCCGCTCCTCATCGTGGGGGCCTTGCCGCGCTGTCTCTGCCGCCTTGATATGGAAGTACCGGTTGTTAGCGTGCTCGTGGAGGACGCAGGTCTCGATGGCGATGGTAAGGGTGAGCTGCTTAACTTTAAGGAGCTACTGGCGGAGGGGATCGGAGTGGACCCCGAAAACGATCTGGTCGCGGATCATGGAGTCGGAAGTGTAGCCGTAGTTACATGACTGCGCGAGGATACGGAGATGGGTTAAGAAGGACTGAAAAGTTTCATTCTTACCCTGAAGCCTCTGCTGGAACACATAGCGTTCAAAGCTCTTGTTGACTTCGATGGCACAGTGGCTGTCGAACTTCAGCAGGACTGTTTTAAACATTGCCTTGTCCTCGCCTTCAGCAAAGGTGAGGGAGTTGAAGATGTGGATAGCGTGGTCCCTGGCTGTAGAGAGGAAGAGAGCGATCTTCCTGGTATCCGATGCGGCTTTGAGGTCGGTGGCTTCAAGATACAACTGGAACTTCTGCTTGACAATCTTCCAGTTTGCACCGAGGTTGCCGGCGATGCGGAGCTGCGGGGGAGGCCGGACGCTGTCCATGTTACCGGGTGGCTGGTCAAAGGCAGACTATCTCAAGGTAGGTCCGTCAAACTCGAGCATGACTCACTGGTACCATGACGTGTTGGGTAAGCTGAGTCTGCGAGGACTGCGTTTACTGCAGCAGTGAGAGAGACAGGCTTCCAACACTTGAAGAAATGCAACTCTATTTTATTGAACTCTTAACTATTAAACATACTTTAACTGTGGGTTGACACGATGCTGAGTTGACTGGAAACCTGAGGATAACCTGACCAGACTATCTGACTACCACATGGTGGATGTTCTAGTTGTTGCTCACGGGCTCTGACTGTCTCAGAGGCTGGATCTCAAGAGAGCTGCATCAGCACATTAGAAGCAGCTGCTGAGAATCAAACGGTAAAAAGCAGGAACCTCTCGCGGCTGAAGGGTAACTGTCCTGATGAATGGATGAAGCTGAGCACGACCTCTCCCTATAGTTTCTGGCAGAGGTCTGGGGTCCAGGGAATTATTTGCAAATTCAGGGTCGTGACCTGTGGGTGAGTCGCAGACAGATTTTGGGAGGGTTGCTGGGCCATCGGCCACGGCATTCCCGATCATGGGAAGAAGTGCCCAACAGCTGCAACCAACTTTAAAATGCTGGCCACGGCCAGCTTTCGGAATGTCAGCCGTCCCGTGAATGTGCGCCCCCTCAGCAGTGCGCAGGCCCGGAGCCCAGCGAGGCTGACCGCCTCCTCCTCACGTCAGCGCACTGACCCATGGACAGATTCGTCTAAAAAAATCAATTGAGTCTTTTCTCAAAAAGCGGCGGCAGAGAGCAGTTCACGTGCCCCGTACACTGATGTCATGTTCTCTGGGCATGAGAGCGATTCCTCCATTTTGTCACTGCCAGCAGTGCTGGTGTGAGCTCCAGTCCCTCTGGTGAACAACCCATTAAGGAGAAGCTAAAATCAGGCACACAAAATCTGTTGGGAATTTGGATTCTCCAGCTCCTCGCTGATGCGATTTCGGCGTCGGTGACCGGAGAATCCAGCCCGTGATTTTGGCGTTGGCAATCGGAAAATCCCACACTAAGTGTTGACGCCAGCACAGAATCCGTGGAGTTCTATGACAGCAAAACTGGCGCTACACCTGGATCTATTCTGCTACTGTTAAGGGGCTAGCACCAGCGCCAAGTGGAATACAATCGATTCCAATGAGAAATGGTGCCAGATTCACCTGTTCCATGATTGACACTCAGGAGGCTGACAAGCTGCAGTCGCATATGCACACTTCACTCCCCACACACACTATCCCAGCCAACAAGATGCCAGCAAGACGCACACCCCTATGCTTCATGGATGGAGAGCTTGAGACCCTCCCGAACGTGGTGGAGTAGAAGCAAATGACCCTGTACCCCGGCCAGGGAAGGAGGCTGCCAGCTGCCGACATTCACTGTGCCTGGGCATTGGTGGCAGAGGCGGTGTGCGCCATGAGTAACACCGTCCGGACCGGACAGCAGTGCCGGAGAAAACTGCATGACTCATGGATCTGTATTTTGTTAATATATTTATGTGTCGCAGCACTTTATATCAATCTTACAGAACTCGAGATTGAGCTTCTTGGGTGACATCAAGTATCGCTTTATTTATGTCAGTTTCAAAGGGCGCAATTCTCCGCTCCCACACCGGGTGGGAGAATCGCGGAGGGCCGCTCTGGCACCCCCCGCGATTCTCCCACCCCCACCAAAATGGCGTGTCACATTTTGCGACATGCCGCTTGGAGAATCGCGGGCCGCCGTTTTTCATGGTGGCCCGCGATTCTCCGACCCGGGTGGGCCGAGCGGCCTGCCGTTCCCGACCGGTTCACGCCGGTGGCAATCACACCTGGTCGCTGCCGGCGTGAACATGGCGCCGACAGCTGTTTTGTGGCTTGTGGGGGGCGGAGAGGGGGATGAGCACCACGACCGAGCTCGGGAGGGGACTGGCCTGCGATCGGTGCCCACCGATCGTCGGGCTGGCGTCTCAAAGGGACGTACTCTTTCCCCTCCGCCGCCCCGCAAGATCAAGCCGCCACGTCTTGCGGGGCAGCGGAGGGGAAGACGGCAACAGCGCATGCGCGGGTTTGAGCCGTCATCCGTCGTGATGTCAGCCGCGCATGCGCAGGTTGGAGCCGGCCAACCTGCGCATGCGCGGCTGACGTCATTAGGCGAGCTGGCCGCATCATTCTCGGCGCGACGGGCCTTGACGCCAGCAACAAGGCCCCGTGGCCGAGATTTATGGCACGGCCCTCCTAGCCCCCCGCGGGGGGAGAATAGGGGGCCAGGAGCGGCCTCCAACGCCGTCATGAACCTCTCCGGGTTTCACAACGGCGTCGGGCCTTGCGGAGAATTCCGCCCAAAGTCTATTGATCAAGTCAAATTTTACACGAATACAGAATCTATAAAGTTGTTTGCCAATGCAAATACCGATGGTTGGGTTGAATTCAAGATGCCATTCAGTTCAGGGTAATTTCTTCAGATCAAAATGCACAATAAAAAAATGAAACAAAAGGAAATAGCTGTTTGCAAAGCAAAGGAGAACGAGATTTCAAAGGTTAGGTTAATGATGAAGTCAGAGAGAGAGAGAGAGAGAGATGGTAGCTTATAGATGATTTTGGAGAGAGCAAAAAATGTTCTCTCTCGGTCTCATAAGGAAATCATAATCTTTTTCAGGTTCTGTCCCCTTTCTGACTGTGATTGGGTTAAAATAATTATTATTCATCCAATTGACCAAAATGTCTGTCCATCAAGTTTTAAGAGATAATATGGCAGAAGATGGAAACCCAAGGACATTTGATCCAACCAGCATTTCAGAACATACAGGAATGGATCGGGCTCCTGCTAACATTGGGACTAAATATGGGTTTCAACCCTGCACAATGTCGGGGAATGTCACTGGACCCAGTTTTTGTAGAATTGAGCAATTCATGGCCAGAGTGCTCATAAGCTACTCCATGAAGAATGGTGGGCAGGTTCTGGGTGCTGATGGGCCAAGAGGAAGACAATGAAGAAGCCTGACGGTGAAGCACTTTCTTAACAATTTTAAATTGATCAAAGTCATCAAGCCAACCGCTGCCAGTGTACCCTTACAATCCAGATCGCTGTTTGCCCCCTCTCCCCGCCATGCTCCCGGTCTGTCGTTGGGAAGTGAATTCTTTGCTGTTCCAAACCTGACCTGGCCTTCTGGTGAATAGTTGGGATTCTGGACTAAGCTGGGGATCTGGGTTTCCGGTTGGTGGTGGGGAAAATGTGCACCTGCCCCGCTTTCTGTCCCACCCCCATCCCGCAATAGAATTCCTGCACACCACTCAGCAGATCCATCATAAGCACTTGGCCAGTGATATCTACCCTGAGGCGTGTTAGAGAGTGGGCCAGTGTGAGGTACACAGGGTGGCACTTAAAGCACAAAGGTTTATGGTGTATGGTGAGTAAGGCTGGAAAATCAGCAGCCCCTTGGCTGAAGAAATACAGGAATGCTGCTGGCAAAACATCAAGGATTGGTGGAAGCTGCTTCAGCCAGACCGTACATTGTGCTGCAGTTAGCAGCATATGTCGGACATTGGGAGATGGCCGTACTACTCCACACTTTACTTTGAGACATACGGCAGCTTTCTGAACATCTGCACAGAATCTCCCATGCCAATTAAAAAGACAGTCTGTGCTTCTTCCATCAAAGTTCAGACTGCTGCTAAAGAGGTCTGAGCTTGGCTGAATTCAGGAGAAACCAATTTAGTAAAATAGACATCATGTAAGGGGCAGGTCCTTTATTTTAATTTGAAAAGGGTCTAAGCACCTGTTTCAGATGTGGATCCCTGGACTTCTCTGTTGAAGCCGAAAACAAAATTGGATGCGGCACATAGCTGGTTTAAATTTACCGATGTATGCCGTCTGCCTGTAATGGGTGCTTTGGCACCCACTTACACCAGTAAAACAGGCACAGCATTATTGAATTCTTCAATCCAAAAGGAAATTGGAGTGAATGGCAGCGTCATTGCAGGTAATGCATAAGAGTGGTGGGTGCCTGGAATGCACTGCCAGTGGAGGTGGTGGACTCAGAGTCATTAGGGACATTTCGGCGACTCTTGGACAGTCACATGGACAGCAATAAATTGAAGGGCTGTAGGTTAGGTCGATCTTACAGAGGATAAATGGTCGGCACGACATCGTGGGCCGAAGGGCCTGTACTGTTCTGTACTGTTTTATGTTCTATGTTCCAACACAAGAACCAGGGACAGGAGAAGGGAATTCAGCACCTCGAGCCCGCTCTGCCATTGAATACAATCGGCCTCAACTCCACTTTCCTGCCCGTTCCTGAGCCTTCAATTCATTACTGATCAAAGATCTGTCTATCTGCTCCTTAATTTTATTCCATGTCCACTGCACTCTGGGGTCATGAATTCCAAAGATTCACGAACCTTTGAGGGAAGTAGGGCGTGATTTAACCAAAATGTTTTGAAGTGTGGTAGTGAGCAGGAACTGCCGCAAGCTTCCCAACGCTCATCTCGGCGAACTCATCACCGCGATAAATGTTAATTGGTCCATTTAACAACACCCCATGGGCTTCTCGTCACAAATCCTGGTCTCGGTGGGTAATATGCTGGCATCGTGCTTGCCAGTCCCGTGCCAACAAGAGGAGAGCAGCACTTACACCGATCCTGCACAGCCAACCCCCCTCAGCCCGCAGCCATTTTGCCGAGACAACCAGTCGCATGATTCGGCAGACACATGGGCAGACTGCCAGAAGCGCTAGAGGCCGGACGTGATGCCCTGTTCCCTCGAGGGTCAGGGAAGGTCAGCCACAGGGCAGCCACTGCCGCCTGGGAGGGAGTGGCAGCGGCAACCTGCTCGGGGAGCGTGAACAGAAGGACCGGTTCTGTTTGCCCCGGTAACCCAACCCTCCCCATACTCCCCAACTCCCCTCCATACGCCCCATCCCTTCATGGGAGGGCTCCCCAGCCCCCTCCATATGGCCCATCTCCCCAACCCCCTACCCAACCTCCAAGTGCCCCGCCTCTGTGAGTAACCACACATGCGGCTAACAATGCCCCCTCTGTGACCCCGCAGGAGAAGTTGGCCTACAACCAACGGGAGAGGGCCCAGACGGGCAGCGGGGTGCCGGACATCAAAATCCTCACCCCCTATGAGGAATGGGCCCTGAAGGCCGCAGGGGTGGCCAAGGACCAAGCAGTGACCACCGTAGAGTTCAGCGCACAGCGCAGACGTGAGGGTCCACTGGTCCCCACTCAGATGGCCTGTCAAACGTGAGCCATATAGACTGACCCATCCCTTCCACTGATCACATGTCAATTCTCCCGCAGGACCTGCAGTCGGCGGTGCCGGATCATCCGGGGTGCCCCCCCCCCCCCCCCCCCCCCCACCTCCCAAGAGAACATCTCGGAGGAGAGCTCCAAGGATGCCACTATAATAGTCGCGGCACAGGTATCATTCTCACCCTCCATCAGCACAGAGATAAACACCTCGGTGGGCGACTTCTGGGCCACATTCTGGTGAGCACCACAAATGTACATCAGGTGGAGGCAGTAACGCCCAGATGGGTCGCCCAGGCAATCGGAGGTCTGCTAGATCTCGGGACCCAGCTGGGTCCCAGTCAGATGCTGAGCCTCTGGACCAGGTTTACTCGGACCTGATGCAGACGTTAGGGTGATGTCAGCAACCCTCCAGCAGCCCCAAAGCAGATTGGAAGAGTTCCAGAGGCTACGGGCGCGGGAGATACTACCGGCGATGTGTGGCACCGAGGCCAACACCGTTAGGGTGGCGGCCGTAGTGGAGCGCCATTCGGAGCATGAGTGGAGGTGTCCAAGGCATGGCTTACTCAGTGACGGCCATGGCTGAGCATCTTAACAGCATGTCTCAGTAGCTGGGGGATGTCACCCAGTACCAGGTGGACCTTGCTAAGGCATTGCAGAGAGTGGCCCAGTCTCCTCAGGTGGGCATAACCGAGGCACTGCAGAGTATGACCCGGAACTGGGGGATGTACCCCAGTCACAGGTGGGCATTGCTGGGGCTCTCCAGAGCATGCCCCCGCCTCTGAGGAGCATCGACGAGGCTGTCGACAACATGCTGCAGACATTGGAGAGTCGCCAGGGTTGGCAGAGCCAGATGATGCAGGGGCAGCCGGGGTTTGATCCAGTTGCCCCTTCGTCCGGATTTAAACCTCAGGACCCTATGCGCACTGACCCGGAGGAGGGGGGCACTGGGTGTAAACATTGAGCCATCTTATTGAGTGTCGACAGTGGCCACCAACTCCCTGAATACCACCCCTGTCAATGGCGCGTCTCACAGTCAGTACCCGGTACAGTGCGGCACATCAGGGCATGTGTCACCGGAAAGTGCGTCGGGGCCCTAGCTCCCAGAGGTCACCCGCCAGGGGCATCGAAGGACATGGTAAGCAACAGGCTACCTCCACCTCTAGTGTCCATTCTGGGGACACAGATAGGCGCAGCGGTAGAGCACTGAAGTTTAAGCAGATTGAGAATTACTGAGACGGCACATGAGGGGAGGGGGGGGGTTGGGGGTAAGAGGGGAGAGTGCAATGGGGGAGTGGGTGGAGAGAGAGGCCCTTCCCCCCACCCCAGGCACACGTGCAGGCAATGGGTGCGAGCGAACACTCGGCGGACAGGCAGGAGTCAAACTCTGGCATAGATTGAGGAGCACCAGCTATTAGCGGATTATCATCACCCTCAGCCCTCCCATCACCCTCAGCCCTCCACAGTGACCCACTGACAGCATCGCACAATCCCATCACCCTGGAGTGATGTTACACAACCCTGGGAGGGTGGAATAGGGTAGGGTGAGGTGGAAAAGGGCATCCGTGACATCATGGATGCACTTGTGGACTGTAGCTTGTGAGATTCCACACAAGTCCCCACTCGATCCCTGGAATGATCCTGAGGCATAGAGGTTCAGGGCTGCGGTGACCTTGACAACCACCGGAGCGGGTATCCTCCTTTTCCACGTGGTGCCAACTCCACAAGGACATGGTACAGAAGCAGCATCATTCCTTCATTGAGGCAGAGTCTCCTGCAGCACCTTGTCTGTCATCTGTTTGAAAGATCAGCGATACCTGTTCACCTAGGGCCATTGCAGGCCTCCCACTCTGGGTCCCTCCCTGGCCTGATGGGTGGCCGGGTCCTCAGGCTGTGGGGCAGGGCCTTGCACATGGGCTGCTACCTCGGGTCTCTGTGGAAGCTGCTGCCGCTGCCACCTCCGGCATTGGGCCCCCTGACCTGCCAGCAGCACCACCAGGGCAAATTCTGCAGGGTCCAAGATATCGTCCATCCCGTGCAATAACCAGTGGAGTCTTCCATCCCGGGACCCTCCATGTCCCCAATCGGCGGTTAGATTGGCGCCCGGCACGTGTTTTCGTTTTTGGCCTCTCCTGCGATTTAATGACTTTATCACGTTCTCGCTTAAGTGCAACGCGGCCATTAAATTACGCCCGTAAATTGTCCTCATCTCTGTTTTAAATCTGCTACCCCTAATGCTAAAATTCATGCAAAGTCATTGTTAGTCACAACAAAAAGCAGAGCGTCAGCCCCACCATTAAGATTGAAATAAGCTTTCAAGTGATGTTCCCATTGCTGATGCATAGTTCCTGATCCTCTTCGGTCTCCTAGCAACACTGGATACCTATTTCAAATGGGTGAGAAAGAAACTTGTGCAAATTGGTGTGAAGTATTAGAAAATGGGCATATTACATGTGATAATTTACAGAGACAGTTGAAAAATGGACAGACATTTTCTATGTTCCCATTCGTCTGTCGAAATTATGATACAATGAGTTGGATGGTTGGTAGTTATCTGGTAAAAGGGACATCGATTCAATTTTCCAATTGTGCCACCTAGTTTATTCTTGTTAATCGAATCCAGACCCCAGCATAAGATGGAAATGATACTGGTTTCATTATAAGAAAAATGTATTTGACATTAAAATGCCATGGCGGAGGTCCACAGCTGCCAGTGCAGAGGGAAAGAGTGCCCCCCAAGCGATTCCCCGGCCCACAATGAGACAAGTGGCCGCCCGTTTTAGGCTGGTCCCGCCGGCGTAAATTAGACCAGGAACTTACTGGCGGGACCTGGCTCTAAGGGCGGCCTCCGGGGTCCTCGGTGGAGCGCGGGGGATCTGGCGCCAGGCGGTGCCCCCATGGCGTCCTGGCCCGCGATTGGGGCTCACCGATCCGTGGGCGGGCCTGTGCTCGGGGGCACTCTTTCCCTCTGCCCTGGCTGCTGTGGACCTCCGCCATGGCCGGTGCGGAGATGAACCCCCCCCTGCGCATGCGCTGGGATAACACCAGCACACGCTGGCGCTCCGGCACATGCGCCAACTCGTGCCGGCCAGTGGAGGCCCTTTGGCGTCGGTTGGCACGGCCCATACGAGACACTGTTACTGCTCAGCTCAGTACAATGACATACCATGGCAGGACGATGCATCTTACCAATTCACGTTTGCTGCACTGCCAACAGGCAATCTGGCTTTCAGGACAGATGCAACCAAGAATTGCTACCATTTTTTTAATATATGTTTTTTATTCAGTTTTCATGTTTCATATTGAACAAATTACAAATTGTTAGAGAGAGAAAAAAAAAAGAACACGCAAAAATTAACATATATATTTACAGGTAAGCATCTTCATAATAACAACTGTGGCCGCCCCCTTTAGCCGGCATACATATTTTACATTCCCCAATATGGCCGAGGCACATGTTTATTGGCATTTATTTAGTTTGGTTTTGGGCCTTAGCTTGCCATCAAACCCCCATAACGGACCCGTAGCCCCCCCCCCCCCGGCTACCTTCCCCCGATTCCCGTCCATTTTCCCCTGATTCTTGGCCACCCGACTATTCTTCCTCTTGTACGTTGGCCACAAACAGGTCCCGGAACAGTTGCATGAATGGCTCCCACGTTCTGTGGAAGCCGTCGTCCGACCCTCGGATGGCGAATTTGATTTTCTCCATTTGGAGAGATTCCGAGAGGTCGGACAGCCAGTCTGCAGCTCTGGGCGGTGCTGCTGACCGCCAGCCAAACAGGATTCTACGGCGGGCGATCAGGGAGGCAAAGGCAAGGGCGTCTGCCCTCCTCCCCAGGAATAGATCTGGCTGGTCTGAAACCCCGAAGACCGCCACTATCGGGCATGGCTCCACCCTCACCCCCACCACTTTGGACATAGCCTCGAAGAAGGCTGTCCAGTACTCCACAAGTCTGGGGCAAGACCAGAACATGTGGGCGTGGTTGGCCGGGCCTCTTTGGCACCGTTCACATCTGTCCTCCACCCCCAGGAAGAACCTACTCATACGGTTTCTCGTTAAGTGGGCTCTATGTACCACTTTTAGTTGCGTCAGGCTGAGCCTTGCGCACGTGGAGGTGGAATTGACCCTATGCAGTGCTTCGCTCCAGAGTCCCCACCCTATCTCCATCCCCTGGTCGTCCTCCCATTTCCTTCTTGTTGCGTCCGGTACGGTGTCGTCCCTTTCTACCAGTCGGTCATACAAGTCGCTACAGTTCCCTTTCTCTAGGATACTTGCGTCCAGTAGGCCTTCCAGTAGTGTCTGTCGTGGCGGTTGTGGGTACGTCCTTATCTCCTTTCGTAGGAAGTTTTTGAGCTGCCGGTACCGTAGCTCGTTCCCCCCAGCTAGCCGAAATTTCTCTGTCAGTTCGTCCAGTGTTGCGATCCTGTCGTCCGTGTATAGGTCCCTGACTGTCAGTGTCCCCCCGTCCTGCCTCCACCTTTTGAAGGTGGCGTCAGTCAGTGCTGGTTTGAACCTATGGTTGTTGCAGATGGGAGCCTTGTCCGACATTTTGTTCAGGCCAAATTGCTGCCGCAGTTGGTTCCAGGATTGGAGGGTGGCTGTCACCACTGGGCTGCTGGAGTGTTTTTTGGGTGAGGATGGGAGTGCTGCCGTGGCGAGGGCCCGGAGGGAGGTCCCCATGTAGGAGGCCTCCTCCGCACGCACCCACTCGGCTTCTGGCTCCTGGATCCATCCCCTTACTCGCTCGGCTGTTGCCGCCCAGTGGTAGAATTGTAGATTCGGGAGGGCTAGCCCCCCCTGGATTTTGTTTTTTGTTGGAACCTTCTTTGGGATCCTAGCATTTTTACCCCCCCCCCCCCCCCCATACGAACGCCATGATAAGTTTGTCCAGCGCTTTGAAGAAGGCCTTGGGGATGTAGATCGGAATGGATCTAAACAGGAAGAGGAACCTGGGCAATACGTTCATTTTGATCGTCTGGACTCTCCCCGCGAGGGAGAGTGGGAGTGTGTTCCATCTTTGCAGGTCCTTTTTTACTTCCTCCGCCAGGCTGGTGAGGTTCCATTTGTGGATCCCTTTCCAGTCATGGGCTATTTGGATCCCCAGGTAGCGGAATTTATTTCGGGCTTGTTTGGACGGCAGCCCCTTTAGTGCTGCCCCCCTCCCCCCCCCCTTGCTGGTGTGCTGGGAAGATCTCGCTTTTGCTCATGTTGAGTTTGTAGCCCGAGAAGGCTCCAAACTCTTTCAGGAACGCGATGATTCCGTCCATGCTGCTTTGTGGGTCCGAGATGTAGAGGAGCAGATTATCTGCATAGAGTGAGACTCTGTGCTCTCTGCCTCCCCTTCGGATCCCCCTCCAATTTTTTGCTGCCCTGAGCGCGATTGCTAGCGGTTCGATTTCTAGTGCAAACAGCAGCGGGGACAGTGGGCATCCTTGTCTGGTGCCCCTGTGCAGCTGGAAGTATTGGGAGTTGGTATTGTTGGTCCGTACACTCGCCATGGGGGCGTTGTATAGGAGCTTAACCCAAGCGGTGAACCCTGTTCCAAGCCCAAACCGCTCCAGTACCTCTATGAGGTATTTCCATTCGACTCTGTCGAAGGCCTTTTCTGCGTCCAGGGAGACGATCACCTCTTGTGTTCTCTCCCCGGAGGGGGTCATTATCACGTTCAGCAGGCGCCTGATGTTCGAGGTGAGCTGTCTACCTTTGGCGAAGCCCGTCTGGTCCTCTGTGACCACCTCAGGTACACAGTCTTCTAGCCTTTTGGCTAGGATTTTGGCCAGTATTTTGGCGTCTGCGTTCAGCAGAGATATGGGTCTGTATGACCCACATTCCGTTGGGTCTTTGTCTTTCTTAGGTATCAGCGAGATTGAGGCCTGTGCTAACGTGGGTGGCAGTGTGCCCCTAGCTAGCGAGTCTGTGAACATCTCCCGCAGGTGCGGGGCCAGTGCTGTCGCAAATTTTTTGTAGAAGTCCGCCGGGAATCCGTCCAGTCCCGGCGCCTTCCCCGTCTGCATGGAGCTGATACTGTCCATGATCTCTCCCAGTGCTAGTGGTGCTTCCAGGTCCCGTTTCCTGCCCTCTCCCACGACTGGTATGTCCAGTCCATCAAGGAACCGGTTCATCCCAGCCTTCCCCGTTGGGGGCTCTGAGGTGTACAGCTCTTGGTAGAAGGCCTTGAAGGTTTTGTTAATCCTCTCTGGTTCTGTTTCCAACATGCCTCTGGTACCCCTGATTTGCGCAATTTCTCTGGTGGCTGCCTGCTTTCTCAGCTGGTGTGCCAACAGACGGCTGGCTTTGTCTCCGCAAGAATTGCTACCATAAGCATCGAAAAAAAAAGAAACAGACTCTAAATCAGTCAATGAAGTGATTTGAACATTGAACACCTCCTGATGACCAAACACTGACGGCGTTCACAAGGGAATGACAACGTCACCATTGACACTTCTATACCAGACCATATAAATTCATGAACTATTGGACTCATAACTTTTATTTTGTATTGTCTCATCCTCAAAGTCATCGCAACTATTATTTGGTCTTGTATACTATTGTATAGTCATCACAGTCATCATAACTTGTACACAGCCTCACTTATCAACCTGTTTTTGTTCAATTTTCTTTAACACTGTACAGAAAATATGTAACACGAAAAAAGGGGAGATGTGGTGATATGCATCACTGTAAGTACACAAGGGGTTAATGTAAATACACTTGGACTAGATAAACACTAGAGGGAGAACCAGAGACATCATGATACAGACATTCAACCAATAGGTCAGTAAGGTAGGACACGGCCAATGGTCATTCACGACACACACAGAGGTGACACTACCACAGGGGGGCATTACACCAACCCATATAAAAGGACACAGCACACATGATCTTCACCTTTCCAGTGGAGACACTTAGTGAGTACAGATAGCGTTGATTGAAACACGTGGATTGTAGCAGACTGGTTAGTTAATCTGAGTAGCTATAGCAGGATTAATAGGCGAGTCAAATCCAAGTAGGAGAATTGTTATCAGTTTAATAAATGTGTTAAAGCTATCTCCAAGTCTGAACCTTCCTTTGTCAGAGTGTACAACAAGGAAGCAGCTTATGCTACGTCAAGAGCATAACAAAACTGCTCCATCTTAAAATATGCATTTCAGGCTTCACTTGGAGTCTGACTTTTATTTTGACTATCATGGACCTAATTGGGAATGCAGTTGTG
This sequence comes from Scyliorhinus canicula, assembly GCF_902713615.1. Lineage (NCBI taxonomy): Eukaryota > Metazoa > Chordata > Chondrichthyes > Carcharhiniformes > Scyliorhinidae > Scyliorhinus > Scyliorhinus canicula. Next base: position 32,019,168 of record NC_052149.1, on the reverse strand, counting down.
GCTTTCCTGTCAGGTCAAGCTAGCTGAGAAAGGATTTGGGGCTGAATGAAGCTTAAAAAGGGCAAGTCTTTTTTAATTTTTCCCGTGGATGGCATGAATGCCGCCTCTGGGACCCGCAAGGCAGGTTTATGCCTCCTCTGCCCAGGCATCAGCCACTTGATCATGAGGCACTTCCGGAAACCTCTTCCCATGACTTATCCAAATGCTAGGGGCCATCACCTTGATGCTCCTGCTTCCTGACGCTCCACTTGTGCTCATCAGCTGCCACTTCCCGTGACATTTAAGTGGGATCGGCGGCATGCAGATGAGGATGAGTTTAGATCTTGGCCTCCTCCTGTGGAGTCCTCACCACACAATAGAAACAGGGCTACAGACTTGACATTAGCCACGTAAGTAATGGGCACAAAAATTATAATGATGTGGAACAAATGATAGTTTTATTAAAAGATCACACGTTGAAAATATTTCATAACAGCTCAATTGTTAAAATTGAAGGTGGCTATATATGTGTAATTTTGCCATCTCTGATTACCGCCGACTGTCAAATCATTGTTACAGCACTTTTCCAGCTTGCAAGCTCCTGATAACAGCGGCTCTTTATAATAAAAAATGGATTTGTCCTCATTTATAGATAAGAACCTTCGTGATGAAGCTTTGATAGAGAAACATAAGTTCTTCAGAACAAGTGAAAACATGTGAGCTGGAATTGGAAAATATTCGCCGAAGGCAAGGTATTCAGAAAAGACTAATCTGTGTATTGTAAGAGCTGAAAAAAAAAGTCAGAAGGAAAGGTTAATTAGTCCATTGACTGACTGCTGTTGGCAAAGCTGTTTTGGTAGGACGAGCAACCAGAAGATGCTCTTGAATAGGATAAGGCTTCAAGCTGCTGTGCCTATTTACGCAATCATTCTCTTTTCTCCAACATTATCCGAGAGATTATCGGGCTACCTCTGGATGAGAAAGCAGAGCAAATAATTTCAAACTTAACTTTTTTAAAATTACCTTTTCCTCATAGGTAGGGGAGGCAGTGGCGTAGTGGTATTGTCGCTGGACTGGTAATCCAGAGACCCAGAATCATCCTCTGAGGACTCGGGTTCGAATCCTGACAAGGGAAGTGATGAAATTTGAATTCAATAAAAATTAAAAGTCTAAAGGTGACCATGAAACCATTGTTGTAAAACCCCCATCTGGTTCACTAATGTCCTATTGGGAAGAAAATCTGTCGTCCTTACCTGGTCTGGTCTACGTGTGACTGCAGATTCACACATAATGTAGTTGCCTTTTAAATGCCCGCAAGGATGGGCAATAAATGCTGGCTGAGCCAGTGATTAGCCAATACCCATGAGCAAATTAAAAAGAATTGCCCTTTTGTTGGTCTGCAATGTACCTTTGGAGAGATTTTCTCTGGAAATCATTGTACATTTATATGCATGCAAAGCCAGATCATTTTTAGCTCTGGTTTCCAATGCTGTTGTGCTTTAATCAACCCACAGTCCTTCTTCCATTTCAGTGCAAAACATTCTGCAATGCTGATTATTACCACAGAAAAAGGGAGAATCAAAGTCACCAGACATGTCACAGACCTCACAACTTAAGAAGCGTTATGTAGACACCAAAATGATTGAACTCGAACATCATTAACAAATGGACGTTCTCCTTTAACCCAGCATGAGCTAGAATCACTGTGCTAGTTAGAAATAAGAGATAAAAATTTCAGACTTCTAGAAGCATATGCAGCCTCAAAGCCTGCCAGGGGATGAAAACTCAAAATTCCTGTGACACAATTATAAATTAATTAGTTTTCAACCTTAGGAAGTCCCTCTTTCGGGCGCTGGAGCTCTTAATCTCCTAAAGCAAAGACCTTTGAAGTCTAAATGTTGATCTAGTATAAGGTCTCACCTTTCTGCTATCTGTGCTGAACATACGGAAAGCAATAATTAAACCCAGTAAACATTCATTCATTGACTATCTTTAAAATCCTGCCTTGGTCTGCAGCTAAATATTACATGTTATTGTGGAAATGTCCTACTGCACTTTTCTGACTAGAATGGTGTCTTAATTCAATTAATATTTGAGGACGAGAGAAAAGCGAATGCACAAACAATAGTTCAAATAAGCTAGAAATTAAATGTTTGATTGTATCGTATAATTGCAAACTGAAACCTCTAAAGACCAGTAAACCAATATAATTTAATCCTATTGGCATGCTACAAAAGGAGAACCCATACATAATAGTTTTAACTGGCACAGCAGGCTTTGTAATAAAAACTGATTCTTAAGTGCATTAATCCCTTTTATAACACAGGTTGTGCAAAGCCATTTTGAAACATATTTTCAGCCTGCAATCAGGCCATTTACCAGAACAGAATTTACTCTAATTAAAAAGTCCCTTGCACCTCCTCTGTTAAATCCCCAGTAGGATTTTGTTCCATCGCATTCAGTGTGTTTACAGGTTGTAGGATGAGCTGGCAGATTCTCATGTTGGCACACCATGAGCGAATTTCATTGGCACGCTGAAGGGTTTATAGTTAGAGCCCTGCTGTTTGAGCAACAAATTGAAAAAAAAATGTTGTCAGGTGGTGAGGTTTGCAGTCTGCAGTCATTTTCATAGAATTTACAATGCAGATGGAGGCCATTCAGCCCATCAGGTCTGCAACAACCCTCGGAAAGAGCATCCTACTTAAACCCATGTCTACACCCTATCCCCGTAACCTAGTAACCCCACCTAACCTTTTGGACACAAAGGGGAAATTTAGCGTGGCCTATCCACCTAACCTGCGCATCTTTGGACTGTGGGAGGAAACCGGAGCACCCGGAGGAAACCCACGCAGACACGGGGTGGAAGTGAAAACTCCACACAGGCTGTCACCCGAAACCGGAATTGAACCCTGGTCCCTATGAGACAGCAGTGTGCCACCGTGCCGATTTTTAACTGTTCCTGTTCCAGGTTTGTAATATCAGTGACAGTCCTCCTAACCGGGATGAATAGACTGGAAAACAAAAAAAGAGACCATTCAGTCCATCATATCTGTGCATGAGCCATCCAAGCAGCCCCAGTCCCCTCAATTAAAAGCAAAATAGAGCAGGTGTGGCAGCATCCATGTCGAGAGAAACAGAGTTAACATTTTAAGTCCAAGTGCGATTGGTGGGATTTGAACCCATGTCCTAAAAGCATTAAACTGGGCTTCTGAAACTCTAGCTCAGTGCCATTGTCACTATGCCACCATCTCCCCTAAGTTTATCCTCAACACCCGCTGGAGTTGAATGACTACTGATTTGCGCTCCAATAGTAATTCCCAATCCCCAGCCATGCAAATGGCGAGGATTACAAGCAATTCCCGAGGGAATCCCGCTATCAGGCCACCATTTTGAGCAGGCGGCCCGATAGCAAGGTCCCACGGCTTGATAACTTCCCGGCATCGCACATCAGCCCCCCACCAATATATTTTCTGGGTGCCCCCTCTCCCCCAAGTCCGGGGTTGACCCAATTCCGCCCCACGCAGAGACCCTCTAGATAGGGAGGACCCCCCCCCCCCCACAGAGACACCTTAGATAGGGAGACCCCCTCACAGACTCCCCAAATATGGGGTCTTCCCACAGAACCCAGAAAAGAGGCCCCTGTCAGGAAGCCCCACCCCGCAGAAAAGAGAAACCTGTCAGGAAGCCCCCTCCCCCACCCCAAAGAAAAGAGACTCCTGTCTGAAATCTAGAGAGCAATGCAGAGAGAGGCAATGGAAAAATTCCTGTTGCAACATGGTTAAGTGCTGCAATTCCCAACTGAGCACGTCAAGCATGAAGGGAAGTGGTTGGAATGCGCTTGACTCTCTTTGAATTGGTTGATGTTTATAAACATTGCAGTCAGACTGGTTGAACCATGAAAAAGATGAATGAAACAAGTCTCACAGCTGTGAGTGGAAGCTGTCAATCACAGCCCACTAAGGGAAATGAATGAATAGCTTGCAGCTCAAGGATCTGAGGGGTTTAAACAGAGCTGGTTTCTCATTCCAGGAATTGACGTGTGGGGCTGAATTATATAACTGAACTGTGCCCTGCACCCTTTCCAACTTACTAAGTGTCCATCTTTCTGGCCTTGTGGGCCCTATCACTAGGTGGTTCCCCAGACAGCTCAGCAGGAGTGGAGGTGGACTGCTGAGACTCCTGTCCTGGCAACCGGCACAACGGCGCTGACGGCAGCTGCCACATCCCCAACGCACACCGAACGATGGCGCCTGTTGTCCTGTGGCCGGGCCTGGGGTACAGAAACCGCCTCCTCTCCTCCATGGCGTCCAGGAGGGTATCCAATTTGCAATCGCTGAACCTTGGTGCTGCACATCGGGTGGCCATCTTGCCTGCGACGACTGGATGTTGGGGGAGAATCTTTTTCAGCTGCCGCGGTGTCACATATCCCGCACAACCCGCATATCGGCGGCCGATTGGCGGCGCTCCCTCGGGCGCTTCTCATGGTGCCCGTGCTGCCCCTTGTGGGCCACTGAATTGATGCACCTGCCAGCCCATTAACGCCCTCGCGAAATGCAAGGGTATTTATGATGGCGTCAACACGGCCCCATTATCAGTGATTCCAGCCCCCGATGCTTTCTAATCTGAGCCAACAGATCCCACCATGCTGCTCCAGAGCCGCGACGCGATTCTCCAGAGAGTGGAGAATCGGTGCCAGCAGCGCCGCGCGGTCGGCACCAGCGTGGTCGGCGCAGCGCCGGTCAGGGGCAGCTCAATGTGGCCCCCACCGGTGATTCTTGGCCCGGGATGGGCCGAGCGGCCATACAAAAAAACCCGAGCCCGCCAGCGCTGTTCTTACCTGGTCTTACCCGGCGGGACCTCGGCGTGAATGGATCCGGGGGCGGCCCGGTGTAGGGGGGAAGGGGTCCTCCACTGTGACCTGGCCCGCAGTCGGCAGGCCAGAATCTCGGGCTGGGGGCCACTTTTGTTCCGCGCCGGCCCCTGTAGCCCTACGGCATGTTGCGTTGGGGCTGGCGCAGAGAAGGCAGCCACCGCACATGTGCGGCAATCGCGCCGGACCCACTGCGCATTCGCGGATCCGCGGCGCCCATTTGACGCCGGGATCGGCAGATGGAGCGGCGTGGGTCAGAATTGCTGCTCCTGAGGACATGTTGACGCTGTCGGAAACATGACGGCGTTTATAACGCCGTTAACATTAGCGTCAGGATCAGAGAATCCCGCCCCAGGTGCATTGCCCAGGTAATTTGTTTCACTGCCCCTGTCTGGACTGTTCTCTAGCTTCCAGATAGGAGGTTTCTTTCTGCGGGGTGGGGGGGTCGGTGGGTGGGGGATCGGTGGGGGTGGGGGGGGGAGGGGGGGAGAGGGGGTGCTTCCTGACAGGTTTATTTTTGCTGGGGAATTTCCTGATAGGTTTCTGTTTTCTCGGAGCCTTCCTGACAGGGGCCTCTTTTCTGGGATATCTGTTGGTGTTCCCCTATTTAGATGGTCTTGATGGGGGGTTACCCTATTTAGGGGGTCTTTGGGGGTCTCTTTATTTCGGGGTTTGTGAGGGGGGCAATGGGGGCATCTGGTGCAGGTGGGTTTAACAGGTCTGGAATTGTGAGAGGTGGGGGTGGCCCTCGGATGAACTTTGGGGGAAACTCCCTTCAGAGGATACTCCCTTGGCCCACTGCAGGTTCCACCATGTCATGACCAGGCTGGGCAATACCAATCGTAATCCGCACCCATTTGATTCCCAGCCCAGAGGACTGGCGAATCGCGAGGGCCCGGAGAATATGGTGCCCGGCCCATTAAGCGGATGCAAATGGGACATTAAGACACGCTTGCATCCATTTGCATCTCTCCACTGACGCTTGTGGATGAACCCCAATCCTGCTGCCAGCGGGCGGCTGGAGCATCGCAAATGGGCGGCAATCGTTTTTACCCTGGGTGCCCGATTCTCCGCTGCATCGGGAACCTCGCTACTGGAGGCGGGCAAGGAGAATTTTGCCCCTTATTTACGAAAATATGTACATAGGTTGGATGCAGTTCAGAGAAGGTTTACTAGATTTATATCTGGAATGGGCAGGTTGTCGTATGAGAAAAGGCTGGGCAGTCTAAGCTTGTATCCTTGGGAGTCTAGTGCAGTTTGAGGAGACTTGATTGAAACCTTTAAGATCCTGTGGGTCTTGCAGGATGGATGTGGAGAGGATGCTCCCTCTTATGGGAAAATCTAGAACTAGAACTGTTTAACAGATCACCTATTTAAGACAGTCATAAAACTGTACTATGTGAAGAAAACAATATGGTCCTCTCTTCTAATTAGTCCTGACTGGACTAATACTCTTTATATCTGATCTTACAAAGTGTGGAAAGACACTTTAATTTTTAATTTAATAATCTTTATTGTCACAAGTAGGTTTTCATTAACACTGCAATGAAATTACTGTGAAAAGCCCCCAGTCGCCACATTCTGGCACCTGTTCGGGTACACAGAGGGAGAATCCAGAATGTCCAATTCACCTATCAGCACGTTTTTCGGGACTTGTGGGAGGAAACCCACACAGACATGGGGAGAATGTGCAGACTCCACATAGACAGTGACCCAAGCCGGGAATCAAACCTGGGACCCTGGCACTTTGAAGCAACAATGCTAACCACTGTGCTGCCGAAAACACCTTGATCACACACCCTCTATTTCTGGTATAGGTTCTCTTCCCTTTTTATAGTCATATTCCTATTTATAACATTGCCAGAAGAGTGCTTAAATAGAGGGTTAGCTATTTTACTGAAAAGTAATTACAGAAAACAATGTAACTGTTGCTTCCCACTGTGAGATTTTACTGTTATTTGATTACAACCTGCTGCCCAGTGACACACAGATAGATGGACAAGTACAGCTTAGTAATAGATCCTTTCAGGCATCTCTGTTACAGGCATAGTTAGTCACAGACAGATAGACAAGGGCATCTTAATAAGGACTCCCTGTTGGACCTCACTATTTCAGGCAGTGACGCAGAGACTGATGGATAGGAAAACCTTATAGTAGAAGCCTTTGATGCATCATGATAATTAACTCAGGTGACACAAATGGACAGGGGTAACCTGTAGTGAACACGCCAACATTGAGGGCATTTAAAAATTTATTGGATAAGCATATGGATGATAAGGGCATAGTGTAGGTTAGATGGCCTTTAGATTTTTTCCATGTCGGTGCAACATCGAGGGCCGAAGGGCCTGTACTGCGCTGTATCATTCTATGTTCTATGTTCTATGTTCTAGTCCCACTCCCCCTCCACTTCTTCTCCCCCCCCTCACTCTGCTGTTCCCTCTCTGATTCCCTTGCTTCACACCTTCTTATTGGGAAGGGGGGGGGGGGCGTGGTTGGGGATCGAATGGAGGAAACGCTGCAAAGGAATAAACATTGACAAGTTAGGTATCAGTGCAGTGGTAATTCCTGTGGACCCCAATAATCCAAAGACCCAGCAAATTTAGCTTCTGGGAAGTTCTGAGCAGTTTGAAAAGGAACAAAGACTGACACCTCACACCTCCTGGAGTGTAACACGCTTTGCATCACATAAGCATTCCAGGCAAGCGAACACAATGGTCTGGCAGACGAGTTGTCTGCCCCAGTCAGCTATGACCGAAGGCAGCTGTTTGCATCACCTAGTCTCCAACCTGGTGTTTAATGACCTAGGCGCCACCTGTACCATAGAGTTGAATTAGTCCTGAAGGCGCAAGTTCCGATGTTCCAGTAGTTGGGAGCTATGCTGAGGAGCCACAGTTCTGACCTACATATGATGGGCAGCAGGGTAGCTTGGTGGTTAGCATAAATACTTCACAGCTCCAGGGTCCCAGGTTCGATTCCCGGCTGGGTCACTGTCTGTGTGGAGTCTGCACGTCCTCCCCCTGTGTGCGTGGGTTTCCTCCGGGTGCTCCGGTTTCCTCCCACAGTCCAAAGATGTGCGGGTTAGGTGGATTGGCCATGCTAAATTGCCCGTAGTGTCCTAATAAAAGTAAGGTTAAGGGGGGGGTTGTTGGGTTACGGGTATAGGGTGGATATGTGGGTTTGAGTAGGGTGATCATGGCTCGGCACAACATTGAGGGCCGAAGGGCCTGTTCTGTGCTGTACTGTTCTATGTTCTATGTTCTATGTAACCTTGTAATAAGGCCATATGGCTTTACTATTCGACACACAAAGAACACCAGTAGGATGGGGTGGGGATAAGGTGCTAACATTTCCTTTCAAGGCTTTTCTAGATTGGGCATAATAACATAAATATATGCATCAGTTGAGGAATGGGTCCCTTCAGGCCTGGAGACGTGGCGGGATACGGCAATGCTGAGTTATCTTGGGACCAAAAAGACCCATTTTAACCCTACTTGTCCATTGGATTGACTTGGGCTACAAGTGTTGAATAAAAAGAAATGTTCAAGAGGAAATGTGTTTGGTTCAGCTCCAACAACTGATGAGATGTGGACTTCTTATTGTAATCATGGGAGGTTAACGAAGCTGAAAGACTTGCCTTTAAAATTCTTCGTAGAACAAAATGAGTAATCACTGGTGGGACGAGGTGGCAAAAGTGATTTAAGCACAGTTCTGTGCATTCCAACCTCTTCAGAAATGGATTAGCAACCAGTACCAAGAGATTGTTTAAAAAGAGTTCATTGTTCCTTGTTCAAGTCATTGAATTAGGAAGTCATGCAGAATACACAGTCAAATAGTAAAGTGGATCAATCAAGGCACAAATGAGTTTGCACAAAGGAATAACTTCAAAAGATCTAACAGCAGGTTGAGAGCAAAAGTCACTCTGTTGACCTAAACTGTGTGTGTGTGTGTGTTACATACATAGAATATATATATCCCACTATGTCTCCAATATCAAGACCTGAAAGGACTCATTCTGCAGCTACTGTCGTGCAGCTCACCGCAGGGGCAATTAGTGATGAATAATAAATACTGGTCTTAATTGCTCGCAACACTCACGTCCCGTAAAATAATACATTTTTAAAGATGGGCTGTGGAAAGAGGAGAAGAATGGAATGAAAGAAAAGAATAAACACAATGTCAATGTCATTAGTAACTTGGTAATGGTAATCTATTCTTGCTCATTTAAAATGTTGGCTCAAATTTCTGTCAGCTCAGTGATAACATTGGTGTAAATCAGAAACACCTCTCCAGATATTCAGCGGGCTGTTTGGTCCCTTGGTGCGGTTCCGAGGGTCTGCAAGGCGTGGGCCATGCTATGATTGGGTGAAGCATTAAACCTAGGTCTGAACTGATTGGCTGGGAATAAAAACCCCCATTGCACTTTTGGGAAGAGTGGGGATTTTTCCCAGTTCCTTGACCAGCGCTGATTCCCGAGTACATCTACAAAAGTACATTGACTAATCAATCATTCATCTCATTGCTGGTTATGGAGCTTTTGCAGCTCACACATTGACAGCTGCGTTTAACCAATTAACAGAGATCATTGCAGTTCAATAAGGTGATTCATTAGCTTTGAAGGGATATCCTAAGAATGTAAAAGCTCTCTGTAGATCTCTTCATTTTAGTTCAAATTAAGCAATTTTATCAATACATTACAGGGAATGTTTTTGCATGATTTTAATTTAAATCAACAGGTAACTAAAATTAAATGACTTCAGATTGAGAATGCATTGAATTATATTCTGTTTTAAAAACAACTTCCGAGCAACAGCGGACTTATTCATTTTTGAAGGGGATATGAGAAGCAATAGAGAATATTCACACCTTGGGAATATCTCTCACAAATGTTGACACAGAGGTTATGGAGGCGTTGGGCTCTAATTTTGAAGTTGAGTTGTTTGTTCTGCTTCAACATGTCAGAGGATCAGACCTATTACGCACAGCTCTACAAACCAAATTTGTACCGAGAGTTCTGTTCTCATACAAGTCAATGGAAGTGGTAAGGAACTGCCTGACAGTAAGGGAATTTGCTGCAGGGTTAGAGTCCTGCTGTCTCTCAGGATGGCACCACAATGCCCAACTCGCCCTCCACCTTCTCCCTGTTCAACCCATACAAGGTGCGATGGAAATTTGGCGAGACCAGAAGTCCACCACATCAGCCAGACAGAAGATAAGAATAGCTTCTCGGAGACTCCGACTGTAACCCTTTATCAAGGGGGAGCTTCAGACTGGAACATATTCTCTTATTCACCAATCGAGAAGAACATTTTATTGGCAATTTTTACAATTTTCCCAGAAAGCGTTTTTCCCTTACTGGAGCAGAATAATGAAGTAATAAATCTAAGTGTGGGTTTCCATGGTAAAGAACAGGAAAAAGAAATTGGGGGGATGGCAGTCTTTAACTGATGGGATACCACAATGATTGGAACTTGGGTCTAAGCTATTTACAACCTATATTAATAATTTAGGTGAGGGGGCTGAGTGTATAAGTAACGCTTGCAGATGATACAAAGTTAGGTGAAAGAGTAAGGGGTGAGGAGAACTAAGAAGCTGCAGAAGGAAACAGACAGGTTGAGTGAATGGGTAACAGCATGGTAGATGGAATACAATTGTTAAGGTATCCACTTTGGTCGGAAAAAAACACAAGATTGTTTTTGAAAGGTGGGAGTCTGGGAAATGTAAGTATTCAGACGGAGTTGTGTGTTTTTTCCTTATTTGTTCATGGGATGTGGGCGTCGCTGGCTGGGCCAGCATTTATTGCCCATCCCTGAGGACATTTAAGAATCAACCACATTGCTGTGGGTCTGGAGTCACATATAGGCCGACCAGGTAAGGATGCCAGATTTCTTCTTTTATATATTTTTAAATTTAGAGTATCGAATTATTTTTTCCAATTTAGCGTGGCCAATTCACCGAGCACATGTTTGGGTTGTGGGGCTGAGACCCACGCATACACGGGAGAATGTGCAAATTCCACACAGACAGTGACCCGGGGCCGAACCCGGGTGCCCAGCGCCATAGGCAGCAGTGCTAACCACTGCGCCACCGTGCCGCCCCAGGATGCCAGATTCCCTTCCCTAAAGGACATTAATGAACCCAGACGGATTTTTATGACAATGGTTTCATTAGACTTTTAATTCCAGATTATTTTAAATTCAAATTCCACACTCTGCCCTCGCGGGATTTGAACCAGGTCCCCAGAGTATTACACTGGGGGCTGGATTCTCTGCCGGCGGGATGCTCCATTTTGCCGTTTTGCCGGCAGCCCAAGGGTTTCCCGACGGCGTGGGGCTGCCCTACAATGGGAAACCCCATTGACCACCAGCAAAACGGAGCACCCCGCCGGTGTGCTGAACCAGAAATGTGGCACGGACGGACGGAGAATCCATTACAAGGTCTATGGATTATTAGTCCAGTTACAAAACCACTATCTCCCTCTCCATGAATCACCAGAAAGTTAACATACAGGTCCTGCAAACAGTGAGGCAAGCAAATTGTGTGTCAGCTTCCATTACAAAGGAACTGGAGTCGAAGTATAAATAAGTCTTATTACAATTGTACAGGAGAAGAAAGGTTCTTAAGAATGATTCTTCACATGAAACGTTGGGACTGGATTTTCATGGAGCCGGGAAGATTCCGCAGACTTTTACAAATGGTGGAAGAGACCGTTCTGGAAGTCCTGAGCCTGTTCCCGGCACCGCTCCAATTGGTATAAAAGTGTCGATCAACCAGACTTTTAAGATATTAAGAACAAAAACTATAAACATTCTTTATCTTGCGCAAATGAACATCAAGCCATTGACAGAATAGCTCAAAGAAAACAAAGCTGTGGACCATACAATGTGTGCGCCTATTTTAGCAAATCTGTGCTGGAGGAAAACCATGCTTAAGTAAGTGGCTGTGTTCTTAAATTTTTCCACCCATTTTCATTTATTCTTTCATAGGGTGAGGGAGTGGCTGGCAAGACCAACCTGCCCAGAATTTCCCTTGAACTGAATGGTTTGCTAGACCATTTCAGAGGTCAGTTAAGACTCAATTGCCTTTCTGTGGATTTGGAGTCACAAGTCGGCCAGACCAAGTCAGGGTGGCAGATTTCCCTTTCTAAAGGACAGTAGTGAACCAGATGAGTATTTACAACAATCGATGATAGTTGTGAGATTATTTACGAAGGCCCCGCCTTCTCAGCCTTTGCCCCTCGCCCGAGGCACGGTAACCCTCAGGTTAAAACATCACCAGTCAGCTCTCAAAAGGGGAGAGCAACTTATGGTCCTCTGCGGCTGTGGTGACATTTAAACATTTGCTGATATTAGCTTTATATTCCAGAATCATTAACTGAATTTTGAACAAAACAACAGGGACAAAGTTCCAGAAAACCAAGGTGGTCTTTTTAACCGAATTGCCTCAGCACTCAGCAGCCCTGAGATTGACTTCAATCTGTGTCTGGGGGCCCTGGAGAGATTGAAGCAAATATTCAATAGACTGATTCGTGAGATGAGGGGGATAGACTAGGTCTATATTTCCTGGAATTCAGAAGACTAGGAGGTGACCTAATTGAAACAGACATAAAGAAGGAGCTTGACTGGTAAGATCCTTAGAAAATGGTTCCGCTGGCTGAGGAATCTAGGACATGGGGTCACAGTTTAAGAATAAGGCGTTGGCCATATAGTATTGAAATGGGGGGAAATTTCTTCCCGCAAAGTTTTGTGTATCTTTGGAATTCTCAACCACAGATTGATGTTAATGTTAGGTAATATTCAAGATAGGGGCCAATAGACTTTTGGGGCAAAGGGAATTAGGGATTTGGGATAGTGCGGAAAATGGCATTGAGATCAAATATCGTACTGAATGATTTGAAGGATCAAGTGACCTACTCCAGCGACTAGTGCTTATATCGAAAGAGCGTGCAAGAGGATAAGATTCAGGATGCCATTGATTGGACCCATGTGGCAATTAAAACACCTGCAAGAGAGCCAGGCATTTTTGTGAATCTCAATGGCTACCATTTAGAATCATAGAATTTTGCAGCACAGAAGAAGTCGATTCAGCACATCGTGTGTGCTCCAGCTCCCGAAAGAGCAACCTAGCTAGTCCCATTCTCCAGCCCTATCGCCGTAGCCCTCTAAATTAGTCACTTTCCAATATATATCCAGGTCTCTTTTGAAACCTCCTGTGGAATGCACCTCCAGCACACTCCCAGGCAGCGCATTCCAAACCCCAACGACTCTGAGTAAAGAACATAGAACATAGAAAATACAGCACAGAACAGGCCCTTCAGCCCACGATGTTGTGCCAAACTTTTCTCCTAGATTAAGAACAAATCAATCTACACCCCAGCATTGTAATCCGTGTACCTTTCCAATAGCCACTTGAAGGTCCCTAATATTTCCGGCTCAACTACTTCCACAGGCAGTGCATTCCATGCCCCCACTACTCTCTGGGTAAAGAACCTACCTCTGACATCCCCCTATATCTTCCACCATTCACCTTAAATTTATGTCCCCTTGTAATGGTGTGTTCCACCCGAGGAAAAAGTCTCTGACTGTCTACTCTATCTATTCCCCTGATCATCTTATAAGCCTCTATCAAGTCGCCCCCTCATCCTTCTCTGTTCTAATAAGAAAAGGCCTAGCACCCTCAACCTTTCCTCGTAAGACCTATTCTCCATTCCAGGCAACATCCTGGTAAATCTCCCTTGCACCTTTTCCAAAGCTTCCACATCCTTCCTAAATCTCTGATCTTACCTTGTGTCCACAATTCCTAATTTCTGGTATCATTCTGGTAAATCTCCTCTGCACTCTCTCCAGGGCTTTAACATCCTTCCTTAAATAAGGTGCTCAGAACTGAACACAATATTCCAAATGTGGTCTGACCAATGATTTGTAGAAGTGTAGCATCACTTCCTTGCTTTTATACTCTATGCCTCTATTTATAAACGCAAGGATGCTATAAGTCATCTTAACAACTGTTTCAACTTGCCTGGTCACCTTCAGAGAATTATGCACTTGAACCCCGAGGTCCCTCTGCTTCTGTACTCTTCTCAAAGTTGTACCATTGAGCCTATACTGTCTCCCCATGTTTCTTCTACTAAAATGCATTACCTCATATTTCTCTACATTGAAATTCATCTACCAGGTTTCTGTCCATCTGGTCAACTTGTCAATGTCCCTCTGAAGTCACTCAACGCCACTCACACAATTCACTATTCTCCCTAAATTAGTATCATCAGCAAATTTAGAGATTTTGCCCTCAATACCCATCTCTAAATCATTTCTATAAATCAGAAAAAGCAAGGGTCTCAACACTGAGCTCTGGGGAACACCACTTTCAACTCGTCTCCAGTCTGAGAAATTCCCATCTATATCTACCCTCTGTTTCATATCTCTTAGCCAACTTCTAGTCCATGCTGCCAAGGACTCCATCAATGCCAAACATTTCTAATTTTCTAACGAACCTGTCATGTGGCGCCATATCAAATGCTTTCTGAAAGTCCAAATATACAACATCCACAGCACTACTCTCATCTACTGCCTGTGTCACCTCGTCAAAGAACTCAATTAAATTTGTCAGACGTGACCTACCCTAACTTATTTTTATCTAAGTCTACAATGATCTCATCCCGTTTTATGGCCTGCATCAGTTGTCCCACTGTTGATGTCAAATTGGTAGATACGTAGTTTCCTGTGTTGTCATTTGCCCCTTTCTGAAACAACGGTCACATTTCCAATCCTCCAGTCCCCCGGAACTAATCCTGTGTTCAGAGGCCTGGAAAATTTCTGCAAACAGCTCCACGATTTGCTTCCTTACCTCTGTCAGCAATCTCGGGCCAGGCGACTTCTCTACCTGGAGTGCTGCCAGCCATTTAAGCACCTTTTCTTTATCTATCACTGTGAAGCTCAGTTGGTCAACACCCAGATTTTCAACTGGGCCATTGAACGCTTGTTCAACATCCAGCAATCATCAGCAGTATGTCCTCGAGGATACTGTAAGGAATACTGGGACTTACTGTGACTCTTATATACTCCGGCACTACCAGGTCCAAGGCTTTCAAACCCCCTTACATGATTGGATCATTGGCTGGTGGGGGACAAAGGGCAGCATGGTGGTGCAGTGGTTAGCACTGCTGCCTCACGGCGCCGCGGTCCCACATTCGATCCTGGTTCTGGGTCACTGTCCGTGTGGAGTTTGGATATTCTCCCCGTGTTTGCATGGGTTTCGCTCCCCCAACCCAAAGATCTGCAGAATAGGTGGATTGGTCATGCTAAATTGCCACTTAATTGGAAAAAATGAATTAGGTACTTTAAATTCATTTTTTTTAAATATAAAGGTATCTTCTGAAAAGATGGCAAATAACACCTATACCTTGTACCCCAACTGAAGGGAGATACATCGGTAGCCACAGATCCATGGAGGCCATAATCAAGAGGATGATTAGACTGATGAAAATGAGGTTCCTTTGCCTGAACCCGTTTGGGGGATCTCTTTAATACGAACCACGTGGCATCTCTCTTGTTGTTTGCTGTGCCCGTACAATCTGGCTCTTTTTCAGAGAGGTCCGATGGAGGGGAGGAAAACTGGGTTGGCAACAACAGACGTTAGTGAATGAATCCAACACAACTCTGAGGATGTACTGAGACAGCTACAGGGCTATTTTGAGGCACTTACAAGGCAACCGGGTTGGCGAGTTAGAGAGACCAGGGAAACTGTGATTCAGACGATCTGCCAGCAAGCTTCCAAAGGCCTCATTCCATATCATTGAAAAGCTGCAGGTACATAATTGATGAATCCCATGAACCCCTCTTGACACCCTATTGGGCTTGCACTTGTCTGAAAATTAATGATCAGACTCACTTACTATTTGAGATTGGAAGCCTACAATGTTCATACCACTCAAAGCCCAGGAAGAAAATATTATATCAAATATCAATTTAATGAGGTGTTGTGGATCACAAGTTACACAACTAAATATTTCACCTGCTTTTACACTAGTGTTTAATGTGATTTCTTAAACTGTTTACGAGTGCTTTGTCTTGGTGCTCCCTTTTCACTGGCACTTGCGGCAAGGGCAGACTGTTGACTCTTGGCCTGGATGACCCTTGACGGCAGTCCTTTGGTTGCTGAAGGCTGTGAGTGCCCTGACAGAGCTGGAGAGTTCTGTACAGTGACAGGAAAGTCCTCAGTCGTCACGGGTTCATCAATCAATTTTGTCATTGGCAGAGTGGCAGAGGAGCTGCTGTCATTATCAGGAACGCCCTCAGAGATGCCGCTTATCGACAAACATGAGGTTTGTTTAGGTCTCCCTGCTCACCATGGATGGATGAGCAACTAGCAGAGATGCCAGGTAGCTGATGTCACTGCCAGTGTGTGGGCTTGCAGGTCTGAACAC
The DNA here is from genome assembly GCF_902713615.1 of Scyliorhinus canicula. NCBI lineage: Eukaryota > Metazoa > Chordata > Chondrichthyes > Carcharhiniformes > Scyliorhinidae > Scyliorhinus > Scyliorhinus canicula. Next base: position 32,002,897 of record NC_052149.1, on the reverse strand, counting down.
AGCCCCAGAACCGCTTGACTGAGCTGCTGCATGAGAGGCACCAGTCTCTAAATGAAGGAGGCCATGGGTTCAGAGGAGAGCATGACCGCAGCACTCATGCCCTGCATGGACGCCTCCATTGCATGGACCAGGGCACACATACCCTCTGGAAGCTCTGCCAGATCTCCACATACATCCTGCTGGACATTCAGCATTTATAAGCAAATGGACAACTTCAGAGGCTTGTATTCTGCCTAGTGTTCAACACCTTCCTGGTCTCCAGGTCTGCTTCGGCTGTCAACTCTTAGTCTCCAACTGTTGCTCAGACAATTGTGGTGTACTGCATCCAGTCTGCGCTATCATATGTATGGATGCACTCACCCCCCGCCAAGGTGCCACTATCTGAGGTGGTGTGAGATACAGAACAAACATGTGACACTGCAGCAACTGAGAGCTCCTTCTCCTCTGATTCTCATCTGGATCGGCACGTTATCTGGACAATGATCCACAGCTGGATATAAGACAGCAGTGGGTATATATGAGCATTATGGAGGCAGACTAAATAGTTGTTGCAGCATCCTGCACATGGACATGATGCAAATCACAAATATATTGATGCAGTGTGACAGAGGAACAGTCAATATGATCTAGCATTCCTTGCCCCGAGCCCTTCATACCTGAAGCTCCCACCTAAAAGTAAATCCCCTTCGATCTTACCCTCCTCAAAAACCATCACCTTTCTCCCAACATATATTGCCTCTTGCTTGCGTGCCGATTTTAAAATATCCGACCTCCATCAGCTTTGCCAGGTTTGGAACTCCACTACCTGTACATTTACACACATATGTATCGGTAGAAGTGACCACTGCACAGTCCTTGTGGAGACAGAGTCCCATCTTCACACTGAGGATACCCTCCATTGTGTTGTGCAGCACTGCCACTGTGCTAAATGGGATTGTCTTCGAACAGATCTAGCAACTCAAGAGTGGGTATCCATGGGCACTGTGGGCCGTCAGCAACAGCAGAATTGTATTCAACCACAATCTGCAACTTCGTGGCCTGGCTTATCCCCCACAGTACCATTACCACCAAGCCATGGGATCAACCCAGTGTCAATGAAGAGTGCAGGAGAGCTTGTCAGGAACAACACCAGGCGTACCGCAAAATGAGGCGTCAACCTGTTGATGCTACAATACAGGACTACTTGTGCGCCAAACAGCATAAGCAGCAAATAATAGTCAGAGCTAAGCGATTCCACAACCAACGCATCAGATCTAAGCTTTGCGGTCCTGCCACATTCAGCCGTGAATGGTGGTGGACAATTAAACAACTCACTGGAGCAGGAGGCTCCACAAGTATCCCCATCCTCAATGATGGGGGAGCCCAACATAAAAGTGCAAAAGACAAGCCTGAGGCATTCATAACAATATTCAGCCAGAAGTGCCGAGTGAATGATCCATCTTGGTTTCCTCCGGTTGTCTCCAGCATCATTGATGTCAATCTTCAGCCAATATAATTCACTCCACATGATATCAAGAAACGGCTGAAGGCACTGGATACTGTAAATGCTATGGGTCCCGGAGAATATTCAGGCAATAGTACTGAAGACTTGTGCTCCAGAACTTGCCGCACCCCAAGCCAAGATGTTCCAGTTCAGCTACAACACTGGCATCTACCCGCCAATGTAGAGAATTTTCCAGGTGTATCCTGTTCACAAGAAACAAGACAAATTGAACCTAGCTAATTACTGCCCTATCAGTCTACTCTCCATCATCGGTAAAGTGATGGAAGGAGTCAACAACAGGGCGATCAAATGGCACTTACTCAGCAATAACCTGCTCACGAATGCTCCGTTTTAGTTCTGCCAGGGTCACTCAGCTCCTGACCTCATTATAGCCTTGGTTCAAACATGGACAAAAGTGTTGAATGCCAGAGGTGAGGTGAATGACTGCCCTTGACATCAAGGCAGCATTTGACTGATTATGGCATCAAGGAGCCCGAGCTAAACTCATGTCAATGGGAATCAGGGGGAAACTCTCCGCTGGTTGGAGTCATACCTGACACAAAGGACAACGGTTGCGATGGTTGGAGGTCAATCATCTCAGCTCCAGGACATCACTGCAGGAGTTCCTCAGGGTAGTGTCCTAGGCCTAACTATCTTCAGCTGCTACATCAATGACCTCCCTTCCACCATAAGTGTCAGAAGTAGGGATGTTCGCAGATGACTGCACAATGTATAGCATCATTCGCGACTCCTCAGATAATGAAGCAGTCCATGTCTAAATGTTAATAATAATAATCTTTATTAGTGTCACAAGTAGGCTTACATTAACACTGCAATGAAGTTACTGTGAAAATCCCCCAGTCACCACAGTCCGGTACAGCAAGAACCAGACAATATGCAGGCTTGGGCTGAGAGGTCTCGGGTTACATTCGCAGCACAAGAAGGCAGCTCACCATCACCTTCTGAAGGGTAACTATGGATGGGCAATAAATACGGCACCCACATCCCGTAAATGAATTTAAAAAAAACATTGTGCTTCCTCTTCTCCTGTCAGGCCAAGAGCACATTCATGAGTAGCGTACATGTTTGTCCCAAACATCGCTCTGTGGAGAATCGCGTCCCGGCGTCGGGGCGGCGTGGCACGATTCGCGCCGTTGCGGCAATTCTCCGGCCCGGCCCCAGGCTCAGAGAATCCCGCCCAAGGTTATTTGCTCAATCGATCACATGTTCATGCACATTGGACTTTCAACTAATACACTTAAACACTTAACTTCCGTGACCGGCAAATACAGAGCATATATGGCCTCATCTGGTTTCTGGTATTTTGGCAGTGCTAATGTTCTGTCGGTGATTCCTGTTCTCTGTTCTAATCCCTCTGTGGATGGCTGGTGGATTCACCGTTGTTGATGGTTGTCGAAGCTGCAGTCTAGAGAGAGCTTCTGATGTTGTGCTGCACCTTTTAACAGGCTTGGATTTCCTTGCCCCTTTTGTGGGCAGTCTCTGGGTCATTGTCAATCAATTGATCATGGGTCCATCACTTTGATCGATCAGGTCCAATCAGGGACTGCCACATCGATTTTGAGGTGGACACTCAGTGGCCGTGCCTGGAAATGCCTCTTCTGACACTGTTCCCAGGACCTACGCTTGAGCCCGTGGCTGCTCACTATGACCGCCAGCTCTGTCCAGGTTTTCTTGGTTAGAAGTGGAGACTGCTTCTCATCATCACCTGGCAGCAGGCTCTCCTGTTGATCACTGACTGCCTACACTACAGGAGGGCCCCATAAGCAGCCATTGGGGAAATGAGGGGCCATGCGCATTCACCACTAGCTTGGCTTTTTCCCCTGGCTGCCATGTCACAAATCCCTCAAGACGTTGGACCTGCCTGTGCTGCAGGTTGGCAGAGACACTGAAGACGGTCAGGGGACTGCACTCAATTCCACAACTGTTCCTTCAGTTTCCTCAGAAACATCACACACTACTGGCTGTCCTTTTAAACTCCCTACCCACTGCAAACTTAATGGAAGTGCCAAGAATTGAGGAAAATTAAGATTAAAAAAATGTAATTGAGATAAAATAAAGAAAGGGAATTAAAGGGTATTGATAAGTTCAACTGTCTGAAGGGGGGTGTTTTGATAAAATACAAGTGGGAAAAACAAGTGTTTGCCTGTATGACGAGGGGAAAACAATGGTGGATAGAAGAAGTGACTTCAAAGTTAAGGGAATTGGCACTTATATGCTAAACACCAGATCCACAGGGTGAGTAACGTCAAAGGGGAAAAAATTATATATCCAAAGAGATAACTGGGGAAAGTGGCACAGTGGAAGCAGCTACCATCATAGCCACACCCAATTGTAGGAAGCAGACTCTCCTGAAAACAGGTTATTGCTAAATGGTTGCTGTTTAAAATTCAAAACTGGAACTGAGAAGATTAGTTTGTCGCTGAAACTGAAGACGGCTTTCTCAAACGTGAACAAACAACCTGTGGGTGGTAACTATATGTTGGATTTAGCTCCATAAGAGTTACATAATTTTGGTTGTTGTTTGGGTAAAGGGGGCATCTCAGAGTTCAGAAAACAAGGGTAGTTGGGAACAAGGGATAACTTTGTGAGATACTGGGTGGGGTTCTCCAACCCCCCGCCAGGTCAGAGAATCCCGGGGGCTGGCGGAAAAGCCGCCCCGCTGCCCTGACACTGGCTGCCGTATTCTCCGGCGCCGTTTTTCAGGCGGGGCGGGATTCCCGCCACACCGGTCGGGACCGTTGGCAGCGGCCCGCCCGGCGATTCTCCAGGCCCCGAATGGGCCAAGCGGCCATCCATTATTGGTCAGTCCCAACAGCGTGAATCACTCATCTCACGCACCGGCAGGACCTGGCAGGTGATTATGCGTAGGCGGTCCTCGGGAGGGGGGGGGGGGGGGGGTACGGGGGTATCCGACCCCGGGGCAGTCTCCAAACGGTGGCCTGGCCCACGATCGATGCCCACCGATCTGCGGCAGGCTTGTTCTGTGGAGGCACTTCTTTCTTCCGCACTGGCCGCTGTAGGGCTCCGCCATGGCCAGCGCGGGGAGGAGAACCCTCCCCCCACGCATGCGCCAAAATAGGCTGGCCGGTCTGTGCATGGGCGGAATCACGCTGGCCTTTCAGTGCATGCGCGAACCCTTCTGTGCCAGCTGGAGCGGCGCCAACCCCTCCGCCGTCCAGCTAGCCCCCAAAAATGCGGAGAATTCCACACTGTTGATGCCAGAGTGGTTGGTTTTCCCGTCAGCGGGGGAACTTAATCCCCAGAAGTGAGACTCCCGGCCATTATGTGTGTCTATAGCCATCAGTGTAGTTAAGTGTACTGTTGATGTGCATTATTGTCCTTCTCGTTGTGTGTTTTTCAGATACCCTTGCATTTAACATCAGGGGGATTCTCAAGCCCCATCACCCGCTCCCCCCCCCCCCCCCCCCCCCCCATTACTTCCAGACAGCTAGTGCTAGCTCACACAGTGAAGGCCTTTCTCACTGGCGTGCCACTAATTGGACGGCAATCATTCGATTGCTGTTGGCAACAGGTGTTGGGCGGGGCGGGCATTACATGCACTTCTGGGCATGCCGATCTGGTACGCACATCGAGTGTAAGATTATTTTCCAGGATGTTCCAAAAAGCCATTATCTCTAATTGACCCCAGTGTTTGTATTCACTGGAATTGGTCTTTGTGTTCTTAAAGAGAAAGGACATCTTCAAACAAAAGTCCAGACTTGTGTCAAAAATATATTGTGCCTTGCTCAATAAAATGCTGTTGTCCTTATTAAGCAGTATTTTCTTGAACTTACCGGGAGGACTGTCTCAGATGGCTCACTGTACTGCAGAACAAAATAACAAGCAAGTAGTATGAATGAACAGCAGTTGAAGAGAATTATTTTCTCTCAGGGACATTTATTTTTCCAAAGATCCATCTGTAACTCTGGGAGTTTCCCTGGAAAAGTAATAATGCCACTAAGACACCTTCAATATTGTAATAATGTTACATTACTAAAATATGGCATTTTAAAACAATGAAGAAAAATAGAAAGCATTAATAATTTATGAGAAATCACTTTCTCATATCCTGTTTTTTTCAATATTCAATAATTGATGGTTGATTATTTTAACACGTACTTCATATAATTTCTTATTTTTGCTGTGTGACGACAAATGATTACCTTCCCTACTCAGTGACCATTGCAATGTGATCCATTTTATAGCTGTGATTCACATGAACAAAATATGGTCATCGGCAGCAGTACTGAAATTTGTTCTCTTTGCACCATTACTGTAATAGATCAAAACCTTTGACTTTTCTTTCATGTGATATCTTACAGTCTGAGCATTTGATGAGAATATTCAATTGTGACCCTAAGAATTGGGCGCTGCTAAAGCATGCTATTTTAACCTCAGGCCGAAAATTCAAGAAAGTAAATATCACCACAAAGTTGCAATGACGCCTCAGGGTATCTATGCTGGCACCTTCTTAACAATGTCCATCACTAAGCATCTTTTATCACCCTCTTTTCTCACTGTGCTCTTACCTTTCCTTTTTGAAAATTCCAATTGCATTCTGGGTTTGATTCTACAGGTGTCACTCACCCACTCTTACCTTACCACGTGGTTATTATTCACACGTGATTGTTAGTGAATGCCAGCAGGCTTTTCCACAATATTGGGCCTCACAGCTGAATCTGACATGTCTGCACCCAATGCCTACTTCATGTATGGTGATCAGGTGAAGGGTCTCCAATTACACACTGTCACATAGCCAAAGTGAAAGTAAAGCTTAAAAATAGGTATCAAATTGTAACCTGGCTCCCCCCCCCCCCCCCCCCCCCCCCCCCCCCCCCCGCCCCATTTGCCTTTGTCTGAAAATTGTTACATTTTAGTTTATGCAATCTGCTGGAGTAGCCGTATAATAATTTGAAATTCCCAATACTGACTTCTCACTGCCCACCAGTTATGCCATCATAATATCATTAGTAAACCAATATGTTAAGTGCTGGATTTAACCTTCAACCCTCTCAGATTAGTTATCCTTGTGATCTAACTCTGAACTACATTTCTCACAATTAAAACATTAATCTTTTGCATGAGCCTCACACTAGATTAACAACTTACCTTAAATGGTCGGAGAATGCTCACAGGGAAGGTTATCTTTCCCAGACATTAAATCATTTCTGAATATATTTGGCAATACTTCCACCTCTATGTGATTACTCATTATCAGCCCAATACTTTGACAAAATTACAGGAAAATGATTTTGATATTAAAGACATCTAGTTACCATAATATGTTAGATCATGACTGTCTTTGATTAAAATTTAGAGGACATGACACTGGCAACATTTTACTGTTGACGCCAACAATGTTAGGGCATCAATATTCATTGATGATCGCCAGCATGTTAAAGGTCATCTCAATATTTATATTGATATTAACATGGGGAGGCAGTGGCGCAGTGGTCACTGAACTAGTAATACAGAGACCAAGGGCAATGCTCTGGAGATCCGTGTTTGAATCCCATCAATATAAATCTGGAATTAAAGGGCTTAATGAACACCATGCCGTAAAAACCCATCTAAAAGTAACAATAATAATAATCCTTATTATTGCCACAAATAGGCTTACATTAACACTGCAATTAAGTTACTGTGAAAAGCTCCTAGTCGCCACATACCGGCGCCTGTTCGGGTACACAAAGGGAGAATTCAGAATGTCCAATTCACCTAACAAGCACATCATTCGGGACTTGTGGGATGAAATGAGAGCAACCGGAGCAAACTCACGCAGACAGGGGGAGAACGTGCAGTCTCCGCACAGAAAGTGACCCAAGCGGGAATCGAACCTGGGACCCTGGAGCTGTAAAGCAACAGTGCTAACCAATGTGCTCCGTGCCGCCCGTCTGGTTCACTAATGCCTTTGCGGGCTGAAAATCTGGTCTACATGTGATTCTAGATCCATAGCAACGTGGTTACTCTTAAATGCCTTCTAAAATGGCTGAGCAAGCCACTCAGTTTGAGGCCAATTAGGAATGAAATGAAATGAAATTAAAATCGCTTATTGTCACGAGAAGGCTTCAATGAAGTTACTGTGAAAAGCCCCTAGTCGCCACATTCCGGCGCCTGTTCAGGGAGGCTGGTACGGGAATCGAACCGTGCTGCTGGCCTGCTTGGTCTGCTTTCAAAGCCAGCGATTTAGCCCTGAGCTAAACAGCCGCCCATATCCAATGAATTTATTTTAAAAAATTGTCACAATTAAATTTTAATATTGGGAAATGAATTCTCTGCAACTGCGCCTGTAACTGTAGTGTGGGAATTACAGCCTGCGCCTCGTCTCTCAACCTGTACTGTAGGTATTGTCAATCTGATATGGCAGGATAGAATTTTGATGCTTTGGTTTCATACTTCAGTCATAAAATGTACATATGTTGTGTCCCATCTCACAACCAGTGGGATTCAATTTTTTCTGTGATTTAGAATTTCTGTATTTCAATCATCCGAATCCAAATGAGGTCTTTCTGAACCTTCTTGACAGCTGACTTCAAAATTAGTCGCAGTCCTTCAGTCATATCGGAGAGAAACATGCCGCAGAAGTACCCACTGGTTTTATGTGAATATGCAAAATATATATGAGAAATGTTCTAAGTTGGCAAGCAGAGAGGAGAAACTGGTCATTGTTAACCAGGTGAAAAAATAAATATTGGTAAATTATAGAAAAAGGTGGAAGCAAGAGGTGCACAAAGTGAATTCAATTCTTCCAAATTAAGACCATGAACTTTGCAAATAAGTGCATGAAGCTAACAAAACTATTGACATCTCGGGAACATTGCTGCAAGTCGAAGATGAACAAGGGACGGAACTGAGAGGACAAAAGCAAAATACCGCAGAAGCTGGAAATCTGAAATAAACACTGGAAATGCTAGCAATACTCGGCGGGTGTGGCATTTTCTGTTGCCAGAGAGATAGAGTGAGTGATCTACTGGCTGCGTTGCACCAGAACGGGAGCGCAATGCTGCCAGTAGATGCCAGGAGAGGCCTCCACCGGCTTCCCGACAGCCAGACCCACAATTGAGGCAGAATAGAGTCTGGCACGCCTAAGTAGGTTTAAAACCTGCTTCAGCATGGCATGCCGACCCAGGATCCAGCAGGCTCCCAGTATCTACCAGTCTCCACAGGGAGATTCCAACTGGGTGCCATTCAGCACTAGTCCACATAAATATGGACCAGGCGGAATGGTACCTGGAGGGGGGTCTCCCAGGCCATCAGTGGCCCCTGGATGGTCAGGTCCAGGGCAGGGTGGCCCCTTGGACCTCCCCCTTGAACGTGGGGACCTTGGCACTGCAAGGCCTGCACCTTGGCACTGCCACCCTGACACTGCCAAGGTGCCTGGGTGACACTTCCAGAGTGCTGGGTGGCAGTGCCAGGGTGCCTGGGTGCCAGGGTGGCACAGCCGAGGATCAAGGCTTGAGGTGGACCATGGCCATGAAAGGAGAGTGGAGGGGGGGTATGGGGAGGGGGGGGGGGGGAGGTAGGGCTACCGGAAGGTTTGGGGGTGAAGGGTGTGTGTCCTGGATGGGGGGAGGGGGGGCCTGAAAGGGGATGTGGGAAGACCTGAAAAGAGAAGTCCCTCAGCGATCCCATAGCAGGGTGTTATCACTTTGGGGAGTGTGGGGCAATGCCCATGTATATCGGAAAAGACACTGCCCATGGGTGGGGGTATCGGGGACCCACAACCCGCTTAGAGATTGGGACACCCTTTCAAAATGGCAGCCCAATTCCTGAGGAGCTGGTCTGGCCAGTGACTTCAGCTCCCAGTGATGACAATAATTCTAATTGTGGGTTTGACCAGAGGGAAACTCCCCAGGACCCGAAAAAGATAAAGGAAGAAGTCTTACAACACCACATTAAAGTCCAACAGGTTTGTTTCAAATCAATAGCATTCGGAGCGCTGCTCCTTCATCAGCTGAGTGAAGAGATGGGTTCCCAAACACATATGTAGACAAAGTCAATGATGCAAGATGATACAAGATGATGTAAGATGGGTAGCATGGTAGCATAGTGGTTAGCAATATGGCTTCACAGCTCCAGGGTTCCAGGTTCGATTCCCGGCTGGGTCACTATCTGTGCAGAGTCCTCACGTTCTCCCCGTGTCTGTGTGGGTTTCCTCCGGGTGCTCCGGTTTCCTCCCACAGTCCAAAGATCTGCAGGTTAGGTGGATCAGTCATGCTACATTGCCCTTAGGTTAGATGGGGTTGCAGGGTTACGGGGATAGGGTGGAGGTGTGGGCTTAAGTAGGGTGCTCTTTCCAAGTGCCTGTGCAGACCTGATGGGCTGAATAGCCTCCTTCTGCACTGTAAATTCTATTATTCTATGATACTTTGAATGCAAGGCTTTGCAGCTATTTAAGTATTTGCCGGTCCAGACCATGCGACTGGAGAGAGGGATAATCACAGGTTAAAGAGATGTGAATTGTCTCAAGCCAGGACAGTTGGTATGATTTCGCAAGCTCAGACCAAATGGTGTGGTGAGATATGAATCCAAGGTCCCAGTTGAGGTTGTACTTATGTGTACGGAACTTGGCTATCAGTTTCTGCTCGGCGATTCTGTGTTGTCATGCGTGCTGAACGCTGCCTTGGAGAATGCTTACCCGAAGATCAGAAATCAGAGGCTGAATGCCCTTGACTGCAAAAGGTTCCCCAACTGGAAGGGGACATTCCTGCCTGGTGATTGTAGCGCGATGTCCGCTCATAGAACATAGAACATTACAGCGCAGTACAGGCCCTTCGGCCCTCGATGTTGCGCCGACCTGTGAAACCACTCTAAAGCCCATCGACACTATTCCCTTATCATCAATATGTTTATCCAATGATCATTTAAATGCCCTTAATGTTGGCGAGTCCGCTACTGTTGCAGGCAGGGCATTCCATGCCCTTACTACTCTCTGAGTAAAGAACCTCTGACATCTATCCTATATCTATCTCCCCTCAATTTAAAGCTATGTCTCTCGTGCTAGCCATCACCATCCAAGGAAAAAGGCTCTCACTGTCCACCCTATCTAATCCTCTGATCATCTTGTATGCCTCAATTAAGTCATCTATTAACCTTCTTCTCTCTAACGAAAACAGCCTTAAGTCGCTCAGCCTTTCCTCATAAGATCTTCGCTCCATACCAGGCAACATCCTGGTAAATCTCCTCTGCACCATTTCCAATGCTTCCACATCCTTCTTATAATGCAGCGACCAGAACTGCACGCAATACTGCAAGTGCGGCCGCACCAGAGTTTTGTACAGCTGCAACATGACCTCATGGCTCCGAAACTCAATCCCTCTACCAATAAAAGCTAACACAACGTACGCCTTCTTAACAACCTTATCAATCTGGGTGGCAACTTTCAGGGATCTATGTACATGGACACCGAGATCTCTCTGCTCATCCACACTACCAAGAATCTTACCATTAGCCCAGTACTCTGTATTCCTGTTACTCCTTCCAAAAGGTATCACCTCACACTTTTCTGCATTAAACTCCATTTGCTACCTCTCAGCCCAGCTCTGCAGCTTATCTATATCCCTCTGTAACCTGCGACATCCTTCCGCACTGTCCACAACTCCACCGACTTTAGTGTCATCTGCAAATTTACTCACCCATCCTTCTACGCCCTCCTCCAGGTCATTTATAAAAATGACAAACAACAGTGGCACAAAATACATCCTTGTGGTCCACCATTAGTAACTGAACTCCAGGCTGAACATTTCCCATCAACCACCACCCTCTGTCTTCTTACAACTAGCCAATTTCTGATCCAAATTGCTAAATCACCCTGAAACCCATGCCTCCGTATTTTCTGCAATATCCTACCGTGGGGAACCTTATCAAACGCTTTACTGAAATCCATGTACACCACATCAACTGCTTTACCCTCGTCCTCCTGTTTGTTCACCTTCTCAAAGAACTCAATAAGGTTTGTGAGGCATGACCTACCCTTCACAAAACTGTGTTGACTATCCGTAATCAAATTATTCCTTTCTAGACGATTATAAATCCTATCTCTTATAAAAATTTCCAAGACTTTGCCCACAACAGAAGTAAGGCTCACTGGTCTAAAGTTACTGGGGTTGTCTCTACTCCCCTTCTTGAACAAGGGGACAACTTTTGCTATCCTCTCTGGCATTATTCCTGTAGACAATAACGACATAAAGATCAAAGCCAAAGGCTCAGCATTCTCCTCCCTAGCTTCCCAGAGAATCCTAGGATAAATTCCATCTGGCCCAGGGGACTTATCTATTTTCACACTTTCCAGAATTGCTGACACCTCCTCCTTATGAACTTCAAGCCCTTCTAGTCTAGTAGCCTGTATCTCAGTATTCTCGACAACGTTGTCTTTTTCCTGTGTCAATACTGACGGACAATATTCATTTAGCACCTTTCGTATCTCCTCGGACTCCACGCACAACTTCCCACTACTGTGCTTGACTGGCCCTACTCTTACCCAAGTTATTCTTTTAATCCTGACATACCTATAGAAAGCTTTAGGGTTATCCTTGATCCTACCTGCCAAAGACTTCTCATGTCCCCTCCTGGCTCTTTTTAGCTCTCTCTTTAGGTCCTTCCTAGCTAACATGTAACTCTCGAGCGCCCTAACTGAACCTTCACGTCTCATCTTTACATAAGCCTCCTTCTTCCTCTTGACAAGTGATTCAACTACTTTAGTAAACCACGGTTCCCTCGCTCGACCACTTCCTCCCTGCCTGACAGGTGCATACTTATCAAGGACACACAGTAGCTGTTCCTTGAACAAGCTCCACATTTCAATTGTGCCCATCCCCTGCAGTTTTCTTCCCCATCCTATGCATTCTAAGTCTTGCCTCATCGCATCATAATTGCCTTTCCCCCAGCTATAACTCTTGCCCTGATGTATATACCTATCCCTTTCCATCACTAAAGTAAACGTAACCGAATTGTGGTCACTCACCAAAGTGCTCACCTACTCCAAATCTAACACCTGTCCTGGTTCATTACCCAGTACCAAATCCAATATGGCCTCGCCTCTTGTTGGCCTATCTACATACTGTGCCAGGAAACCCTCCTGCACACATTGGACAAAAACGGACCCATCTAAAGCACTCTAACTATAGCGTTTCCAGTCAAATTTGGAAAGTTAAAGTCCCCATAACAACTACCCTGTTACTTTCGCTCCTATCCAGAATCATCTTTGCAATCCTTTCCTCTACATCTCTGGAACGTTTCGGAGGCCTATAGAAGACCTCTCCTTTCCTGTTTCTAACCTCAGCCCATACTACCTCAGGAGACGAGTACTCATCAAACGTCCTTTCCCCCACCGTAATACTGTCCTTGACTAACAATGCCACCCCTCCCCCTCTTTTACCACCTTCCCTGAGCTTACTAAAATATCGAAACCCCGGAACCTGCAACAACCATTCCTTTCCCTGCTCGATCCATGCCTCCAAAATGGCCACAACATCAAAGTCCCAGGTACCAACCCATGCTGCAAGTTCACCCACCTTATTCCGGATGCTTCTGGCGTTGAAGTAGACAAACTTTAAACCACCTTCCTGCCTGCCGGTACACTCCTGCAATCTTGAAACCTTGCTCATGACCTCACTACTCTCAACCTCCTGTATACTGGAGCTACAATTCAGGTTCCAAACCCCCTGCTGAATTAGTTGAAATTCATCCATTGTCGCAGCATCTGCATGGTCTCGCCAATGTACCATGCCTCGAGACATCCTTTCCTTCAGTGTATGAGATAGACAATGTTGGCATGAGTATGTACCGCATACCTGATGGGTGGTGTTCTCACATGTAATGGTGGTATCCATGTTGATAATCTGGCACATCTTGCAGAGGATGCCATCGTAGGGTTGTGTGGTGTCGTGGTCGCTGTTCTGGTTGGTATGGAAACTGTTCGACACAAGACCGTAAGAAGCTGCAGAGAGTCATGAACACAGACCAGTCAATCACGTGAACCCGCCTCCCATTCATTGATTCTGTCAATACCTCCCGCTGACTTGGGAATGCGGGGAGCATAATCAAAGACCCCTCCCACCCAACTTATTCATTCGTCCAACCTCTTCTTTTGAACAGGAGATACAAAAGTCTGAGAACATGCACTGACAGATTAAAAAACAGCTTCTTCCCCGCTGTTACCAGACTCCTAAACGACCCTCTTATGGACTGATCTGATCTCTTCACACAACTTCTCCACTGAGTCGTACTGCACTCCTGTATGCGCCACCCAATTTCTGTATCTATGTATTTACATTGTTTGCCCTATTTTTTTTCATTTATGGAATGATCTGTCTGGACTGTGCGCAGAACAACCCGTTTCACTGTACCTCGGTACACATGACAATAAACAAATCCAATCCAATCCAATACACAAAGATCAAGACATTTTTTCCAGGTCTGTCACTCCTCTGGAGTTCTAGCCGCCATTGCTTATCACTTTGTTATCCCATGTTGGAGGGAAGAAATGTTCCGAGTCTTTTCTCGACCGTGTGGCATTGTAAAAGTTGCATTTATTCAAAATTGCTGTGTGCACACAGGAGGGGCAAGTTATGCTGCTAGCCTTAGCTTGCCAAATGTCAGCTCTGATCATAGTCAGAATTACACGCATACATATTTAAGGTTTTTTCAGATTGACAAGTAGGCATCGACGTCATTAATTCAGTCAGAACAATACAAGGTGATCAGTATGCATATTTTCTGGCCCCTTTAATGGGAAAACGATCAGCTAATGCGATGCTTCTTTGCAATCTCCTGGACTCTGTTCAACATATTTCCTTTACCCTGAACTTCAGGATGGGGTGTTAATGTGTTTTTATCCCCTGCACTGGGCTGGACAATGAATCCTTTACAGACAGGCTGGAGCCATGATTTCTGTGATGTGAGTCCCCTTTCTTATCCTAATGCCCTTTGAGATGATTGAATTATCTCCAGTGCAGATGAGTTTTATTTAAGGTCCAACATTTTAACCCCTTGCCTGCTGGTTTTTCCTTAACCTGTGCTGTTACAATATTGAGACATCTTTATTATTATTTATATCAATTCTGACACACATATAGCAATTTCTTCCACTAACATCCCCCAAACCATCTACCAGTTAATACAGTAGTTAGACTGTACAATGAATATATGCACCTCTCACTGAGACTTTAATCACTGGTACTTTGATCATTAATGTGAAACAAGATTGCATACCTTGTATGTAACACTAACTAGTGACTATGCCCAGTCTTTGCTGCCTTTCTGAATAATTGGTGGTTGATACTGAGAGGCAGATAGATCCAGCAAGATCCACTGTATCACACCCAAAGGTTTGGTTTGGCAGGTCTGGCCTTTTAGAAACCAGAGGAGAGGTGCGGGGGAGTGAACAATGCTCTTAGCTGGTATTTCAGGGACCCTGAGCCACGGCATAGTATGTTTCATCGTAAGTCTGTCTCCAATGGCGGTGTCATTGCTCCGGGGGCGGCCTTTGCCACTGAGGGCCTCTTTCTTGGACCATAGAGCATCCGGTTCCCTTGAGAAACCAAAGGAACACTGTGTCACTGCAACCAGTAGCCCCTGTGTGGGCTGGGGAGGTTGGAGTTGCAGGGGGAGGAGTCACTACTCTGCTGGATAAAGATGGCCCTCAATGGGGTCTTAAATTAGCCAAATTGGCTGCAAGTCATGTCATGGGCAGCTGACCTCCTGTTGTTGTTGCCAGGAAACCTCCTGCATTGTACCATATTATAGAGCCAGCCCACATGGTTCCTT
The DNA here is from genome assembly GCF_902713615.1 of Scyliorhinus canicula. NCBI lineage: Eukaryota > Metazoa > Chordata > Chondrichthyes > Carcharhiniformes > Scyliorhinidae > Scyliorhinus > Scyliorhinus canicula. The sequence goes on along the minus strand of NC_052149.1, from coordinate 31,987,626 downwards.
GACATGTTACTGAACATTGGGCCCCTGCTGCCACCCTGCACCCCCAACCCCACCACCAACCTGGCGGGGGGTGGGGGGGGGGGGGGGGGGGGGGGGGGGGCTGGTAAACTTTCGTCCACTTTCTCATTCTGGACACTTTACGACCTTCTGCTCTGAACATTGATTTTCTCAATTTCACACCTCAATTAGCTCTTTGCTGTTCTTGTTTTTCTCCGCCTTCTCATGCGACCACGTTTCTACCTGTCAGAGAACTGTCTTGCTGCTACCCTTTCACAGCCTCTCTCCGTTGACTTTTTCGGGCTTCAACAGATGTTTCTTTTACACCAGTTAGCAAAGACTTCCACTTTGTCTGGGAAGCAGAATATAACTTTAAACTCACACCAGCTGGTGTTTGAGGCAAACAGGAAGCTATATTACTGTAATGACCCTGACTGAATTGACACCAACCCTTTAGCGTTTTGCTTGCCTGCAGATAGTTGAAGAATAAACACTTTTTCAGACTGGGTGATTGAGGTAATAAATTACAAATCAAGTTGATCAAAAGAAAACAGTAGACAACAACAGAAAATCAATAAGGCAAAATTCTCTTGATATCAGGATATTTAACTTACACCTAGGGCAGACAGACGTAAGATAGAGCACAGCAAATTCCAGACTTTAAAACCAGGACCTGTTAATCTGGAACACAAACATGTGCGTGCGAATTAATCACTGCCCATGGAGTCATCAGGTGGACATCTCTATCTCAATTGGCCTCGAAGAACTGAAGGGTAATAGCAAGCTGCCAAAATATATATCTCTGCCTGGGAACTCGAGCTGTCTGTCAACTCCTCCCACAGACTCTTTTATCGACCATCAGCTGCTGTGAAAAACTGCCACTCCATATCAGTTCTCACAGGCACCTGGAGTGTCACTTCATGCTGCAGATGAAATGGCGTAAAGCCTGAGATACACAATGGACCGACACAAATGTATGTATCACGGCCTTGAGGTACCCTATCCTTAGCAAGCTACTTTCAGGACATGTAAATAAGCTTGAAATTAACCCAAGAGCCCTGCATCAGGCATATTGTAACATGCAAATGAGGCTGAACCAGACTGTTTGCAACCTCGGGCTGTTTTATTACAGGAAAGGCGCTATATGCTGCTGTTGTCAGTCACATGTATCCAGCAACACTGGACACAGAACTGTGCTACCGCCAAGATCCATAAGACCATAAGACATAGGAGCAGAATTAGGCCATTCGGCCCATCGAGTCTGCTCTGCCATTCAATCATGGCTGATATTTTTCTCATCACCATTCTCCTGCCTTCTCCCCATAACCCCTGATCCCCTTATTAATCAAGAACCTATCTATCTCTGTCTTAAAGACACTCAGTGAATTGGCCTCCACAGCCATCTGCAGCAAAGAATTCCACAGAAATTCCTCCTCATCTCTGTTTTAAAGGATCGTCCCTTTAATCTGAGATGGTGTCCTCTGGTTCTAGTTTTTCCTACAAGTGGAAACATCCTCCCCACGTCCACTCTTTCCAGGCCTCACAGTATCTTGTGCGTTTCAATAAGATCCACTCTCATCCTTCTAAACTCCAAAGAGTACAGACCCAGACTCCTCAAACATTCCTCATACGACAAGTTCTTCATTCCAGGGATCATTCTAGTGAACCTCCTCTGAACTCTTTCCAAGGCCGGCACATCCTTCCTTAGATACAGGGCCCAAAACTGCTCACAATACTCCAAATGGGGCCTGATCAGAGCCTTATACAGCCTCAGAAGTACATCACTGGTCTTGTATTCTGGCCATCTTGACAAGAATGCTAAAATTGCAGTTGCCTTCTTAACTGCCGACTGAACCTGCACATTAACTTTAAGAGAATCGTGAACAAGGACTCCCAAGTCCCTTTGTGTTTCTGCTTTGCGAAGCATTTGCGCATTTAGAAAATAGTCTATGCCTAAATTCCTCCTTCCAAAGTGCATAACCTCACACTTTTCCACATTGTATTTCATTTGCCACTTCATTACCCACTCTCCTAGCTTGTCCAAGTCGTTCTGCAGCCCCCTTTCTTCCTCAATACTACCTGTCCTTCTAGTGATCTTTGTATCATCTGCAAACTGAGCAACATGCCTTCAGTAACTTCTGCCAGATCATCAATATATATTGTAAAACGTTGTGATCCCAGAACAGACCCCTGAGGCACATCACTAATCACTGGCTGCCATCCTGAAAAAGGCCGCGTTATCCCCACTCTCTGCCTGCTGCCAGTCAGCCAATCCTCTATAAATGCCAGGATCTTACCCTGAACACCATGGGCTCTTAACTTATTTAACAGTCTCCTATACAGCACCTTGTCAAAGACCTTCTGGAAATCTTAATAAATCACATCCACTGGTTCACCTTTGTCTAACTTCCTTGTTACCTCCTCAAAGAACTCTAACAGATTTGTCAGACATGACCTCCCTTTGACAAAGCCGTGCTGACTCAGTCCTATTTTACCATGCACTTCCAACTGCTTTGCGATCTCATCTTTATTAACAGACTCTAAAATCTTACCAATGACCGAAGTCAGGCTAACCGCTCTATAATTTTCTATCTTCTGCCTCCCTCCCTTCTTAAACAGTGGTGTTACATTAGCCACTTTCCAGTCCTCTGTGACCCTTCCTGCCTCCAGTGATTCCACAATTTCCTCAGCTATCCCTTTTGAAAAATGAAAATGAAAATTGCTTATTGTCACAAGTAGGCTTCAAATGAAGTTACTGTGAAAAGCCCCTAGTCGCCACATTCCGGCGCCTGTTCGGGGAGGCTGATACGGGATTCGGACCCTGGGGCGTAGTCCATCCGGTCCAGGTGATTCATCCACCTTCAGACCTTTCAGGTTCCCCAGAACCTTCTCCTTCGTAATGGCCACTGCACTCACCTCTGCCCCCTGATTCTCCTGGAGCTCTGGCATCCCACTGATGTCTTCCACCGTGAAGACTGATACAAAGTAACTATTCAGTGCATCTACCATTTCTTTGTTTCCTATTATTACTTCTCCAGCCACATTTCCTAGTCATCCAATGTCTATTTTTGCCTCTTTCCTTTTATATATTGAAAAAATCTCTTACTATCTTCCTTTATATTACTAGCTAGTTTGCACATACTTCATCTTCTCCCCCTTTATTGCTTTTTTGGTTGTCCTCTGCTCACTTTTAAAGGCTTACCAATCCTCTGGTTTCTCACTAATCCTCACCACTTTGTATGCTTTTTATTTAGCCTTTATGCTGTCCTTGACATCCCACGTCAGCCATGGATGCCTTGTCCTCCCCCTAGCATGTTTCCCCCTCCTTGGGATGAATTTCTGTTGTGCCTCCCAAATAACCCCCAAAAACTCCTGCCATTGCTGTTGCACTGTCTTCCCTGCTCGGCTCCTTTTCCAATCAACTCTGGCCAGCTCCTCCCTCATGTCTTTGTAGTTACCCTTATTTAATTTTAATACCGTTACATCTGATTGCAGCTTCTCCCTCTCAAACTGTAGGGTAAATTCTATCATATTGTGGTCACTGCTCCCTAAGCATTCCATCACCTTAAGTTCCCTAATCAAGTCTGCCTCATGACGCATCACCAAATCCAGAATTGCCTGTTCCCTAGTAGGCTCTGCCACAAGCTGCTCCAAAAAAACCATCTCTTAGCCATTCCACAAATTCCATTTCTTGGGATCCACTACCAACCTGATTTTCCCAGTCCACCTGCATATTGAAGTCCCCCATGATTATTGTAATGTTGCCTTTTTTTACATGCCGTTTCTATCTCCTGATTTATTTTCTGCCCCACATCCTGACTATTGCTAGGGGGCCTGTACATAACTCCCATCAGGGTCTTTTTACCTTTGCGATTCCTCAACCCACAGAGATTCTATGCCTTCTTATCCTATATCGCTCCTTGCTATCGATTTAACTTAATTCCTTACTGACAATGCAACCCCGCCCCTTTTGCCCATCTGCCTGTCCTTTCGCTAGGACATATTTAGATCCCAGCCCTAATCCCCTGGCAGCCACATCTCTGTGATGCCCACAACATCATACAAGCCAATTTCACTGTGCGCAACAAGCTAATTTACCTTGTCCCGTATACTGCGCGCATTTAGGTACAACACCCTCAATCCTGCATTGCCCACCTCCCTTTTCACACTTCCTCAATCACTGTACCCTGTACTGTGGCCTTTTTTTGATTTTTGACTATGGCTTCTCTGCCTTACACTTTCCCCCTTACTGCTTTTTGTTTCTGACCCCGTTTTACTTCCCTCCGACTTCCTGCATCGGTTCCCATCCCTCTGCCACATTACTTTAAACCTTCCCCAACAGCACTAGCAAACACCTCCCCCCCCCCAGAACATCGGTTCCAGCCCTGCTCAGGTGCAGACTGTCCAGTTCGTACTGGTCCCACCTCCCCCAGAACCAGTTCCAATGCCCCAGGAATTGAATCCCTCCCTCTTGCACCATTTCTCGAGCCACACATGCATCCTATCTATCCTGACATTCCTACTCTGACTAGCTCGTGGCACTGGTAGCAATCCTGAGATTACTACCTTTGAGGTCCTACTTTTTAGTTTAACTCTAACTCTCTAAATTCAGCTTGTAGGACCTCATCCCGTTTTGTACCTATATCGTTGGTGCCTATGTGCACCACAACAGCTGGCTGTTCACCGTCCCACCGCAGAATGTCCTGCATCCTTGACCCTTGCACCAGGGCAGCAGTATACCATCCTGGAATCTCGATTGTGTCCGCAGAACCGTCTGTCTATTCCCCTTACGATTGAGTCCCCTATCACTATAGCTCTGCCATCTTCTTCCTGCCCTCCTGCGCAGCAGAGTCAGCCACGGTGCCATGAACCTAGCTGCTGCTGCCTTCCCCTGGTGAGCCAACTCCCTCAACAGTATCCAAAGCGGTATACCTGTTTTGCAGGGAGATGACCGCAGGGGACACCTGGACTGCCATCCTACTCTTGCTCTGTCTTTTGGCCACCCATTTTCTATCTCCCTCAGTAATTTTCACCTGCGGTGTGACCAACTCGCTAAACGTGGTGTCCACGACGTCCTCAGCATCACGGATGCTCCAAAGTGAGTCCATCCGCAGCTCCAGAGCTGTCAAGCGGTCTAACAGGAGCTGCAGCTGGACACACTTCTTGCACGGGAAGGAGCCAGAGTCAGTGGAGGTGTCCCTGAGCTCCCACATTGCACACGAGGAGCATGACACGCGTCTGGGATCTCCTGCCATGTCTTAAACCTTAGGTTAACTTATACACCTACAATTACCGAAAACAAAAGAAAAATAAATAAATAAATAGACAAATGAAAAGAAAAACTACTTACCAGTCACCATCTCCCCACCCAGCTTCGAACTCCCACCTAACTTCAAATTCCCAAATTCATTCTTCGCTGTGCCTCACTCTGGCTGTGTCTTCTCTGGCTCACTGGGAGAACTCCAATATCTCTTTGCTGCAATCTCTCTCTCTCTCTCAACCTTCCCCAACCCAGAATCACATCGCCCCCGACACACTCTTCCCACAATCCAATGTCTCCCCTGGAATCTGTTCACAACAGGCCCCCCCCCCCCCCCCCCCCGCCCCCAACCCCTACGATCACTTTGATCACTCCCGTCCTCCCATTGTCCTCCCTACCTATGATCTCCAATCTACTCACTGCTGCAGACTGGCCCCTGTGGTCCCTTGCTGCTGCTGTACGCCGCAGGGACTTTTCCCGGGCATCCTCGCAACCCGCCAACTACCAAGATGGAAGCGGAATTTCAAAAAATTCTAATGAGTTCCTCCCAAACCTGTCTTTTCACTTTACTTCATTCCAAAGCCCATAATCCAGAAAGTGTTGACCTCTGATGCAAAGTGTCCAATGCGCAGTTTGCATTAATGTAATTTATCTTTCACATTCCAACAGGTACTTAAAATAAAGGTTAAGAGAAGAAGGCACCTTTGCAATTGTGTAAGAACATGTTCATGCTCTGTTTCCTTTACAAAAGTAATCACACAAACCTACAATGATAGTCTAATACTGGGCCCCGGAGAGCAGGCGATTCCACTCTTTGAATTGGCCTCAGGTGCATCTTGTGAAACTACAACTTGCATCTCAGCTTGCTTGAAGCTGTCATCAGTATGAATGCAGGCAGCATCTGCCAAAATACTGATTTAAATAATACCAACCTACTTTCATGCCCACCTGACCCATTTTGGCATCTGCTGCCAGCTTCAGTAAGTTTACTGACTTTGATAACTTCAGAGGGTTGTTTGTTAAACGCTTCAACAAGACACTGTGGAATAATTAACAGCGGTTTTGATTGTGCATTGATTTCTCTGGTATGCTTTGACAACATGTCTTACATGCAGCATTCCTTTTGTGTGGCAAAAATGAAAATAGAAGCCAAGGGTGCATGGTTCTGCCGCTCATTAGTTTCCTAATGCGGTTTGCCATGGAATTCTGCGACACTGACTTTTAGTTTTGGCTTCTCTAATCGTAGCCAGGCTGTCAGCGAGCTCGTTGAATGGAGGCTTGTCCCTTCAGGGAAGTAGAGGGGGTAAGAAATTGGAGGGCAAGTGAGCTCACGGGTGACATTGGCAGTGGGCGGAGAGTAGGTTGGTTGGCTGCTTACCCTCTCAGTCGGAAAGTGACGAGTGCTATCAGGGGGATTATTTACAGAATGAGGGAAAAGGAAAACCTCAGCAACATATTATTGATTTAGAAGTGTGCTTTTACTTCGTTTAAACACTAATTAAAAACCTTACCCACTCTAGATCATTTGTTTCTAAAAATAAAAATTCTTCCTCAGCTTTGCCTACTTCACTGTACAATCCTAAAATGGAAAGCCGTTCCATTTCTTCCCACAGTGCCTCATTTTATTTGGTGAGAAGTAAGTTGGAAGTAGCTTGTCAGTAAACATGTTCATAATGTGTGCAACGTTGGGTCTTCTGTAGGTACAGTTTAGGTTTAGTGAGGTCAGTCTTAAATTGTCTGACTCCTAGTTGAATAGAAATTGACTCTTATTTTTTACTGGAGGTGGGCAACATTGGCTGGAACAGCATTTATTGCCCATTCCTAATCGCCCTTGTTCAGAGAATCCTAGAATTGTAGAATCATAGAATTTACAGTGCAGAAGCCCATTCGGTCCATCGAGACTGCACCGACCATGCCTCCACCTATTCCCGTAACCCAGTAACCCCACCTCACCTTTTGGACACTAAGGGGAAATTTAGTGTGGCCAATCCACCTAGCCTACACATCTGTGGGAGGAAACCGGAGCACCCGAAGGAAACTCATGCAGACGTGGGGTGGAAGTTGCAAACCCCACACAGACAGTCTCCTGTGGCCGGAATTGAACCCGGGTCCCTGCTCACCACTATGCCACCCATATGTTTAAGAGTCAACCACATGTAGGCCAGACCAAGTGAGGACAGCAGGTTTCCCTCTCTGAAGGACATTATTGAACCAGATGGGTTTTTACAACAATCAATAATGGGTTAATGGACATCACCAGGTTTATTTTTATTGAATTCAAATTCCACCATCTGCCACGGTGGGATTCGAACCCAGGGCCCCAGAGCATTACCCTGGTTCTCTGGGTTTGTAGTCCAGTGATGATACCACTGCACCACCCCCTCCCCATTGCCCTATATCTAGTTGTACGACAGCAGTGGTGAATGAGAGCAGACCAATGTGATTTGAATTGGATACTTTTGCCCAGATGTTTCCTTCAAAAGGCAAACTAAGTTACCACAAAGTGAATAAAGGCCTGATCTGATTTATTAAGCTGCTGTATTCACACTGAAGTGAAAGAGCAGAATAATAATCATGATCAAATTTAATTAGTTCAGCCAATGCAACTTACCTTTACATGGCAAAACAAAATAAGGAACACATCATATCAGTCATTTTAATCCTAACTTGAATTTGACAAGAAGTCTTCGACCTATTTCTCCATCATATTTTACTTTCACGTTGCCTCAGTCATGACCCTCACAACTTTGAGAATTACTGAAAGGAGAATAATAGTTCCTTATAGGCTCTAAAAGACCCGGTTAACTGGTTTTAAAACACATTTAGTAAATTTGCTTTGCCTTTAAAACACATTAGGCAGGATTCTCCGACCCCCCGCCACGTTGGAGAATCCCCGAGGGGCGGCATGAATCCCACCCCGCTCCGACTCCAGCTGCTGTATTCTCCGGCGCCGGTATTTGGGCGGGGGCGGCAAATAGGCCACGTCAGTCGTTGGCCGTTGGCAATTCTCCGGGCCCCGATGGGCCGAGCGGCCATCGGTTTATGGCCAGTCCCACCGGCATGGATTGGACATGGTCCCACATGGCGGGACCTGGCTGGTCGGCTGGCTGGTGCGGTCCTTGGGGGGGGGGGGGGGGGCGCGGGGGGATCCGGCCCTGGGGGGGCCCCCACGGTGGTCTGACCCGCGATCGGAGCCCACCGATCTGCAGGCGGGCCTGTGCCGTGGGGGCATTCCTTCCTTCCGCGCCGGCCTCTGTAGGGCTCCGGCATGTCCAGCGCGGAGAAGACATCCCCCTGCGCATGCGCTAGAATACGCCAGTCGGTCTGCGCATGTGCGAACTCGCGCCGGCCATTTGGTGCCGGTTGGCACGGCGCCAACCCCTCCGCCGCAGGCCTAGCCCCGGGAAGCGCGGAGGATTCCACAGCTTCCGATCGGTCCGACGCCGGAGTGGTCCACGCCGTGTTTTACGCTGGCGTCGGGCCATTGCGGGGATTCAGGAGAATCCCGGCCATTGATTTTGAAAGCGGCCGCAACTCAGATACCATGGACGGGATTCTCCGTTTTGCCGGCTGGTCTGTGGCCATGCCTTCGGGAACTCCCTGGACTGCTGGCAAAATGTAGAATCCCGCCGGTGGAGAATTCAGCCCCACATGGATCTGGGCATGCCTGGTGAATAGCAGGAGAGGGCAAAATCAAGATTTGGCCCAGGCAGGAACCATTTTACGATTCACCTGGTCCACTCCCGATGGCGAGTTCCGGATCACATCAATAAATGGCGAGAATATTATTAACCATCATTTGCAATCATTTAAATCTCATTGACGAGTTTGAATTTGAACGCAGGAAATTACCCGACTCCCAGCAGAAAATCACGCAGGTGTTGTTTAGTACTTCTTTTCAAAAATGTGAAGCTGGCGCAATGGCTACTGAGGGGAAGTGAGGAGGTGAGTAGCCATTTCCATTTTCCCACATGCAGCGCAAGGGCATCGAAGCTGCTGCCCCTGTGCTCGGGGAAGGGCAGGAAGGTGAGCTTGGTCGGGAGTAAGGAACATTTTAGGTGGGGGGTTGCCCCCTGGGCTTGGGGGGGGGGGGGAAGGTTGATGGGCTTTGTGTCTGTGAGGCCTTCAAGCTATGTTTAAATATTGTAGAGACCCATTACAGTGGCAACCACAGCTGCAGCCTGTTTGTGCGACCAGACTCTCCCAGGACAGAGCCTTGCTGCGGCTTCTCTCGTGAAAGTCAAGTTCACTCCCTTTGACTGTGAGCAGCCTCTAGCTTCACAGCTGAAGTCTATTTCAAATGAGCAATTAACCTTGTCAGTTGTGAGAGCCATTTCTGCGCCGGCGCATGCGCGCGGTGGCTGTTTCTGCGTCGACGCCACGCAAAATGGCGGAGCCCGACAGCAGGCCTGCATGGAAGGAGGTAGGGAATTTTGCCGGTCGACCGCGGAGAATTACCGTGGGGGCCTCTTTCAATGGCCCCCGATTGGTGCCACGTTGACCGCGCGGGCGCGACTGCCGCTGATTCTCCAGTCGCTGGAGAATCGCGCCCCTGTCTCGGAGTGGCGTGGCGGGAATTTTCCACGTTGCCGGCTCGGAGAATCCCAGCCCCGAACTTTCAAGTGCCTCCTCAGAGGTGCCATGTATCAGAGGATGATTAGTGCATTGCATGTCCAGCAATCTTTTGATGCCTGGACAAGCCTGAACTCAAGGGGCCTCAGCACCATCGAGGCAGCTGACAACAATCAAATAGTGAAGAGCTGGGCTTCACCACTGAGGGTCCTCTCAAGGTCAAAGGGTAAGTGTGTGGATGAGTGGATGACAGCCGAGCACGGCCTCCCTAATGTTCCTGGAAGAGGTCTGGGCTCTAGGGGTCCCTAACTTGGCCAGTGGTGAGTGTGCAGAGCGAGATTTTCCAGCACAACTGGCTCGCTGGATGGCACTCTGAGAGAAGGCTGGACAGTCATGGTAAGAGTGGGGAGCCCTAGGGAATTTGAGGGTCCCAGGATGGAATCCCGAACTGATTGTCAGTCTCACTCTTTTTCCAATTCCTCCCAGGTACAACAATGTTTGCAGGCGTTGATACCATGGAGGCTGCCCTCATGTTGGTTTTGGCAGCCGAGGTGGGCAGACGCGTAGAAGGCAACAGTGACAACGCAGGTTGGAGTTGGTACCCCATGTGCATGGGGCCACTGCACACCCTGAAGACCCAGTCGCCCATCAGGTTGAAGAGGAACCCAGAAAGGGAGGCCAGCAATGGCCCAAGTTGTACAGACGTTGTTTGTCTTTCTATGAGCTGACGTATACCATGTGGCGCAAAAGACTGCATCTCAACAGAGAGACAGTGCGGCACCTGTGCCACATTCTTGCAGACATGGCAGCTTATGAGGAGGAGGTCACTCACTCCCATGGCCATGAAGGGTCACTGCAGGCCTAAACCAGGCCATTCCAGGGCTTGAGCGCCGACCTGTGCGGCATATCCTAAACCCACAAGTGCATCCAAGAGGTGAAGTACTCTCCGTATGCCCGGTCATCAGACTATATCACCTTGGAGCTGGACCAGGTCCATCAAGATGCCGACTGCAGGATTTACTGCCATTGCCGGGATGCCCCAGGTCCAGGAGGCGATCGATGACACTCATTTTGCCCTGTGAGCATCAGGGAGTGTCCAATATTAACAGGGAGGAATTCCACTCCCCAAATGTTCAGATTGTGTGTGACCACCGCCTCTGAATCATGCACGTGTGCCCACAACCCTGGGAGCATGCATGACAGCTACATCCTGAGGTGCTCGGAGATCCCCTGTGTCTTTGTGGATCACCTGAAGGTGACGGGTTGGCTCGTGGGGGACAAGGGATACCCACTAAGGCTGATTACGACAGTGCGGAAGCCTGAGACATATACAGAGACCTGTTCTAATGAGGCCCACATTGCTGCCCTTGTTCTTGCTGAGTGTACTGCTCAAGATGTGCTTCCAATGCCTTGACTGCTCTGGAGGTGCCTGGCAGTACACCCCCCAGAGGGTCTCCTGCTTTGTGATGGTCTGCTGTGCCCTCCACAATCTGGCACAGCAGCGGGATGACATACTGGCTGCGGAGGAGGAGGAGGAGGAAGTGGCGCAGGAGTGACCTCAACTGCTGAGAGGATGAAGAGGATCAGGCGGTCCAGGAAATGCTGGAGGACGAGCCCGATGAGGACCCAGAGGATGGAGGACAGGCAGCGGCTGCAAAGATGAATGTGACAGAGGCTTCACATGTACGAACTGTGACATGTTTTCATAGTGAACATTTCACTGACAGATTTCCATTCCCCCCAGCTACAGATGGTGACAACCCCCACCCCCTCCCGTGCTCCTCACTCTTCTTGATTTTTCATGGTCTAGTGCTACATCTAGGTATGTCCCCGGGATGCACATAAAAGTTTGAGGCAGCTTGCTGCTTTCTGTGCTCTGTGGCCTTTGATGCCCTTGGTGGACATCTTCTGTAGACCCAGGAGCCGTAGGGTATTGGCCGGCTTACCGGTGTTACTGGCTTCACCGTGCCATCCTGTTCTGCCTGTTGCCGGTTCCAGGAGGGGCATTCAGAAGAAATAGAGACTGCCGCAGTCTCCCTGCTGGCAGGCTTGGGTTGGCCTCTACGCCTCCTTCTCCCTGTAGGTGCTCAAACGGCCCTGGAGGACTCTGTGGGATTGAGGGGCAGCTGGAATGAGCTCCAGAGGCCTCTGAGTCATCTGGTGCTGCCAGTCTTGGAGGCTCCTCATTGTCTTCACCACGGTGTCAACACCCTCAGTGATGCTCCTCAATGACTGAGCCATGCTCTGCAGTGCATCAGCAATGTCCACCTGCACCTGCGATAGGCCCTCAGCGATTGGGAGATGATTTCAAGGCTCTCAGCCATGGCTGTCACAGACTGAGCCATGCCTTGGACACCACCACTCAAGATGCAGACATCGTGCTCTAGATTTTCCACTGCGATTGCCATTGCAGCAGTATTGGGCACAGTGCCACGCATTGTCAGCGCCATATCCTGCGCCTGCATACTTTGAGACTCCGTCAATTGGCCTAACAGTCTCTGGAAAGTCATTGACACCCCCTCCTGAATCTCACAACTGTGTCCTATCATCTGCATCAGCCCTGCAGAAACCTTGTCCAGAGACTCGGCATCTGGCTGGGGCCCAGCTGTGTCCTGGGATCCAGCAGACCTCTGACTGCTATCTCCCTTGAATGTTCCTGCCTCCACTAGATGTGCATGAGCAACTTTCTGGTTCTCACCAGATTGTGCACCAGAAGCCTGTCCACTAATGTCACCCACCGAGGTGTGTGTCTCTGCGCTGGAAGGTGGAGGTAACAGCCGTCGCACATCCCCGGGGGACTCCTTAGAGCTCTCCTCCGAGGTGGTGTCTTGGGTGGCAAGGGGGGGTTTGACTCTGGATGCCCGGCCTTATCAGATGATTAAATTGTGAGACAATGGACATGGCGTCAGTAGAGGGAAATGTTGCAACACCTTGGGCGAGGGCATGGTCAATTGACCTGGAGTTGCAACACAATTGAATTAACAAATAATTCTTAGAAAAATACCAAAGTCTTTGGCCCTCGGCTGCCCAATAATTACAGTCACCAGGTTTGTAAATTTAAACACAATTTCTTTTTATGAATAACAAGAACTATAATGAAATATGCACCAAATCCAACTGATTAAGTATTATCTTATTCCTAATCCCCCACTTTAATTTGACTCCACCCTCTGTACACACACACACACAAGACAACAAACACAGAGGGGAAAGAGAGGTGAAATAATGAGTAAAAGTAAAAGATAAGAGGCTGGTTACTCCACCGGCAGGATGCTCCATTTTTCCGGCAGCCTGGGGGTTTCCTGAGGGCCTGGGGCTGCCTCACAATGGGAAACCCCATTGATCAGCCGGCATAATGGAGCATCCTGCCGGCGGGGTGAAACAGAAATGTGGCGCGGAGTGGCGGAGAATCCAGCCCTCTGCTTCAGATAGTTGTTATTAGCACACTTTCCTTCAAAGCAGGTTTTCAGAGTGACATTTTTGTTTTAGATGTAATGGTTTCACTGTCGATTCATTCAGGTCTCTGTAGTGTCAGAAATGCACAATGACAGGGAGAGAGGAGGTCCTTTCCCCTGAGCGTCCAGGATTTATAAACATTGCAGTTAGGATCAATGGAGGATACCTCTGATGCATTGAAGGGAAAGATAAGTAAATACATATCCTGGCAGCTGTATTTAAATCATTAAGCTGCCAATCAAAGCCAAGTTAAAGGTATTGCACGTGAAATTTAATGAACGCTTAGCATTTCTAAGAATCTCAGGGGATTTCAAGACTTTTCAAGTGTTATGGGTTTTCTAGGGAGGCTCTGACACTTCAGGAAGCAGGTGGACTGCAGAAGGATTTGGACAGTCTAGGAGAGTGGGCAAAGAAATGGCAGATGAAATACAATTTGGAAAATTGAGTGGTTATGCACTTTGGAAGGAAGAATGGAGGCAGAGGCTATTTTTTAAATGGGGAAACGCTTAGGAAATCAGAAGTACAAAGGGACTTGGGAGTCCTTGTTCAAGATTCTCTTTTTTTAAAAAAAAATAATTTTTATTGAGAAATTTTGATTTTATACAACATTGACGCACCTTAGTAAAATACCGAAAATAACAATAATATTAACAATCATATACATTCGCCCCATCCCCATGAACAACCCAGCATTTTAACAACAACGCATATTAACACACTATAAAGTTACAGAATAAACACTACAATAATGCACCCCCCCCCCCCCCCCCCCCCCCCCGGGTTGCTGCTGCTATTGACCCAGTTACCTATCTCTGAGCCAGGAAGTCCAAAAAAGGCTGCCATCGTTTATAGAACCCTTGTATTGATCCTCTCAGGGCAAATTTGATCTTTTCCAATTTTATAAATCCCGCCATGTCACTGATCCAGGTCTCCACACTTGGGGGCCTTGCATCCTTCCATTGTAACAGAATCCTTCGACGGGCTACTAGGGACGCAAAGGCCAGGACACCGGCCTCTTTCGCCTCCTGCACTCCCGGCTCTACCGCAACTCCAAAAATCGCGAGTCCCCACCCTGGTTTGACCCTGGATCCAACCACCTTCGACACCGTCCCCGCCACCCCCTTCCAGAATTCTTCCAGTGCTGGGCATGCCCAGAACATATGGGCGTGGTTCGCAGGACTCCCCGAACATCTGGTGCACCTGTCCTCACCCCCGAAGAACCTACTCATCCTAGTCCCGGACATGTGGGCCCGGTGCAGCACCTTAAATTGGATGAGACTAAGCCTCGCACATGAAGAGGAAGAGTTGACTCTCTCCAAGGCATCCGCCCAAGTCCCGTCCTCTATCTGCTCCCCGAGTTCCTCCTCCCATTTAGCCTTCAGCTCCTCCACTGACGACTCCTCCACCTCCTGCATTACCTTATAGATGTCAGACACCTTCCCCTCTCCTACCCACACCCCCGAAAGCACTCTGTCCATCGCCCCCTGTGAGGGCAGCAAAGGGAATCCCTCTACCTGTCGCCTAGCAAACGCCTTTACCTGCAGGTATCTGAACATGTTCCCCTGGGGAAGGCCAAATTTATCTTCCAGTTCCCCCAGGCCCGCAAACCTCCCGCCAATAAACAGGTCCCTCAATTTGCTGATGCCCGCCCTTTGCCACCCCCTGAATCCCCCATCCGTGTTCCCCGGGATGAACCGATGGTTGCCACCCAGTGGAGCCTCCATCGAGCTCCCTGTTTCCCCCCGATGCCGTCTCCATTGTTCCCAGATTCTTAGGGTTGCCGCCACCACCGGGCTCGTGGTAAACCTCTTAGGGGAGAGCGGCAACGGTGCCGTTACCATGGCACCCAGGCTCGTACCTCTACATGACGCCATCTCCATTCTTTTCCACGCCGCCCCTCCCCCCTCCATCACCCATTTACGCACCATTGACACATTGGCTGCCCAATAGTACCCCAGAAGGTTGGGCAGTGCCAGCCCACCTCCATCCCTTCCTCGCTCCAGGAACACCCTCCTCACTCTCGGAGTCCCATGTGCCCACACAAAACTCAGAATACTGCTAGTCACTCTCCTAAAGAAGGCCCTGGGGATAAATATGGGCAGGCACTGAAAAAGGAACAAGAACCTTGGAAGCACTGTCATTTTGACGGACTGCACCCTCCCCGCCAACGACAATGGCAGCATGTCCCACCTCCTGAACTCCTCCTCCATCTGATCTACCAGCCTGGTAAAGTTATGCTTGTGGAGAGTCCCCCAGTCCCTGGCCACTTGCACCCCCAGGTACCTAAAGCTCTCCCCTGCCCGCCTAAGCGGGAGCCTACCAATTCCTTCCTCCTGGTCTCCAGGGTGCACCACAAACACCTCGCTCTTGCCTAAGTTTAATTTATAACCTGAGAAGGTCCCAAACTCGGCTAGTAACTCCATCACTCCCGGCATCCCTCCCACCGAGTCCGCCACATACAGTAACAGGTCGTCGGCATACAACCACACCCTATGTTCCTCTCCATCTCGCACCAAGCCTCTCCACCTCTCTGAATCTCTCAATGCCATCGCCAGCGGCTCGATTGCCAGTGCAAACAACAAGGGGGACAAGGGGCAACCCTGCCTGGTCCCTCAGTAAAGCCGGAAGTACTCCGACCTCCTCCTATTCGTAGCCACGCACGCCATCGGGGCCTCATATAACAGCCTTACCCATCTAATGAACCCTTCACCAAATACAAACCTCCCCAACACCTCCCATAGGTACCCCCACTCCACTCTATCGAAGGCCTTCTCCGCATCCAGTGCCACCACTATCTCTGCCTCCCCCTCAATCGCCGGCATCATAATGACATTCAGCAATCTCCGCACATTCGTGTTCAGCTGCCTTCCCTTCACAAAACCTGTCTGGTCCTCGTGCACAACCCCTGGCACACAGTCCTCTATCCTGGTGGCCAGGATTTTTGCCAGCACCTTAGCGTCCACGTTGAGGAGAGATATGGGCCTGTATGAACCACACTGCTGGGGGTCCTTGTCCTTCTTTAAAATTAACGAGATCAGCGCCCGTGACATAGTCGGGGGCAAAGTCCCCCCCTCCCACGCTTCATTGAGTGTTCGCACCAGCAAGGGGCCCACTAGATCCACAAACTTTTTATAAAATTCCACCGGGAACCCATCCGGCCCCGGTGCCTTCCCTGACTGCATCTGCCCGATCCCCTTAACTAGCTCCTCCAGCTCAATCGGCGCACCCAACCCCTCCACCTTCTCCTCCTGCACCTTCGGGAAAGAAAGCCCGTCAAGGAACCTCTCCATTCCCCTCCTCTCCCCTGTTGGCAACGACCGGTACAGTTCCCCGTAAAAATCCTTGAAGACCTCATTCACCTCTACCCCCTTCCGCACCACATTCCCACTCTTGTCTCTCACTCCAGCAATCTCCTTAGCCGCATCCCGCTTACGCAGCTGATGAGCCAGCATCCTACTCGCCTTTTCACCATGTTCGTACACTGCCCCTTGTGCCTTCCTCCACTGTGCCTCCGCCTTTCTAGTGGTCAGCAAATCAAATTTAGCCTGCAGGCTGCGCCTCTCCCCCAACAGTCCCTCCTCTGGTGCCTCTGCATACGTCCTGTCCACCTCCAGCATCTTTCCCACCAGTCTATCCCTCTCATTCCTTTCGCTCCTCTCCCTGTGTGCCCGGATGGATATCAGCTCCCCACGAATTACTGCCTTCAGGGCTTCCCAGACCATCCCCACCTGAACATCCCCCGTATCATTCACCTCAAGGTACCCCTCAATACTTGCCCGGACCCTCCTACACACCTCCTCCTCCGCCAACAACCCCACATCCAACCGCCACAACGGACGTTGGTCTCGCACCTCTCCCATCTCCAACTCTATCCAATGCGGAGCGTGGTCGGAGATTGCAATGGCCGAATACTCGGCCTCCTCCACTCTCGGAATCAGTCCCCTACTCACCACGAAGAAATCTATCCGAGAGTAGACCCTATGTACGTGGGAGAAGAAAGAGTACTCGCGTGCCCTCGGCCTTACAAACCTCCATGGATCCACCCCACCCATCTGGTCCATAAACCCTCTCAGTACCTTGGCCGCCGCCGGCCTCCTACCCGTCCTAGAGCTGGACCGATCCAGTGAAGGATCCAACACCGTATTAAAGTCCCCCCCCTATGATCAGACCTCCCGCCTCCAGATCCGGGATCCGTCCCAACATACGCCTCATAAAGCCCGCATCGTCCCAATTTGGGGCATACACACTAGCCAGTACCACCTTCTCTCCTTGTAGCCTGCCCCTAACCATCACATACCTACCCCCCTTATCTGCCACCACCTCCGATGCCTCAAACAACACATTTCTCCCCACCAGAATCGCCACTCCCCGGTTCCTCACATCCAACCCCGAGTGGAAAACCTGCCCCACCCATCCCTTCCTCAGGCGGACCTGGTCCGCCACCCTCAGGTGGGTCTCCTGAAGCATTGCCACATCCGCCTTTAGCCCCTTCAGGTGAGCCAGTACCCTCGACCGCTTCACCGGCCCATTCAACCCTCTCACATTCCAGGTGACCAACCGGATAAGAGGGAGTCCCGCCCCCCCCTCCCCCGTCGGCTAGCCATAGCCCGTTGACTGCCCGCCCCAGGCCAGCACCCCCTGCTCGACCCCGTCCCCATAGCGACAACCCCTCACCTCTGTCCCCCCAGCCCCCACCAGCTCCTTCTTGACCCTACCAGCAGCAACCCGGTATTCCCCTTTCCCCCCCTCCCTTCCCCCCCAGGCTAGGAACCCTCCCAGCCGCGAACCGTCCTCCATTGTACTTCCGTGGGTCAGCTAACTTCTGCTGACCCCGGAAACTCCCGCCAATAGCCCGACCCCTCCCGAAGTGGGATCATCCCCCAATCTATCCCTCCTCCTGGCACCGCTCCAGCACGGGGAAGAACCAGTTAAGGCCCCGCCTCCCCCGTCACCATCTCCACCCCCCAGCCCCGCAGCATGGGAAACCAGAGGAAAGCCCGCGCTTTTGCACTGCCCCACCACACCCTTCTGACGCAGCTCCCAAATATCAGCCCCACTCCATACCCCCACTCCGGCATAGAATACAACATACCCCCCCGACCCTTCCCTCAAGATACACAGCCCAGACAATGTCCCACAGCACAAAAACAAAAACATAGCAGAACAACCCCTCCGTAAATAACCCTATCAAAATTGCAAAAGTACTAAAACAAGAAGAAAACAACAGAAGAAAAAGAGAACACAGCAACAGCAGAATCCAGCACTAATATCTTACAGCCGACCTCGCAACCCCCAACCCCTAGTTCAAGTCCAGTTTCTCCGTCCGCACGAAGGCCCACGCCTCCTCCGGGGAATCGAAATAATGGTGCCGATCCAAATAAGTTACCCACAGGCGCGCGGGCGGCAACATTCCGAACTTTATCTTTTTTCTATAAAGCACCTCTTTCGTCCGATTAAATCCGGACCGCCGCTTAGCCACCTCCGCACTCCAGTCCTGGTAGATCCGCACTACCCCATTCTCCCAATTGCTGCTCTTCACCTTCTTGGCCCAGCGCAGCACGCACTCCCGATCACTGAACCGGTGGAACCTCACCAGCACCGCACGCGGGGGTTCATCTTCCTTGGGCCTCCTGGCCAGCATCCTGTGCGCTCCCTCCAGCTCCAAGGGCAGATGGAGAGATCCGGCCCCCACTAGCGAATTCAGCATTACAGCCACATAGGCTGTCAGGTCCGATCCCTCCAGCCCCTCTGCAAGGCCCAAGATCCGCAGGTTTTTCCGCCTCATGCGGTGATCCAGCTCCTCAAAGCGTTCCTGCCACTTCTTGTGGAGTGCTTCGTGCCCCTCCACCTTACTCACGAGGACCACGGCCTCCTCCTCTCATACAATGGCCTGCGTCTGCAACTTCTTGATGGCAGCACCCTGGGTGGACTGAATCTCTGACAGCCTTCTGTTCGTTTCCTGCAGAGAGCTCAGTACTTCATCCTTGAATTCTTTAAAGCAGCGCAGGAGATCAGTTTGTTGTTCCTGGGCCCAGAGTCTCCATTCCTCTGGAGCTCTGTCGGTGGCCATCTTGGATCCCTTCCCCCGTTTTTTCTGAGGAGCTGCTGCTGTTTTTTCCCCCTTTCCACTCCGAGTTCGAGTCATGGACTGCAGGGAAAGTCGTTCAGCACACCTTCCCCCACCGGGAGACGTCGAAAAATTTCCGTTTTGGGCTCTCAAAAGAGCCGAAAAATCTCTTTAAAACGGGAGCTTCCAAATGTGTGGCTTACTGATCCATCACAGCCACCGGAACGTTCAAGATTCTCTTAAGGATAACGTGCAGGTTCAGTCGGCAGTTAGGAAAGCAAATGCAATGTCAGCATTGATGTCGAGAGGGTGAGAATACAAGACCAGAGATGTACTTCTGAGGCTATTCAAGGCTCTGGTCAGACCCTATTTAGAGTATTGTGAGCAGTTTTGGGTCCCGTATCTAAGGAAGGATGTGCTGGTCTTGGAAAGGGTTCAGAGGAGGTTAACACGAATGATCCCTGGAATGAAGATCTTGTTGTATGAGAACGGATGAGGAATCTGGGTCTGTACCCATTGGAGTTTAGAAGGATGAGGGGGGTCTTATTGAAACTTACAGGATACTGCGAGGCCTGGAGAGAGTGGACGTGGAGAGGATGTTTCCACTTGCAGGAAAAAGTAGAAGCGGAGGACACAACCTCAGACTAAAGGGATGATCGTTCAAAATAGAGACAAGGAGGAATTTCTTCAGCCAGAGGGTGGTGAATCTGTGGAACTCTTTGCCACAGAAGGTTGTGGAGACCAAATCACTGAGTGTCGTTGAGACAGAGATAGATAGGTTCTTGATTAATAAGGGGATCAGGGGTTATGGGGAGAAAGCAGGAGAATGGGCACGAGAAAAATATCAGCCATGATTGAATGGCAGAGCAGACTCGATGGGCCAAGTGGCCTAATTCTGCTCCTCTGTCTTATGGTCTTATGGCAGGTGCACATAGACTCCGCAATGGAGAATCCAAACCTACAATCAGCACAGACTACAGTAGTTTAAGAAGGTGGTTCACCACAATCTTTTCATTAGAGCTGGGCAATAAAAGTTGGCCTTGCCAGTGATGTCCACATCCTGTAATTTAATATAAACAACACAATGACAGTCCTGAGAGAAAAAAAAGAAAGGCTTGCATTTATATAACGCCTTTTTTGAGGATCACATATCTCAAAGTGCTTTGCAGTACACTTTATGCGTAGCAAGGCTCCAGAGAGTGGCACGTTGGCACAGTGGTTAGCACTGCTGCTTCATGGCACCAAGGACCTAGGGTTGATCCCGGGCCCGGAACACTATCCGTGTAGAATTTGCACATTCTCTAAGTGTCAGTGTGGGTCTCACCTCCACAACACAAAGATATGCAGGGTTGGTGGCCGCTAAAATGCCCCTTAATCGGAAAAAAACATGAATCTGAATTTTAAAAAAAGACTCCACCGATGCAATATGACGATGACCAGATAATCTGTTTTGATTGAGGGTGAAATATTCACCAGGGCACCAGGGATAGTTTCCCTGTTCTTCAAAATCGTGCCACAAGATCTTTTAAGCTTACTTCAGAAGGTTGTATGGGGGCCTTGGTTTAATGTCTCCTCCAGACCATGGCACCTCGGCCAGCACAGCACTCATTCAGAGTGTCAACCTTGACCTTTGTGTATCAGTCCGGGAGTGGATTCGAACCCACAATATTTTGGCTGTGGGCCACAGCTGCTTCAGGCAGGATCCAATTAACAGTGTGCAGTTGGAGCTGTATTTCGAAATATGCAGCATTTGATCTCTTGAAATATTTCTCAAATAATTGGACATATTTGTAAATATTAGATGAGAAGCGGCTGGTGGATTCAACCCATCAATCTTAGCTGTCAGAGCCCTAGATTCTGCTCAATAAGCACACGCTTGTGTTCATTTTCTTTTAATTCTTTGATACTGAATTTACTACCAACCGTTCTCATCATGCAGAACCTTAACAGCTACTGAAGTCCATTTGTCACCTCGGAATAATTTCCACCTCTTGTTCTAATGTATTGCATTCTTTCCCCCCACACACACACGCACGCAACAACTTAATTTCACAAATAAATTCTTTTTTTTTATAAAATAAAATCTCTGGCGACAGGGCATTACTTTACACTTTTATACTTTGGTTCAGGCAAAATAAATAATTTGATGTCTGGATAAAGTTGCAGCGCATTGGGATTTAACGTCTAGGAGGAAGCTATGCGACTGAGCGATGGCATGCATTGAGGAGTTATAAAAAATAAAACAGCAAAACGATTCTAGTGTTACATGATTGATTATTCACATCTAAAGCCTGTCTGTTCGAGTATGTTGCCTTTCCATTAAAACGTTTCTGTGAAATGAGAAAGACAGCTATTCCAGGCATGAACCACGCACACCGCACTGCTCAAGGGATCAAGTGTGAAAGGCAGCCACGAGCAAACTTGGGCTTATTTGTTTGCACCTATTGTATCATCTTAATTTTGGGTGGGTCTTACTTGGGCTTTGTTCAGATTCAAGCATTTGTTTTCGCATTCTTCCTAAGATCTGGTCGATTTTCCCTCTTGAGCATTCAAGAAGGCAGCTCGCCAACCCCTCCTCAAGGCCGTTTAAGGATGGACACTAAATGCTGGCTTAGCCAGCGATGCCCACATCCCACGAGTGAATAAAATGAAAGAAATATTTTGCCTCCCATCACTGAACCCTTCTCCTGCTGGAAGATTGGAGCAGCTGGTCAAACTGGGAGTTTGGGAACTGGAGCAAGGCTATGGCAGATAGTGCTGACATTTGGAATTGGCGACGTAATCCACAGTTTCTGAGGAAAATCATTTTGAAAAAGACTTATGGACAGACTGGTGAAGCTGAGAATGTTCTCCTTTGAGAGGAGAAGATGAAGAGGATATTTGATAGAGGGGTCTGGGCAGAGTAGATTGGGAGATACTAGTTGGTGTTGCCAGACGGGCCAAGAACCAGGAGATACTAGTTGAGGGTGATTGGCAGAAAAGCCGAGGTGTGAGGAAAGCTTGAGGAGAAGCTAATTTTACACAGCCTTGATTTAAAATTCTCATCCTTGCTTTCAAATCCCTCCATGTCCTCGTCCCTACAAAATTCTGTGATATTAGCGCTCCTCTAATTCTGGTCCCTTGAGCATCCTCGGTTTTAGTTGCTCCACCATTAGTGGCTGTGCCTTCAGTAGTCTGGGCCCTGAGCTCCGAATTCCTTCCATAAACCTCTCTTCCTCTCTAGATCACTGTCCCTCCTTGAGACTTGTCCTAAAAAACCCTTTGCTCAAAACTTTTGGTCATCTGCCCTAAAATTTTCTTTTTTGACTCAGTGCTATATTTTGTTTTATAATGTACCTTTGTGGCACCTTGGCATGTTTTATTTTGTTACTTATAAATATGAGTTCCTGTTTCTTAGGTGCTGCAGGCTAGCTTGAACTTGTGTGAGCGTCTCCCGATTTTGCATTCCTCTACTCAGGCATCTAGCACTCAACTGCACATTTAGCGTTATTGCAGGCTACAACCACTTAATTGAGCAGGCAGCATGATGTTTTAGAAGCAATACGTGACCCCTGCCCCTGTTTTCAAGTCATAGCCACCCTGAAGGAAAATCTTTGTAACTTACTGAAATCCAAGGGAGATCCATGATCACGAATAAACTTTTCAGAAAGACAAAACTGAACTTCAGTACACTGGCAACAATTTGGCATTTTCCATAGAGAATTCATTCAAATGCAACTTTGCATAGTTTCCCTGATGTTAACTATTGTCCTTTGCTGAGTCTACACCATACCAGAATACCCTTTCCCCTTAGCCCCTTAGTGTCTAATGCTTAGGTGGGTTTATGGGAAGTAGCCCTAAGCAGGGTGCTCGTTCAAAGGGTTGATGCAGTCTCGATGGGCTGAATGGCCTCTTTCTGCACAGTAGGAAGGCTATGATTCTATGAACACCCTATGACTCAAACCAGTACGGACTAATGACAGAACACTTTTGAGAGATAGAGAAAAGGTCAACTTTCGATGGAGAGAATGCTTCAAATAACTCCTCAACTGTGATAAAATTGTAGGTGAGGATGTATTCTAGGAAATTCCCCAACTCCGCCTCAAAGATGATCATGGACTCCCACCAAGCATGGATGAAGTTGAAGCCACTATTAAGCACATGAAGAATGGAAAAGTGGCAGGAGTGAGCGGGATTCCAACAGATATTTTCAAACTTGGAGGAGAAGTTTGTCCATCAGCTGTTCCTGAAAATCTGGGACAGAGAAGATATCCCTGCTGACCTCAGGGATACTACCATTACCATCATCTTCAAGAAAGGAGACAAAGCAGACTGTGGGAACTACTGAGTAATCTCCCTAACTTCCATAGCCGGGAAGATCTTTGCCCGAATCCTCGTCAGTTGTCTTCTCCCAGTCTCGAAAGAAATCCTTCCGGAAAGCCAGCGTGGCTTCTGACCAAACCGTGGGATACTGGACATGATTTTCACTTCTCAACCACTTCAAGAGAAATGCCAGGAGTAACATCAGCCACTCTACACAGCGTTCATCGATCTGACCAAGGCTTTCGACTCAGTCAATCTGCAAGTGCTATGGAAGCCCCTGTTAAACGCTAGCCATCCCAGAGAAACATCCTCAGCCTCCTCCATGAAAAGATCTCGGCGACACTCTTCACCGACGGAAATAAGACAGAAACCTTCAAGGTCACGATTGCAGTCAAGCAGGGATGCGTCTCTGCCTCCACCCTTTTTTTCCATTTGCATCGTCACCATCCTTCACCTTGTCAAGAACAAGCTTCCCAGTGGAGTGGACATCGTCTACCGGATGGACAAAAAACTTTTCAACCTCAACCCATTGAAATCAAAAAGAAAAATGACGCTGTCATTTCGTGGAGCTTCAGTATGTGGATGATAACGTCACCTCTGCTCTCTCAGAACAGAATCCTCAAGTGTTGTTGATGCCTTCGTGGAAGCATACCAAAGGATTGGTCTCAGCCTCAACCGAAAGAAGATCGAGTCCTTTACCAACCATCACTGGGCAGGATTCGGTCTCTGTGCTCTGAAAGCTAGTGATTCCAAACAAACCTGTCGGACTTTAACCTGGTGTTGTGAGACTTCTTACTGTGTCCATCTAGATCAAGAGAGCAACCCTCCCAAATGTGCAACATTTCTCCTATCTGGGAGCCACATTTCATCGAAGGCTAACATTGATACGGAGGTCAAACATCATATCCAATCTGCAAGGGTTGCCTTTGGATGCCTAAGGAAGATAATCTTCGATGACCATGATATCCGTGCTGATACCAAGATCCTCATGTACAAGACAGTCATCCTTCAAGCATTTCTATATGGCTTAGAAACCTGGACCACATACAGATGCCATCTCAAGGCCCTGGAGAGGTACCATCAGTGCTGTCTGAAATTGAAACATTGAAAATAGGAGCAGGAGGCCATGCGGCCCTTCAACCCTGCTGCACCATTCATTATGATCATGGCTGATCATCCAACTCAACAGCTTAATCCCGCTTTCCCCCCATATCCTTCGCTCCCCTTCGCCCAAAGCGCTTTATCTAACTGCATTTAGAAAGCATACAGGGCGGGATTCTCTGTTTTTGAGACTAAGTGTTGACACCGACTCAGAATTCGTGGACTTTCACAACAAAACTGGCACTGCACCTGGACCGATTCAACTACTGTTGAGTGGCTAGCATCGGCGCCAAGTGGAACACAATCGATTCTGAAGGATTCGCCGGTTTCGCGATTGACACTCAGGAGGCTGACAAGCTGCAGCCGCATATACCCACTGTACTCCCCACACACACCCAGTCAACAAGATGGAGGCAAGAAGAGCAGCCTCGAGGTTTACCGATGCAGACCCTCTTGGACGTGGTGGAGGTGAGGCGGATGACCCTGTACCCTGGTCAGGGAAGGAGACATGCAGCCGCCATTTGCCATGGGTGGGAGCAGGTGGCAGAGTCTGGCCGAGCAGTGGGCAACACCGGCCTGAGCGGCCATCAGTGCCGTAAAAAGCTGCATGTGCTCCTCAGGGTGGCCGGTGTAAGTAGGCAGCACTGTGCCTCTGGGGCTAAACCCCATAACCTGCTCCCCCCCCGATGGAACCATCAATTCACCAGACATGTGTTTCCGATATGAATCTAGGCTTTAATCGACTTACTTCAGAGCCAGCCTGTTACCCGTTGATGAACTCTTAGTGAACTCAGGCTGACTCTGGACAAGGGTATTTATACAGCTGCACTAGGGGGAGGAGTCATGGGCAGAGCCAAGGGTGGAGCCCAGTACAAGTTCCTGAGTACTCCCAGAGCTACTCCCTCTAGTGGTAGGATAGCGCTACTGCGCTTACAAAGACAGGGTGAATTATCATATATACATATATATTACATTCACCACACCCCCTACCCGGAGTGCGGTGGAATGCCCACCCTGCACCACATGCCGGCAGCACCCATACCAGCCACCATGGCTGGGTGCCATTGCCATTGAGGCCACCCATCCCCTGGGCTGCATGCATCGGACAGTCTAACGCAGTCGTTATCTGTTTGTCTTCGCCACACAACCCCCCCCCCCCCACCCCCCCCAGGAGAATGCCACGCACAACCTCCGGGAGAAGGAGAAGACAGGAGGGGGACTGCCAGACCTGCGGCTGCTAACTATGGCAGAGCAGAGGGCCCTGGATATCGGAGGCAGACCAGAGGAAAGGGAGGTTGCCGGGGTGGAGTTTGGCCGCGGACGAGGAAGCGAGACCCTGCTAAGTTGCTGTTCCCCATTACTCGCGTCAACACCCCCCTCCCAACACCATCCTCACCTATAGCACCCTCACCCTACACCACCCTTACCATATACCAGCCTTACCATATACCACCCTTACCATATACCACACTCACCATATACCACCCTCACCATATACCGCCCTCACCATATACCACCCTTACCATATACCACCTTTACCATATACCACCTTTACCATATACCACACTCACCATATACCACCCTCACCATATACCGCCCTCACCATATACCACCCTCACCCTACACCACCCTCACCATATACCACCCTCACCATATACCACCCTCACCCTACACCACCCTCACCATATGCCATCCTCACCATATACCATCCTCACCCTACATCACCCTCACCATATACCACCCTCACCCTACATCACCCTCACCATATACCATCCTCACCCTACATCACCCTCACCATATACCACCTTCACCATATGCCACCCTCACCCTACACCACCCTTACCATATACCACCCTTACCATATACCACCCTCACCATATACCACCCTCACCCTACACCACCCTCACCATGTACCACCCTCACCATATACCACCCTCACCATATACCACCCTCACCATATGCCACCTCACCATATGCCACCTCACCAGATGCCACCCTCACCCTACACCACCCTCACCATATACCACCCTCACCCTACATCACCCTCACCATATACCACCCTCACCATGTACCACCCTGACCAAATACTACCCTCACCCTACACCACCCTCACCATATACCACCCTCACCATATACCACCCTCAACATATGCCACCCTCACCATATACCACCCTCACCCTACACCACCCTCACCCTACACCACCCTCACTATATACACCCTCACCCTACACCACCCTCACAATATGCCACCCTCACTATATACCACCCTCACCCTACACCACCCTCACCCTACACCACCCTCACCATATACACCCTCACCCTACACCACCTTCACCCTACATCACCCTCACCCTACACCTCCCTCACCCTACACCACCCTCACCCTACATCACCCTCACCATATACCACCCTCACCCTACACCACCCTCACCCTACACCACCCTCACCATATACACCCTCACCCTACACCACCCTCACCATATACCACCCTCACCCTACACCTCCCTCACCCTACACCACCCTCACCCTACATCACCCTCACCATATACCACCCTGACCATATACTACCCTCACACTACACCACCCCACACCCCCACACCACTACCCCCATCCTCGGCCTGCAGTGTAATCATGCGGCTTGTCTTGTGTCTACAGGACCTGCTGGTGATGGGGCGGGTCCATCAGATGTCCCCCGCCCCCAAACAGTGCCACAGCCGGAGCCCACCTGTGAGCCGAGCAGTGATGGGGAGAGCAGTTTGAACACAGCCCTCCGCCCGACTCCCAGGAGACTCCAGAGCTCGAGTCTGTGAATGACATGGATTTCCCGTCACAGCTATCGCCAACACCCTCCCCTATCCCAGAGACACTAACCTCAGTTGGGCACTTTGGTGAAGTGGCTCCTGGGACATTATCTAGTGCTCACCACACAGTTGCCCCGGTACAGCAGGTGGAGGTAGGAACTCCCGAGGGGACGGACAGTCGGAGGGCACACCGACCCCAGGGACCAGCTTCCATCCAGATGGGTTTCAGGCATCTAGAGCGGACAGTCCCACCTATAGTCACAGAGCCAGGGCTATATGGGGATTGTTGGCGAGCATCCAGTACCTGCAGGGGCTGGTGGAGTCTAACCGCTTGCAGCAGTAGGAGGTGGTGCCGACAATGCGTCCAGGTGGAGGCATGGTGGCAACAGTCGTGGCCATAGATCAGCATGTCCAGGTCCTGGGACATTCTGTGCAGGCGCTGGCTGAGGGTCAGGACAGGGTTGCTATCTCAGAGGCAACAAGGTGCAACCACCTGGACATTGCAATGGCGCTTCTGACTGTGGCTCAGTCACAGCAGCCATGGCTGGGAATGTCAACGGCATTGCCCAGGCACTGGCCGATATGGCAGAGACACAGTGGGAGGTGGCCCAGTCCCAGAGAGATGATGCAGTCACTGGCCCATCTGGTGGTCAGTAGGCAGAACAGGACGGCACCACGCCACACGGGACACCTGAGCAGCAGGCGGGCCCGGTCGCCCCAGAAGACGCCCGCCAACGAGGACCCAGGTCCCAGGGCAGGAATCACAGCAGGCCGCCTCCACTCCTGCTGTACTGGCTGGGGAACCATCTAGACACAGTGTTAGCGCCCATATGGCCAGAAAGTTAGACACCGGTTAAGTTGGCATGGATTCAGGGCACAGTTTATAGGGACTATGGCACAATTCTGTAAATATCTGTTCACATTAAACTCCTGTTACCACTGTTAAAAAGTGCCTCGGTGCTTTATCTGATGGGTGTGAGGGGTTGGCTGCTCTGTGCTAGCCAGACAGAGGGTGCAGGGGGGGGGAAAGGGCAGACATTGTGGGTGGGCTGGGCTCCTCCCCAGCCCTGACTGTCCCCACCACTGCCACCCCAGGGATCCGATGGGACCATGTGATGGAATGGCCAGCTCACATGCAGGGATCACCCAGGTGGACGGTGGAAAGTGCTACCGTGGGCAGGAGTCAGACATTGTCATACGGTGTAGAGCACCAGAGCTCACCACTGAGCGGGTTGTCATCATCCTCTATCCAATGGACCAGACCTGATGTTAATGCCAACCCACGGCCCACACCCCGTACTGCGACAGGTATGTATCACGGAGGGAGTTGGAAGCGGAGTTGTTTGTACCCCTGGTCAGTCCCCCCTCCCCCTTAGTCGTTGAACCTGGAGGTGATCAGAGTGTCCGGCATGTTGACCCTGGCGCACACGTCGTGTGACCTCCCATGCCTGCCTCCCCATGTCCAGCCCATCCTCGCCATTCCCCACAGCCTCCTCGCCGGATGAGGCCTGATGTTCATCCTACTCCTCCAGCACGTTACCCCTCTGCTGCGCGATATTGTGGAGGATGCAGCAGGCTGCCATAATGCTGGCTACCCTCCCAGTACCATACTGGAGGGCCCCTCCAGAGCAGTCCGGGCACCTGAACCACATCTTCAGGAGGCCAAAGCACCGCTCGATCACGCTCCTGGTTTCTGTATTGCTGTATGGGATTTGTTGTATCGGGTCTCCATGTTAGTTTGTGGTCTCTGAATAGGTGTCATCAGCTATGGCCGCCTGGCCATATAGGGTCTCCATGATGGCCGGACGCACCTTTGCACCGAGATCTGTGAGATCCCGGACACATCCCCACTGGGTGCCTGGAAGCAGCCCGTCGCGTAAAGGTTCAGGGCGATTGTCACCTTGACGGCCGCTGGGAGGGCGATAAGCACCAGCTCGTATATCCACAGGGCATCCCCCAAGACTGCGGTGACTAGCAGGAAGGCCACCATTGCTGGTTGACTTCCAGTATTCATTGTCTGCAGGGGGTGAAAGACCGACGTGTTAGCATGGTGTGTACCCCCTTGCCCAACCAGGTGCACCGGGCCTCAAGTTAACCCGGTTGACAGCGTAGGCTCGACTCCCCCCTATGTTCCCCCCTTCATCCCCGCACTCCTGGCCCCGTCAGTCGCCATGGGGGCTTTCGGCCTTGGCGCAGCCTCTTTTGCCAGGGGTGCCATTGGGGCTCACCAGCAGTACACTCCACAGCCCTGTAGGTGTTACTGTGGATGTTTCCCTGGGTGGGCTGCCAGCGGGTGGTGGCCAGATGGGTGGGTGGGGGGGGGGGGGGGGGGGCAGGGGTCGTGGCTGAGGTTGGGGTGCGGAGGTGGGGGTGGGGGTACTATACGACCAGTGTTCAGTCTGCAGAATCAGGGCCCAGGGTGGGTGGTCAGTGGTAATGGAGGTCCGTGCCTGGACACCACTGCAGTCCTGAGGGGATCACACCGGCCACTCAGCCTTTTGCCCCGGTTACCCCTCTCCCATGACCCCCCCCCCCCCCCCCCAACCCCAGCCACCCCGGCCAGCGTCCAGGCCGTCTGCCCACCGTCACTCCTCTCTGTGTCCTACCTCCTCTCTGTCCCTCATCAGCCATGACACCGGTTTCTCGATTTTTAAAAGCACAAGTGAAACGCGCCATCGGTAACTCAACCCAACGGAGGAGGAAAATTGCGGAGGCCCCAGAGAAAACCTGGTCGGCCCACTAATGAAATGCAAAGGGTGTTTACCATAACTCTGTTCCGGTTGCATTGACGCCACTGTTGAGGTGATGGAGAATTGTGATTCGGTGTTATATCGGCGCCTGCCGCAATTTTGGCGTTGGGACCGATTCTCTGCCAAAGGAGAATCCTACCCACAGTGTTTGGTCTTAACTACATCCTTGGAATTCCACAGGCCACCCACTCTCTGGATGAAGAAATTTCTCTTCCTCTCTGTCCTAAATGGTCACCCTGGAATCATCAGACTGTGAACCATGGTTCTGGACACAACCACCTTCCATAGCATCCTTCGTGCATCTACCCTGTCTTGTCCTGTTATAATTTTATCGGTTTCTTTGAGATCCCCCTCATTCCTCTGGGCTCCAGCTAATACAATCCAATTCAATCTCTCCTCATACATTAATCCCTCCATTCCTAGAAACAGTCTGGTAAATCTTTGCTGCACTCCCTCGAGAGCTAGAACATCCTCCCGCAGATAAGGAGACCAAAGCTGCACACAATATTGTAGGTGTGGCCTCACCAAGGCCCTGTAGAATTGCAGTAAGACATCCCTGCTCCTGTACTCTAATCCTCTCGCAGTGAAGGCCAGCATACCATTTTCCTTCTTTACCGCCTGCTGCAACTGCATGCTTACCTTCAGTGACTGGTGTACGAGGACACCCAGGTCCCGCTGCACACTCCCCTCTCCTAATTTATGTTAATTCAGATAGTAGTCTGCCTTCTCGATTTTGCTACCAAAGTGGATAACCTCAACATTTCTCCAAATTATACTGCATTTGCCATTCATTTGCCATTCATTCAACTTGTCCAAATCACACAGATGAATCTCTGCATCCTCCTCACAGCTCACCCTCCCACCCCACTTGGTGTCAACTGAAAATGTGGAGATATTGGGCTGGATTCTCCAATTTTGCGACTATGTCTGGAGGAAGGCTCTGGTCGTACGACCAAAAAATCCACGTTACCCCGCACCGATGTTCCGCCCGGTGGGTGGCTAGCAGCCGTGCCACATAAAGCCCCCATATTTACGTGCCAGTAGCGTGCGAAGTACTCATTGAGTATGCCAGCTTTGAGGGGGTGGAACATATGAAAAACGGCACTTCCTCCGATCGCGGCGTAAAAACGGATTCTCCGGTCGATCGCCGAATGCGATTTCAGAATCGGTAATCGGAGAATCCCACCTATTACATTTTGTTCCCTCATCTATGTCAGTAATAAATTGTGAATATTTGGGCTCTTAGCACCGATAACTGCTATACCTCACTCATCACTGAATGCCAATTTGAAAAGACTTCTTAATTCCTCCTCTTTGTTTTCTTTCTGCCAAACAGTTTTCTGTCCATCTCAATACACTATACCTAATCACATGCATTTTAATTTTATACGCTAATCCTTACATGGAACTTTTTCAAAAGCTTTCTGAAAGTCAAAATATCCCACATCTACTGGCTCCCCCACATCAACTCTACTAGTTACATCCTCGGAGGATTCCAGTAGATTTGTCAAGTATAATTTCGCCTTCATAAATCCATTATGACTCTGTCCAACCCTGTCACTGTATTTTAAGTGCTCACCAAAAAAGCTTTGATAATGGATTCTAGAATTTTCCCCACTACCGATGTTAGTCTTACTGGTCTATAATTCCCTGTTTTCTCTCTACCTCCCTTTTTAAATAGTGGGGTTACTTTAGCTACCCTCCAATCTGTAGTAACTGTTCCAGCGTCTATAAGATATCCACCAATGCATCCACTATTTTTAGAGCCCTGCCGAAATTTTGTAAGGCCAGGCCGGTACCTTTTGCATTAAGAAAGAAAGTAGATGACGAAATAGGAAGGTTACGGCGCGACGGCATTATCAGACCAGTACAGTTCTCGGAATGGGCAGCGCCGGTAGTACCAATTTTGAAGCCAGACGGCTCGATACGTCTCTGTGGAGATTTCAAACAGACAGTGAACAAATACGCACTGCTGGACAAATACCCAATCCCGAAAATAGACGACCTATATGCCAAATTGGCAGGTGGGTTTTTGTTCACGAAACTAGACATGAGCCACGCCTACCTGCAGTTAAAACTGGACAAGGGCTCCCAGAAGTTCGCTACGATCAACACCCTGAAGGGCCTTTTTCGTTATACTAGGCTACCTTTTGGAGTGTCATCAGCCTGCGCTATATTCCAGCGTACGATGGAAAATATTCTGCAGGGACTACCGCAGGTGGCGATTTATTTGGACGATGTCTTAATCACGGGTAGGACAAACAGGGAACACTTAAGGAACCTGGAGGAAGTGCTCAGGCGTTTCGCAAAGGCAGGCGTACGGCTAAAAAGGGAAAAATGTGTTTTTCTGGCCCCACAAGTGACGTACCTGGGATATAAAGTAGACGAGTCAGGCTTACATCCATTAGAAGACAGAGTAAAGGCAATAAAAGAAGCCCCAGCTCCTACCACGGTCCAGGAGTTACGATCATTTCTAGGGTTGGTAACCTATTATGGAAAATTTATTAAAAATAGGGCGTCCATCCTGGAACCCCTCCACCAGCTACAAAAAAGGGACAAGAATGGAAATGGTCCACCCACCAAAACCGTGCATTTAGGGACATTAAGGAACAGCTGTCATCCGAAAATGTCCTAGAGCATTATGACCCAAGGAAGGAGTTGGTGGTCACTTGTGATGCATCCCCATATGGGGTAGGAGCTGTCTTAGCCCATAGAGGAAAGAATGGGGAAGAACGGCCAATAGCCTATGCTTCGAGGACCTTGGCGATGGCTGAGAGGAAGTACGCCCAAATCGTGAAGGAAGGACTGGCGGTGATATTCGCAGTAAAAAAATGTCACCAGTATCTGTACGGGCGGAAATTCACCATAGTGACGGACCATAAGCCGTTATTAGGGTTATTAAAAGAAGACAAGTCAATACCCCCGATTGCATCAGCTAGAATCCAATGCTGGGCGTTGCTACTGGCGGCATATAGATACGTTCTGGAGCACAGACCGGGAACGCGAGTAGCAAATGCAGATGCTTTGAGCAGACTTCCCCTCCCGGACACTCCGCCGCAAATACCAAAAGTAGAGGAGACAGTAATGACTCTAAATTTTTTGGACACCCTACCAGTAGACGCACAACATATTCGGTTGTGGACGCAAAAAGACCCAGTTTTAGCCAAGATGAAGCATTTGCTGCTAACAGGGGAACTGGAAAGACCAGTGGAGCCTCAGATGCACCCATACTGGAGCAGAAGGGACCAAATAACCGTAGAAGATGGTATCCTATTATGGGGAGCCCGGCCCAGCCCAGGGCCGTCAGGCAATCTTAACTGAGTTACATCACGGACACCCAGGGGTGTCTAAAATAAAGATGCTAGCTCGAAGCTACGTTTGGTGGCCAGGTTTGGACACAGACATAGCAGCCTTGGTACGTCGGTGCCAGGAGTGCTAACAGGGGCAAAGAGTGCCACCAGCGGCGCCATTGCACCCGTGGGAATGGCCAGGCAGATCGTGGACCCGCCTGCATATTGACCATGCCGGCCCTTTCATGTGCTCAATGTTTTTGGTGATAGTGGACACCCACTCCAAATGGTTGGACGTCCACCGGGTAAACGCGGCAAGCACATCATCGACAATTGAAAAGCTCAGGGCCTCGTTTGCAACACATGCACTTCTGGAGGTATTGGTGTCGGACAACAGAACGGTATTCACAAGTGGGGAATTTGGAAAATTCCTGAAGGAAAACGGAGTCCGTCACATCAAAACAGCCCCTTACCATCCAGCGACCAATGGCCTGGCAGAGAGAGCGGTCCAGACACTTAAAGTGGGACTCAACAAGCAGCCGGCAGCGTCAATAGACACAAAGCTCTCCCGCTGGCTGTTTGATTACAGGACCACACCGCATTCCACAACGGGCATACCGCTAGCTGAACTCTTAATGGGAAGGCGGCTGCGAACGAGGCTGAGTCTCCTTTTCCCAAATTTAATGGGGAAAGTGGAGAAACATCAGGAGGCCCAACGCAGGGGGCATGATAATAGTCGGCAGCAGAGACATTTCCAGGCGGGGGCACCGGTTTGGATCAAGAATTATGGGAATGGACCAACGTGGGTCAAAGGCACGGTAGAGTCCCAAACAGGGCCCATATCCTATGAGGTTTCAATAGGAGGAAGAAACACCTAGACCAAATAAGGGCAGCGGAACCACACCTGGAGGCAGGCGAAGCAGGACCGCCTCAAGCTGGGATAGCCCAGACGGAAAGGATACCCACATCCCAGCCCCGAGCAATTTCTCCAGACCCCGTCATCCAGTCATCAGAGTCGGAGATGGACACACTCGACGAGGCCGCCGCGACACCTCTCCCCGAGGAGGAGGAAGAACAACTTCCAAGGAGGTCGTCAAGGAAAAGACGGGCACCTATAAGGTACACCCCGCCCACTTCGGAGAACGACCCCCCGGACGACACAGAGGTGACAGATCCAGACATGAGGAGCAGGAAGAAGCTCAGAGGAATGCCAGCTGGCAGGAATTCCTCGGACCTTGGGGGGGAGGGGTGTAATGAACTCCAATTGGCTTTATTGGTTGGCCAATTGGAGTATGAGCTCCCTCAATGATAGCTCATTGAGGGGGCCCATATAATCACTTGTGTAGGCTTTGTGAGCCAGTCTTGAGTTGACTGGACTGCTAGCAGCACTGTTTGTAGCTGCTCCTGTAATATCGTTATTGTAAATAAATATTGGTGTGGTGGCGGAACTCCTGCCTCCCGTAGATTACTACATTTGTGGTGTGCATTTCCTCTTTCCTGACTGCAGTTTAAATCTGGCAGCAGATGGCATATGTAGCCAATTACGATGAAGTATTCTCATGGTCAGCAAGCCAGAGTGTTAAAAACACTGATTATTCTTTGCTTTTAATTTGACATTCTGGCCGGTGAAATATATGATTATGATTGAATTAAGCTAAAACATCAGAAACAAACTTAAAAAAAAATGTTATTATAAACAAAATCCACCTATTATATTGGAGAAATGTGAGTGTTTTTCTGGGCCAGTGATGATGTTTAGCAGTCACTATGAATCTTAGTATACCATAAAAAACTCAATTACGTCCGATTCAACAAAGTGTAACATTTTCAAGGAACCTCACAGTGAGACAACAGCGGAAAACTGGATGTTTTCATCATTCACTGGCTGCTCGGGAATTGCAGTCTGAAGGAGTGTAGAATCCGCGATAGTTACTTCTTGGTTTCCCACCTTATTCCGCACGTGTTATAGCAATTACGGTAAACCTGGCAGATTCTGCATCATTAACACTACAGAATCCTACCTATTGTGCTTTTTGAGTAACGCTTTTGCATTCTTCGACAACACCATGAGAACCAATTTGGCACTTTGCGCAAGCCGTGAAGTTGCCAAGTTGGCATTCCCCTGTGACAGAACGTTTCAGCAACATCATTAACATCATTCTACAATATGTTTTACCAATGCTAATGAAATGCTCTCACTCTTGGATCCTTTCAGTGTAAATGTACATCTGTGGGGAGGGGAGTAACTCTGTGGCTTATTCTTTCATTTTGCGCATTATTAGAAGATATGCTTGTGTATATTTGACATTAAAATTGTTCATCGCTCTGTTACATGCATTGAATTAATGAGAAAGCTGAAGTTTGAAATATATTGAGAATATGATTCTGTCCTGTATCCATTTTCACATGTGTTTGTGTGCAGAAGGAACCCTTCCTTCAGGATAGCACAATAACACTGTCAACAAAAGCAAACATAAAAGAAAGCTCTTTCTGTTAGGATACTTTGCAGGGAGGTCAAGTCATGATGGCCCCAATAAGGGTAGTAAGAGGATAGAGGGATGGAGCTGATTGAGCAAAGAACAAAGATCAATACAGCACAGGAACAGGCCCTTCGGCCCTCCAAGCCTGTGCCGACTATGGTACCTGCCTAAACTAAAACCGTATGCACTTACGGAGTCCGTATCCTTCACTCCCACCCTATTCATATATTTGTCCAGATGCCCCTTAAATGCTGCTATCGTACCTGCCCTCACCACCTCCCCAGGCAGCGTGTTCCACACAGGGGCTGGTTTAGCACACTGGGCTAAATCACTGGCCTTTAAAGCAGACCAAGGCAGGCCAGCAGCACGGTTCAATTCCCGTACCAGCCTCCCCGAACAGGTGCCGTAATGTGGTGACTAGGGGCTTTTCACAGTAACTTCATTGAAGCCTTTTCGTGACAATAAGTGATTTTCATTTCATTTCATATTTACCACCCTCTGTGTAAAAAACCTGCCTCGCAGATCAATTCTAAACTTTTCCCCATGCACTTTAAACCTATGTCCCTTAGTATTTGACTCTCTTACCTCAGGAAAGAGCATCTGACTATACACTCTGTCCACGCCACTCATAAACTTGTAGACCTCTATCAGGTCGCCTCTCAATCTCCGTTGTTCCAGTGAGAACAGACCAAGTTTATCAAACCTCTCCTCATAGCTAATGCCCTCCATACCAGGCAACATACTAGTAAACCGCTTCTGTAGCCTCTCCAAAGTATCCACATCCCAAATGAGGACCAACTACGGTCCTGTACAGCTGCAACATGACTTGCCAATTTTTATATTCAATGCCCTGACCGATGAAGGTCAGCATGCCGTATGCCTTCTTGACCACCTTATGCACATGCGTTGCCACTTTCAGTGATAGGTAGACATGCACGCCCAGATCGCTCTGCCTGTCAGTATTTGCAAGAGTTCTGCCATTTATTGTGTAATTCCTACATGCATTGGACCTTCCAAAGTGCATTATCTCGCACTTGTCCGGATTAAACTCCATCTGCCATTTCTCCTCCCAAGACTCCAATTAGTTTATGTTTATATCCTGCTGTATCCTCTGACAATCCTCTTCACTATCTGCAATTCCACCAATTTTTGGGTCGTCTGCGAAATTACTAATCAGACCTGCTACATTTTCTTCCAAATCATTTATATACACCACAAACAACAAAGGCCCCAGAACTGATCCCTGTGGAACGCCGCTAGTCACAGCCTTCGATTCAGAAAAGCACCCTTCTACTGCTGCCCTCTGTCTTCTGTGCCCAAGCCAATTCTGTATTCAACTTGCCAGCTCTCCTCTGATCCAATGTGGCTTCACCTTTTGTACCAGTCTACCATGACATACCTTTCCAAAGGCTTTACTGAAGTCCATGTATACAATATCTACTGCCTTTCCTTCATCTATCATCTTTGTCATTTCCTCGGAAAACCCGATCAAGTTAGTGAGGCGTGACCTCCCCTCCACAAAACCTTGCTGTCCATCACTAATAAGTCCATTTGTTTCCAAATGGGTATAAATCCTGTCTCTAAGAATCTTTTCCAATGATTTCCTTATCACTGACATAAGGCTCACTGGCCTATAATATCGTGTATTATCCCTGCTACCCTTCTTAAACAATGGAACAACATTGGCTACTCTTTAGTCCTCTGGAAGTTCACCTGTAGCCAATGAGGATACAAAGATTACTGTCAAGGCCCCAGCAATTTCCTCCCTTGCCTCCCTCAGTATTCTGTGGTAGATCCCATCAGGCCCTGGGGCCTTATCTATTTTAATGCTTATTAAGATGCCCAACGCCTCCTCTTTATTAATATCAACATGACTCAGAATATCCACACACTCTACCCTATACTCCTCATCCACCGAGTCCTTCTCTTTGGTGAATACTGAGGCAAAGTATTCATTCAGTATCTCTCCCATCTCATAGATAAATAGAAGATATGAGCAGGAGGAGGCGTTTTGGTCCTTTGAGTCTGCTCCGCCATTTAGCGTGATTATGGCTGATCATCCAACTCAATAGCCTAATCCTGTTTTCTCCCCATAGCCTTTGATCCTATTCTTCCCAAATGCTATATCTAGCCACCTCTTGAATATATTCAATGTTTTAACATCAACTACTTCCTGTTGTAATGAATTCCACAGGCTCACCACTCTTTGGGTGAAGAAATGTCTCCTCATCTCTGTCCGCAATGGTTTAACCTGAATCCTCAGACTGTGACCCCTAGTTCTGGACACACCCGCCATTGGGAACACCTTCCCTGCATCTACCCTGTCTAGTCCTATTAGAATTTTATAATTCTCGCTGAGATACCCCCTGATTCTTCTGAACTCCAGTGAGAACAATCCCAACCTAGTCAATCTCTCCTCATATAACAGTCCCGCCATCCCTAAAATCATTCTGGTAAAACTTTGCTGGTCTCCCTTGACAGCAAGAACATCCTTCCTCAGAAAAGGAGACCAAAACTGCCCACAATATTCTAGGTGTGGCCTCACCAAGGCCTGCATACTTTGTAGCAATACATCCTTGCTTCTGTACTCAAAACCTCTCGCAATGAAGGCCAAAATACCATTAGCCTTCTTTATAGCCTGCTGCACCTGCATGCTTACCTTCAGCGACTGGTGCATAAGGTAAGCATGCAGGTGCAGTAGACGGTAATGAAATGTCCTCTGGATCCATACATAGATTCCTTCCAATATCCTTGAATGACCAACCCTTTCTCTGGCTACCCTCTTGCTCTTTACATATATGTAAAACGCCTCAGCCAACGACATTTCATGACCCCTTTTAGTCTTCCTAACTCCTACCTTAAGTTCCTTCCTACTTGCTTTATATTTTTCAAGGGCTTCATCTGTCCTAAGCCTTTTAGACCTTATGAATGCTTCCTTTTCCTTTTTGACAAGATCCATAATATCCCTTGTTGTCCAAGGTTCCCTGTACTTGCCACTCTTATCTTTCATCCTCACAGGTCCATGCCGGGTACATGCCGGTCCTGAATTCTAAGCAACTGACATTTGAAAGCCTCCCACATACTGTTTGTTGATTTTCCCTCAAACAGCCTTGCCCAGCCAACACTCTCCAGATCATGCCACATGCTGTTGTAATTGGCCTTCCCCCAGTCTAACACCTTCACCTGAGGACCACTCTTGTCCTTTTCCATAAGCAGCTTAAAACGTACAGAATTATGATCACTGTTCCCGAAATTATCTCCTACTGAAACTTCAATCACCTGGCCGGGCTCATTTCCTAGCACCAGGTCTAATATGGCCTCTTCCCAAGTTGGGCTATTTACATATTGTTTCAAGAACCCCTCCTTACAAATTCTGCTCTATCCATGCCTCTAGCCGTAAGTGTGTCCCAGTCAATATAGGGAAAGTTAAAATCACCCACCACAATAACCCTATTGTTTATGCATCTTTCCAAGATTTGTCTGCATATCTGCTCCTCTATCTCCTGCTGGCTGTTAGGAGGTCTGTAGTAAACCTCCAACATTGTGACAGCACCTTTCCTATTCCTGAGCTCTACCCATATTGCTTCAGTGCCTGAACCCTCCAAGGTTTGGAGGGTTGGCAGAGGGATGGTCAATTTCTGCCGATGGCAACTCTAGCATGATAAAGAACAAAGAAAAATACAGCACAGGAACAGGCCCTTTGGCCCTCCAAGCCTGCGCCAACTATGCTGCCTGTCAAACCTAAAACCTTCGACACTTCCAGGGTCCATATCCCTCTATTCCCATCCTATTTATGTATTTATGTATTTGTAAAGATGCCCCTTAAACGCCACTATTGTACCTACTTCCACCACCTCCTCCGACAATGAGTTCCAGGCATCCACTATCCTATGCGTAAAAAACCTCCCTTGTGCATCTCTGCTAAACTTTACCCTCGCACCTTAAACCTATGCCCTTAATAATTGACCCTTCCGCCCTGCCCGTGCCCCTCATAATTTTGTGGACTTCGATCAGTCCCCTGTCAACCTCTTTTGTTCCAGTGTGAACAAACCGAGTTTATCCAACCTCTCCTCATAGCAAATGCCCTCCATACCAGGCAACATCCTGGTAAACCTCCTCTGCACCCTCTCCAAAGCCTCCACATCCTTCTGGTAGTGTGGCAACTATAATTGTGTGCAATATTCCAAGTGTGGCCTCACCAAGGTTCTATCAAACAACAGCATGACTTGCCAGTTTTTATACTTGATGCCCCGTCCAATGAAGGCAAGCATTCTTGACTACCTTGTCCACTTGTGTTGCCACTTTCAAAGATCTGTGGACCTGCACACCCAAATCGCTCTGACTTTCTATATTCCTAAGAGTTTTGCCATTTAGGGTATATTTCTCCTCTCTGTTAGACCTACCAAAATGCATTCCCTCACGTTTCTCTAGATTAAACTTCATTTGCCATTTCTCTGCCCAAGTCTCCAACCTATCTATGTCCTGCTGTGTTTTCTGACAATCCTCAACACTATCTGCCACTCCACCAACCTTGGTGCCATCTGCAAACTGATTAATCAGACCAGTTACATTTTCCTCAAAATCGTCTATGCATAGTACAAATAACAGAGACCCCAGAACAGATCCCTGTGGAACACCACTAGTCACAACCTTCCATTCAGAAAAACACCCTTCTACTGCTACCCTTTGCCTTCTGTGACCGAGCCAGTTCTGTATCCATCTTACCACTTCACCACTGATCCCGTGTGACTTCACCTTTTGTACCAGTCTGCCGTGAGGCACCTTGTCAAAGGCTTTACTGAAGTTCATGTAAACAACATCCACCAGCATCCCCTCATTCATCAAAATGACAGAACCCTTAAGTGTATTGACAGGCAGAGGGATATGGGTGTATAGCTCCACAGGTCACTGAAAGTGGCAATGCAGGTGGAGAAGGTAGTCAAGAAGGCATGCTTTCCATCATCGGATGGGGCATTAAGTATAAAAATTGTTAGGTCATGCTGCAGCTGTATATAACCATAGTTAGGCCAGACTTGGAATATAGTGTTCACTTCTGGTTACCACACTACCAGAAGGATGTGGAGGCTTTGGAGAGGGTGCAGAGGAGGTTTACCAGGATGTCGCCTGGTCTGGAGGCTATTAGCTAGGCGGATAGGCTGAATAGACTCGGACTGTTTTCATTAGAATGAGGGAGGTGAGGGGTGGCCTGATAGAGGTCTACAAGATTATGAGGGACATGGATAAAGTGAATGGGCAGGCACTCTCTCCCAGAGTGGAGGGGTCACTCAGCAGGGGGCAGAGGTTTAAGGTCCATGGAGCAAAGTTTAGAGGAGATGTGTGAGGTAGGTTTTTTATGCAGAGGGTGTTGAGTGCCTGGGATGCTTTGCCAGGGGAAGGTTGTCGAAGCAGATACATTAACGGCATCCAAAATGCATCTTGACAAATACATGGATTGGATGGGTGAATGAGGGATACGTCACAAGGAAGTGTTGAGGGTTTTGGCCAAGGTTGATACACTGACCGGTACAGGCTTGGAGGGCCGAAGGGCCTGTCCTTGTGCTGTATTGTTCTTTGTTCTATTTACTGTATATTTCCCACCTGTATTAGATTTTCCAAAATGCATTACCTCACATTTGTCTGGATTAAACTCCATCTGCCATCTCACCGCCCAAGTCTCCAACTGATCTACATCCTGCTGTATCCTCTGATAGTTCTCACCTCTTTCCAGAATTCCATGAACCTCTGTGCTGTCTGCAAACTTACAAATCGGACCAGTTACATTTTCCTCCGAATCATTTAAAAAAAAAATTTAGAGTAACCAATTCAGTTTTTCCAATTAAGAGGCAATTTAGCGTGGCCAATCCACCTACTCTGCACATTTTTGGGTTGCGGGGCGAAACCCACGCAAACACGGGGAGAATGTGCAAACTCCACACGGACAGTGACCCAGAGCCGGCATCGAACCTGGGACCTCGCCGCAGTGAGGCCGCAGTGCTAACCTACTGCGCCACCGTGCTGTCCTGTCCAAATCATTTATATGTAATACAAACAGCAAATGTCCCAGCACTGACAACTCCTCAAACATGGTCACAAACACCTCCTACCTTTTCTCAACCCCACTGCAGAACCCTTTAACTCATAATTTATCTTCTACAACTGCAGCAAGTCGTATAGGTCACCCAACCAAGCAGCTACCCCTGGTGGCGATGCCGACCTCCACTCCAGTAACATTTGCCGCCGTTCAATCAGAGAGGCGAAGGCCGCGGCATCGGCCTTCCTCTTTTCCTTGAGCTCCAGCATCTCTGAAACCCCAAATATCGCTACAAAAGGGTCCGGGTCCACCTCCTCCTCCACTATCCTGCCTGAGATCGCGAACACTCCTGCCCAGAATCTTCCCAATTTTACACAACCTCAAACATGTGCGCATGATTCGCTGGCCCCCACCCATATCTCTCACACTCACCTGCTACCCCCTGAAAGAATACCTGGATTATTCTTGCAACCCTTCTTAAACAAAGGAACAGCATTAGCTATTCTCCAGTCCTCTGGGACCTCACCTGTAGCCAGTGAGGATACAAAGATTTCTGTCAAGGCCCCAGCAATTTCCTCCCTTGCCTCCCTCACCTTTCTGGGGTAAATCCCATCAGGCCTTGGAGACTTATCTACCTTAATATTTTTTAAGATGCCCAACACCTCCTCATTTTTGATCTCAATGTAACCCAGACTATCTACACACCCTTCCCCAGACGCATCATCTATCAAGTTCTTCTCTTTGGTGAATATCGATGCAAAGTATACATTTAGGACGCGATTCTCCCGAGTTATGAAAAATCGGGAAGATGGCGTCAAAAACGGGTGCGTTTGACGCCAGCCTCCACCCCCCCGACCGGGAACCGATTATGCTCCCCGTTCGGGGCTAGCATTGCGCGGCCGTGAACTCCGGCATCGCGGGCTTAACGAATTTCGTTAAACCCGCTAGCCAAAGTTAGTGACGGCTGACGCGTCAGATGACGTCAGCCGCGCATGCACGGATTGGACGACTCCAACCCGCGTATGCGCGGATGACGTTATCACGCATATGCGTGAAACCCGCGCATGCGCGGGCCGGTATGCCCCTCAGCCCCCCCGCGAATGGATCCAGTGGGGAGGCGGAGGGAGAAAGAGTGCGCGGGGTAAGTACCCGTTGCCCGCGATCGGTGCCCACCGATCGGGGGCCCATGGCACCCTTGGCACGGCCGTGGTACGGCCGTGCCAATCGGTGCCATGGTTCCCCAGATCGGGACTTTACGGCCGTTTTTACGAACGGTCAGACCAGGTATGTTTTACGTTCATAAAAACGGCCGTAAAGGCCTTGGAAATCGGCCCATCGGTCAGGGGAGAATCGCTGCTCGCCGTAAAAAAACGGCGAGCAGCGATTCATGTCGGGGGGCGGCCATGGGGGGGGGGGGGGGGGGGGAGAATAGCGGGAGGGCGCGGACCAGCGTGTCCGTAAAAATTTACGCCGCCCGCTATTCTCCGATTTTTCGTAAGTCCGGAGAATTGCGCCCTTAGTACTTTGCCCATTTTCTCTGGCTCCACACATAGATACCCTACCCTGTCCTTGAGTGGGACAACCCTTTCCCTTAGCTGCATGCTTCTCGGCACTCGCAGCACCGAGAAACACAGCCTTATTAAACTTCACTCGGGTTAGTTAGGGGGCCTCACTGGGGAACACGCAGCTGAGCCCACACATAATCTCTTTTTCTGCACTGAGGATCTCCACTCGCTGGAGCCCCAATGCATCCCTTGCCCCCTTCCCCAATGCCTCAA
Organism: Scyliorhinus canicula; assembly: GCF_902713615.1. NCBI lineage: Eukaryota > Metazoa > Chordata > Chondrichthyes > Carcharhiniformes > Scyliorhinidae > Scyliorhinus > Scyliorhinus canicula. The sequence continues at coordinate 31,943,741 of NC_052149.1, read as the reverse complement.
CTCACTATAAAGGGATCCTTGGGCTCCCCACCACCTGTGCAGAGCAACCTTGACCCGATCATTGTCATGTGAATAATGCCAGCTTGGCAGTGCCACCTGGCAATGCCAGGCTGGTACTCAGAGTACCATCCTGCCCAAAATCTATTCACCTGGTGGTCTCCGATCCTCTGGGAGACCCCCACAGTGCTGTTCCTCCTGGTCCCCATTTGTGAAGATCAGTACTGAACGGCGCTCGCCCTAGATCTCCGAGGTGAAGGAGATAGATCCTAACACCTTGGGTGCCTCTGGAAAATGCATATTACAGTGAGACTAGCTGTCAAATCTTGCAAGATCACTTTAGATCTCATGAGATGTTGTGGGCTGGATAGATGGGCTGCTTTCCAGGTGACGCAAGGCCGTTCTATTGCGCCCATAGTCTCTAACGAAAACCTCTCCTCGTAAACACAAATATGATTTGAAAGAATGATGGTCTCATTTTTACATCTTAATTGCACCTTTTTCAGCCACAAAGTCTGTCTTTTAAAACTGGGTTCTTAAAAATATTACTGCAGCATATATATATATATATATGTATACACACCTAACCCAGGCTTTTCAAACTTTACTGCACCAGATACATATAATACAATATATGTACCAATTCCTTACATTCGGCACAAGGCAGCTCGGTAGCATAGTGGTTAGCATAAATGCTTCACAGCTCCAGGGTCCCAGGTTCGATTCCCGGCTGGGTCACTGTCTGTGCGGAGTCTGCACGTCCTCCCCGTGTGTGCGTGGGTTTCCTCCGGGTGCTCCGGTTTCCTCCCACAGTCCAAAGATGTGCGGGTTAGGTGGATTGACCATGCTAAATTGCCCGTAGTGTCCTAAAAGTAAGGTTAAGGGGGGGTTGTTGGGTTACGGGTATAGGGTGGATACGTGGGTTTGAGTAGGGTGATCATTGCTCGGCACAACATCGAGGGCCGAAGGGCCTGTTCTGTGCTGTACTGTTCTATGTTCTATTACAAAGGGTTTCAAATGGAAGGGCTAGGATGATGAAATAAAGGTCAAAAGTGCCTGAGGCAGGGTGATAGATTGCAGTACCAGGGACCCAAATGTGGCAGGTGGGGAGGAAATGTCAGAAATTTGAGTTCAAAATCCTCCTCTCTGACAGGCAGAATGATGCTGCTGTCCTGTAGGGAATGGATGCCTGACAGCCGATGTTTAAATATGGCACTCATACTTGGATTAGCATGAGGTCATGGTGGAATCCACAACTTCCTACTCATCCCTGCCATGTAATTGGCTGAGTTCCTTGACTGTAAACACCCAATTGGCTGGCTGCCTTGTGATTGTGCCATCCCACCTGACCTCTGGACCCGCTGTCAGGACACTCAGCTCGGCATCAGGATTCCATCTTATACATTACCAGAAATATCTGGAGGAGACTTAAGAAGGAGCCATCCAATAGCAGCAAGCAATGAAGTCAATGGTAACAAAGATATACAATGACAAAAAGGAAGAGATGCTTTAAAATTATGGTTTATGTAACACTGCCACAATCTTGCAATGTGTGGTGCTATTAGTGGCCATTTTGTCCTTACAGCCTATCTTGGGGCTGAAATTACCCAAGTGTATTTATAACGGCTTGTTTAATGAACTCGTAAAATTCTTATGTCACTATTTTTACAAAGTCATTAGTGCGATTAAAATAGCGCACGTCGAAATTTTATGTGAGCGCATTAACCAAATCGTTAATAATAACACTCGAGTAATTTCAACCTCCAAGACAAACATTAATATGCCAAACACAGTTACAGAATCTACAATGAGAGGATAGAATCTCAAAACATAGACGGAGTGTTGCAATTTAACTACTCGCTGAACATATTGAATGAGCTGTCACCAGACTTATTGGGGACTATCTATTTGTATTGGTAAATTCGGGAGGTAGTTGGTTTAAGAATCAGAAGGGAAAATTGGCTGAAGAAAAATTGAAGGATGGGATATGATCATCCCTGGATCCTTGGACCAGCCAGCTAGAATTTAGTGTTCTCTTCTGCTCCTGTGCATTCCAGTATTTCAAACCACTTTGGATGGCAGTTTCCTTTGAGTATCATTATCACGAATTCTAATTTTGTTTCACTGGTTAATCAAACTCGATTCCACGCCTTGGCACACAATGATCTATTAAAATGCAGAACTGTCCATCTGAACCAACCTTTTTGGCGTGCCAACTAAGCAATGTTTGAAATAAGGGTCTTTACCTACTCTGTTGCACAAATACTGACTCATAAATCTGGCATGTATTCACACAAATCTAGCATACATATTGTGCTGTATTCAAAATTGCTGGGATTTATAGAACTATTAGAATTCATTACCTTTAATGTGATGAAGTGACCGAGTCCTCATAAAATTTTTATAAACTAGTTACCATGAATATTGTCTCAGACATTTAACTATTGGACACTGTAACAAATGTGAGATAAATAGAAATCACAGTTCATCGACTGTTTTATTGATTCACCTGGTACATGTCAAGTCATTTTGTATGTGTATAAATTAAGAAGACAAGGAGCTGGAATAAAGTACATGAGACATTTTCGAGGACAATCCTGGCCATTCCATAATATTAACTGAATCTCTTCCTTCTTTATCTTGAATTTCTTTTCCAACGTCAAGGAAGAAAGTGAGTATGTCTCATATGCACTTGGTTGGCAATATCACCAATTTGTTTAAAACGGACAAGTTTCTAATTCAGTACATCCAATACAGAGCGGAAACCTTCGCCAGGATGAAGAAGCATTGAGACAAATTGCTCAATTTTCATAAGTTTATGATAAAAAGCAAATAAAAAGATATTTTCCATAGTTAAAATAGAGGTACTGCTGACTTGAAGGAAAACGCCAAAGATAACTTGAAGATGACTGAACAGGAATTATCCATCGGTCAGCTTTTTGGCCAAAGTAGTGCTAGAGATGGAGATATGCCAATAGTTCTATTGTGGTGGTCATCCAAAGACTCTAAGGAGGTCTGATTGCCGTCATGCCTGTACTCGCTAGCAGATGGTCTATTAATATAGTCAATGGATTAATGATGGAGACAACCTGCTATTCTAATTCTGCCAACTCAGTTTACACAATATCAAAAAGGATATTATCAGTAACAATACCCACAGCTTATTTTTTAACGAAATATTTTTAATAGCTTTTTAATTTTTTTAAAAAACATCAATTACATTAGGGGCTGGTTTAGCACAGTGGGCTAAACAGCTGGCTTGTAATGCAGAACAAGGCAGCAGCGCGGGTTTAATTCCCGTACCGGCCTCCCCGAACAGGCACCAGAATGTGGCGTCGAGGGGGCTTTTCACAGTAACTTCATTGAAGCCGACTTGTGACAACAAGCGATTATTATTATTATTACATTGCACATATTTAACTTACATTTAACAATCCCTTGCTCAACCCAAAAACAATTAATTAACTAACTACCCCCTCTCTTAGCTGCTGACTGAGGTTAATTCCCTAAAATGGAAGATAAACGGATGCCATTTTTAATGAAACCCCTCCTCATTCTCTCTTAAACTAAATTCAACCTTCTCTAGGCCTAGATAGTTATATTTATATGGCGCTTTTAACATAATAAAAGGCACTTTACAGGACTATTATGAAACATAACGTCACACTGAGCTACAGAAGGACATATTAGGGCAGATGACAAAGACCTTTGTCAAAGAGGTAGGTTTTGAGGGGAGTTTTGAATGATGAAAGTGAGGGAGAGAAGTGGAGAGGTGTAGTGAGGTTATTCCAGAGCTTGGGGCCGATAGACAACTGAAAACTTGGACGCCAATGGTGGAACAATTAAAATTGGAGCTGCTTAAGAAGCCAGAGTTAGAGAAGCGCAGACATACCACAGGTTTGTGAGACTGGAGGGGCTTACAAAGATATGGAGGGTTGAGACAATGGAGGGGTTTTAAATCAAGGATTAAAATCAAAATGTTGCTCGACAGGGAGACAATGTTGGTCAATGACCACAATGGTGATAGGCGAATGCGTTGTGAGTTAGAAGGTTGGGTGCAGGTGTTTGGATGAGCTTGGGTTTTAAATTCCTGCTGGATTCTCCAATCCTACTGCAGTGAATGGAGCAGCAAATTCTTCGCTCTCTCTTGCGATGGTACAGGGACGGACTGGCAACGGAGAATCCCAGCCCTTACGTTTAGCGAGTGTAGAATGTGGGAAACCAATCAGGAGTGTTATGGAATAATCAAGTCTAGAGATAGCAAAGGCATGTGTGAGGGTTTCAGCAGTAGCACATGAGCTGAGGCAGTGGAAGTAGACAATGTCAAAGAGACGGAAATAACTGCTCTTCGTGATGGTGCGAATATTTGTTTGGAAGCTCACCTTGTGGTCAATTATGACATAAAGGTTGCCGGGGAGAGGGACGGATTTGATAGCCGGGAATAGAGCTTGGAGTGGGGGCTGAAGAAAATGGCTTCAATCTTCTTGAGATTTAGTTCAACTAAATTTCTGCTCATCCAGTGTTGGATGCCGGATAAGCAGTCTGATAAGTGGGCAAGAGTGGAGAAGCCAAGAGAGAAGATGGGTGTGGAGGAGCTGGATGATGTCAGAGTTCATGTAAATTAAAATGTTGTGATTTTGATGATGTCGCAGATAAGTGGAATGTCGATGAGAAATGGGATGGGCCGAGATTCGGCCCTTTGGAAATACCAGAGGATCAGGAAGAGAAGCTGTTGCGAGTGTTACTCTGACCTCAATTAGATAGATAATAATGGAATTAGATAAGAGCAGTTCCACTCAGCTGAATTACATTGGTCAAATATGTTAAAGACTGCAGACAAACCAAGAAGAATGGGAAGGATAATTTACATTTTTTTGCATTCGTCCACGGTGTCACAGTATTGGCCAGTATTTATTACCCATCTCTAATTGCTCTCGGGAAGGTGGTGGTGAGCTGCCTTCTTGAACTCTGCTGTCCCTGACATGAAAATGTCCCTCAGTGCTCTTAGGCAAGGGGTTCCAGTATTTTGACCCAGTGACAATGAAGGAAGAGCGATATAGTCCAAGTCATAAAAGTGTGTGTCTTGGGGAAGAACTTGCAGGTGGTGGTGTTCTTCTAGATGGTAGAGGTTCTGGGTTTGGAAGGTGCTGTCTAAGGAGTATAGGTTCCTGAAGTGCATGTTGTAGACAGCACTCAGAGGTGCCATTGTTTGTCAGTGGTGGAGGGAGTGAATGTTTAAAGTGGCGGATAGGGTGCCAATCAAGCTGGCTTCATTTTTTATTCACTGAATGTGGGTATCACTGGCTTGGTCAGCATTTAGTCCCCATCCCTAATTACCCTTGAACTGAGTGGCTTGCTCAACCATTTCAGAGCCAAACACAGTGCTGTGGATCCAGAGTCACATGTAGGCCAGACCAGGTACAGATGGCAGATTTCATCCCTAAAGGTAATCAGTAAACCATATGGAGTTTTATAAAAATCTGCAATAGTTTCATAGTCATCTTTAGACTTTTAATTCCAGGTTTTCATTGAATTCAAATTACACCATGTGCTGTGGTGGGATTTGAACCTGGGTCCTCAGAAACATAACTTGGGTCTCTGGATTACGAGTCCAGTGGCAATACCATTGGTCAATGGTAATCCTCATCTTTGATGCATTATCTGTGCATAGTAAAGCATAAAAGAATGGTATTGGCCAATAGTTCAGCTCATATAGTTTCTAATATTATCCTGAAACTGCATGTAATCTTTATTATTATTGTCACAAGTAGGGCTTACATCAACACTGCAATACAGTTACTGTGAAAAGCCCCTAGTTGCCATATTCCGGTGTCTGTTCGGGTACACAGAATTCAGAATATCCAATTCACCTAACAGCACGTCTTTCGGGACTTGTGGGAGGAAACAAGAGCACCCGGAGGAAACCTACACGCAGTCACAGGGAGAACGTGCAGACTCCGCACAGACAGTGACCCAAGCCGGGAATTGAACCTGGGACCCTGGAGCTGTGAAGCAACATTGCTACCCACTGTGCTACTGTGCCGCCCGTAGTGCCCTTACAATAACCAAGGATTACAATAATTATATCCTATTGTCTCTCCCAGTGATCCCAGAGCTGGAATATCCTTTAGATATTAGGAGAAGGAGGATGAGATGTTCCCGGAAGTACTGTCCCATTCCACCAGCCCACAATCCACAAACACAGATACTAGCATAACGGAGGGAAGCAACATGGTTTATAATTGATTGCATGCAAGTAAGGGCATCACACCAGAGCGCAGAAAAGATGTCAGAGTCCAAAGCAGCTGCGCATAGCACCCCCCCACCCCCTCCCCCCCCACCCACATGGTAGAGGGAGAACAGTGATGAGGATGATGATGTTCAGGTTGTAATTGAGGTTGGGCCTCTGGGATCACCTGATGGGACACTGTACCTAGATCAGCAACAGCAGATGTGTAGAAATCTGGCAGGGTTCCCTGAGCATCGTGAGCTCATGCACTGCGAGTGGAGGAGTTGATTACAGTGACGAGCTCCACCTTATCTCAGCGGCTCATCGGAATGAGCTCCAACCGTGGGAGACTGATCAATCTCTGTGAGAGTCACATGCAACATCATTCCAAGCAGATGCAAGATCAGTGTTAATTACTGCAAAGGGAACAAAGCCCACTCAGTTGCCTGGAGTAGTCTGTTCAGAGAATGAGTGCTGTCCTCCAAGGAGTGCATGAGGAGCTGCGTACTGATAATGGGACATTCTCACTGACAACACAATGGATGATGGAATGGCTGACTGCCTCCTCCCCCATCCAACCTTCCAGAAAGCCAGCTTGAGCTGAGTAGTTGGCAGAGGAGGATGAGGGTGCAGTGAGCAGTGCTGCACACGCACTTCCCAAAGTTTCCCGGTTCCCCTGCCAGAGCCCTCACCTGTAGAAAGTGTAGGGCTGCCCCTATAGAAGTGCACATCCTGCAGTGTCAGGTGGATCCCCAATGGGTACCTGAATAAAGAGGCGGCAGCAATGCTCCTCAATGCCTTACAGACAGAGATAGGGAACAGACTGCCTCAACCTAGTGTCTCCGAGCAGAGGGATTCGCAAGTAGTATTAGATCCCGCACTACTCAAATGCCTTTTGCAATGTTTGCAAATGCACTGTGGAAATCAAAGGATAAGTGTTGATCTACACTTATTGAATAATCCATTCAATAATGGGTACATGTCCTTATCAGTATCAGTGAAGAATTGAGTTCCTCAGTCACTTGACAGATGTGAAGGGTGTTTCCATGCAAGCCCATCATCATTAAGTCAGGGATTTAGTAATACCCTTTCTGCTGATAGTAGAAATGTGATGACCATCTTGAGAAGGTGATGAGCTGCTGCAGTCCATGTGGTGTAGGTACACCCACAGTACTCTTAGGGAGGAAGCTATTGTAATTTGGTCCAACAACAGTGTTTTACATCAAAGTCCTCTGTGATTTGGAGGGGAACTTACACGTGGTGATGCCCTCATGAGCTAGCTGCCCTTGATCTTCCAGTCAGTTGAAGCCATGGGTGTCAAATGAGGCTTGGTGAGTTGCAGCAGAGCATCTTGCAGATGGTGCACACTGCTACAGTTATGCATCAGTGCAGGAACGAATGTTGATTATGGCGAATGTGATGTCAATAAAGTGGACTGCTTTGTCCTGCATGGTGTCGCACTCCTTGAGTGTTGTTGGAGCTGCACTCATTCAGACAAATGGAGAGAATTCTATCACACTCCTGATTTGTGTTTTACAGGTGCTGGAGAGGCTTTGGGGAGTCAAGATGTGAGCTACTCTCCGCAGGTTTCCCAGCCTCTGACCTTTCTGCAGGGAAACAGAGGAAGCGAGAGAACTTAACTGGCTTAGATGTGGTCCAAGAGCTGTCAATCATAGCTAGACTTACAAACATTATGGTTAATTTCACAGCTGGCTACCTGAAATCCACTCAAGGGTGAAGGGAAATGAGATTAAACAATCCAGACAGCTGGCTGTAGGTGCAAGCTGATAATCAAAGCCTAATAAATTCAATTTTGCATTGATATGAATGAAAGTCTTGCAGATAAATGATCTGAGGAGGTTTAAATACAGCTGATGTGGTTTTCCCTTTCTAGGAATTTACAGGTGCAACTTTCTCTGCTTGAGCCAGCAGGTGTATTGCACAGTTGAGTTTTAAAGGGGTTTTGACACTATATACCGGCAGAGGTTTCTGTAATGGGGGCTTCCATGCAGGGCTCTCTCTTATGGGGGAGGGATCGCTGGTGGAGGTCCCTTTTATGGGGGGTTTCTGGTGGATGTCTGGTTGGGCCGAGGACAATTTAAGGATATATTTAATAGAGCTTTATCCCAGTGATTGAGAAGGGAAAATCATCCTCAACTAAGGATATTAAGGATAGTATTAAATTGAAAGAAGCACAGTACAAATCTGCAGGTTAGTGGTAGGTCAGAGGACAGGGCAGATGATAAGAGCCAGCAATGAATGACTAAAAAAAAATAAGAGGCAGAAAGCAGAAATGAGAGATAGTATTATAAAAACAGGTAGAAATGCTTACTACATGTATTTGAATAGGAAAAGAATAACTAGACTTGTTTTGGTCCTCTAGATAATGAGTCTGGGGAATTAATAATGGAAAATATAGAAATGGCAGCGGCGTTCTGAGTTTGTCTGCATGATACAAAATTTCAAAACTTCCTGAAGCTTCTTGAAAATCAAGAGATGGAAGGGAGGGGTGAACTTTATACATTCGGCATCACCAGGGAAAGGGTAATCGGAAAACTATTAGGTCTAATGGCTGGTGTCGATGTTAATGACAAAGAAGCCTGTGAACTCCTCACACTGATTGTTGGAGGTGAGGGTGGAAGGGGAGGGGTCAATTAGGAAAAACAGTTTGCATATAGTGTCAAAAGTATTTTTAGTCCTCTGAGCTTATGTAGCTCCATCGTGACTTTGTGTTAAGGAAGAGAAGTTGGAGAGGCTAACATGTCTGGGCCCAACTCAGAAAGATGTCTCAGTTTGGGACCATGTACAAAAAGTGTATTCACCATGATTTTCTCTCTGGAAACTAGGTTCTGCCTCTTGACTATTGAAAATAGGAAAGTTACTCAGACCATCTATCCTGTTTACTTAGAATCCCTGCAGTGTAGAAGGAGACCATTCGACCCATTGAGTTTTCAGCAGCCCCCCAAAAGAGCACTCTACCCAGGTCTACACCCCCGCCCTATTCCCATAGCCTCGAAACCTAACCTGCACATCCCTGGACACAAAGGGGCAATTTAGTCTGGCCAATCCACCTAGCCTGCCCTATCCCTGAAAACCTGAAACCCCACCTAACCTGCACATCTTTCGACCCTACGGGGCAATTTAGCATGGCCAATCCACCTAACCTTCAGCCAGAGAGCCTGGTTGAAATCCCTGCAAACACTGGAGAGAATGGGGAAACCCCACACAGTCACCCAGGCCCGGATTTGAACCCGGGTCCCTGGTGCTGAAGCCCAACCCTGTTTTATAAATATTAGGTTCAGAGACAGAGCTGGACACAGTTGGATATAAAAAAAAACAACTATGATTATAGCTTGCATTAGGTATACCAATAGACATAATTAGGTTGTTTTCTGTAGGTTCCACATAATAGGTTATTAGACAGTTCAGATCAATTATTATGTGACAGAAAATACACAACAACCCAGAACTCTCTCTCGCCGACAGTGAGAATAGTCAGGCTAAAATGGGGTCATCTGCAGCTGGTCGCAACCAGAAGGCCATTTTCCTTTGAACTATCTTCTCAATTGAATCATGATATTTTTTGGCCTTATCACTTGACAGTCCTTCAGGACAGTCGCTCCAATGGGAAGCATTTAAATGTACTCATCACATGATTTGTGTATGTGTTTTGCATACAAAGACGTTTCAGTAAATTGTAGTTCAGTTTGCTTTAGTCATGGCTGCTCCTGAGTAATTGGTTTAGTTTGTGCTTCAGTCATTGTGTGGTAATTCATTATTACCGCTGCATCACTGCTCAAAGCAGGGTTTGACTATAGCTGCTTTATTACTCATTTAGTTTGGATTCTAAGAACTCTAGGCGGGATTTCCGGTCCCCAAGCCCGTGTTTCTCGGCGGCGCGCCGTTCGCTGGTGGTGGAATTCTCTATTCCCACCACTTGTCAATGGGATTTCCCATTGAAGCCACCCCACGCTGTCAGGAAACCCATGGGCAGTGGTGCATTGCCAACGGGAGCAGAGAATCCCAATGGCTGGTGAGTTCCAGCTTCTGTATCTTTGAAGTGACTCCCTTGCTTACACTGTGTTACACTCAGGTGAGGAGGCCTTATGATGGCTTCCTTCGTTAACCACCCCATGTTTCACCACAACATTGTACTTAACTGGGTCGAAGGAAACATAATGAAATCATTCCAATCTTTACACACTCAATGTTCACACACACAAATAGATTATAGAATGGCAGAATAGATTTCCAGCAATTTCAAATCCAGTAATGAAAAATGAAAATGAAAATCGCTTATTGTCACGAGTAGGCTTCAATGAAGTCACTGTGAAAAGCCCCTAGTCGCCACATTCCGGCGCCTGTTCGGGGAGGCTGTTACGGGAATTGAACCGTGCTGCTGGCCTGTCTTGGTCTGCTTTCAAAGCCAGCGATTTAGGGTATGTGGTTGTTGAAGGTTGGTGACTTGGCTGGCTTCAGGCTGAACTCTGTTGTTCTTCTGGGGTCGATGTCGAGGTGGTTTAAAGATGTGGATGGACAATTTACCTGTTCTTCTGAAGATAGGAACTTTTTAAAATTTTCACCTGCAATACATGGGAGAGTCAAAAAACGGCAGACAAAGTTTGGAACTTGCAGATTATATGGAGAAAGAGAGAAAATCTGCGTGGGAATCTGGCTTCTTCCGTATCTCATTTACATGTGCTGGTCTGCAGAGAAAAGAAGTGCTTGAACACACAAAGGATGAGCTGGCTTGTCGCATAACCCTCTCTCTCCAATTGCCAAGTTACCCAAAACATGGTTGTGATTTGGTGGAGTCCAGGTGCATGACTTACATCATTTTTTTTTTTTTTTTTTTCTTAAATTTAGATTACCCAATTATTTTTTCCAATTAAGGGGCAATTTAGCGTGGCCAATCCACCTACCCTGCACATTTTTTTTGGGTTGTGGGGGCGAAACCCACGCAGACACGGGGAGAACGTGCAAACTCCACACGGACAGTGACCCAGAGCCGGGATCGAACCTGGGACCTCAGCGCCGTGAGGCGGTTGTGCTAACCACTAGGCCACCGTGCTGCCCTATGACTTACATCATGTTGATGTCTGGAAAAATTCCTTTCACAGCCAGAGTGCAATTGTACAAACGATTATATCGAATGGTTTGCCTCATTTGTTTGAGTTCCTAAGGTAATTGTCTAAATTTTTTTCTAATGAGTAGGCGAAGGCCCCCATTTGTACTCCTTCAAGGCTATTGTTCCTGGTAAGGCTTTGAGGACTGATTATCTCCATTTCATCACTCGATTCCAATGGCTTTGGAATGTAGGAAACACGGACGGCACAGTGGCACAGTGGTTAGCACTGCTGCCTCATGACGCCGAGGACCCGGGCTCGATCTCGGCCCTGGGTCACTGTTCATATGGTCACATTCTCCCCGTGTCTGCTTGGGTATCACTCCCTCATATGTGAATTGGCCATGCTAAATTGCCCCTTAATTAGAAAAAAATGAATTGTGTACTCTAAATTTATTTTAAAAGAAGAATGTAGGAGGTACAGTCATAAAAGTGTGCAGCCATCTTTGACTGTCATTTCAAGTCCTTGGAATGTGGCTTTATTCTTTTAAAAAAATCAATGAGTGGCTTTCAGCCAGTCAATTCGAAAATGAATGAATGAAAATCGCTTATTGTCGCAAGTAGGCTTCAAATGAAGTTACTGTGAAAAGCCCCTAGTCGCCACATTTCGGCGCCTGTTTGGGGAGGCCGGTACGGGAATTGAACCGTGCTGCTGGGTCTGCTTTTAAAGCCAGTGATTTAGCCCTGTGCTAAAAAAAAGGCATGGCTTCACTACAATCTGTTTTATGTGATCTAGTGGAAGACTCGCCAAAGGAAGCACAATGCACTATTCAAAGCAGAACAGAAGCGTTTACCTTGGTATCCTGACCAATATTTAACACTCAACAAACATCAATAATGGAGGTGATCTGGATATTATCGCACTTCTATTTGTGGGACTTTGATGAGTGCGAATTGACTGCCACATTACCTATATTACAACACTGACTATGCTTAAAACGCTTAATTGACTGTAAAATAACTCAGAAACCCTGGGGCTGTCGAAGGCAGAAGAAATACAAGCTATTTCTTTTTTTGTTGCTTAACAGATGAGAATTTAATTTCCATTAAGAGCATCCACTGCATCAGATTGAGGACATAGATATTGGATTTAGAAAGGTACTTTTCATTTCAATTCCAACTGCTGGCAGCAGTTAGGAAGAGGAAGTCTAAAAATAAATGGGCTGTTCTTACGAACATCTTTAGAAAAAGTGGTACGTCCACTTTTGGGATTTCCATTGGCTGCACATGCCCCTTCCATTAGGAGCTAATGGCTTTAGTTCAATATGTAGGTTTCTGAGCAGTCCTTCACCATGTGTAGGGGTTATGTTGGAGGTTCATAAGGAAAGCTGCTCACAGCTGTCGGGCATAACAATGCCATTTTAAGGCTGCGGTTCGCCTTTCAAGTTCCCCTGCCTGGGCAGGACCCTTTCACTGCTTGTTTAGAGGATGGCACTGAACACTTTGTTCTCTTTTACTAACCTGGAAATCTGAAAATGGAACCATTAGCTCTCTTTTCTCAAGGTGCAGTTTTATCTCAAGCATTTTCTCCAGCATTTTCAAATAGCCTGACCAGAAGTTCAAACAAGGTGCGTCTGTTTAATTCAGTATGCTGGGCAGGGTGCACATGCTCAGGAAAAAATGTATTGACATGAGATAATGTGTTATGCCGGTAAGGAATAAATATTCATAGAGTGAGGGTTGTTGATAATCGTGGAAGCATTCAGGGAAATAATAAGATAAAATTGATGGTAAATGAGAGTCCATTGCATTATTTAATGGAACAGAAATACCAAACAGATTAAGGCTATTGAAAACCTTGAGAGAGAAAAGAACAGGACATATATTGTGGTGACAGAGGAAAGGCACAGGTAAGAATCTGGAATTTGCTATCACGTGGAATAGTTGAGACGAAAAGCATTGGTGCACTTAAGGAGAAGCTAAATAAAGACTTGAGGGGGGGGGGATAAATACAAGGGGCGGGATTCTCCATTGGCCTGCACTGAAATCGGGAAAGGCGATTGGCTGGAGAATTGGTCCCGATGGCAAAAACGCGGCAGGCCTAGACAGCGGCATCAATGCGTACTGTAGCCACCGAAGTTGGCCATTCCCTGAATACAAAATGGAGGAACGCAAAGCATATAGGATAAAATGGACAATGTTTGCAGCCCCAGCAGGCTGCCCCTAGCAGGTGTGGATTCTGTCTGCTAAGAAAGCAGACAGCACCGAAACGAACATTCCGCATACTAATGAGGCAATCACCGGGATAATTAACATGTTAATGGAACGATTCCAGAGACAATGGACAGAAATGGGGAAGCAACTGCAACATTATAAGGGATACCAGACACTCAGGCACCAGCAGGGTTCGAAAACAAAGAGCCTGAAGGCCCGCCCAGTAGCTAAGGAACAGCCTCAGTATTGGGGGGGATTCAAACATATCGATTGGGAAGAGACCCAATCGATTCCGAGCAGGTAAGGGAGTCCGCCCAAAGGGGCGCGGATCCCTGGGACCTATAAAAGACAGGTCCCACACATGGTTCAGTCTTCTCGTCCAGCCCTCCTCTCTCTTTGACCATAACTCCTCCGTGGACCAGCACCTCGACCAGCTTTTGCCAAGAAGACCTTGAACGAGAGGAGAGGGTTCGGACAGCAGCTGCCAGCAAGTAAGTGCCTCACAACGATCGCTACCAGAGATAGACACTTCTGACCCCTTTTAACTTATACCAACCTGAAGTCTGCAGACCAGAGCAGAGCAAGAGGCCTTGTTCCCTGACCCGGCAGTTCCTTCGAGATAAGTATTAGTTTATTTAGCGGTAGGAATAAGTTTAATCCTTTTAGCGTGTGCATGGGTAGTTATTATAATTGTATTATAATAAACTCAGTTGTTTGGACTTACTAATTGGTGTATGGTTTTATTGCTTTGAACGTCACCTTGAAGCTTGTGGCGGTGTCTTAATGATACCTGGCGACTCCAGAGCTAAGTAAAGAAACAGAGCCAAATTGAGTGTTAAGCACACTCACCCAGAACGACCAACAGTACCGGAACTCACGTACAGTAGACACCGTTTGCATATCTTTAACGGGCCCGACCCAGTATTCTCCGGGGCCTTTGCGATTCGCCGACTCCGATTTGCCGAGTTGCCGACGGCATGGTTCACTTGTGCTTTTTAAAATCGTGAAACCAGCATTGCAGATACTGAAGGTGAGAGAGGGGGTACGGAAGGTGTCCAACATCGCCATAGTTTGCTCACAGTTGTGCCGCCGGCTGGGGGACTTCTGCCAGGACTGGGAGGAGTAGTGGGAGGTGGCCAGGTGGTGGGCTGTGGGATCGGGGTGGATGGGCACGGAACACCATTGCCGCCACCGGCAAGGCAGCCATGCAGATGTGCACAGCGCTAACAGCCGCACTTTGAACTTAATTCCACGGGTCGTATAGGGGTCCCCCAGGCCCCCCCCCACCCCCAACCTTCTGGCCCCAGCCGACCCGTCAGCTATAATAATAATAATAATAATCTTTATTGTCACAAGTAGGCTTACATTAGCAATGTTAGTGAGAAAAGCCCCTTGTCGCCATATTCCGGCGCCTGTTCGGGTTCACAGAGGGAGAATTCAGAATGTCCAAATTACCTACAAGCATATCTTTTGGGACTTGTGGGAGGAAGCTGGAACACCCGGAGAAAATCCACTCAGATACAGGGTAAACATGCAGGCTCCCCACAGACAGTGGTGACCCAAGCCGGGAATTGAACCTGGGATCTTGGAGCTGTGAAGCAAGAGTGCTAACCACTGTGCTGCCGCATCGCCCTCCAGTATGGGCATGCCCCAGCGCAACCTGTGCCATCTTGTTGGCTGGGATGAGTGTGTGTGGTGATGGTAATGTGTATATGCGGCTGTAGCTTGTCAGCCTCCTGATTGTCAATCACGGATCCGGTGAATCCCGCACCGTTTTTCATTGGAATCGATTGAGTCCCATGTGGCACTGATGTAGCCCCTCCATAGTCGCGGAATCGTTCCAAGTATGGCGCTAGTTTTTCAGTCGTGAAAGTGCGCGAATTCTGCGTTGGCGTCAACACGGAAGATCTGTTTGATAGATTTAACTGAAATAGGGTGGAAGATGGCACCAGCGTGGACCAATTGGATCAACTGGCCGTTCTCTCTGCTGTAAATTCTGTGCGACATGCAACACAACAAGTCCTGAGCAAAGGAATATCAATCGGGGATAATGTATGGTAAATAATCACGGGTGGTCTTTACAATCAGTCATGTACATTGAGAGTTAGGTAAAGAAGATAAGACAAATTGAACACTTCCAGTCCACCAGTAGCTAAAGTAATCGATCACAGACAAAGCTGTGCAGTGAAATAAGGTGAAAAAAAGCATGTGGTACCTGTCTATGTGTTAATATTAATAATTTGAGCAACATCCAAGCTGAAATTTGAGAAAAGGATTATAGGCGATTCCAAGATAGAGGGAAATATTTGTTTGTTATCTGAGTTATTTTCAGTTTTACCAGTAATAGTGTATGCCTGGGGAAGCTAGCTTTGAATTATAGGTGGTTGAGATTCCGTACTAAAGAAATGGGGCTGTATTCTCCATTTTGGGACTAAGTCCCACGCTTTCGGGGAAACTGGTCTTTATGCCCGGAAAATTTGCTGGGGGCTAGCAAGCAGCTGTTGTAGAGCTCGCAGCTCCAGCTGCCGATACAGCCACCTGCACATCTGGATCAGAGGCCGCGCATGAGCATGACGGCGGGCTCCAGTGGTCACGCCGTGATCCATGGCGGACTCAGCCCGCGGACCTGGACCGGCAAAATAGTGCCCCGCATTGGTCGCTCGTGCACCCCGGCCCCAGCCCCAGCCCCTATCACACATTGCCCCCAGCCCCGAATGAAGCCCCTCCTGCCCGCCGATCGTCCCTCTCCCGACTGTGGCGGCCCTGGACCGAGTGCGCAGCCGCCATGCGAGGATCACAGACGGTGGGACCACACGAGTCCCACGCTATCGGGAATTCGGCCGGTCGGTGATGGAGCATCACGGGTGGGCCTCAGGCAATGGGGCGGTGGATGCTCGGCATGGTGTACTCGTGGAGTACGCCAATTTCAGGATAGGTGGAGAATTGAAGAACCGGCACCGCTCCCGATTTTGTGGGCCAAAACGGATTCTCCGCCCCGTCGCCGAACACCATTTCCGTGGTGGTGGGCGGAGAATCCAGCCCATGTTGTTTTCCATGCAATTTTCTTCCCGCACCTTGTGCAGACTTCCACAGCTAGTAATTCCCGGAACAGGTTGGGCCTCACGGTAGCATGGTGGTTAGCATCAATGCTTCACAGCTCCAGGGTCCCAGGTTCGATTCCCGGCTGGGTCACTGTCTGTGTGGAGTCTGCACGTCCTCCCCTTGTGTGCGTGGGTTTCCTCCGGGTGCTCCGGTTTCCTCCCACAGTCCAAAGATGTGCGGGTTAGGTGGATTGGCCATGCTAAATTGCCCGTAGTGTAAGGTTAATGGGGGGATTGTTGGGTTACGGGTATACGGGTTAAGTAGGGTGATCATTGCTCGGCACAACATCGAGGGCCGAAGGGCCTGTTCTGTGCTGTACTGTTCTATGTTCTATGTTCTAGGTTGCTAGTCTGTCACCAGTTTATTGTAGCTTGAGGGTCGCCACTCCACATTAGGTATGGCTGACCAGGAGTCTCTCCTGCTCTTACCGCTAGCCATTAGCATGTTGAGGATTTGTAGGTTGACACGTTCAACCTGTTTGGCTGTGTTATGAATGCAATCAAGTCCTGGGGTGAGACTCGAATCCGGAGCTTCTGGTTCAGGGGCAGGTTTTTGAAACACACAAAATGCAGTAAATCAAAATAGCCAGGAGACAGTACGGAAACCAAAAGACTTATAAAGATCCTCAATCATAATGATTGCCAATTCAGCAACGTGCACAGTTAATTTGTTCAATGATCTTTATAGATTGGAATACATTTCAGGACCATCCTATTGTGAAGCTTAGAATGTAGCCTCTACCAAACAGAAGGGACCTAATTATACCATAATTATAATCTCTGCATATTCATGCCAGTTCAGATTTCTAAGATTTGCATAATTGTTATCAATGGGCCTCATTTGTTAATTATCTTTTGTTTTAACATTTTGCATAATAATGTGATGAATTAGGCTTCCATTTAACATGATTTAAAACTTTATGAGGGACAATTTTCTGTGGTGAATGGCAAAACATTTCATAATTTTATTGACATACTGCTGACATGATGAATTGAGATGCTGGGTTATTTTTTCCACTGGCATTGTCTGCTGCATGGCTGCTTGGAGTTCCCGAGGCTTGTTGAGGGCGACCTAGCACTCCAGTGCTGTGGTGACAGCGAAGATTTACGATCAGAGTTCTTTCAGAAATGTTTATGCTGCTATATAAAGCCGCTGAACGCCATTTCCAATGAACTACTCGTTAGCATTCCACGCAGTTTATACATTTTAGAATTAGCGACTCATTTGGACAGAGAAAGCTGGATTAAAATGCACATTCTTTTTTTACTCTCATTAAATAAGAAATTAAGAGACCGGACTATAGAACAACAACTGGTTCCTGTTCAGCTTTGTGTGCTGCAGATAGGTTTTCTATGCTGAACACGTGTTAGAGTTTCAAACATTTAGCGCTTTTTGTCTGAAAATTATGTGTATTAAGCAAAACAAATGCAGAACTAAAGTCTCGAGCTTTACAAGCATTCATGATTATTGCTTGCATTGGATTCCAAATTCTTGTGATTATTGAGTGCAATAATTTGTAACTGTGCCCTGTGATAATTGTGGAATATAAATCAATGCCACTAATTTTGTTCAATGATTTCACCATTGGCGCTGTCAGCGTTTGCTGCCATTTGACTGTGTGGACCCTATTGTCAGAGGGAGATGGGGGCGTATTCATTCTGCATATAAGCAAAACACCATCTTATTGCAGGAGATAAAGTGACGTTTAATTCCCTCTGGCTTAAGTGACAGGCTGTTCATTTCCAGTTCTAGGCTGATGCAATATTGTACGGTCGAAAGGGTGACCCAGCCAGCAGCAAGGCAGTTTTGGGGTGAGATCCCAGGGAAGGGGGGTACTGCAGGGGAGCCTGGGGTGGCACGAGTCCACCTTTCCAGCCTGCCAAAATTAATTTCAACGCTCTCCATTTGGTGCCACTTCCGCATTGTCAGGTTTAACTCAGCAGGCAATTAAAATGGCATTGCAATCGTATTTGCACTGTAGGACCTTAATCTATATTGTTCCATGGGGCAGCAGACTATGATGCCAACCAGTGAGCCATTGGTTTGGATTTGGGAAATCACATTTGGTATCAGAGGTATCATTCTGGAGCTCAATGCTCCAGCTAATTCTGTCTCTGAACCTCACAGAGGTGTACATCTGAAAGACAGCAGGAAGGACCACAACTGCCCCACTCTCCGCCCCCCCCCCCCCCCCCCCCCCCCCCCCCAACCAAATCAACATTCTTTAAAGGGATTATTAACTACTCTTTCTTTATCCTTTCATAGGATGTGGGTGTTGCTGGAAAAGCCAGCATTTGTTGGACATCCCTGATTGCCACCTTTGTGAAATGCTGCAGTGTAGTTCAGGTAGACCCAGAAAGCTGTGAGGAAAGGAGTCCACCATCGCACCAACGAAGGAATAGCAATGTATCTCCAAGTCAGGATTATGTGTGGCTTGGTCTTGTTTCCATGCATGTGCTGCTTTGGTCCTTCCAGGGGGTAGAAGTCGAAGGACGGGAAGGTGCTACTGAAGGGGTCTTGGTGAGTTGCTGCAGTGCATGTTACACACTGCTGCTATTGAGCATTGCAGTTGCAGGGAGTGAAGGTCTAAGGTGGTGGATGCGGTGCCGATCAAGGAGGCTGATTTGTCGTGGATGGTGCTGAGTGTTGTTGGAGCCGCTGTCACCCAGACAACTGGGGAGTATTCCATCGCACACCTGACTTATGCCTTGTAAATGGTGGATAGACTTTGGAGAAACATGAGATGAGTTACTCGCCGCAGAATTCACAGCCTCTGCCCTGCATATGGACAGTATTTGAAATACTGCCTTGATGTCAAGTGGAGTCATTCTCACCTTCTGGGTATATCTATAGTATAATAGTGCTTTGTATCGTGGTTTTGATTTGCCAAAGTCTACAGGGAGTACAATGGTAAGTGCTGAAGGAGGTTTTTCCGATTTCAAAGCTTTCACACATATTAGTTGCTCTCAGACATGGATGCACAATTAACCATTCCCTTTAAAATGCACCATGAGTTAATGAATGAACAGAAGCCACGTTACTGGAACAGCGAGGAGGGGGAAAAGTGTTCTCAGCAGGTGGCCATATCCACCCAGCATGTCCACAAAGCAATTCTCCAACCTGACCATCTGCAGGAACAACATGTGAATTATTAATATTTCAGTAAGGGTGTCCTATGAAATATGCCACTGTAGACACAAGTGCAACCTCACAAAAGCTCTGGGACTGCATTATCAATGACTGTGAAGATGACCATGTCAATGAGTTTTTATGCTTCAGCTCTTTCCAGACTGAAGCTGGAGATCTGGAAATCCAGTCTGGAGATCCAGTCCAAAGATATGCGTGTTAGGTGGATTGGCCAGGCTAAATTATCCCTTAGTTAGGATAGGTTGGGTAGGGTTATGGGGTTACAAGGGTAGGATGGGCGAATGGGTCTAGGTAGGGTGCTCTTTCAGAGGGTTGGTGTAGACCTGAGGGGCCGAATGGCCTCCTTCTGCATGGTAGGGATTCTATGATTCCATTCTATCTTTGCAGCAATTCATAGTTTGTCATTCACAAGAGGAATTTCAGAGTCTCTCTACTGTGTTGCAACTACATTTCATTTTCTATTGGTCGAGGGGAAGCAAGCATGTAACTTTGCCAGGATTGCATTATTCCCCATGGTGCACGGTGCCATTGACTGCATGCACATGGGCTTTGTGGATGGCACCTATCAACTCTTCCCAACACCGCAACTGAGTCCAGCTGGCGTATGTAGAGAAACGTGCAGATCATAGAATTTACAGTGCAGAAGGAGGCCATTCAGCCCATCGCGTCTGCACCAGCTCTTGGAAAGAGCACCCTACCCAAGATCAACAACTCCACCCACCCTATCCCCATAACCCAGTAACCCCACCCAACACTAAGAGCAATTTTGGACACTAAGGGCAATTTATCATGGCCAATCCACCTAACCTGCACATCTTTGGACTGTGGGAGGAAACCGGAGCACCCGGAGGAAACCCACACGGGGAGGATGTGCAGATTCCGCACAGACAGTGACCCAAGCCGGAATCGAACCTGGGACCCTGGAGCTGTGAAGCGATTGTGCTATCCACAATGCTACCGTGCTGCCCCATCAGGTATCCAGGAGGCAGTCATGATGTCTTCATTCTGCTGCCTTCCACTGTGCTAACTGTGTTAGAATGACCATGGAAAATGAAAGGGAAATATGCTGACCACATGGCTGATGACTCTGGTGCAAGCCGAGCGCTGTCACACAAAATGCGATAGTCTAGACCATAGGCTTCCACTGCTTGGTTTGCTCTGGAGGAGTACTGCAGAACCCAACATGTTGACATGTTAGATTCATAGTGGTCTGCTGCACAACCCTAAAGGCATGAGCTTGCTACCAGCCATACAGTGGGAACTCGGGCACAGCGGCATGAGCAGGGAAAGTGGATAGCTTCTTTCTGATCGGGTAATTCTCAAAGAACTCACACATGCGCTAATTCCATTGAGCAATAATTCCATACCCATATATAGAACATAGAACATTACAGCGCAGTACGGGCCCTTCGGCCCTCGATGTTGCGCCGACCTGTGAAACCATCTGAAGCCTATCTGACCTACACTATTCCATTTTCATCCATATGTCTATCCAGTGACCACTTAAATGCCCTTAAAGTTGGCGAGTCTACTACTGTTGCAGGCAGGGCGTTCCACACCCCTACTACTCTCTGAGTAAAGAAACTGCCTCTGACATCTGTCCTATATCTACCACCCCTAAATTTAAAGCTGTGTCCCCTCATGTTTGTCATCCCCATTCGAGGAAAAAGACTCTCACTGTCCACCCTATCTAACCCTCTGACTATCTTATATGTCTCTATCAAGTCACCTCTCAGCCTTCTTCTCTCTAACGAAAACAACTTCAAGTGCCTGAGCCTTTCCTCGTAAGACCTTCCCTCCATACCAGGCAACATCCTAGTAAATCTCCTCTGAACCCTTTCCAAAGCTTCCACATCCTTCCTATAATGTGGTGACCAGAACTGCACGCAGTACTCCAGGTGCGGCCGCACCAGAGTTATGTACAGCTGCAGCATGAACTTGTGGCTCCGAAACTCAATCCACCTACTGATAAAGGCTAGCACACCATAAGCCTTCTTAACAGCCCTATTAACCTGGGTGGCAACTTTCAGGGATTTATGTACCTGGATGCCGAGATCCCTCTGTTCATCGACACTACCAAGAATCTTGCCATTAGCCCAGTACTCTGCATTCCTGTTACTCCTTCCAAAGTGAACCACCTCACACTTTTCCGCATTAAACTCCATCTGCCACCTCTCAACCCAGCTCTGCAGCTTATCTATGTCCCTCTGTATCCTATAACATCCTTCAGCACTATCCACAACTCCACCAGCCTTCGTATCATCTGCAAATTTACTAACCCATCCTTCTGGTTTAGCTCACCAGGCTAAATCGCTGGCTTTTAAAGCAGACCAACCGGGCTAGCAGCACGGTTCGATTCCCGTACCAGCCTCCCCGGACAGGCGCCGGAATGTGGCGACTAGGGGCTTTTCACAGTAACTTCATTGAAGCCTACTCGTGACAATAAGAAATTTTCATTTCATTTCATTTTTTTCATTTCTACACCCTCTTCCAGGTAATTTATAAAAATGACAAACAGCAGTGGCCCCAAAACAGATCCTTGCGGTACACCACTAGTAACTGAACTCCAGGATGAACATTTGCCATCAACCACCACCCTGTTTTCTTTCAGCTAGCCAATTACTGATCCAAACCGCTAAATCACCTTCAATCCCATACTTCCGTATTTTCTGCAATAGCCTGCCGTGGGGAACCTTATCAAACGCCTTACTGAAATCCATATACACCACATCAACCGCTTTACCCTCATCCACCTGTTTGGTCACCTTCTCAAAAAACTCAATAAGGTTTGTAAGGCATGACCTACCCTTCACAAAACCGTGTTGACTATCGCTAATCAACTTGTTCTTTTCAAGATGATTATACACCCTATCTCTTATAAACTTTTCCAACATTTTACCCACAACCGAAGTAAGGCTCACAGGTTTATAATTACCAGGGTTGTCTCTACTCCCCTTCTTGAACAAGGAGACAACATTTGCTATCCTCCAGTCTTCTGGCACTATTCCTGTCGACAAAGACGACATAAAGATCAAGGACAAAGGCTCTGCAATCTCCTCCCTGGCTTCCCAGAGAATCCTAGGATAAATCCCATCTGGCCCAGGGGACTTATCTATTTTTACACTTTCCAAAATTGCTAACACCGCCTCCTTGTGAACCTCAATCCCATCTAGCCTGGTTGACTGTACCTGAGTAGTCTCCTCGACAACATTGTCTTTCTCCAGTGTAAACACTGACGAAAAATATCAATTTAACGCTTCCCCTATCTCCTCTGATTCCACGCACAACTTTCCACTACTACCCTTGATTGGCCCTAATCTTACTCTAGTCATTCTTTTGTTCCTGATATACCTATAGAAAGCCTTAGGGTTTTCCTTGATCCTATCCGCCAACAACTTTTTGTGTCCTCTCCTCGCTCTTCTTAACTCTCCCTTTAGGTCCTTCCTGGCTAACTTGTAACTCTCAAGTGCCCTAACTGAGCCTTCATGTCTCATCCTAACATAAGCCTTCTTCTTCCTCTTGACAAGTGCTTCAACTTCCTTAGTAAACCACGGTTCCCTTGCTCGACCACTTCCTCCCTGCCTGACAGGTACATACTTATCAAGGACACGCAGTAGCTGTTCCTTGATTAAGCTCCACATTTCGATTATACCCATCCCCTGCAGTTTCCTTCCCCATCCTATACATCCTAAATCTTGCCGAATAGCATCATAATTGCCTTTCCCCCAGCTATAATTCTTGCCTCGTGGTATATACCTATCCCTGCCCATCGCTAAAGTAAACATAACCAAATTGTGATCACTATCACCAAAGTGCTCACCTACATCTAAATCTAACACCTGGCCGGGCTCATTACCCAGTACCAAATCCAATGTGGCATCATCCCTTGTTGGCCTGTCTACATACTGTGTCAGAAAACCCTCCTGCACACACTGCACAAAAACTGACCCATCTATAGTACTCAAACTATAGTATTTCCAGTCAATACTTGGAAAGTTAAAGTCCCCCATAACAACTACCCTGTTACGCTCGCTCCTGTCGAGAATCACCTTTGCTATCCTTTCCTCTACATCTCTGGAACTATTCGGAGGTCTATAGACAACTCCCAACAGGATGACCTCTCCTCTCCTGTTCCTAACCTCGGCCCATACTACCTCAGTAGACGAGTCCTCAAACGTCCTTTCTGCCGCCGTAATACTTTCCTTGATTAACAATGCCACATCCCCCCCTCTTTTACCATCTTCTCTGTTCTTACAGAAACATCTAAATCCTGGAACCTGCAAAAACCATTCCTGTCCCTGCTCTACCCATGTCTCCGAGATCGCCACAACATCGAAATCCCAGGTACCAACCCATGCTGCAAGCTCACCCATCTTATTCCGGATGCTCCTGGCGTTTCCTCTGTTACTGACCAGAAGAACATCTGCTTGGCAACAATTCTGAAATAAAAGCCACCAAAAAAAAGACTTTCTAAATCAAACTGATAAATCAACTCATGCCACACTGCACACAAAAGTTATCTAGCCATCTTTGTGGATTCTCTCACTGTCTACTTTCTATATACCATTGCTGAACCTGGTGCCTCTGGGCAGGGCTACCCCAGCGGTTACTGCATGATTGCTGGAAGGCTGATGTATTGCAATAGTGGGGACTGCAGATAGCCTTGACAACGACCTTGAGCAGCTCTGGACCCAGAAAGCTCAGCTGCAAACTGCAGCATGTTGGCTTGAGGCAGCTGCATTCTGAACTTGCGGCAGAGGGAGGGTAGGGAGAATGAACACTGATATCCTGACAGAGGATATCAGCTTCATGGAGCCAATGCACCGTGTGATGACACCTCAATAATCTGAGTAATCGGGCAACACGGTGGTGCAGTGGTTAGAACTGCTGCCTCACGGCGCTGAGGTCCCAGGTTCGATCCTGGCTCTGGGTCACTGTCCGTGTGGAGTTTGCACATTCTCCCCGTGTTTGCGTGGGTTTCGCTCCCACAACCCAAAGATATGCAGGGTAGGTGGATTGGCCACACTAAATTGCCCCTTAATTGGAAAAAATTAATTTGGTACTCTAAATTTAAAACAAATAAAAAATAATCTGAGTAATCTGCTGGAATACAAATTGTTGGAACACTGTGATGCCTATCTGTTTTCTGACAGCAATCCACAGGCATGATTGCAGCAGCCTGTATTTGTATGGCATCAGACGGAGCTTCCACTGCATCACTCCGACATTTGGGTGGTTGCTCCTTATGCTGCGAAGGAAGCCGAGACATTGGCCATCAGATGCTGCATAATGGTTGAATCCGTAAGTGCTCATGGTGTTGGCCCCAACTTCCAAAACCAGGGCCGGGATTCTCCCCTACCCGGCGGGGCGGGGGGTCCCGGCGTGATGGAGTGGCGTGAACCACTCCGGCGTCGGGCCGCCCCAAAGTTGCGGACGTCTCCGCACCTTTAGGGGCCAAGCCCTAACATTGAGGGGCTAGGCCCGCGCTGGAGTGGTTGGCGCTCCGCCGGCTGGCGAGAACGGCCTTTGGTGCCATGCCAGCCGGGGCCGAAGGGACTTCGCCGGCCGGCGGAAGTCCGCGCATGCGCCAGTGGCTGCTGATGTCATCCCCACGCATGCGCAGGGGAGGGGGTCACTTCCGCGTCCGCCATCGTGAAGACCATGGCAAAGGCGGAAGGAAAAGAGTGCATCCACGGCACAGGCCCGCCCACCGATCGGTGGGCACTGATCATGGGCCAGGCCACCGTGGGGGCACCCCACCGGGCCAGATCACCCCGGCCCCCCCCCCCCCCCCCCCCCCCCCAGGACCCCGGAGCCTGCTTGCGCTGCCTTGTCCCGCCGGTAAGGTAGGTGGTTTGATCCAGGCCGGCGGGACCAGCATGACAGCGGCAGGACTTCGGCCCATAGCGGGCCGGAGAATCACCGGGGGTGAGGGTGGGGGACTCGCCGACCGGCGCGGCATGATTCCCGCCCCCGCCGAATCTCCGGTGCCGGAGACTTCGGGACATGGCGGGGCGGGATTGACTCCGGCCCCCGGTGATTCTCCGACCCGGCGGTGGGTCGGAGAATCCCGCCCCAGGTTTTTTTGAGCAAAACCCTATTGCTGACTTTCCCAATGCCCCTTGTCATTTACCATAGACTTTCAGGCAGATTTCTCAAAGCAGCAATTTGCATTTTGCTGTGCATTCCCATCAGCATTTTCCTGTAGGCTGCCCTATCAAAGTAACTTTGTGAGCCCTTATAACATAATGGGTGTGTGTCCACACCCTCCAACAAGCTGGGTCAAAATCCTGCAACTCCCTCCCTTACAGCATGGTGGGTGTACCTACATTACAGGGACTGCAGCAGTTCAAGAAGGCAGCTCACAGCCACCTCCTCAAAGGCAATTAGAGATGAACATTAAAAATACTGGCCGAGCCAGCGAATCCCACGTCCCGTAAATGAAAAAACTAAAAGTAGGAGACCTATGCCTACAGCATCTTCAGCTTGTAAATCTAAAAAGAGTGTGGGATGAGGGCAAGTGGGGTTACAAAAGGTAATTAGGTATGAGGACATTCTTACCTTGGTTAGTTTTAGCCGCTGACCGCAGCCTCAGTGATGGACATCCCACTAACGGCCAGCATCATCTCCTCAATGGGAGTCAGGATAAGCAAACACAACTGTCCCCCTCTGATTAGCTCTCGTTGCATCTGGTTGTGTGCCACCTTCCCCTGGCAAGAAAGCAGGAAGTTTGTAAGTTGCTGTCATGCCAGCTGGTCAAACATGGCTGTCCGGCTGTGAGGTGTGGATGAGAGACTTTCAGAAGTTTTAAGTGTGTGAGGGTGGGGTGCAGTATACAAATGCCAGGAATCAGCCCTGATTGGCAGAGATCATTGGGAGTGAGTGATGGGGGTTTGGTGAATTAGGTGGTGTCTGAGGCTGCTAGTGTTTTTGGTGGGATATGGCTGATGTGTTCACTGACCTTGACCACTGGAGTGAGATCATTGAACTTCATGTGGCACTGTAGCCTGGCCCTCATGGCTTGACTCCTGACATTATACCCTCATGACTACATGCTCCTACTGGGTTCTGAATATATATCTGGAAGGCCTCCTATAATTATAAGGACACCACTCCTCCTTTACACCTCCTCCACCAATGGTTCCAGTCTGTCACCTGCAAACATTGGAGCCAGCTCTTTCCCATGTTGTGCCAATCTTCTCTATTCCCCAGGTCAGATTCAGGTCACCTAACTCTCCCAGCACCTACTCCTTCCATTTCCCTGTGAGAACTGAAGAGTATCTTTCAGCAGTGCAGACGACTGGCTTTAGCTAGTGCTAGCCACTCATGGGTATTGGCTTACCTGCTCACGCATCCAGCCAATAAACATCACAGTTAGCAACCGTAGATCCTGCAATCTTTTGAAACAGCAGCAGCTCAAATTTCACTCGCTGCTCATTTATTGTCAACTGGCAAGAGTTAATTACACGTAGCAATCCTGTGCCCAGCCTCGCGGATTATTGAATTTAGCCGTCAAGCAGTTTGAACAAAGGCAAGGGGTTTGAAAAAAAAATTATTTGCATAGGATGCACTGCATACTGAACAAAATCCTAGTTGATGCTCTTTTGCTTAATTCCTCCAGAAAAGGAGCAGAGTTGGAATTAGACCCAGTTTCTTGGAGTAGCTATGGATCAAAATAATCAGAGACAGGATGGTTTGTGTGCTGCTGAAGATAATTTAGGGGTAATGTTATCTGGGAAGCACAGTTGGCTGATATTCAATGATGGAATTAAAATGAAAAGCAGAAATAGCAAAATCTGAAATAAGACCATAAATGCTGGAAGTACACAGCAGATTAGTCAATCGCTGTAAAGGACAAAAGCAGTTTATGATCCATTAAATACGTACGCTTTATCCTTACAATGTGCAACATAACCATGTCATGGTGTGCAAGGTATCTGAGATGCACAGTGTGTCTGCACAGCCAAAGCTCTTTTCAACTGCGTTTGGGTGGCTGATTCAGTCTAAAGTGACATTATACCCAATAGTTTGAAAGGATAGACAATGATTACTCTGAATCTTGACTTTCAGAAATGTATGTAGCCTGATGCTAATGTGAGGAACTAAGACCATGTCCTGTATATTTTTATAAAACATATATTGATATCATTGCCATTACTATTTTGTAAATTTTAAAACTGAACAAAGACCTTTAAAATGGCTAAGCCTCTGTCTGTGATGAAAAAAAATAAGCCGCTTTCAGTTTCAGGGAATCTCGCACCCCGTTATCTCTGAGGAGTTCCTGATGATTACCTATGTACTGCACAGCCCAATGTCAAAAAAAAGCTATACAAAGGCCATCTGCATTTAAGAGCCCACGCTGGCCAGAAGGAGACTGATGGTGTGCTGAGCCAAAAGGCCCCACAATCTTTCTTTCAATTTGTAATAGCTGAGATATTTAGACACATTCCAAACATTGCAATCCTTTTTTGGAAGACCGAGTGGACAGGTAGGAGTCATATGACATATGCCCCAGCTTGTTGAACAAACCAATATTGCCTTGCTGAGCTTAATAACTCAGTCTGCTTTTTATCATTTGACTGGTGACCTCACAGACCAGGAGCTCGGCCTGGGTGGAACACTGCAGAGTATTTTCAACTTTTTTATTTCATAGTTCCAGCATTCTCAGCATTTTGTTTTTTGTTTCCATCAGTCTTGTCGGCTACATGTTGAACCTGCGCCTTTGGTAATTCCTGTACCTGAACACCAAAATACTTCCACAATTCCCAGTCTTTGTCATTAAGGAAAAATCTGCTCTGCCTTTCTAGGATTCAAAATGGATGACTTCTCACTTCCTTGACAATGAATTCTATCTGCCACAGTTTGATCCACTCAAGTTTGTCATTTATGTAACTTCCTACCCCCATCTACACAATTTTGTGTCTCCAAACGTAGTGCCGTCTGCAAATATGGTTAGATAGTTTTCTATTCCTTCATTAAAGCTATTCATATATATGGTGATAAGCTGCGGCCCCAACACAGGTCAACAACTTAGAACACAGAACATTGTGAACATTACAGCGCAGTACAGGTCCTTCGGCCCTCGATGTTGCGCCGACCTGTGAAACCCCTCTAAAGCCCATCTACACTATTCCCTTATCGTCCATATGTCTATCCAATGACCATTTAAATACCCTTAGTGTTGGCGAGTCCACTACTGTTGCAGGCAGGGCATTCCACGCCCTTAGTACTCTCTGAGTAAAGAACCTACCACTGACATCTGTGTCATAATATACACCAGTATATCATGGTGCAGACACACACTGATGGACACACACAGGGACCAATCAACATGTACAAACACCGCAGCCAATCACCACTATAAAGGCAGAGGGCACCACGGTTCCCGTTCATTCTGGGTGCTGCCTCTGAGTGTAATAAGAACTCATCCAGCCCAGCACAGACTGCTGAGAGAATCAACTGGTTCGGACAAGGCTTAGGTCTCTAGTTTAAGTTAGCATCATTTAGACCCACAGTCATCGTGTGTTAGTTAGTTAGAAATAGTTAATAAAATTGAGTTGAACCTTAATCAGTGTTGGAAGTGTCTGTTCATCTCTCAAGTCTACACTAGCCAACACTTCAATCTGTCCTATATCTATCTCCCCCCAATTTAAAGCCATGTCTCCTCGTGTTAGACATCACCATCCGAGGAAAAAGGCTCTCACTGTCCACCCTATCTAATTCTCTGGTCATCTTGTATGCCTCAATTAAGTTACCTCTTAACTTTCTTCTCTCTAACGAAAACAGCCTCAAGTCCCTCAGCCTTCCCTCATAAGGGGCGAAATTCTCTGACCCCCCGCAGGGTCGGAGAATCGCCCGGGACCAGCGAAAATCCCGCCCCCGCCGTGGCTGGAATTCTCCGCCATCCTGGAACTGGCGGGGGCGGGAATCACGCCCCCGATCGACGTGCCCGCCATGGTTTGAACCACCTCTGGTGGCGGCAGGATCGGCGGCACGAGCGGGCCCCCGGGGTCCTGGGGGAGGCGCGGGGCGATCGGACCCCGGGGGTTCACCCACGGTGGCCAGGCCCGCAATCAGGGCTCACCGATCGGCGGGCGGGCCAGTGCTGTGGGGGCATTCTTTTTCTTCCGCCGCCGCCACGGCCTCCACCATGGCGGAGGCGGAAGAGAATCCCCCAGCGCGCATGCGCCGGTGGTGACGTCAGCGGCAGCTGACGCACCAGCGCATGCGCGAACCGGCGAAGGCCTTTCGGCCAGCCCCGGTGCCGGGCGGCGGGCGTCAAAGGCCATTGTGCCGGTTTTGGCGCCAGCCGGCGTGGTGCCAACCACTCCTGCCCGGGCCTAGTCCCTCAATGTGAGGGCTTGGCCCCTAAAGGTGCGGAGAATTCCGCACCTTTGGGGAGGCCCGATGCCAGAGTGGTTGGCGCCACACCGCTAAGCCGGGACACCCCCGCCCCAACGGGTGGGGGAGATTCCCGCCCAAGATCTTCCCTCTATACCAGGCAACATTCTGGTAAATCTCCTCTGTACCCTTTCCAATGCTTCCACATCCTTCCTATAATGCGGCGACCAGAATTTCACGCAATACTCCAAATGTGGCCGCACCAGAGTTTTGTACAACTGCAACATGACCTCATGGCTCCGAAACTCAATTCCTCTACCAATAAAAGCTAACACAACGTACGCCTTCTTAACAATCCTCTCAACCTGGGTGGCAACTTTCAAGGATCTATGTACATGCACACCGTGATCTCTCTGCTCATCCACACTACCAATAATCTTCCCATTAGCCCAGTACTCTGTCTTCCTGTTATTCCTTCCAAAATGAATCACCTCACACTTTTCTGCATTAACCTCCATTTACCAGCTCTCAGCCCAGCGCTGCAGCTTATCTATGTCCCTCTGTAACTTGTAACATCCTTCCGCACTGTCCACAACTCCATCGACTTTAGTGTCATCTGCAAATTTACTCACCCATCCTTCTACGCCCTCCTCCAGGTCATTTATAAAAATGACAAACAGCAGTGGCCCCAAAACAGATCCTTGTGGTACACCACTAGTAACTGGACTCCAGTCTGAACATTTCCCATCAACCACCACCCTTTGTCTTCTTCCAGCCAGCCAATTTCTGATCCAAGCTGCTAAGTCACCCTGAATCCCATGCCTCTGTATTTTCGGCAATAGCCTACCGTGGGGAACCTTATCAAACGCTTTACTGAAATCCATATACACCACATCAGCTGCTTTACCCTCATCCACCTGTTTGGTCACCTTCTCAAATAACTCAATAAGGTTTGTGAGGCACGACCTACCCTTCACAAAACCGTGTTGACTGTCCCTAATCAAATTATTCCTTTCCAGATGATTATACATCCTATCTCTTATAAACCTTTCCAATACTTTGCCCATAACAGAAGTAAGGCTCACTGGTCTATAGTTACCGGGGTTGTCTCTACTCCCTTCTTGAACAAGGGGACAACTTTTGCTATCCTCCAGTCTTCTGGCACTATTCCTGTAGACAAAGATGACTCAAAGATCAAAGCCAAGGCTCAGCAATCTCCTCCCTAGCTTCCCAGAGAATCCTAGGATAAATCCCATCCGGCCCAAGGGACTTATCTATTTTAACACTTTCCAGAATTGCTAACACCTCCTCCTTATGAACCTCAAACCCTTCTAGTCTAGATGCCTGAATCTCAGTATTCTCCTCGACAACATTATCTTTTTCCTGTGTGAATACTGCCGAAAAAAAATTATTTAGCACCTCTCCTCGGACTCCACACACAACTTCCCACTACTGTCCTTGACTGGCCCTACTCTTACCCTAGTTATTCTTTTATTCCTGACATATCTATAGAAAGCTTTAGGGTTATCCTTGATCCTACCTGCCAAAAACTTCTCATGTCCCCTCCTGGCTCTTCTTAGCTCTCTCTTTCGGTCCTTCCTAGCTAACTTGTAACTCTCGAGTGCCCAAACTGAACTTTCACGTCTCATCTTTACATAAGCCTCCTTCTTCCTCTTGACAAGTGTTTCAACTGCTTTAGTAAACCATGGTTCCCTCGCTCGACCACTTCCTCCCTGCCTGACAGGTACATACTTATCAAGGACACGCAGTAGCTGTTCCTTGAACAAGCTCCACATTTCCATTGTGCCCATCCCCTGCAGTTTTCCTCTCCAACCCATGCATCTTAAGTCTTGCCTCATTGCATGATAATTGCCTTTCCCCCTGATAAAACTCTTGCCCTGCGGTATATACCTATCCCTTTCCATCACTAAAGTAAACGTAACTGAATTGTGGTCACTATCACGAAAGTGCTCACCTACCTCCAAATCTAACACCTGTCCTGGTTCATTAATCAGTACCAAATCCAATATGGCCTCGCCTCTCGTTGGCCTATCTACATACTGTGTCAGGAAACCCTCCTGCACACATTGGACAAAAACAAACCCATCTAAAGTACTCGAACTATCACATTTCCAGTCAATATTTGGAAAGTTAAAGTCCCCCATAACAACTACCCTGTTGCTTTCGCTCCTATCCAGAATCATCTTTGCAATCCTTTCCTCTACACCTCTGGAACTTTTTGGAGGCCTATAGAAAACTCCCAACAGGGTGACCTCTCCTTTCCTGTTTCTAACCTCAGTCCATACTATCTCAGTAGACGTGTCCTTATCAAAGTTCCTTTCTGCCACCGTAATACTGTCCCTGACTAACATGCCACCCCTCCCCCTCTTTTACCACCTTCCCTGAGCTTACTGAAATATCTAAACCCAGGCACCTGCAACAACCATTCCTGTCCCTGCTCTATCCATGTCTCCGAAATGGCCACAACATCGAAGTCCCAGGTACTAACCCATGCCGCAAGTTCACCCACATTATTCCGGATGCTCTTGGCATTGAAGAAGACACACTTTAAACCACCTTCCTGCCTGCCGGTACACTCCTGCAACTTTGAAACCTTACTCATGACCTCACTACTCTCAACCTCATGTATACTGGAGTTACAATTCATGGGCGGAATTCTCTGACCCCCCCGAAGGGTCGGGGAATCGCCCGGGGCTGGCGTAAATCCCGCTCCAGCAGTGGCTGGAATTCTCTGCCACTCAGGAATCGGCGGGAGCGGGAATCACGCTGCCCCCACGGCGATTCTCCGGCCCGCAATGGGCTGAAGTCCCGCCGCTGACAGGCCAACCCTGCCGACGTGGTTTAAACCACCTCTGTGCCGGCGGGATTGGCGGTGCAAGCGGGCCCCCGGGGTCCTGTGGGGGGCGCGGGGCGATCGGACCCCGGGGGGGTGCCCCCACGGTGGACTGGCCCGCACTCTTTTTCTTCTGCCGCCGCCACGGCCTCCATCATGGCGGAGGCGGAAAAGACCCTCTCCACCGCGCATGCGCCGGTGGTGACATCAGTGGCCGCTGACGCTCCGGCGCATGCGTGGACCGGCGAAGGCCTTTTGGCCAGCCCCGACGCTGGGCGGCGTAGTGCCAAAGGCTGTTGGTGCCAGTTTTGGCGCCATCGGCGGAGCAGGAGCAACTCCGGCGCGGGCCTTGCCCCGAAAAGTCCAGAGAATTCCGCACCTTTGGGGAGGCCCGACATCGGATTGTTTGGCGCCACTCTGCTACGCCAGGACCCACCACCCCGCCGGGTAGGGTAGAATTTCGCCCCTGGTTCCCAATCCCTGCTGAACTAGTTTAAACCCTCTCGAAGAGCATTAGCAAATTTCCCCCCCAGGATATTGGTACCCCTCTGGTCCAGGTGTAGACCATCCCGTTTGTAGAGGTCCCACCTACCCCAGAATGAGCCCCAATTATCCAGGAACTTGAAACCCTCCCTCCTGCACCATCCCTGTAGCCACGTGTTCAACTGCTCTCTCTCCTTATTGTCTCGATAGCACGTGGCACAGGTAACAACCCAGAGATAATAACTCTGTTTGTCCTAGATCTAAGTTTCCACCCTAGCTCCCTGAATTCCTGCCTTACTTCCCTATCCCTTTTCCTACCTATGTCATTGGTACCTATGTGGACCATGACTTGGGGCTGCTCCCCCTCTCCCTTAAGGATCCCAAAAACACGATCCGAGACATCACGGACCCTGGCACCTGGGAGGCAACACACCAACCACGAGTCTCTCTCGTTCCCACAGAATCTCCAATCTATCCCCGTAACTATGGAGTCTCCAATGACTAATGCTCTACTCCTCTCCCCCCTTCCCTTCTGAGCAAAAGGGACAGACTCTGTGCCAGAGACCTGTACACCATGGCTTACCTCTGGTAACTTGGATTCATATGTGCCTGTGGTAAAATGTCCCAAGGTGCTTAACAGAAGCATTATGAAACTAAATTTGACACCAAGTCACACAAGGGTATTAAGGCTGTTGGCAAAATGTTTGGTCAAAATCGTAGGTTTTAAAGAGCATCTTAAGAGTAAATAGAGGCTACGGGCCAAGTGCTGAAAATGGGATTAGATAGTTATTTGAAGGCTGGCACAGACACGATGGACCGAAGGGCCTCTTTCTGTGCTGTAATACTCCAAAACGCTATGACCTGGTTCCATCTACACTGCTTCTGATGGAATTTCTGTGCCATTGCCTACAAGACTGATTTATTCCTGTATGCCTATCTCATCACGTGAACAGTGGCTTTCAGACTGCTGACTTCCGTGAAGGAATACCTCAGCCGATTTTGATTATGGATCCTGGAACCCACGTGAAACATAGTTCAGTTTCTCTGTGGTCTTTTACTGTAAAACCTTCTTCTCTCTATCGCTCTTTTTACTGTATGAATGAGAAGGGATGTTGTTGCGACCTTCCTTTCCGCGTTTTGAGTGAGTGCAAATAAACTAACCCTTTGAGCTCATCCTATCTTGAATTTGCTGTGGGTTTTTCATCGAACATTGGCTCACACCAAAACTGTAGAGCTGGGAAATTATGAAGAGGGAAATAAATCAAAAATACCTTTCTGTTTACGAATGAGTGGTGAAATGAGAAATTGGCAGTGTTTAAATTAACCCCCGCCTTGTCCATAACACTACAATTGGCTTAACCCCCCCAAAAAATGCCCCAACCTTGACTTTAGTTGAGTCCAGCTGGTTCTGTATACCAAAATGGCTGACTTGAAGCTACTTGGGATTTATCAATGTTTTCCTGCAATGACTTGGGATATTGCAATACCAACTGGTACATCAAACGTATTCTACTTCCTGTTTACCAATGCGGCTTTTGCATTAATTAGGCGATGCTAGATCTGGCACTTACAGTGCCTCACGGATATATGTCTGCTTTCAGGTTGCTCAGGACCAAGCAATTCCCGTAACAATGCAACGCTGACTTACGGCAATTTGGTGTGTGTGTCTCATTGCATTGATTGGTACAGTCAGTTGCTATTTGAGTTGCAGTGAGTATGTGGCAGAAAAATAATTGAAAAACAACATTCAGAACGTGTTCAGATTCTACAAAACCTCCCTGTAGAAAATATTTGGAACTCTTGTCAATTATGGGTTGTACAGTCAAGTCATAATACTACAGTCAGCTGACATCTTCTGTTCGTTTCACAGGAATTAAATAGAATAGCTCCATAACGACCTTTCATGCAGAGTGATTGATTTTTCTTAAAGATGGTTTTCTTTGGTAACCTTGTAACAATTTCGCGTGTCGATGTTTTACTGCTTTTTTTCTTCAAGAATCATCAAATACAGGGCAAACTTGCTTGTTCAGAGCCTGATCATTTTAAAGGCCGATCACCTTCAAATGAAAAACATTTAACGATTCTTCCTGTTTTTTTTTGGATATTTTCTGTGGCAATGTCACAGTCAAACGATGTGGGGGATATGATTTTGATCACCCTCCTTCGATATTTTCCCCCCCTCCCTCCCCCCCTCCCCACCGCCAAGGCAGCACTCTATCCTGTTCCAACAATACAAACTTGTATTTGTGCAGCACTTTTAACAAAGCAGGATGTCCTGAGAAGCTTCACCAGAGCATTGTAAAATAAAAATATCAAACAAAGACCACATAATAAGATATTTGTTCAGATAACCAAAAGCTTGATCGAAAAGTTAGGTTTTAGGGGCGTCTTAAAAGAGGAAAGCAAGTTAGAGAGGCCGAGAGGTATAGGGAGGGAATTCCAGAGCTTGGGGCCAAAGGCTTTGCCACTAGTGATGGAGTCATTAAAATTGGGGATATCTAAGGGGGCAGAATTAGAGGAGAGCATTAATAGCAAAGGGTTGTGTGGCTGGAGGAGATTACAGAGTAAGGTCGGGGCAAGGCCACTGAGGGATTTTTAATTTTTATAAAAATAATCTTTATCACAGGTAGGCATACATTAAAACTGCAATGAAGTTACTGTGAAAAGCCCCTAGTCACCATATACTGGTGCCTGTTCAATTCACCGGCGTCAACACTTGGCCGGGATTTCGGAGAATCCCGGCCCCGATCAGGATGCTGTACCCAAGTCCCCTATAAATCTCTTCAGTCATTGGTTCAGCCCTTCAGTGATTTCTAAATTTCCGATTGCTCCAACAGTCCTTTGTTACACTCGAGGGTTGTCCCATTACAATGAAACTGATCAAAGGTTAGGTATACCCAGCAGCTTAACCTATGACCTTCCCGTGCTTTCAATGCAACCTCTTGTGTCATGTGACATGTACTCCATTCTTTTTGAACTGTCAAACATCCATGACTGTGAAGACATTTATTGAACTGTTGGTTCGTTTCTGCTAGTTTTCTAAGTGGCATGTATCCAACATTTAAGCTATGTCCCTGGTCTCTATTCTTGTTCTCTTTATCAGTGAAACTCTATCCCTTGGCAACATCATCCACACGCGTTGAGCTAGCTTTGAAATACACACCGATGACATCTAAATGCACCTTTGCAACATCATTACTGACTCCCGAGATATGACCGCACTACATGACTGTTCCTCAGCTGACAGAACCATGGTGAGTGGGCAATTAAATTGTCTGGGTTACTAACACGTCGTGGAGCTGCCAGGAGGGGAGAGTTTCCACTTTCAACCTGCTCTACTGAGCAGGCTGCAAAGCTAACTAAACAAAGCTGACAGGATCCTTTATTTTTGCAGGTCAGATTCCATTGAGGACATCAGGAATTTCACTTTTAACATGTCAGCTGCACTTGGTCTTCACAGTGGCTTTCACACTTACTGAATTCACTGGAGTAGGGGATCCAGGCCCAGCAGAGGCCATGGAGAGGTGCATTTTGCTGCTTTATGTTTGATCCCAAGGGGAGTGCCAGATGCTTGGTCCTGCAGATTCAAATTTAGGCTTCTCCTCGCCGTCACAGATTCCCTTCATCCCTTTCCCAGCTCTCTCCAAGGGATGGCTCCAGCAACTGGTCCTGCATCAACCTGTTGTCACTGGATGAACTCCAAACTGTGCCATTATTTTTGCCAATGTTCTGCCTCTGAGAGGCAGGAGGTTGACCGGCTTGGTTTGAACAACGCCCACCAATTAAAATAACACGGACCTCCTTTCTGGAATAGAGCACGAGCCCCTATTCTTTTTCGTTTCGTGAGTTGCAATCTTTGTCACCAAAATAAAATCCAACTGCACAATATAAATGTCAGCCTGTCTTCAGGTTCTCTTAACTGAAGCTTTATTATTCCAGAGATCATTTACACTTGTTTCATACATTTATGGAGACTTTGTTGTAATTCCACCACCAGCCCCTACTTGGGGGACCTAAGCGTAATTAACACGAACAATCTGTCTTAGAATGTCCATACATTTCAGATGTTGCCAGTGGAGTTCGTCGGTCCTGTCCTAATAAGCCTTGATGAGGCATCAGTTTTTCAGCTTTTATTTGTTCATAAATAATTCCACACCGTGTTTAGTTGGGGTTAGGGAGTTTCATAGCAAATTTTGCATTTTATGGAAACGATCAAATCTCATCTGCAGCAGATCTGTGATCCACTTTATTGAGATAATCTCCCGAAGGAGAGAGAGAAAGACAGTTAGTGTGAGAAGATCGGTTTTCAGGCCTGAGAGTGTAATGCTTTTGCAAACCACAGAGAGCATTACCTTTAAAAAATTAATGAGGTTATTTAATTTCATTTAAGGGAAAGGGTGACTCTGACACATGAATGTTCAATCCCAGGATGAACTGCACCACCATGCTAAAAGCTGTAAGAAATTTCATTCCAGAGATCTTGCCGAGCTGGGCCATCCTTTTCAAACACTTTTGGCTAAAGGCACTGTGCAACACAAAGGATACTGATTAGACAGGCCAATTTTTAAAATAACTTTCCAAGTCCTAAACTAAATAAGCACTAATGTTATGGTAATTACTCCATTTCAATTGCCTCCTTCTTATTTTTGTAATTTGAATTATTTCTGTGTTTAATTGACCCCCTCACTTTTGTTTGAAGGAGTTTGCCTGTGTTTTTCCCACTTGCCAACTTCACCACTTCCATTGTTTATTGTGAAGATAGAAGCCAAAAGTCCCGATACATACAAACGTACGAACATATGAGTTAGGAGCAGGGGTAGGCCATTCGGGCCCTCGAGCATGCCCTATTCAATCAGAACATGGCTAATCTGATTGTGGCCTTGAGGCACTCTCAATTACGACGCGAAGGTTAGGTCAGTAATCAAAGGCTTTAATAAGCAGTGAACAATGGCAGCATCCAAGAGAAGTGTGCTCGCAAAATGGAGTCTCATCTTAAATACTGTTTCCCAGGGGGCGCAGACAGAGGCGGAGTCCCCCAGGGTTCCAAGCCTCTTAAAGGGGCATGGTATTCCGATCATCACAAGCCTCTTAAAGGGGCAAGGTATTCCGATCATCACATTCACCCCCTGTTTAAAAAAAACACATAGTCCGTCGGGGATGAAGTGTTTTTACATTATAAGTTCAGTCTTTGTGGTGGTCTGATAGTCCGTGCTGACTTTCGCCGCTCCGGTGGTGGCGCCATGGATGCGGTTGGTTCCGATGGTGTTCTATCCGGGAGCACGGTTGACTGAAGCTTTGTCCGCCTTCGAGAGGGGGGGGTATCAGGAGTGATTAGGGTGGTCGGTGTCGGCTGGGGGGCAGGGGGCGCTATGGTAGGGGCGCTGTCGAAGTCGGCGTTCGGTGTAGGGCCGGGGGCGTCGGTAGAAGGGGGAGGGTCGGTGGGAGGATCGGTGGGGTCGGTGGGAGAGCCAGCGGGTGCCAGGTCTCGCAGGGATACTGTATCCTGCCTGCCGTCGGGGTGCTCAATGTAGGCGTATTGAGGGTTTGCGTGCAGCAGGTGGACCCTCTCGACTAGTGGTTCCATTTTATGACTCCTCACATGCCTCCGGAGTAGGACTGGACCCGGAGTCGTCAGCCAGGGTGGAAGCGAGACTCCAGAGGTGAACTTCCTGGGGAAGACAAACAAACGATTGTGAGGGGTCTCGTTTGTGGCCGTACAGAGGAGCGATCGAATGGAGTGCAGGGAATCGGGTAGGACCTCCTGCCAGCGGGCAATAGGGAGACTCCTTGACCGTAGGGCTAGAAGGACAGCCTTCCAAACTGTCGCGTTCTCCCTCTCCACTTGCCCGTTTCCCCGCGGGTTATAGCTTGTCGTCCTGCTCGAGGCGATGCCCTTGCTGAGCAGATATCGATGCAGCTCATCGCTCATGAACGATGTACCCCGGTCACTGTGAATATAAGCGGGGAAACCAAACAGAGCGAAGATGCTGCGCAGTGCCTTGATCACGGAGGCCGAGGTCGTATCGGGGCAGGGGACAGCAAAAGGGAAGCGGGAGAACTCATCGATGACGGTGAGGAAATAGATGTTGCGGTTGTTGGAAGGGAGAGGCCCTTTGAAGTCCACGCTTAGTCGCTCAAAGGGCCCAGAGGCTTTTATCAGGCGGGCCTTGTCTGGTCAATAGAACTGCGGCTTGCATTCCGCACAGATCTGGCATGCCTTAGTCATGGTCTTGACCTCCCCTGTGGAGTAGGGCAGTTTGCGGGACTTGATGAAGTGGGCAAGCTGGGTGAGCCCCGGGTGGCAGAGGTCATCGTGGATGGCTCTCAGGCGGTCCAATTGCGCGTTGGCGCACGTCCCGCGAGACAGGGCATCTGGGGACTCGTTAAGCTTCCCCGGGCGATATTTAATATCGTACGTATAGGTGGAGAGCTCTAGTCTCCACCTCAGAATCTTGTCGTTCTTTATTTTGCCCCGTTGTGCGTTATCGAACATAAAGGCAACCGACCGTTGGTCAGTGATGAGGGTGAACCTCCTACCGGCTAGGTCGTGCCTCCAGTGTCGCACGGCCTCCACTATGGCTTGTGCCTCCTTCTCGACTGCAGAGTGTCGAATTTCCGATGCGTTGAGGGTTCGGGAGAAGAACGCTACCGGTCTGCCCGCTTGGTTGAGGGTAGCAGCCAGGGCGACGTCTGATGCATTGCTTTCTATTTGAAAGGGGATGGCTTCGTCCACTGCGTGCATGGCGGCCTTGATGATGCCGGCCTTGATACGGTTGAAAGCCGACTGGGCCTCATCGTCAGGGGAAAAACCGTGGTCTTAATGAGTGGCCGGGCTTTGTCCGCATATTTGGGGACCCACTGGGCGTAATAGGAGAAAAGCCCCAGGCACCGTTTGAATGCCTTGAGGCTACGGGGGAGGGGGAGTTCCTTAAGGGGACGCATGCGGTCGGGGTCCGGGCCTAGGACCCTGTTCTCCACGACATAGCCGAGGCTGGCTAGCCGGGTTGTGTGGAACATGCATTTCTCTTTGTTGTACGTGAGGTTGAGGGCCCGGGCAGTCTGGAGGAACTTCCTCAGGTTTGCATCATGGTCCTGCTGGTCATGGCCGCAGATGGTGACGTTGTCCAAGTACGGGAAGGTCGCCCGTGAGCCGTACTGGTCCACCATTTGATCCATCGCCCTCTGGAAAACGGAGACTCCGTTTGTAACACCAAAGGGGACCCTGAGGAAGTGAAACAGCCGACCGGCTGCTTCAAAAGCCGTGTAGGGGCAGTCCTCTGGGCGGATAGGGAGTTGATGGTAGGCCGATTTGAGGTCAACCGTGGAGAATACCCGATACTGGGCAATTTGGGTCACCATTTCAGGTATGCGGGGAAGTGGGTACGCATCGAGTTGTGTGAAGCGGTTTATTGTCTGGCAATAATCCACAACCTTGCGTTGCTTTTCCCCGGAGCGGACTACTAATACCTGGGCCCTCCAAGGGCTGTTGCTGGCCTCTATGACCCCCTCTTTTAGTAGCCGCTGAACCTCCGACTTGATGAAAGTCAAGTCTTGGGTACTGTACCGGCGACTCTTGGTGGCGATGGGCTTACAGTCGGGAGTGAGGTTCGCGAAGAGGCGGGGTGGCGCAACTTTGCGTGTCGCCAGGCTGCAGACTATGAGTGGGGGCAGGGGTCCGCCGAACTGCAGTGTGAGGCTCCGGTGGCTGCACTGAAAGTCGAGGCCAAGCAGCAGGGGGGCGCAGAGTTGAGGAAAAATGTAAAGTTTAAAACGGGAGTATTTCGCGCCTTGAATTGCGAGGTCCGCGACACAATACCCCGTGATTTGAACCAAATGGGACCCAGAGGCGAGGGCGATAGTTTGGGAGGCGGGATGGGTGTGCAGGGAGCAGTGCCTTACCATGTCTGGGTGGATAAAGCTCTCCGTGCTCCCGGAGTCGAACAGGCAGGGAGTGTCGTGGCCGTTGATTCGCACCCGCATCATCGAGTTTCGCAGGTGTTTCGGCCGTGATTGATCAAGCGTGATCGCTCCTAGGTGCGGGCCGTCAGAGTCAGACTCACAAAATGGCCGCCCCGAGTCACAAGATGGCCACCGCCGGCGGTCGCACGTGTCGGGTTTCGAAGATGGCCGCCGCCAAGATGGCCGCTCCCATGACTCGCACGAGGTCGATGACACGTCAGAAGTGGGCGTGTCTGGCCGCAGTACAGCTGCGTTGCGGGGTCTGTGAGGCCGGGAGCTTGATTTCTGGGCCCGGTGAGACTTTTGTTTGTGGCCTTTGGGCCCAGCCAGACAGACTTTCGCGAAGTGCCCTTTCTTCCCACAGTCGTTGCAGGTCGCGGATCGGGCCGGACAACGCTGGCGTGGGTGCTGGCCTTGCCCACAGAAATAGCATGGGGAGCCCCCGGAGTGAGTGGATCGACGCGTGGCACAGGCCTGTAGCGTGGCCGAGTCTGGAGGGGATCGAGAGGGATTCGTAAGGTCCGCGGAGTACGTACGGAGGTTACGGTGGGCCGTTTCGAGAGAAAAGCCGAGCGTTACCGTGCCTTGGAGATCCTTCGCCCCGTCTTCTAGGAGCCGCTGCCGGATGTACGATGACCTGATGCCAGACACAAGGGCGTCGCGGATGTGTAAGTCCCTGTGTTCTTCAGCCGTCACTGCTTTGTGGTCGCAGTTCCTCGCGAGCGCGGTGAGTCTTTCCACGAACTCGTCCAGCATTTCCCCGGAACGCTGGCTGCAGGTCGAGAGCAAATGCCTGGCATGTACCTCATTGGTAGTCTTTATGAAGCGTTTCTTCAATATTTCGATCGCCGCCTCATAGGTCGTAGTGGTTTCGATCATGGCGGAGATTCGGTGGCTCACCCGGCCATGTAGGAAGCGCAGCTTGTGAGCGCTGTCGACATCAGACGGTGAGGAGTCCAGATAGTCCTCAAAACACCGGAGCCAATGTTTAAAAATTTCCGAGGCTTCAGGCGTCCTGCCGTCCAGGTTGAGTTTCTCTGGTTTCAGACCGCTGTCCATCTTGATGTTCACTGCTTATTAAATTGAGGCACTCTCAATTACGACGCAAAAGTTAGGTCAGTAATCAAAGGCTTTAATAAGCAGTGAACAATGGCAGCATCCAAGAGAAGTGTGCTCGCAAAATGGAGTCTCATCTTAAATACTGTTTCCCAGGGGGCGTAGCCAGAGGCGGAGGCCCCCAGGGTTCCAAGCCTCTTAAAGGGGCAAGGTATTCCGATCATCACAAGCCTCTTAAAGGGGCAAGGTATTCCGATCATCACAGGCCTCAACTCCACATTCCGTGTATCACCTTTGACACCCTTGTTAGTCAAGAATATATCTACCTCGGCCTAAAAAAAATTCAGTGGCCTTGCCTCCACCCACTCCCTTGCGAAAAGAGATTCAAAGACTTATGACCCTCTGGATTCTCCACTTGAGAGACTAAGGGCAGGATTCTCAGGCGTTCTTGCGCAGGATCAAGGTTCACGACTGTATGACAGCGGGGGGCATGTAAATGAATGCAAATGAATTTTAATGACCCATTTGCATCCATTCAACGGGCCCTGTGCCCTATGCTCTGGCCCACAGTGGTTCTCTGGTCCCCACATCCGAGATCAACGTAGGCGCGGGTCATTTGTGGTCACTACCAGCGTGGCTCTGATGTGATGGACCTCACGGTGGGCCAAGGGGGGTAACTCCCCTCAGGGGTTACCCCCTTGGTCAACCACGAGGTGCACCATGCCAGGGCCATGCTGGTAGAGACTATTCAAGCCCAACAGCGGCTACACACCCCCACAATGCATTGCCCCCCTCTACCATACCCTCCCACTCCCCCCCCCCCCAGGACCCCTGTAATAGGAGGACCCCCCCAGGTAACCCTGTAATAGGGGACCCCCCTCCAGGGACCCCTGAAATATGAAGACCTCCCTAGGGGCCCCTGTAATAGGGAGACCCCCCCCCCACAAGAACCCTGTAATAGGACAACCTGCCACAGGGACCCCTGTTCAAAGGGACCCCCTCCTGTTCCCTCCTCCCACATAGAAACCCCCATGTCTATTCCTCAAAGGATAACAGCTGTGACCTGAGTCTGGTTCCCACAGATTAATTAGCTGCAAGCCATTCATAGCTTTCCCGTCATGGTCTGTGATTGACAACTTCTCCAAAGCATCTGCAGCTTTGATTCATTCACCTCACTTCATGGTTCAATGGCCTAAGTGGTGAAACTCCAATATTTACAAATATTTACCACTCAAAGATAAGTAAGTGTAATCCAAGCACTAAGTGCATTCCAATCACTCAAGCGTGTTATTACACGGCACCTATGCAGGGACCAGAAAATCTCGGAGGGCTGGAGAATTGGGTTCTGGGCCCACTGAATGGATTTGCATGTTCCTGCTGGCACAGGAGGACCAGCGTGCAATGCAGGAAGATAAATGATCTCCTAGGGCAGATCCCCCCACAACCCCCCCCCCCCCCCAATCCCCTAGAGGCCAATCACACCCCACCTGCCTGCACCTCTCTCAAATCCCACCCTGCACCAAACCCCAACATCTGTACCATCGTCTTTAGCCAGGTGCCTTACACACACATGCCACCAGCTACAGACCCTCTATAGATCTTGAGCCACCATTCATCTCACCATGTCCTTTATGTATCCCCTGGGACATGGCAGCCCATAATCACTGGGAGTGGCAGAAAACCGGCAGGTACATCCCAGACCTGTGAGTCTAAAACCACTTGGAGCAGAGGGTGATGGAGCTTGCGGGCAAGGCTGAGGGAGGGCAGGTTTGGAAACGGAGGTCGGCATGCGGCAACTCAGTGAGATCTCAATGCTAAATGATGTCTTTCTTGCAATTGAGTCAACCCTCATCAGATGAGGCCTGGCATTCTTCCTTCCCCTCCAGCATGCAGCAGGCCAGCCCAATCCTCAAGACTATCTTGGGGCTATATTGACGAGCCCCACCAGAGCAGTCCAGGCATCGGAAGCAGATCTTCAGTGAACCGATGCATCGCTTAATGAAGCTCCTGGTTGCTGCATGGGTGCTGTCATAATGGTTCTCCACGTCAGATTGCTGCCTCCGGACAGGCCTCATTAGCCAAGACCTCAGCGGTAACCCTTGTTTTCCAAAGACCAGCCCCTCACCTGAGGGAGTGCCTCGAAGATGCCAGGATGGAAGCGTCATGCACGCTGCTTAGCTATCGGGCGCAGATGTGCATGAAATGCATCTGGTGATCACACACCAACTGCACATTCAGGGAGTGGAAACCCTTCCTATTGATGAAGGGCACCCCCTAATGAACTGCTGCTCGTAGTGGGACACATGTGCCATTGATCACTCCCTGGACCTGGAGCATGCCAGCCATGGCGGGAAATCCTGCTGCCCGGGTGCCCTGGTGTGCCTGGTCCAGACTGAAGGTTATATAGTTGGCAGCTCGGGTGCCTAGGGCATCCATCATAGTGT
Source organism: Scyliorhinus canicula (assembly GCF_902713615.1). Classification (NCBI taxonomy): domain Eukaryota; kingdom Metazoa; phylum Chordata; class Chondrichthyes; order Carcharhiniformes; family Scyliorhinidae; genus Scyliorhinus; species Scyliorhinus canicula. Next base: position 31,898,850 of record NC_052149.1, on the reverse strand, counting down.
GGAAACACATGTAGGTGGCTGTTTGTGAGATCGCACACAGATCCCTGCTTGACCCCTTGAAAGAGGCATAAAGGTTCAGGGTGACGGTCACCTTGACAGCCACCAGGAGCAGGTGTTGCCCTCAAAGCCCCTGCAGTGCCAGGTGTGCCACCACCTGGCACAGGTGGCGCATGGTCTCAGGGGTTAGTCAAAGTCTTCAGCAGCACAGGGAGTCGGCAGCTCCTCGAAGGACTGGGACCAACGGTATATACCTGTCCTGATGCAGTGCCATTTTCGCACCTGTTCCTCGACCTGTTGAATGGCCGGCACTGGAGCCTCATCGGCTGGCCTCTGCTCTTTTGGGGCAGGCTCCTGTCATGCAGGGTCCTCCTTGAGATGCCCTGTTCCTCCAGCCTCTGCATCTGCAATGGCAGCTGTGGCCAGGTAGATAGCAAGCATCGCTGGCTGTACTCTGAAATCATTCTGTGCAGGGGACAGAAAGAGAAGACATGTTAGCAAGATGAGTATTCCCTTGACTATCCAACACCAACAGATTTCCATAGTCACCCGAGTTGCACCGCAGACCCAGCCTCAACGCATCCCCCCAACCCCACCCCACCCCCACGCCTTACCAGGCCCCCTTGATATGTTGTCATCTGCACTGATCAGTGAGTGGCAGTGCCTGTGATGTGGGGAGTCTTTATCCTCACCACCCATCCTGTCAACAGGGGTACTGTTGCGGCGGGAATCACGACACACCGCACTGTCGCCGGCTTGACGATTCTCCGGCGCCAATTCTCGGGTGCCCAGGGGATTGCCGATGCGCTGCTCAGGGGCCGTTGAAAGCGGCCTCCCGGCGCTTCTCCGGGCCCTGACGGGCCGAGTGGCCGCCGAGTTCGGCCGGCGTGGGTCACGTATGGTCCCACACGGTGGGTCCTAGACGTTCTGCGTGCGGGGGCTATCCTGGTGGGAGGGGGTGGGGGGATCCGACCTCGGGGGGTCCTCCACGGTGGCCTGGCCCGCGATCGGGGCCTACCGATCGGTGGGTGGGCTGGTTCCATGGGGGCCTGTGTTCCTCCGCGCAGGGCCCCTGTTGGACCCGGCCATATTGCCCGGGGGCTGGCGCGGAGCCGAGAACCCACGCACATGTGCAGAATCACACTGTCCGTGGCACGCATATGCGGAATCACGCCCACCGTGGCGCTCATGCGCAAAATCGCTCCGGCCGTAGCACGCATGTGCGAACTCCCGCAGGCTATGCAGCACCAGCTGGAGCTGCGGGGACCACTCCGGCAGCGACCTAGCCCCCTAGGAAGGAGAGCATACCTGATGATTGAGGACCGTTGATGCTGGAGTGGTTGGCACCGCTTTTCACGCTGGAGTCAGAATTTAGCTGCGGGATTGGATAATCCCGGACACTGTGTCCAACCCGCTAATAATATGAAAATCCATGCAAATGCTAGTTTTGCAGGGACCTGCCTGCGTGGGGTTCAGACTTCAACATCTCCGCAGAGAGCATGTTGTCGCAATTGGCACCGGGTGCAAATCTCAATTTTTCAAATTCGCACAATTCTCCACCTGATCACGATTCGTGCTTCTGGTGTCGCGAAGTGGAGAATTATTTGTTTCTGGTGCTTGCCATTTTAACAAAAGACCCTGCTCCCATGCCCACATGTCTGTTCTTGGCCTGCTGCAATGTTCCAGTGAAGCGCAACGCAAACTGGAGGAACAACATCTCATCTTCCGGTTAGGCACGCTACAGCCTTCCGGCCTGAACATCGAATTCAACAACTTCTTATGATCAGCCCCACCTCGACCTATTTGTTTTCATTTTATTTTCACTGTCTTTTACCATTTCTTTCTTTCCTGCACCTTTCTCCTCTTTGCCTCCCCCTTCCCCTCCCCCACACCTACTGTTCATCCTCTGATGTTAGTTTCTCTGCTGTTTGACCTTTCACATCTTTTGTCCTCTCTGGGGACTGCACTCTTTCCCCTTGGTAGCTGGGCCATTAGCACCCAGTTTTCCTGGGTTTCTGTGGCTATGACTCATCTTTCATTCTCACTCCACAGTTTAAATATTTCCCACTCTCTCTGTCTGTTAGCTTTGACAACGAGTCATCGGACTCGAAACGTTAGCTCTTTTCTCTCCCAACAGATGCTGCCAGACTTGCTGAGATTTTCCAGCATTTTCCCTTTCGTTTCAGATTCCAGCATCCGCAGTAATTTGCTTTTATTTATTTATGGAGAATTATCGGGCAGCACGGTGGCCTAGTGGTTAACACAACTACCTCACGACGCTGAGGTCCCAGGTTCGATCCCGGCTCTGGGTCACTGTCCGTGTGGAGTTTGCACATTCTCCCTGTGTCTGCGTGGGTTTCGCCCCCACAACCCAAAAATGTGCAGAGTAGGTGGATTGGCCACGCTAAATTGCCCCTTAATTGGAAAAAATAATTGGGTAATCTAAATTTATTAAAAAGAAAATATTTATGGAGAATTATTTTATTAATTTATCAGAGTTACAAAGCCTGAAGTCAGAGTGTGAACAGGGAAACCCTCTAATCCAGCTCCTTGCCTGCTCCAAAAAACAATTCAAATTGAATCCAATTCATGGTCCCTACAAGAGAGACATACCAGATCCAGGCATTAAACCTAACCTCACGCTCATCTTAGCCAAAAGGCCGAGAAGCGATGCGAAGTGGAGAATTCAGCTCAAAATATCTCCTCATCTCCATCTTAAATGGTTGTTAAACTGTGGTTCTAGTTCTAGTTGAGGAGAAACATCCTTTCACCATTTGCCCTATCAAGTCTGTTTCAATAAGATCACCTCTCAGTTTCTAAACTCCACTGGATACAAGCTCTGCCTTTCCAATCTTCCCTCATAAGATAACCCCTCAATCCTAGGTATCAGTTGAATGAACATCTTCTGAACTCTTTCTAAAGCATTTATATTTTCTTAAATAAGGGGACCAACTCTCTACACAATACACTAGAAATGGTCTCACTGTGATGTAACATCCCTACTTGTATATTCTTTCCCCTTGCAATAAATGACAACATTCCATTTCCCTTCTTAATTGACTGGTGTACTTCCACTAATGTTTTATGATTAACGTACCAGGACATCCAGATCCCTCTGTACCTCAGTGTTGTGCAATCTCCATTTTAATAACATGCTGTTTTGTTGCATTCTACCAGCCGAAGTGGACAAGTTCACATTTCCTCACATTATACTCCATCTGCCAAATTTTTGTCCATTCCCAGAGATATATCGAAAATAGACTCAGGGGGAGGGCATTCAGCCCTTTGAGTCTGCTCCACCATTCATTATAATCATGGCTGATCATTCAACTCAGTAACCTGTTCCTACTTTCCCTCCATATCATTTGATCCCTTTAGCCCAAAGAGTTACGCCTACCAGATAATGTTTCGGCCTCAACTGCTTTTTGTCCATAGGCTCACCACTCTCTCGGTGAAGAAATGTCTCCTCATCTCAGTCCTAGATGATTTACCCCTTATCCTTAGACTGTGACTCCTGCTTCTGGACTCACCCACAATGTGGAATATCCTTCCTGCATCTATTCTGTATAATCCTGCCATAGGTTTCCATGAGATACCCCCTCATTCTTCTAAATTCCAGCGAATATATTCTGAACAGAAAATCTCTCCTCATACGTCAGTCCCACCATTTCAGAAATCAGTCTGGTAAATATTTGCTGCACTCCCTCTTGTGCATGAATACCCTTCCTCAGATAAGGAGGCCAAAACTGCCCACACTATTTCAGGTGTGGCCTCACCAAGTCCCTGTATAATTGCAGCAAGACACCCCTGCACCGCAACCCGAATCCTCTCGCTTTGAAGGCCAACATGCCATTTGCCTTCTTTATCGGCTGCTGCACCTGCATGCTTACCTTCAGCGACTGGTGTGCAACAATGCAACATTCCTCTCTCTCAATCTTTGGCCCTTCAGATAATAATCTACCTTCCTGTTTTTGTTACCAAAGTGGATAACCTCCCATTTATCCACATCATGCTGCATCTGACATGCATTTTCCCACTCACTCAAACAGACACTGAAACATCTCTGCATCCTCCTCACGGCTCACCCTCCCACTTAGCTTTGTGTCATTTGCAAATTTAGAGATATTACATTTAATTCCCTCATCTAAATCATTAATATATATTGTGAATAGCTGGCATCCTAACACTGATCCCTGCGGTACCCCACTAGTCACTGCCTGCCATTTGGAGAAAGACACATTTATTCCTACTCTTTAGTTCCTGTCTGCCAACCAGTTTTTTTATTCATCTCACTACACTTCCCCAAATCCCTTACACTTTAGTTTTACACACCAATCTCTTACACTCCCAGTTTTTCCCTTTCTTGCACACTTTTATCTTCCCGGCTCTGCTTCCTGGTAGCTAACCTATCCTAAGAACATAAGAACTAGGAGCAGGAATAGACCACCTGGCCCTTTGAGCCTGTTCCGCCATTCAATGAGATCATGGCTGATCTTTTGTGGACTCAGCTCCACTTTCCCGCCTGAACGCCATAACTCTTTATTCCTTAAAAAACTATCTATCTTTATCTTGAGAACATTTAGTGAAGGACCCTCAACTGCTTCGCTGGGCAGGGAATTCCATAGATTCACAACCATTTGGGTGAAGAAGTTCCTCCTCAGCTCAGTCCTAAATCCACTTCCCCTTATTTTGAGGCTATGCCCCCTAGTTCTGTTTTCATCCGCCAGTGGTGATATCCTCTATCCATGCTACCTCCTACACCGTGAGCTTGTATTTTGCAGAGTAACCTTTGATCTGGCACCTTCTCAAATGCCTTCTGGGTCCAGCACTTCCCCAGGTTCCCTATTGAAAGATACTGTGCTTTGATTGGCTGTAAACAGGCTTTTCACTTAAATGCCAATGAATGGTCTAAAAATGTACTTCACCCCATAAACAATCATTGCTGCCCATTCAGTCATGGGTCGCACAATGACATACTGATGAGCTGGCTCACCGGCTGCTTAGGAAAGGCTTATTATAAATTGAAGTTCTGCCAGGGACAAATGCAAGCACATCATCTGCATAAAAGACTTTAAGGCAGCCTAACAATAAAAAAAGCGACTGATAGCAGCATATTTTCTGATACCTTTATTCTGATAGCATTCAATGGTTCTTCTTAAATTTATGAATAAATGAGATATGGCAATGTTCACAGTGTTCGGTAATGGCTTGCCATCATAGCGTTTGAAAATCCCATGTGCTTTGCCCTTTTATCTATAATTGATATCCTTGAAGTAAATAAATTACTTATTGTTTCTCTGACAGGAGCATTCTCGTTATTAAGAAAATGGAATATTTTAGGTGATAGAAAATACTCTAAAATGTAATTAATGACTTTCATGTCTCTGCAGATGATTCCTTTCAACCCAGTTCCTCCGAGTTGCACTATGATCATCCCTGTGGAGCAGTGTGCGGCTGAAGGAAACTATTGTGAGATGCCTGCTAACACGTTGCTTGCTCCAGTTCAAATACATAATTTCCCGCATGAACATTGCAGTTCTGAAATCTTTTTTGTGTCTATTTTGGAACAATGCAGTAAAGACTAAATAATGCAAAGATGATAATTGCAGATAATTGACTAAGTGACAGGGTTTGTTAAAAGAAATCACTGTTATTGGTTCACCATCCATCAGAGTGTACTGGTAACGTTTTAAATACCCATTTATATCAGAAATGCTGTCATATTCAAAAAAGAAAAAGATGGTATTGAAATGTGGAGCCTGAAGTAACATCAAAATGGTCGGCAAACTTTAAATAACAATTCTTATTTATGTTATTATATTTGCCTTGTAAAAATTGGCTAAGGCGATGTTTTAACACTTTTTAAAATTCCTTGAGGGATGTGGGCTTTGCTGGCTGGGCCAGCATTCACCGCCCCTCCCTAATTGCCCTTGACATACCATTGCTTCCAAACAGCAATCACATATTAATGTGTTAATCCTATACTGGAATATCTGAGGTGGCACAAACATCCCATAATGTGTTGACCTGGAGTAAAATTCTCACCGGTCAGAGTTTAAGAAAAAGAGTTGTGGTGGTGTATCTCCCTCATTGAATACGCTCTTGACAAAATGAGATATAATGTTTGTTTTCGGAACACACGGCCGTTTTTCAGTGTACTCACCTCCTGCCGATGCACCCAGCTGAAAACTGACAGAACACTCTGTGGAGACCGTCACAGACTGGCTCTCATATGTACTGGGATAGGACCTATAGACATGGGAATATGGACAATCATAGATAAAGGGAGATATGCGCTTAAATATTAATATTTGCACAAATCCTCTGTATTCTGGTTGTGGCCTTATGCTGTCAATCATCAATATTTTCACTTGCAACTGTAGATAAAGATTCATGAATAAAATGGACTAAAGGCTTTTTGGAATAAGGATAGAGCCATTCACCAAATTCATGCAGCACAATATGCTTTAGTAGATAACAGCTTTTCATTATTCACTTCAAAAGATTACACATAACTATTCCGAGAATTTAAAAATGAAATAGAAGAATAGAACTCAATGGAATGTCATTAATGTCTCCATTGCTATGGTAAAGTTGCTTATGTCAGGTGAGACCTACCTTAGTAGATTAAATGAGCTGCTCTCTTTCCATCTTTAAGAAAGACACTGTTGTGCATTCAATATCAACTGGTGTTTTTTTTTGTGAGAAAGAATTATAATCCTTTGACTCAGCCAATATAAACTGAGGTCTTGAGCAATGCTTCCTTTAAAGTTTAGTTGTTGAGCACAGCTCCGTTTTTTTTAGTGTGTGGTCCCATTAAGTTTTGTTTACACAGTCGCATTATTTACCTCAGACTAAGGCCTGAGCAGTATCTGTCAGGCTGCTGTGGTCGTCCCATATGCACGCAGCATGGTAGCACAGTGGTTAGCACCGTTGCTTCACAGCTGCAGGGTCCGAGGTTCGATTCCCAGCTTGGGCCACTGTCTGTGTGGAGTCTGCACGTTCTCCCCGTGTCTGCATGGGTTTCCTCCGGGTGCTCCGGTTTCCTCCCACAATCCAAAGATGTGCAGGTTAGGTATATTGGCCATGCTAAATTGCCCTTAGTGTCCAAAAAGGTTAGGTGGGGTTACTGGGTTACGGGGATAGGTTGGAAGTGTGGGCGTATAATGAGGTGCTCTTTCAAGGGCCGGTGCAGACTCGATGGGCCAAATGGCCTCCTTCTGCACTGTAAATTCTATGACTCCAAACATTGGTCTTAAACTGATATTATTGGTTACTGGCACCCACACACTTCATAAATTTATAGGTAATTCTTCTCTCCAATACTTTAAGAAACATAATTGTCTGATGCAAACAAGTGGGATAATAAATGTTGCTAAAATAGTGAAAGAGGAACTCGGGAAAATCCATAAAACATTTGAATTTGGTATCCCAAGGCTTCGCGGGTATGATGGAATATCAGAATATCGCGGGTTTGACCTGAGTGCCTGAAAATGCTGCTGGGTGGGTGATGGCATTCTGGTGCATTGAACAGCATGAGAAATTGGTTTTGTGGTAGGTAGGCGACGCCTTGTGAGGATGTATTCACTAACCTTGATCTGCAAGGTGAGGTTATCTCTGACCGTGGTCCTTGAGGGTTCCCTATCTGCACCTCCTCCCCACACCCCATGGAGCTATGATGTCTCTCCTCTTACCCACCTCCTCCACAAATGCATCCATAACTGCATTTGACACTCTAGAATCGTCTCTTCGCTCTGTTGTTCACTTTGGCATCATTTAAATTCTACCAATATCACTCAGTACAGCTTCTGTTGGAGAGGGACAGCGTGCCTTTAAGAAGAGCAGACTGGTTGTACCATGTGATTCTGATCAATAGTACCAGGCTCACCTGCTGAGCACAGAAGCAGCTGTCAATATTAGGAAGTAGACAAGAGCGGCGTCTCCTTGACCAGATGTGACAATCATGCTGATGAGGTGGATATATCAAATTTACATGCAGTCCACCTCAATCTGAACAGGCATGGGAGGGTCATTAATTGTGTGGCTCCTGCCTGAGTCAACGGAATCCAAATTCTTGCCCTTAATCTTTTAGTCACAGTACACGTAAAGTAAGAAAAAGATGCATCTATGAACAAGTACATGCTGAATATGTTGATAATTGCCTGCTTATTCATATGGTGAGGCAATGCAGACTAAGGTAGTTCTTAGTACAATTGATATGCTGTTGTCTGGAATATCAGTGTGTACATTTAGTCAAGAGTATTTTTCAAGCTCGAGTTCATGGGCGGACTCTTAGCACCTGGTTCCTGTCAGAACTGTGAGATAATTTCCTCTTTGAATGGCATACCCAGCCATTGCTCTCATCTAGAGCAAACCATTTGTCATCCCTCCTCCAGACTCCTCAACTAATTAGGGAGAACGGGCCAGATGATGCATTCATTCTGTCAAAGGAAAGATTTATAACTAAAGAGACCAAAGCAGGTTTCAGAAAAGCATGCCAGCCCTTGGATCTTTGAGGTTGCAGCAACCCCAGGAATGCCGAGGAGACCCAGGAAGGTGGCTTCCTCTTAGCCAGAGATTCTGTTGTGGGATCTAAGGGGCTGCAGTGAGGTGAGCTGTCTCAAGGACTGGAGAAGGGGGCAACCTGGTGACCTTAGATCAAGAGCTTTGCGGTACAATAGGTGAATGGGAAAACAATTTCGGGTGCAAAGCTCCGTACTCCGTGGATCCCAGAATTCCCCTGTACAGCATGCCCCAGGTTAACACACTTTGCAGCTCCACTCATCCCACTCGCTCTCGCTCCAGGCAACTCACATCCACATCTCAGCAGCCAAAACTCAGACTCCCTTTCATCCTAATGGCTTCTCACACCCATGGAATATTGTGTGCAATTTTGGTGCCCCTATCTGAGGAAAGATGTTCTTGAAATGGAGGGAGTGAAGCAAAGGTTTACCAGTCTGATTCCTGGGATAGCAGGGCTGTCACATGAGGAGAGATTAAGTCAGTTCGGAATATATTCATTTGAGTTTAAAAGATTGAGAAGGGATCTCATTGAAACTTATAAAATTCTCACAGGATCAGACAGGTTAGATACAGAAAGAATGTTCCCGACGATGGGGGAGTCCGGAACTAGGCGGAGGACAAGGAATGAACCTTTAGGACTGAGGTGAGGAGAAATTTCTTCACCCAGAGAGTGGTGAATCTGTGGAATTCACTACCAGAGAAAGTAGTTGAAGCCAAAACATGGTGTGATTTCAAGAAGGAATTAAATATAATTCTTGTGACAAAAGGGATCAAGGGATATAATAATAATAACCTTTATTGTCACAAGTAGGCTTACATTAACACTGCAATGAAGTTTCTACCTCTCTGCTTTCTCTCCATGCAGGAGAAGAGAGCAAACAGCTAAGTGAGGGGTGAAGACCTGGGTGGGGAAACGGGAGGGATATTGACCTCTAGTGATAAACACCGTGAGGTCGGAGAATCACCCGGGGCCGGCGTCAATCCCGCCCCCGCCGTGTCCCGAATTCTCCGCCCCCCGAGATTCGGCGGGAGCGGTAATCGCGCCCCGCCGGTCGGTGGGCCCCCCGCGGCGATTCTCTGGCCCGCGATGGGCCGAAGTCCCGCCGCTGACAGGCCTCTCCCACCGGCGTGGATTAAACCACCTACCTGACCGGCGGGGCGGGTGGGCTCCGGGGTCCTGGGGGGGGGGCGCGGGGCGATCTGACCCCGGGGTTGCCCCCACGGTGGCCTGGCCCTCGGTCGGGCCCACCGATCGGCGGGCGGGCCTGTGCCGTGGGGGCACTCTTTTTCTTCCGCCTTCACCGTGGTCTTCACCATGGCGGAGGCGGAAGAGACCCCCTCCCTTGCGCATGCGCCGGTATGACGACAGCAGCCGCTAACGCTCCGGCGCATGCGTGGATTTACGCCAGCCGGCGAAGTCCTTTTGGCCCCGGCTGGCGTGGCGCCAAAGGCTGTTCGTGCCAGCCGGCGGAGTGGGAACCACTCAGGCGTGGGCCTAGCCCCTCAATGTGAGGGCTTGGCCCCTAAAGGTGTGGAGAATTCCGCACCTTTGGGGTGGCCCGGCGCCGGAGTAGCTCACGCCACTCCGACACACCGGGACCCCCAGCCCTGCCGGGTAGGGGAGAATCCTGGCCCTTGGACAGGATTTTCCGTTGCCCGACACCGATATCGTTATCGGAGATCGGGCGGAGAATCCACTCCGACGCATAAATCGGGGCTGGCAGCGGTTTGACGTTGGTTTGCCAGTCTACGTCCCCTCCAAATGATGTCATCATGTCGTGCGCCGTTACAACGCAGTTGGCGCATCATCGGCAAGCCCTCCTGCGATCCTCTGCCCACGATGGGCCAAGTTCCTGACCACGCTGGTCATGTGTGGTCTCAGCAGTCGGGAACTGGCGTGGCGGCTGCGAACTGTGTCCAACGGCGCCACACTTGGCTGGGATCCATGCCGCTGGCCAGGGAGGCTTCTGCAAGGGCTGTGGGGGATGGCCAGGGGTTGGCCATTGTGTGGCCTGTGGGGTCGCGGATGGTGGGTCAGGTCCACACACAGCTGGCGCCATGTTGTAGCGCGCGATCTCTGATTTCTGCATCATAAAACGCCTGCAAATTCTCCATTCCAGGCGGCACTTAACGGCTGAAACGGAGAATCCAACCCTGGGTCAGCCATTGGCAATGGGATCCACCAAGAATGGGTGTTTTGTTTACTAAAGCTGCAAATACTGGTACCACACCGTACCAGCCTCCTCGTACAGGCGCGGAATGTGGCGACTAGGGGCTTTTCACAGTAACTTAATTGAAGCCTACTCGTGACAATAAGCGATTTTCATTTTTCATTTCATTTTTCAAATATCAGCAGTGCCCCTGCTGTGAGAACCTGAGCATCCTGAGGCATTGTTGCTCTGATACGTCAAGAGAGCTGATCCTCTACCCTGGGCAGAAAATTGCAATTCCTGCTGGCGGGTTTCCAAGGAGGGGGGGGGGGCGGTGGAAATTTATCTGGATGACCTTCCCACCATTCTCCTGTCTACCCCCTGAAATGTCTACAGTTTTATGGGGTGTGGGACAGGCAAGGCCTAGGGAAGTCCATCTTCCCCCATCCCGTTCGAGGGGACCATTCACGATGGTCATTTGTGGTCTGTTGTCATGGTATGTAGAAACTTAGAAAATAGGAGCAGGAGTAGGCCATTTGACCCATCAATCCATCTCCGCCATTCAATGTTATCATGGCTGATCCTTTATCTCAATGCCATACCCCCGCACTTTCCACATACCTCTTCACACCGTTAGAATTAGAATTAGAACAGTACAGCACAGAACAGGCCCTTCGGCCCTCGATGTTGTGCCGAACAATGATCACCCCACTCAAGCCAACGTATCCACCCTATACCCGTAACCCAACAACCCACATTAACCTTATTTTTAGGACACTAAGGGCAATTTAGCCTGGCCAATCCACCTAACCCGCACATTTTTGGACTGTGGGAGGAAACCGGAGCACCCGGAGGAAACCCACGCACACACGGGGAGGACGTGCAGACTCCGCACAGACAGTGACCCAGCCAGGAATCGAACCTGGGACCCTTAGTTAGTGACTAGAAATCTGTATTTTTCTAAAATACATTCAGTGACATGGCCTCCACAGGCTTCTGTGGTGGAGAATTCCACCCTCTGAATGAATACATTTTTCCTCATCTTAGCCGTAAATGGCCTAACCCGCACCGTGACCCCTTGTTTCGTACAAAGGACTTGGGTGAAGGGACTGAAGGTATGGTTACCAAATTTGCTGATGGCACAAAGATAGGTTGGAATGTAAATTGTGAAGTGGAGGTAAGAAAGCTATAAAAGGGACAGAGGCAGATTAAGTGAGTGGGCAAAAATTTGGCAAATGGAGTATAATGTGGGCAAATGTGAAATTGTCCATTTTGACAGGAAGAATCAAAAGAAGCTAAATAGTTAGAGACTGCAGAGCTCTCAGGTGCAGAGGGATCTGGATGTCCTAGGGCCTGAATCACGAAAAGCTAGTATACAGGTAGAGTAAGTAATTAGGAAAGTTAATAGCATGTTATCATTTATTGTGTACAGCATTGGTCTCCTTATTTAAGGAAATATGTAAATGCATTAGAAGCAGTTCAGAGAAGGTTTACGAGATGAATAAATGTCATAGAGTCATAGATGTTCACAGCATGGAAATAGGCCCTTCGGCCCAGCTTCTCCATGCTGCCCAGTTTCCTAATGCCAGGAATGGGCAGGCTGTCTTATAAATAAAGGTTGGAAAGCTTAGGTTTGTATCCAATAAAGTTTAGAAGAGTAGGAGGCAACTTGATTGAAACTTTTAAGATCCTGAGGGGACGCAACAGGGTGGATGTGGAGAGATGTTTCCTTTTGTCGGAGAATCTAGAACTAGGGGTCACTGTTTAAAAATAAGGGCTCGCTCATTTAAGATGGAGATGAGGATAAATCTTTTCTCTCAGAGGGTTGGGAGTCTCTGGAGCTCTCTTCTTCAGATGACAGTGGAAGCAGAATCTTTGAATATTTTAAAGACAGACCGAGATAGATTCTTGATTAACAAGAGGCGAAAGGTTATCGGGGGTCGGCAGGAGTGTGGGGTTGAAGTTACAATCAGATCAGCCATGATCTCATTAAATGGCGGAGCAAGCTCGAGGGATTGAGTGGCCTGCTCCTATTCCTAATTCGTTAGTTTATACATAGACACCCTCCCAGCCAGTGGAAACATCATCCCTGTTTGCAGTCTGTCAAGCCCTGTCAGAATGTTATACATTTAAATGAGATCCCCTCTCAGTCACCTGAACTCCAGTGAATACAAGCCTAGTCGACCCAATCTCTCCTCCTATGACATCCCAGATGGTAATCGAAGTATACCTCAAGGCATCTGCCTCTAGGCTATCTAGGTTATGCAAGGTATTGAGAGTGACAAAGGTACTTATTAAATACAATTACATTAAGTTTATTACTATCAACTATATATAGCTCTGCACAGGCCTTGATCTAGCCTGTGTCTTACATCGGCTAGTTACATAGGCTGATTACAGTTCCATATGCCTGATTCATAAGGTATATATGAAGTCGCACTTATACAGAGTCACAGACAATAGTGAACATCTGCAGAAGGGATCACGCGCAATAGGGAACACCTGACATGAAAGCTGGACCTTTTATCCCCCACCCTTATACACGGTGGTGTCAAAATGATGTGACTGTGCCGCTTCTCAAAGGTACATCTTATTGTCTTCATTGGCAGGCATACAATATCACAACACATCATCTCCGCCAGCCTAAATTTTGAGGTTGATGAGGTGAGCTCAGGAGTAGGGAGAATTCTGGCAGAACACCCTACTCGGGTGTGGTGATTGTCACTTTAAAACCTGCCTTACTGAGTAAGGGTCACGCGGTCTGAACAACCAATCAACACCCAGCGTGAGGAATCTCTTTCAGGGGAGGATTTTTCCCAGTTAGAAAGAGTGTACTATGGACCAGCTCGAAGCTTGCAGTTAATGAAGCAACCTTGAAAATAAAGCTTGTTTGTTAGAAGCCTCTGAGTTTACACCTTCACATCTGGCGATGAGGATAAATAATCCAGGGGCTGCCACTAGCTCTACACCTGTGAGTATTACATTTCAAATAAAGGAAAATAAATATATTCACCAGAATGCCTCTCTTTGGGTGAATAAACCCATTTGACTCCTCATGGAGGACTGGAGTCAATACTTCAATTGCCTCCGGTTTTCTTTCCAGACAAATGAGGTAAAGCACAAAGCAATTCCTCTGAGCATCTGTGGAAGTCAGACCTACAATCTTCTTTGCAGTTTCACAGCCCCAAGCGTGCCCAAATACAAATCATTTAATGAGCTTGTGGATTTAGCGAAGGGTCACTTTCAACCCAAACCATCAATCATAATCCTGAGATTCAAATTTAATTCGAGGATGAGAATTGCGAGTGAATTGATCATGACTTACATTGCGAAACAAAAGCAATTAACAGATTTTGGAGTGGCAACGATGCCATATAGTGCCAATCGCTAGCAGAAGTCAACATAAATTTCAAATAGGTAACGGAGATAGCACTGGCCACAGAAAGCACTGAGGAAGATTCACAGGAGCTGCACAAAATCAGGCTGTATCCCAATTAGGACAGTAACTTGTAGCCAGCCGTGGTCCAAAACCACCAAAGCAGCTATGAAGCGCTGAACATTTCAAGCCACCCACAGAACAAAAAGATATAACGTAAACAATCAGACAATGATTCTTAAGGTGAAATGTTACCGATATGAGGTGACCATGCTCCTGAAGCATTTTGAGGAGACTGAGGGCATGATCAAATGGGAAGGTTTTTCCGTGTCATTTGTGGTGGGTTTTGTTGGGAGTTCCCAAGTGGCTCTGTCGGCGTGTTCCCCACTGCTATCTAACCACACTAAGTCACTTTTTTAGGACCTGGGAAGTTTCTCCCCGTCAAGCCTGTACTTAGAATTATTTTCATCAGTGCAGAGCTGAACTCACTGGCCAGACTGACTCCTCAGAACTCGGGTCGCCATTTTGAAAGGGTGCCCAGATCGTTACATGGGCTTATGGGTCCCCCAAACACCACACCAATGGGGAATGTCAGCCGCCACACATTGCCCCATAACCCCAAGTGATGACACCCGCTATGTGGTTTCTGAGTGCCCCCTATTTCAGCCCTTCCCATGCCCCTTTTGGCCCTCCCCTTCCAGAGCCCCCATCCTTCAGCCTGCAACCTTCAAGAGGCCCCAGGGTGGCAGTGCCAAGATGCCAATCTGGCAGTGCCAAGGTGCCCACATTCCTGGGGGATGGCCAGGGAGCTACCCTACCCTGTCCTTGACCACCCAGGGGCCTCTAATGGCACGGGAGATCCCCGAGTGCCTGGTCTACGTTTGTATGGACCAGTACTGAATGGCGCCCAGTTGCGATCTCCTTGGGGAGGCCGTTAGATGCCAGAAGCCCGACAGGTCAAGGGTGATCATGCCTAAATGGGTTTAAAACCCACTGAGGCGTGCGAGGCTTGGTCCCGCACATTTTGATTAGGACCGTGATTGCGATACCTTGCAGGATCAGGTTAGACCTCACGAGTTGTAGTGGCTGTTGGGAAGCTCACGTGAGGCCTCTCCTGGCATCTACCGGCCTGGCCATGCTCCCATTCTGGTGCAATGTGGCCAGTAGATTGTGGCCTTAGAATTTATTTTATCATTGGCCAGACCGGCTCCTCAGAGATGGGGCCACTATTTGGATAGGATGCCCCGATCTCTAAGTGACCTTGAGGGTCCCCCACAGCCCCAACCCACCATCCCCCACACACGTGGGCATTAAACCACACCCCCCCAAGTGAGGATGCCCCGTTATGGCTTGCTGAGGTTACCCCCTTTTCAGGCCTTCCCAAGCCCCATTTGCAACCCCGTTTGGCAGGGAACCCGTCGGCAGAGCCGGTGGGAAACTCTCAGCAAAAGCCTCCATAAATGTGGGCTGAAGCAGTGAGAAACTCTCCAGGGCCCAAAAAAAGTAACTAAGTGTGGTCAGATAGCAGTGCATAATTAGATTTCAGGACTAAGTAATTATTTCTTTGATAAGGGCAGCACAGTGTTTAGCACTTTTGCCTCACAGCGCCGAGGACCCGTGTTCGTTTCTGACCCTGGATCACTGTCCGTGTAGAGTTTGCACATTCTCCCCGTGTCTAT
This sequence comes from Scyliorhinus canicula, assembly GCF_902713615.1. Lineage (NCBI taxonomy): Eukaryota > Metazoa > Chordata > Chondrichthyes > Carcharhiniformes > Scyliorhinidae > Scyliorhinus > Scyliorhinus canicula. The sequence goes on along the minus strand of NC_052149.1, from coordinate 31,883,125 downwards.
GTGGGTATCACCCACAAACCAAAGATGTGCTGGTTAGGTGGATTGGCCACGCTAAATTGCCCCTTAATTGGTAAAAATGAATTGGGTACTTCAAATTAAAAAACATACATATTTCTCAGATTTTGAGTGTTTTCTGTTCACCTGAATAAAGTAATTTGGTAAATAAGAATTGTAAAAAGAAGTTAAAGTGGGGAGGGGGGGAAGAGATGTGATTGTCACTTTCAGACCAGCTTTACTGAGTAAGGGTCACATGGTCTGTACATCCAATCAACACCTAGCATGAGAAACTTTCTCAAGGAAGCACGGTAGCACAAGTGGATAGCACTGTGGCTTCACAGCGCCAGGGTCGCAGGTTCGATTCCTTGCTGGGTCACTGTGCGGAGTCTGCACGTTCTCCCCGTATCTGCGTGGGTTTCCTCCGGGTGCTCCGGTTTCTTCCCACAGTCCAAAGATGTGCAGGTTAGGTGGATTGGCCAAAAAGTTTAGGTGGGGTTATGGGGATAGGATGGAAGTGAGGGCTTAAGTGGGTCGGTGCAGATTCAATGGGCCGAATGGCCTCTTTCTGCACTGTATGTTCTATGTTCTATGAAGGAGCTTTCCTGGTTAGAAAGCTATGGACTAGCTCGAAGCATGAAGCGAATGGAACAACCTTGCAAATGAAGTTTATTTCTTCAACTAAAGAAACCTTCTGGAATACATCGTCACATCAGACCTTGCGCGGGAAGAGGGAATATCTCTCTTTAGGGGCCCCTTTCCCCATCAGGTGACCCCCCACTGTTCCCCACACTCACAAGTGGTATATTCATTGGGACTCCCACCGCCCTCTCCCCATCCCACCTCAGCTTCAACTCACCTCTCCGCACTTATCTGGTCCTGGCCTGTTGCTATAAATGTTGGGAGAGCTTGTAGTCCTTCCCTGACCGCTGCCACTGGGGTTACAGAACTGCTAACTAATCAGACTTGCCAGCAGCATTCTGAGGTGGAACCCCCACCATCCAATAAACCCCCCCTTCCTAACTTGTCATTTCCCACAACGCTGAATATGGTGAGTTAGTGAATGAGAGATATCCCATGGTTCAGTGGCAAGTGCAGGATTCAGTGCTAAAACATCTCATAGTTGGCATCTCAACAACTTCTATATTCCTTAACTGACTGACCCAAGAGGGTTCTGAGGGAAAGTCAGATATGGGTGGAATCCTGACCTAACATCAATTCCCGGGTCTTTCCTGCCACACTCTTTCCGGAGATCAGCCTCCAGCAGCCTCGTAAAATTCTGGAGTTTAGGTGATGATGGAGTGTATATTTACGTTTATTTCACTATTACCTTTTCCATTCTGAACAGGCTGAATGGCACAAGCTCATGTTGACGGCGTTTGAAATAAAGGAATGTGTTCCAGGGAAATGCACTACCTTGCAGTCTTTCATTTCTGTCATGTTTTCACAGATATTTATAGGGAACATGCATCACTCAGTTAGAAAGTTCAACTAGCTGTGTAACGATGAGAAATAGGTTTTAAAATACAATGTATTACATTTCAGAATGTGGCTCATTTAATTTAGATGTGAAAAGACAATAAACAAGCAGTTCACCGGTGATGTGGCTCTGATGCCAATTAATTGTCAGGGCTGATAAACAATGGTTGCTTTTCCTATTGCTCCCAACGTCACGGCAATGAAGATCTCAAACTAACCTGAAGGATTCCACTTTAAGTCACAACCAATGCTACTCTTGGCGACATTCAGATTGCATCTGTTCAGTGTCACTACAAGAGGAATAAATGTTCATTCTTTAATAAGTGTATTTAAACCTTGGCTTGATATGTAGAATAAAATGGTGCGTAACCTAAAGGAACCCTCTAACGGAGAAATTAAAAATTGTTCTGACATCCAAGGTCAGTGCACGGTCAATTCCAGCCCCACTTGACCCAGAGTCACAACGCAAGTGAATTAACCAATAATTCTTAGAAAAATACTAAAGTCTTTGGCCCCCAGCTGCCCAATAATTACAGTCACCAGGTTTGTACATTTAAACACAATTACTGTTTATTTATCACAAAAATTACAATAAAATATGCAGCAAATACAACTGGTTAACTATTAACTAATTTATAACTCCCCACTTGTGGCATGGTAGTACTGTCGCTGGAGTAGTAATCCAGAAACTCAGGATAATGATCTGGGGACCTGGATTCAAATCCCACCATGGCAGGTGATGGAAGTTTAAAGGCAGCTCGGTCGCACAATGGTTAGCAATGTTGCTTCAAAGCTCCAGGTTCGATTCCTGGCTTGGGTCACTGTCTGTTTGGAGTCTGCATGGTCTCCCCGTGTCTGCGTGAGTTTCCTCCGGTTTGCTCCAGTTTCCTCCCACAAGTCCCGAAAAGACGTGCTGTTAGGAAATTTTGGGCATTCTGAATTCTCCCTCTGTGTACCTGAACACGTGCTGGAATGTGGCGACTAGGGGCTTTTCGCAGTAACTTCATTGCAATGTTGATGTAAGCCTACTTGTGACAGTAAAGATTATCATTGTTAACCTGCTCCCCACTCTCTACACATACAAACAAGACAGAAACACACAGAGGGGTGGAAAGGGGTAAAAATAATAAACAAAAGTAAAAAGAGTCTTTGTTTCAGATTATGGTTTTTAGCACACTTTCCTTCACATCAAGTTGCAAGTGAAAGTCTCTCTTCACAGCGCCTTCTCTGTTGATTCATTCATTAACGTTCTCTGCAATTTAATTAATACCGCACCCAGAATTTTTTTGGAGAGATAAAGCAGGTTCTGTTCTTTGTTTGCAGCCTGTAATGGTTTTCCTGAAGATCGATTCATTCAGACACTCTGCAGGTTCAGAAATACATCACTCACAGGCTTTCTGCAGGGAAACACAGAGGAGAGAGAGTAGCAGGACCTTGTCTTGTCCTGCCATGATCAAACTGAAACTTCTTGGGACTCTGGAAAGTAATCCACTGGGATAGGATCCAATCACCACCAGCACTGGGCAGAGTACGGCCTTTTGGCCCATTCATTGGCCACCAGCAAATCAATCAATCCGAGTCCCACCCGAGCTGTCTCTCTGCTGCTGACAAGTCTGAAGCCTTCTGTTCAATCAGCAGGAAATAATATTCTCTCCGGTAACTTCTGAACTCTGCCGAACAGGTGCCGGAATGTGGAGACTCGGGGCTTTTCACAGTAACTTTGCTTAAGCCTAATAATAATAATCATTTACTGTCATGAGTAGGCTTCAATGAAGTTACTGTGAAAAGCCCCGACTCACCACATTCTGGCACCTGTTCGGGGAGGCCGTTACGGGAATTGAACCTGCGCTGCTGGCATTGTTCTGTATTACAAGCCAGCTATTTAGCCCACTGTGCTAAACCAGCCCTACTTGTAACAATAAGCGATTATTATTATTATTAAAGATACATGCCCATTATTCAAAAATTATAATGGCAAAAATAAAAGAAAGAGGGAATAAGGAAATAAACAGAAAGGACCCTTAAAAATTAAATCAGCAGCTTCAATATATTTGGAGTACGTGCATGCTGGACATAGTCTTTCGGATTGTCGGAGACTAGAGGTATGACCCAAGATGCAATTCGAGATCCTGCGGAGGTCCCAATGTGCAAATTTCCTGGAGGTTTGAACTTCTGATGGAAAACTCTCCTGCTCCCTGGAACTCTCCACAATGCCTCAGAGTCTGAGCTAAAGTCTGAAACTTTGGACAATTCCATGGGACTTACCCAACAGTTATCCAGGAAATGTTGACGGAAAAATGGTAGTCTAACTCCTGGGTAACCACAGAACTGACCCCCCCAATCGCTCACACTGACATCTTCCCTATTATCTCGTCTTACACCCGATTACCCGCAGCTCAACTACCCCTTCACTCAGCTACCACCTGACCAACTTGCCACCCTACACTCTGTCACACTACCGACCTGTCCCCTACCCATCTGCCACCCTACCCACCTGCCATCTTGCCCAGCTGCTACCTTGTCCACCTATCACTCTATCTGCTCATCCACTTACCTCACTCACCCTGCCCAGGTAACAGTTCACAAACGTTGGACACTTAAACTTACCATACCACAACTAATGCGGTTATAAAGGGGCATTTCTCGATTCCTCCTGCCCTGAAGCTGCAGCACGGAGATAGAGCTCTCCAATGGATGTTGCATTTCGCATTTCTGGAGAAGATGGGCTTGGAAATAAGAGCACAAAAACATAAGCACTATGTGGTAAACCACTGTTACACCTGTATTAGGTGGTGTAAGGTAGGACCTGTACTACAGGTTCGCCGGTAGCCCCTGCCTGCTGGCTCCGCCCAGTAGGAGGAGCGTGTCCTCTATTCAGCAGGCATATCACCAGCTGCTGTGGGAGGCCACACATCTTACTGCAATAAAGCCACAGTTGTATCCAACCTTAGTCTTTGTACAATTGATTGTGCATCACACTAGGAGCAGGAGTCAGAAATTTAGCCCATCCGGCCTGCTCCTCCATTCAATAGGGTCATGGCTGATCTTGGCCTCATTCCCACCTTCCTGCCGGCTCCCCGTAGCCCATTACTAATCAAAATCCTACCTCCTCCTTAATTTTGTTCAGTTTTCGATGTTGACTGTGCTCTGGGATAGAGAATTCCACAGATCCACGACACTTTAAGTGAAGTAATTCCTCCTCATTTCTGTTTTAAATCTGCCACCCCTTGGTCTAAAGCTATGGCCTCTCATTCTAGACAAGGCGAAACAGTCATTCTACGTAACTGCTCAATCTCTCTTCATAAGACAAGTACCTGCAATCACGCTAGTGAACCTTCTCTGAACCGCCTTTAATGGATTAAGATCCTTCCGCAAGTAAGGGGACAAAAACTTTGCACAATTCTCCAGATGCAGTCTCACCAATGCCCTACACAGCTGCCACACCACTTCCCTACTTTTATACTCTATTCCATTCATAACCAATGCCAAAATTCTGGGAAGACTCAGCAAGAAATGAAGAGCTGGGAAAAGTTTGATGTGGAAAAGTTTGAACGGAGTGGCGATCAGCAATGATTGCTGTTTTGTTGAAGATCTGGTCCACTGATAAATCCACCTTCATAAATGTAAAGTACAAAATGACCCTTGCAGAACAATGCAGAGCAATAAAATGTCTAGACGTACACTTGAAAAGCAACATGCATGGGTATTTCACCATGCCCTGTGTTATTGGGCCTCAAGAACTAGCTTTTCCTGCACCTATTTCCCAAAAGTAATTGATCCACCTATTCTGCCATTTGACTACCAAGAAAATTGTGATTGCATAATTCACTGTTAGACTGCCAAGGGTTGGATTCTCTCCCTCCACTCCAACCAGGCGTTCCTGAGGGGAATTGACAGGATGGACATGAAAAGATGTTTCTCCTTGTGGGAGACTCTGGAACTAGGGGACACAGTTTAAAAATAAAGCTTCACCCATTTAAAATGGAGACAAGCAGAATATTTTTCCTCTCACAAGGTCGTGAGTCCGTGAAAGGTAGAGTCATTGAATATTTTCAAGACTGAGTTTGATAGGTTCTTGATTCAGCATGCTGTTTATGAAGCACAACTTGTACAAAACTGTTTGGGCGCGTGCCACCGACAAGTGAGCCGGGGCCCTCAGTCGATGCCCGCCGGGAGCATCGAAGACCATAGGACGAGGTAAGCAGCTGGCTGCCTCCACCTCAGATGTGTATCCTGGGGAAACATCTAGATGTAGTGGTAGAGCTAAGAGGGCCAGGCACGTTGAGTATCACTGTGGATTCCGGGGTAGGGGTGGAGGGGGGCTAGGTCGGGAGTGCGGTTGGGAGTTGGGGTTGGCACTATCGGGAATGTGGTATTGTACAGCATATTAAACAAGTTTTTGCACAACCATTATGATGCCTCTGTCACTTTCTTCCGCAATGCGGGCTGAACCCTCGGACCGTTTGCCCATTTCCCCAGGCAACGCCCCCCCCCCCCCCCCTCCCATGTCACCCACCCACCTTCCGGCCTTAAACATGTCCCCAGAGCTGTGCCCCATCCCCCCTGGGTGTTTGGATATTGGCTGCTGCATGTGTGGTGTTGCCTCCCACAGTGTTCAGACAGTGTCCAGGCATCAAGGTGCAATCGGAATGCAAGGCAGTGACTCCCACATGCCACATGGCCCACCTACCCATGGGAATCCACTTCGCATGTGTCAAGTGCTCACTTATCCATGATTGCTAATTCCCGATTAGCGATAGCCTTCAGCCGCAGAGCAGTGGGTGGGGGTTATGGATGATCGGTTGGGCAGATGGGCAGGGACAAGCATTGCCCCCGGAATGGAGTTGGGATCCAGGGGTTGGCATGATGGTGCCACGAGCGTTCCCCCCCCCCCCCGCAGTTTCCCCCCCCCCCCCCCCCCCCAGTGCCTCCCCCCACCCTCCCATGGTGGCCCACCCCTGCGGAGTGTCTGCCACCCCCCACCGTGCGCTGGGGTGAAAGCCCAGCACTGGCGTGACACACCAGGGCTCTTTGCCTGCGAACAAAGATGTCTCCTCCCCTCCTCAGCTCCCCACGGAAGCCCTTCCGCCAGGTTCACATTTTTCAAAAGGAGTTAATCAGCGCTGGCATGACTACTTGCTGGGGAGGACGCTGAATGACGGGAGGCCATTGGATTGGGGTTGCTCTCGTTGACTATGCGGAAATGGGGCTTGAATGGTGATAATTGGTTTCTCACCACGCTATGGCGAGATTCCAAATTCGGCTACGGCGCAGATCTCGTGTTTGGCCTCTCCCGCTAGTCACTGGCCTCGTTATGCTTGAGCGCGAGTGAAACAAGGCCGGCAGAGCACGCCCTTTGTTTTGTTAATAATAGTAAACTGTACTCTGTGGATTTACTTATACGCCAGACATTCCACTTCCCTTGGCATGTGTTTCCATACAATATGGTGACAAGTTCACAGTTTAGTCAATTAGCACTTCTAAATATTTTCTGCTGCTACAGATTAGTTATTGAGCTTACCTATCGAGTCACCATATTTACCACTTCTAAATTTCAATATGAAATGCTTTTCAAATCTCAACATTAACTATTTGCTGTTAATTTGTCAGCTGCCACTGCTGTACTGATTGATTGTGCAAAGATGTATCTTCTTGGCACCTCCTGGTAATTTCTGCTACAAAATCATTGGAAGGAGTTCAACCTTCTGGCTGCACCACGTTAGTTGTTGGATTTGAATGCTGTTGGCTGTGAAGTAATCTGTATCCAGGACAATGTATATATTCTGGAATGGTGAACGTTAGCAAAGATAGTGAATGAACTTTGGGCACGATTTAACCAGAAAGAATCTATGTCCGGTTTTGGGCATGTTGAGTGGGGTGTTTCTCGATGGCTGCACCTATTCAACATCATTTTGCCATTTTGTTTTGGCCTCAAGTCGTTTCTGTCTGCTGAGACCGCACTAAGAACCCTGCACGAAAGGCTCCTCACAGATCAGGGTGCCATTTTGCCTGACTGCCCCAATCTTCTCCCTCTCTTTCAGTACCCCCCCGCCCCGTTTTGCCCCCCCCCCTTCCCCTCATCCTTGGGGAGGCTCTCAGGAACACACCCTCACCTTCACCTGGTAGGCCCCCTGGCCTGATCCCTGGCAGTGCCAGACTGGCACCCCAGCACCCTAGCAATGCCTCCCTGGATGAGGCCCTTATCGGGTCATTACTTTCACATCTCAGGGCCTCAGTTGGCAGCGGGGTGAGAAAGCTGTCACAAACTTTACCGCCATGGAATTAATAGGGGCAGCGGTGGAAAGGTGACATGGTCCTCACCCGCCTGCCCAATTAAATACCCCCAGCACTCACTGGAGGCGGGGGGGGGGGGGGGGGGGGCAAGTGGGTGCCAAGTTTATTTGCACTAATTCAAAAGGGCAACATGCCCAGTTTTCAAACGATTCGGGGAGTGACGAGAAGTTGTGTATCACACATGGTGCAATGCCTAGATGTGCTGGACAATTGTCTGCTGGAGAGGTGGGGGTGGAAAATAAAACTGTAAGTCTTCTGACAGATGAGTCATTTCCACATTAGCATTTATTGCGAAAATGTCAGCCCCCATATGTGATGTTCTCTGTTGTGTCTTGAGAATGTAGTGTCAAACAAAGAACATCAAACTAAGTTACTGAACAAAGCTGATTTTTTTACACTACTTAAATAAGATTCAAACAAGTCAAAAGGTATAAGTTATTAAATGAAACTATACTATATCTCTAACTACAGAACTCTGCACTATGCAACTAATCTATCTCACACCTAAACACCTTCTCCCAGAATCCCAGGACTCACACAATATTTATATGACTGCTCTTTATCTCCAACTGGTGGTGAGAAATATTAACATCAAATTGTGTTCCTTTGTGTTCCTTATAGTATACATATTGTTACACCATATTAAGTGCCTGCCATCATATTTGCTAAGAATTCCTGGATCAGGCAAAAGATGAAGCTGGGAAAATCGCTCACTCTTTTGCATCTGTGTCAGAAACGCAGGGCATTATTTAATGCCCTCCCCACAGTGAGTGCTGGGGGTATTTAATTGGGCAGGCGGGTGAGGACCATGTCACCTTTCCACCCCTGCCCCTATTAATTCCATGGCAGGAAAGCTTATGATTGCTCTCCCACCCCGCTGCCAACTGAGGCCCTTAAGTGTAAAAGTAATGCCCCCATAAGGGTTTCATCCAGGGAGGCATTGCTAGGGTGGCATGGTACCAGGTTGGCACTTTCAGGGATCAGGCCGGGGGGAGGGGGGGGCGACCAAGTTTAGGGGGTTGAGGGTGTGTTCCTGGGGGCCTCCCAGCAAGGTCAGAGTAGGCTGAGATAGAAAGATACTAAATTGCAATGGGCCTCCTAATATTTTAGAAGATTCTGTCCATCCTTTATAATTTTAGTCCCGCAGAGCCCAAAATACCAGTTTGACAACTGGAAACGTCAACCAACAGTGACTTTGTCATGGAAAGAGATAGTGGTGTAGCGGTAATGTCACGGGTCTAGTAATCCTGAGGCCCAGGTTAAATCTTTCAGGACAAATCTCACCTGGCAACTGGTGGAATTTCAGTTCAATTAATAAATCTGGAATTGAAAAGCTCATCTCAGTAATAGTGACCATGAAACCTTCAACAATTGTCGTAAAAAACAATTGTTCACAAAAGGGAAGGGAATCTGCTGGCCTGCATGTGATTCCAGATGCACTGCAATGTGGTTGAGTCTTAACTGCCCCATGTCAGAGCCTAGCCATTCAGTTCTGGGGCAATTATGAATGGGGAACAAATGCTGACCTTGCCACCCACATCCAAATCCCATGGAAAAACAAATCTGGAATGGAGATGTGTGTGTAAAAGGTCTCCATGCTACCGTGCTACTCATTGTCCACCTGGTGAGGGCCCCAGAATCCTGGAGCATCACCTTGACACTGCATCTAGAACATAGAACATACAGGGAAGAAGGAGGCCATTCAGCTCATCGAGTCTGTACCGACCCACTTAAACCCTCACTCCCACCCTATCCTCGTAACCCAATAACCCCTCCAAAGCTTTTTGGTCACGAAGGGCAATATATCAAGGCCAATCCACCTAACTTGCACATCTTTGGACTGTGGGATGAAACCCACGCAGACACGGGGAGAACGTGCAGACTCCGCACAGACAGTGACCAAGCGGGGAATGGAATCTGGGACCCTGGAGCTGTGAAGCCACAGTGCTATCCACTTGTGCTACCGGGCTGCCCTGTGTTCTATGTCGGACCAAAGAGAAAATTGCTTTGTGTTCCTGTAATACTTGCTTTGACAAAGAGTCATCAGACTCGAAACGTTAGCTCTTTTCTCTCCCTACAGATGCTGCCAGACTTGCTGAGATTTTCCAGCATTTTCCCTTTTGTGTAATATTTGCTATTTTCCCTATAGCGATCGGTCTGAGATCAGTTGCTATGAGAAAGTGCCATCATGGGTCTCACTGATGACATTCAATGTTGGGCAGATTTGATGGAATTCCCGGGGAATCCTGACCTTTTTCCAGCCCTGTCTCCAAATGCGGTCATGATGGTGAGGTTTAGTGGGGAGAGGAAAGAGCAAAAGGAACCAGTCTCCCTCGGTTACAGATTGGGAGGCGCTTGCGAAAAAAAGACAGATATCGAGATGGCCAGTTCACGTGCTCAATCGTGTCATTGCACATTTTACATACTCCTTTTTTTTTTAGGCAGTCTTTCAATAAACCATTTCCAATTTCGATAACTATGCAACTTCAACAGAAAGAATCAAATTAAAAATTCTTTATGAGTTTGCACACATGATTACAATCTACAAATGGAGTTTGATAATTGACCTCCTTGCAGTTTTTGGAGCAGAGTCAGGTTGGACTGTTTGACTTCACAGAAAATCTATGTTTTATTTTATCACAGATATCAGCTCTATTTGTTTTCTTTGAATCCACTTCTATATCTTTGTGGTTCATCATCTCAGCAAGTTTATTAACAGCCTGTGTTTCCAGTTCCTGGTTAATTATCTTTTCATAATTAACTTTCATGTTGTTTAGCTCTTCCTCCCTCTCTTGGTTCAATTCTAGTTGCAATCTTTTGTTTTTCTTGTTTGAAAAATCTACACAAACTCTTTAAAGTGGTCATGACCATGGTTGCGGAGAAGTCTCTGGAAGTTTATTTCTACTGTTTTGGCACCCTTGTTCTAGATCAGTGGAACAGGTCAATAAAACAACCCCTCTTGCTGTAGATTTCATACCGACAATTCCGGCCTTTGAAAGATCGAGATGCCACCCCTCTGTGGGCCCACAGGATGCTCCCACCCCCTGCTCACATAATAACTCATTGCAAAAATATTGGAATGGCTTCAGTTCTGACCATACATTCCATGTCTGTTCATAGACTTGTTTCCACACAGAGGCTGCACCCCTCCCCCTTCCCCACCCCCAGTGATGGGTTCTCTCGCAGCGAGGCAGACTCCCATTGGCCGGCAGGATACCTGGCAACGCAGCCAGTAAACCATGGGAAATGCGATTGTCAGTCCCACCGCCGGCCAATGACAGGCCGTCTCTGTCGCTGGAAAACCCGCTGGGCTGTGGGCTGGCGGAAATCCTGACCAGAGTTTTCCTGAGTTTCAGCTGCAATCTCAGTTTCAGTGATTGGAATCTCATCATCATATATTCCGATTTTGAAGATTGCGCCATCACAGCCTCCATCTGAGTCCTCGTGCAGCAACCAGTGCGTCAGTAATAGAATTATCTGCGGTATTTGCTGTTGTAATCCGACAGCGAAAGAAGTACAGGCATTTCATCCTTGATGCTACCAATTTTGCTACTGGAAGTTGATGATCTGTTATCCTGAAGTTTCTACCAACGAAAACTGGTGAAAATTTTTAATTCCAAAAATGATCCCAAGCCCTATCTTTCCATGGCTACTTTCATTCTTGGTAAGAGTAAGCAACACGAATGCTATGTTCCATAGAATCCCTGCAGTGCAGAAGGAGGCCATTCAGCCCATCGAGTGTGAAAGAGGACTCCACCTAGGCCCACTCCCCTGTTGTATCCCCGTGATCCCGTGCACTGACCATGGCCAATCCAACTAACCTGCACATCTTTGAGCTGTGGGAGGAAACCAGGGCACCACAGGAAAGCCGCGAAACACGGGAAACAAATGCAGATGCCACACAGTCACTTGAAGCCGGAATTGAACCCGGGTCCCAGGTACTGTGAGGTATCAGTGCTAACCACTGTGTTACCATGCTGCCAGATGGACATTCCTTGACGATCGCCCATTGCATGACTGATCTCTGCTCCAACTCCATGACATGGAGCATCGCCTGCTCATTTCAGGTCACAACTTATGTTGCAATGAACGAGCGCATCACTGGTCATACCTCTCTTAAATGCACCGTAAACATCATGTTGTGCTTTCGATCAGTCTCATTTCACATCTTTCTTTAATACCTCATGTGGCGGAGCTAAAGCATTTGCAAGCTCAGACAGAAATTGCGAGTGATGTTTGACTAAACCAAGAGAAGATCTAAGCCCAGATACAACTTTTGACTTTAGCGCATTGCCTATCTGGCGTCTATTTTCTCTTTCAATAGTGCAACCACTTCTCAATGATTTTCAGAACAAGGTACACTGCCTGGGATTGCCAGAAGGCACACTTGATTCTTTCCAATGTCTCATCGTGATCATTGAGCCTTTTTAATACTTCATCCAACAAACAAAGTTTCAATTTCTCTGTTACGATCATAGAATTTTATTTTTTTGCATAGAATTTACAGTGCAGAAGGAGGCCATTCGGTCCATCGAGTCTGCACCGGCTCTTGGAAAATCACCCTTCCCAGGTCAACACCTCCACCCTATCCCCATAACCCAGTAACCCCACCCAACACTAAGGGCAATTTTGAACACCAAGGGCAATTTATCACGGCCAATCCACCTAACCTGCACATCTTTGGACAGTGGGAGGAAACTGGAGCATACGGAGGAAACCCACGCACACACGGGGAGGATGTGCAGACTCCGCACAGACAGTGACCCAAGCCGGAATCGAACCTGAGACCCTGGAGCTGTGAAGCAATTGTGCTATCCACAATGCCAACGTGCTGCCCCGTGATCAGGAGCAACATATTATGGTTGCACAAGCTGTGCGATACTCCTTGCAAAATCTTCTCCAAAATCTTCCAAGCTACAAAGGATATGATCTCACAGCTTCATGTTGGAGTATAATTCCATGTGTGTTTTCATTGTGAGATATTGTTGAATCTTGGTGCACACTGAGCTATGCATCGTACTGAGACAAACCAACTTTGTGAAGAGCTTTGCTTCTGCGAACTCCATGTACAAATCTTGGGAGGTTGGTCATGGATACCATCATCCACTGCCCGAGTCAATGTGACTTTGTAATCCCCGCATATGGTCATGCATTTGCCTGACTTGGGCACTGTTACGATTGGAGTTTCCCGATTACTTAGATCAGTTTTCACTGGTGCACCATTTCTCTCAAGCATCTTCAACCTGTGTTTTAAAACCATAAGGAACCAGTCTAACTTTGCAATACACTGGTTTTTCATCAGGCCTTTCCTTGCACATAACTTTCACAATCTTTCTTAAAGGTCCTAATTCTTGCTGTCGCCATTCAATAGCAGAGCAAGTGTTTTAATCATCTCAACATAAAAACATGCCTTCAGTCTATCTACAGCTTGCTGAAGACAATCCATTATTTTTGGTTTGTTTATACATTGATGTACCATCAATTGGACGCGAGGCACGATGAAGGTCCAAACTTAGGCTTTAATCAGCTAGATGTTAGCCCGGTGGTCGACGACAGAGAAAGGCCGACCGCCGGGAACTCTGGGTACTTATACCCCGCCTCGGAGGCGGGGTCTACTTGCCTCTCGACCAATTGGTGAGCAGTCACATGACTAGTCCCAGCCAATCAGGCGAGAGGCACATGACCAGCCAGAGCCAATGGGAAACCAGTGCTCTGCACCAATGGCAGTGCTCCCATTCATACCACCACATACATCCTGCTGTAACAATGACATATCGGGCATTGCATTTGCCCACATATTTCTAACACTTCACCAGAGTAGGAGTGAAATATCCGCTCCCACCTGCAGTGGGAATCGCAACGGGTGGGGACACTTCATATGGTGGAAGAAAAGAAAATCTACAATGCTTTAAACTGTTGCAATTCTATTCTCCTGAATTTCAAGAAGGGTTAAAGGCAGTTCGAGCTTCCCGAAGACCAATGTTGGGAAACTCATTTGCATCTCATCCACGCTTATTAAAAGGACACCTCACCGGCATTAAACTATCTCTCCAGATTAAGCTCCCCCCCAGATTAAGCTCCCTATTAGTGAGAATTTAGAAAGTACAGTTTTACAAATGTATATAAGTAACACGCACCTGATGAGCTTCATGCTTTCCATAACATTAGACCTGTAGAAGTTGCTTTCTCCTTGTTGGGAGCGTCGTATAACTTCACTCATACTGGGTGCCGGTATCAATCACTGCACCGAGACTGGACAAGAGAGATAGGCAAAGTCTGGGAGGCGATGGGGTAGGGTGGAAGGGTGAATTGAAAGCTGGACAGGGAAGGCAGGCTTACGGGAAAAGGGTGGGGAAATTACTCAGGAAAGGGATGGTGTTGGGGGGGGAGGGGGGTAATGTCCAAGGAAGGGCAGGGTGAAAGAGTCTGAGGAAGGGGGGTTGGAAGGCCGGGTTGGTGGTATTGATGGTGGGGTTCCAGTGGGGGAAACTCAATGTCCTCACGATAGGAGGGTTCAAGGGTGACAGGAGAGGAATGGTGAAATACAGTGGGTCTAGGATGATGGGCGGAAGTTAGTGGGTGACAGTCGCAGACTAGAAGATGGTGGATAGAGCTTAAAAGGTGATGTGCACCATTTTTCCAAACTCTCTTGGGCCCCGCAGTGCAGTGTTTGATACCTTGACTATGCAGTTAGCCAGTCAGTGAGATCCCTCGAGGTGAGAGGAGGAGATTTTTGGGTGGGTGGAGTTGACATGTGGCCGATTAAAGGGACACCCTAATAATTATGCCACAACTGGATATCAAAGATGCTGACGTGTATTCTCCTTTCTGGTCCACATTGCAGCAAGTTTGTACCAAAACATGCATCTCATAACATTGCAGCCCCAGCAAGGTGAGGAGCTGCTGTTCATTCTGTGCCATTTGCCGACAGCTACAGATGGAGGGGCAGGGATGAAAGGAGGGAGGGAGGTGGAATTCATCCAAAGAACATGACTAATCATAATAGCTTATTGTCACAAGTAGGCTTCAATGAAGTTACTGTGAAAAGCCCCTAGTTGCCACATTCCGCTCCAGTTCAGGGAGGCTGGTACGGGAATTGAACCCGCGCTACTGGTCTTGTTCTGCATTACAAGCCAGCTGTTTAGTCCACTGTGCTAAACCAGCTGCTGGATTACTGGGGGCAAGCCAACTTGTGACTCCCAACCTCCATCCTCCTGAGTGAATGGTCATGGCTAACAAGGGATAATGTGGTTAGTCTTTCTATGCTGACATTCCCTCTATGATCTCTCTTTAGAGATCCAAAGGTTGTGAAGACAAGTGGAAAAGTGTCCATGTGAGACTTCTTACAGATGCCTCTAGTCACCCAGGTCAAAGTGCAATGTCTCCACAAATATTCATGTCTTAAAATGAGGAACATCCATCTCTGGTTCTGTAGGATGTCCTTTACCTGGAAAACGTGGAGTGGGGATGCCATGTCGTGATACAGGTCAAGTGAAGGGTTTAGCACTTGCTTTGAGATCAAAGAAATCTAGGCGTACATGTTCATAGCTCCTTGAAGTTGGGGTCGCAGATGGACAGGGTGGTGAAGAAGGCAATTAGCATGTAAGGTTTTATTGGGAAGATTATTGAATACAGGAGTTGGGGCGTCATGTTGAAATTATAAAAGATATTGGTGAGACCATACTTGAAATGAAAATCACTTATTGTCACGAGTAGGCTTCAATGAAGTTACTGTGAAAAACCCCTAGTCGCCACATTCCGGCGCCTGTCCGGGGAGGCTGGAACGGGAATTGAACCGTGCTGCTGGCCTGCCTTGGTCTGCTTTAAAAGCCAGCTATTTAGCTGAGTGAGCTAAACCAGCCACTTGAAATGCTGTTTTAAGTTCTGGTCACCCTATTATAGGAAGGATATTGTTTAACTAGAGAGAGCGCAGAAGAGATTTATGAGGATGCTACTAGGACTTGATGGTCTAAGTTATAAGGAGAGGCTGGATAGGTTGGGATTTTTTCCCAGGAGGGTAGGAGGCTGAGGATTGATCTTGTAAAATAAGATCTTACAAAATAATGAGGGGCATCGATAAAGTAGTTAGTCAACATCTTTTCCCAAAGGTAAAGGAGTCTAGCACTAGAGGGCATAGGTTTAAGGTGAGAGGGGAGAGATACACAGAGGGTGGTGAGCATCTGGAACGGGCCGCCAGAGGCATGGTAGAGGCGGGTATGATTTTATCTTTTAATAAGCAGTTAGACAGTCCCATGGGCAAAGTGGGTATAGAGGGATATGGGCCAAATGCGGGCAAGTGGGACTAGTTTAGTGATAGAAACTGGGTGGCATGGACAAGCTGGGCCAAAGGGCCTGTTTCCCTGCTGTAAACATCTGTGACACTATGAAAGGAAGCCTATAAAGAACATATTCGACTAATGTATCACTCGCACAGGCACATAGGAGTCGATGCTGCAGATGGCAGGCATCCCTGCCTTGCTAATGTCTCTCATGGTGGTGAGATGAAGGGTCTATTGCCAATTGGCACAGGGCCAGGAAGAGCAAAGGCCTGGAACAAGTGGCAGCAGGACCACTCGAAGATAAAGAGACTGGCCAACATGGAGGACTGCAACAGTGAGCATTGGCCTGAAGATGGGTGTATTGCAGGCTGTGTTCTTATCTTGAGATGGGTGAAAGCAATGCTGGAGGTTCCTTCGTATGTCGTAAAATGTGGATGTTCACATCTGTCAACTTCTCCAGTACCAACCAGGGCCACAAGGATTCTTTAAGAGTCATACAGAGCTCCTGGCTTGTAGTGAGTAAATGTCTTAGGTTAGATGGGGTTTCTGGGTGCCTTTTAAATATGGTGCCAGGATCTTACCATGAAGTAACAGCGAGGCATGAAACTTCCTGTCTGCCTCGCCATGAGATTCACCCAGGTCATTGCAGATGCTTAATTAATGAACTGAAAAGTGAAAGTATACACGTTCACCCACCCCATCGCCCATCGGGAATGATGCCGACTATTCCACCTGCCCGCTAATCGACTTAGTCTCCAGATTGGAAAATTGTGTATCAGTCCCAGTCCCAGTCAGGACTACTCTGTCGCTCGCCTCCTACCTGGGCTGGCTTTTATGGTACTGAATTAACTATCCCACTGATGGGTCTCCATTTCTCAGCAGAGGAGCTCGCACTCCTTAAGGCTCATAGAATCATAGAATTTACAGTGCAGAAGGAAGCAATTTGGCCCATCTAGTCTGCACCTTCTCTTGGAAAGAGCACCCTATTTAAGCCCATACCTGCACCCTATTCCTGTAACCCAGCAACTGCATCTAACCTAAGGGCAATTTAGCACGGCCAATCCACCTAACCTGCACATCTTTAGACTGTGGGAGGAAACTGGTGTACCCGGAGGAAACCTATGCAGACACGGGGAGAACATGCAGACTCCGCACAGACAGTGCCCCAAGCCGGGAATCGAACCTGGTAGTCTGGAGCTGTGAAGCAATAGTGCTAACCACTATGCTACCGTGCTGCTCACTGGAAGATTAATTGAGTTGTCCCCTTGGGTCTTGTGGGGACTATAACAGTGGACTATGAACAGAAGCTGCACTTATCACTTCCATTCATTGTATTTAAATGAATAATTACAGGTCAATTAGAGTTGTGAGCAAACCTATTGACTATGATAATATACAGCCCATGCCAGAATATGATTGACGTGGGAGTCAACTGGCAATTTTCTGTGACCTTGATGGAGAATGACAGGAGCCCCCCTCATTCGGGGGGTGTGCTTTGTGTGCATCAGGGCTCCGCTCCTTTCCTTCCTCACCTCCCTTGATGGTCTCTCAGTTGCCTCCCTGCCTTTGCCTGAGATTTAGCATTCTGTGGCAGCCATTGCTCTGCTCAAGAGTGTTAGAGCATGGGCAGCACGGTGGCGCAGTGGTTAGCATTGTTGTCTCATGGAGCCGAGGCCCCAGGTTAGATCCCGGCTTTGGGTCACTGTCCGTGTGGAGTTTGCACATTCTCCCCGTGTTTGCGTGGGTTTCACCCCCACAACCCAACCGATGTGCAGGGTAGGTGGTTTGGCCACGCTAAATTGCACCTTAATTGAAAGAAATGAATTGGATACTCTAAATTTATTTTTTAAAAAGACTGCTGGAGCTGCCAGCTAATCAGATTGGTCAAAAGAGCAATGGTGGAACGTGAGTGTTGGATTTCGAGAAGCCAAATTTGGTAATGAAGAAGGAGCTGCACGGATGATGCACCAAAAACGGGACTTCAGGTGTGAAGAAAACTTGCCATCGGACCCGCAACATACGTCTTCCAAAATGAGACAACAACGCAAATTATGAGCCATTCTTTTTCTCTCAGAACTCGTAAATGTGCATGATCTGAACTTCCCTTGAGTCGGTTTGAAAAATGAAAAAAAAAAGAAAATCGTTTATTGTCACGAGTAGGCTTCATTGAAGTTACTGTGAAAAGCCCCTAGTCGCCACATTCCGGCGCCTGTTCAGGGAGGCTGGAACGGGAATTGAACCGTGCTGCTGGCCTGCCTTGGTCTGCTTTAAAAGCCAGCAATTTAGCCCAGTGTTCTCATTATTCCTCTCGATGCCTGCTAGTCTTTTTATTTTTCTGTTATTTTCACTGTTAACCTCTTTAATTTCCCAAATTCTTAACAAAAGTCTGGGGTGATGCATCTTGTTGGGGAGAATGAGTAGAGAAAATACATGCTAAATTATACAATTTTAAAGAGGGTACAATATGAAAGGTGTTTGTGCACAAATTATCGAGAGGACAGGACGTGTTAAAAAGGAGCTGATAAGGCAGACAGGATCCTGGGTTTAATAAATAGAGGTATAGAATTTTTAAAAAATGGAATGAATGAAAATGAAAATCGCTTATTGTCACAAGTAGACTTCAATGAAGTTACTGTGAAAAGACCCTAGTCACCACATTCCAGCGCCTGTTCAGGGAGGCTGGTACGGGAATTGAACTGTGCTGCTGGCCTGCCTTTGTCTGCTTTAAACGCCAGCGATTTAGCCCAGTGTGCTAAACCAGCCCCTGTGACCCTGTGTGTGTGAATGTGTGAGCGGGTGCCGTGGATTTCAATTTCGGGGTGAGTGCTGAAATAAATAATCACCTTTGTTTGTAACCATGAAAGGCCGACTGCTGGTTGTTCTCCTTGTCTGCACACTCACAGTGAAAAGCAGCGATTGGCCACGCACCGGTTGATCATGGGAAGAGACTTTAATTGTGTTCTGGAGCCACGAGTGGACAAGTCGAGCCCCTGGTCAATGGGAGGGCTACAGATGGCAAAGGAGCTGGTAGGGTTCATGGAAAAGATGGGCACGGTGTACCCGTTGTGTTTCCAGAACCCAGGGGGGAGGGAGCACTCTTTTTTCTCACATGTTTACAGGGTACACTCAATGTAAAAACAGACATACACGTACGCACCTCGTCCTCTGAAAAGCTTACTGATTGTGGTCAGTTGGGAAGGGGATAGGGATTTTAGCAGTTCTCCCTCACCCTACCCATAACAATATCTTTGTCGGATGTGCGGGCTCATAACATTGGAAGGTATCACACCCTCCTGTCATAGCTGGTAGAAGTGGGCCGAGACCCAGCTGAGAGATTATTGGCTTCAATGCTTTGCCATCAGAAAATCAGGGATTTTCGCCCTGTGATTTCCAGAGCAGCATTCTCTCTGGGCATTCTTCCTTTCCAGGAAATCAGCGTTTTCATGTTATCAGGATGGATTGAATGTACCCAAAGTCCTCTTCGACTGACTTAAGCCCTTTGTCAAGGAATTAAACTGCAGTTCAAAGCCATCATTTGCTGCTTCTATTTCAATAATTCATGAGCCATAAGAATTGTTGGATTTTGAAGAATTAAATAATAATGTTTGATTTGTATTCTCCGAGTACTGCCTGTTCAACAGCAAGTACTTTAGAGTTTTAAGCTATAAATAATGAATAATGTAATAGATAACATTTATGGGTGGGCAGTACCTGTAACCAAATATTAAAATTTTCCATTCCGCGCTGATTTGCAACCCTCCTGATTACATAGATTACACAGTGCATAAGGAGGCCATTCGGCCCTTCGAGTCTGTACCGACCCACTTTAGCTCTCACTTCCACCCTATCCCCATAACCCAATAAGCCCTCCTAACCATTTTTGGACACTAAGGGTAATTTAGCATGGCCAATTCACCTAACCTGCATGCCTTTGGACTGTGGGAGGGAACTGGAGCATCCAGAGGAAACCCACGCAGACTCGGGGAGAACGTGCAGACTCTGCACAGACAGTGATCCAGCGGGGAATCGAACCTGGGACCCTGGTGATGTGAAGCCACAGTGCTAACCACATGTGCTACCGTGCTGCCCAAGGAATCTCTTCCTTGAACTTATCAGCCTTCAGGGGCAACATAAATGAGTTAAATAGAGCCTCGTTCAATCGTGGCTTGTGTGATGCTGCAGTGAGCAGTGATGTTTTCTCTTCCAATATGCAGAGCTGCATCTTACAGTGCAAAGTTGCACCCGATTGCGTTGGAGTCCAAAGATGTGCAGGTTAGGAGGGGGTTTTTGGGTTGCGAGGATGGGGTGTGGGATATAGGCCTGGGGAGGGGGGAGGTGAGGTGCTCTTTCAGAGGGTCGGTGCAGACTCGATGGGCTGAATGGCTTCCATCTGTACTGGAGTGATTCTATGTTTCTATCGATTGGTCGCATTCAATGCTGTGTGACTTGAATTGTGATGTGCATTTGCCACCTGTTCAGGGGCCGAAATGGCTGACTGACAAATCTCTGCTGTGATCTCTTCAGCTCCCATCAATCACACTGATCTACTCTGCTCCGGCTGCTCCACCTCCTCCTATACAGTATATAATGGAAAGCATTTCTCACTCTCTTTGGCTCTGAAGATGGGTCAAATGGACATGAAACATTAACTCTGTTTCTCTTTACACAGATGCTGCCAGATCCGCTGAGTTTTCCAGCATTTTCTACTTTTTGTTTCCGGTTCCAGCATCTGTGGCCTTTTGCTTTTAGTTTAGCTGTCAAGGTTCTCAACTGGAGGGCTTATCACTGCAAGGCACAAAACAAGAAAGTGCCTTCACGCTTCAGAAAACTGGCAAGATGTAGATGTGCAGCAAAGAAATCATCCCAGCGCTGGCGAACTGTCCAGATTCAAAGTTCGCTGCACAGTCAGGATTATACGTTTGCTTTAGAAGGCTGCCTGCAAACAAAAAAGTTATCACAGCTGTGGGGTGATTTCTGGGCTACAAGAATTGTACCTTGATAATGCATCAAAAATAGAGGTACATATATCTTAATCACAGAACAATCAGGGCCTGTGTGGCTGGCATCATAGATTTTTCTCATGTAGATACCCAACAATAACTCCCAATGATCATATCAACGTGGCTACGTCAATGAAAACTCAAATAGGTAAAACAGGGGTTGCAGACACTGTTGAAGGACAACATAAATGAGAGATGATCAGCAGAAATTATTAACTGTAAAAACACTAAGGAACAAAAGTTTGATCTTCTAAAACCAAAGTGCAGAATACAGGAGCAAAAGCACAATTCTGTGCTTCAGTTTCGAGTACAGAATTGTAAGATTGCATGGTACAAGGTGCCTCCAACCAATGGTATAAAATTGTGAATCATTAACACAAATTTTAAAAGTGAACATCTTAGACATTTACTTTTGAGTGTTAGTAATATTTAAACGATTAGTCTTGGCTCAGGCCAAATGGCAATAGAAAGCTTTCATTTCCATTCTAATCATCAGTAAGTCTATAATGTTTATATCCGCATGTAGGAAATTGGAGGTTACATTAGATTTTAGCTAGTGCCACCGTCAGTATTCAGCTCAAAATACACAAACGCCTGCTAACCTGCAAATGAGATCAGACTTTCATTTTCAATTGAATAGGTAGGATGTTCTTTCCATACACATTTATTTGTAAAGCTTGTTAAGGGGCAGGGTGCTTTTTGCTCTGACACCAATTATATAGATAATACAGACAGTTTTTGTGTTTTTAGGAATGTTTTTCTTTGGAAACTTGACTTTGAATGATAATGTTCTGATTTATTTTGTCATTCGTTGAAGTTCAAAGGGCTATATCCCAGAAAGTGCACTCCCAACCATCCTTGCGACTGCCATTAGAGTCAGAAACTCTGTGAGTCCAACAAAATGCACAGATGGTATTGTACCCACCCTCGTATGTTTTTAGTATCTGTGGCGTATTCAGAGTGTTGTGTGTTTGTGCATCTCTCATTTTAATAAACTTACTCTGTAATTTGTAGCCTGAGGGTTTGTCGCAGTGTTTATTCTGCCATTGGTGAAGCCTCGAAGATCACACAGGGATCATTTCCACAAATACAATAACAAGGATATCAGTACAAGCCTTAGCTCAGCTACAACTCCAGATATTGGCCATTTATCTGTACATTTTGGTTCAATGGGTATGAGAATTTCCTTATGGGATTGGACTTTGATGTTGAATATGTAGAAAATATCTGAGTAAAAACACATTAATGTAATATAATGTTCCGAGGATTTGCTGATGCACTCCCTGAAGTGCATTATTGGCAGACTTATGGAATGCACAAAGCATGTTTCAGGAACCGCTGTCTACACTTTTTTCATTGAAGCATTGTGCATGTGGCTATTATTCTGGCTCTCAATAGGGTAATATATGTGAAGGCTTCAGTGATCCTATTCGTTTTGAATGGCAACATCTCTTTCACCTGAGATGGATTGAAAACCCAAGTTGTGTCCTAGATTTACACAAAAAAAAAGTTAATATAAGCAACAGTAATTGTTAAGATTTTTATTTATGAACAAATCTGTGATGTGAGATGAGCCCCTTTTTAAGCTATTTATGAATGAACTTTGGTGGACCATATATTGAATAATGTTGGAAAAGACAAACATGCTGTAATTATAGCACCCGCAATTCAAGAATATATTAGCCAAGCATATATTAATTGAAAAGAAATATAATTTGTCCAATATTACTGTGGCATACTGTGAAGAAGGCCTGCGTGTGTATGACTAATTTAATTAAACTGAAGACAGTCAAACTGCAAGGTTTAAATCATCAAAAGGTTTAGATGTAAAAGCAGACATTTTGAAGTGGAGATGAGGAAAGCTAGATTGGATTCAAGTAAACAACATGGATGTAAATTTGCATGAAGAGATAAAGAAGGTTGTTTGTGTTTACTTGTTGAGTTTCAAAGAGAAATAAACAAGATTTGTAACTGGCAAAGATCCTAAATGAATAAAGCAGAGTTCTCTGGTCGCCGACTCCGAAATAGCATTCGGCGATTGGCCAGAGAATCCCTGTTTGCACCGAAACCAGGGGGGATGGAGTCTCTTTTGTGATGCTCTACCTCCTCAAAATTGGCGTACTCAAGTACGCCGCATGCTGCCCGGACAGCCTCAGGACGTCACCTGAGGCCCTCCCCCGATGCTCCACCGTCGATGGACCGAGTTCCCAACAGCGTGGAACACTTATCCTTTTGCTTTCAAGAACCCGACGTGGTGGCTGCGGACTGAGCCCACCTCTGCCACAGTTGGGAAGGAGTCGCTCTGTGGGCAGTGGGGGCCTTTGTCGGGGGCTTGGGGGACTGGTGAAGGGTGGTCTGGGGATGGTGAGGTGGGTTACTGGGGGACAGTATGTGGCAGGCCAGGTCCACGCACGGCTGTCACCATGTTGCACGGCGTGGCCGCCGCCGTGTGCATGTGTGGCCGCAGATCCGCAGGTAAAGCCAGGGGTTTTATGCTGTGCGGCTGCTCGCCTCCCCCCCCCCCCCCCCCCCCCCCCCCACCACCACCACCAGCTTTTTCTAGCGTAAAACACCACTGTTCTAACACCGGCGTCAGCACTTAGCCTGCAAATCGGAGAATCCAGCCCATTATGTTTAATTTCCCCAAAAGTTGTAGTCATAAAGACAACATGAAATATTTTTATATTCTTGGAAAGGTAACTTCCAAAAAAAGTTAAGAACAATGGGTTCAAAGCTGAAAGAGAAAAAAGCATATTTAAGGAACGATTGAAAACTGTGTCGCGGAATGGATATCTTGGAAAGTGTGCTGTACTTGGGCAGACCCGAAGAAAAGTGTTTGTCTGTTCCAGTAAGCAAGAGTGGTGAATGTATAGTACTAGTAATTCACCAGTGTATTAATATCATGTTCTGCCATTGTGTGGCTTCACCCACAGGGGGATATGTTGGGGCATGTACGGGCTCCGCCCATGGCTCCCCCCCTTGAAAGAAAGTATAAAGAGCAATTGACCTGTAGGCGGTCCACGGTATTGTACTAGTCGCAGGCAGGCTCTTTTCTAAGCTGATTAAAATCTGAGTTTGCTTCTACCCATGTCTTTGAGTGAATTGATGGTTGCATCAGCAAGGTATTGTT
Source organism: Scyliorhinus canicula (assembly GCF_902713615.1). NCBI lineage: Eukaryota > Metazoa > Chordata > Chondrichthyes > Carcharhiniformes > Scyliorhinidae > Scyliorhinus > Scyliorhinus canicula. Next base: position 31,858,949 of record NC_052149.1, on the reverse strand, counting down.
GCAAGCCTTGGATTTTAGTTGCCATGTGAGAGGGAGAGAGAAACCCTGTGAAATGCCTCCCAAACAGCAACAATGGTTGTCTTGTGGTGCTACTACTGGGGTTTTTATAGATTAAGACTGTATAAGGATGGCTTCCTGGCAAAGGTGTTTATTTGTTAGTCAAGCTAAACAAAGATCCATCGGGAAATGTTGTAAGACTAAATTTAACTAAATTAAATTTAAATGTAACTGTAATCTCGTGTGTTTAAGCTTTATTTTAGTTTGTTAATAAATGTTTTCATTCAAATTTTAAATGTCCAAAAGTGATATTGGCTTCTTTGCTTCTGACTTCAAGGTGCATATCTTCTTGTAAGAGAATACAAATCTGCAAATTGTCATCATAACTTTCCCTTTGGGATTTGATCAGCCCAGTAATTACCATCTGCCAGATCCTAAAATTACATATTCATATATTAGACTAAGTCTTTAAGAGAAGTTGATTGGTCTGAATACCAGTGCATTTTGAGTGTCTTCTCTATTTACTGATATCTAGTTAAGAACAAAATGGTGATCACAAGCTGTCTGAAGCAGGGTCATTTCAATATGCACGGTAGCACAGTGGTTAGCACTGTTGCTTCACAGCGCCAGGGTCCCAGGCTCGATTCCCGGCTTGGGTCACTGTCTATGTGGAGTCTGCACGTTCTCCCCGTGTCTGCGTGGGTTTCCTCCGGTTGCTCCCATTTCCTCCCACAAATCCTGAAAGATGTGTTTGTTAGGTGAATTGGACATTCTGAATTCTCCCTCAGTGTACCCGAACAGGCACCAGAGTGTGACGACCAGGCGATTTTCACAGTAACTTCATTGCAGTATCAATGTAAGCCTACTTGTGACGATGATAAAGATTATTATCATTATTATTTCTGGGACAAGTGAAATTATATCGGTGGAGTGCAAGTCGTCGTGATTAATGCTGCTGATTAATTCTGAGTTTTGTGTTTGAAGATGTTTGAGGCCCAGAGAGCAATTTCAAAGGGCGTGGAAGTTTCACATTGCTAAAGTGATAAACTGACAGAAAGCCAGCCAATGCAGATTATGCATGGCCTGGTGAAAGGTGAATGCATTATAAGTTGAATGGCTCTTTCTTATGCTGTTTTTTCTTATATTGTTCTTTTGTGACATAGGCTGCAGTGGTTGACACATAGCTGCAAAAGGGAGGACCTGCATTTATATAGTACCTCATAATCTCAATGTGTTCCAAAGTGCTTTACAGCCAATGACGTGCTTTTAAGATATAAATGTTGGAACCAATTTTCCCTGAACAAACTCCACAAAGAAACAAATGGCATGATTGCCGGTTTTAGCTGTTGGTTGAGGGGTACATGTTGACCAAAACAGCAGGAGAATTCCCCTGTCCTCCTTTGAGGAACAAACAAGGTCTTATGTGCCCACTTGTTAAACTGGGGGCCCTTTTATTCAAGCATCTCATCTGAAAGGCACAGCCCCAAAATGTTAGCATATCCCAGGTCTGCCCTGAATTGATAGCCTAGGCCATGCCCCTGGAGTGGGATTTGAACCTCTGAAATTCTGAGTTCGAGATAAGATTGTTTCACTTGGCTCAGGACAGAAAGCTCTCTTCTGATGGTATATTCTGAAGCCTGTTCCAGAACAAACTCACAGCTTAATAGTTCTAACCCTTAGAAATTCTTCTTCTGAACTAATGATGAGAATTCTCCTTTGTTAATAATCACTTGGGTTTGATTGCATAAATCCATTCTGTGACACTTTGAAAGATAGAATTGAATGGGATTGAACAGTTTTGTTTGACAGTTGCTGCCCCACCACCACTGCCCCCTTTCCCCCACCATACCCGGCAAAGTGTGAAGTAGAAAGAGGGTAAGGTAAGAATTTAAAAGTTTTACTCGAGAAATAAGGGCTAAAATTTTCTGGCAGTTCCCGCTGGCAGAATCTTCCAATCCCGCCCACAGTGACCCACCCCCACGGGTTCCCCGGAGGCAAAAAGGTGCAAACAATGCGAAAATTCATTGACCGGAAGACCCTGCTGCCGGGCCACGGCGGGTCGCATGTGCCGCCGCAAAACAGGCCCTGGGGGCAGCGGATCCCAATGCCTGAATACTTCCAGAAAGCACTTAATAAAGTTCCTTGTAAGAGATTATGAGCTGAAGTTCAGCCTCATGGAAGTAATGGCAAATTATTGATCTGGTTATGGGAAGTTGGATGCAGGGTCAAATATGGAAAGTCGGTATAATGGACAGGTACTCTTATTGGCAGGATTTAATTCAGATGGCCCACAAGGATCTGTGCTGGAGCTCAACAATTACCATATTTATTGATTATTTAAATGATGGGTATAAATTTGCCAATGACACAAAGATAGCATGAAAAACAATGGAGATAGAAGCATAAAATTGAAAAGAGATGTAATCAGATGATGTAAATGGGCAAAACTATGGCAAAGGATTCAATATCGATACATGTGGGGCGAAATTCTCAAAGGGAGACAAAGTGCCGACGCCGGAGTGAAAGCCAGAGTGTTTCACTCCGGCGTCGGAGGCCGCTTCTCGCCCCCTATTCTCTCTCCCCCCCTCCCCCCCCCCCCCACACCGGGGGCTAGGAGCGGCGGTGCGTCAATCTTGCGCGCCGGGCCTTGACTCTTGCGCTAAAGCGGCGCGGCCTGAATGACGTGGCCGGCCGCGCCTAAATGACGTCACCCGCGCAAGCGTGGTTGCCGTCTTCCCTTCCGCTGCCCCGCAAGACATGCAGGATTGATCTTGTGGGGCGGCGGAGGGAAAAGAGTGCGTCTTTCAGACACGCCGGCCCGACGATTGGTGGGCACCGATCACGGGCCAGACCCCTCCTGAGCACGCCCCTCGTGCTCGATCCTCACTCCTCCCCCCACAGGCCCCACACGCAGCGGTCGCGCAATGTTCACGCCGGCAGCGACCAGGTGTGGTTGACGCCGGCGTGAACCAGTCGGATTCGGCAGGCCGCTCGGCCCATACGGGCCGGAGAATCGCCGCTCGACCAGAGCGCCGATTCTCCGAGCGGGCTGTCGCAAGAGGCGACATTTTGTGGGGGGGGGGGGTTGGGAGAATCGCGTGCGGGTGCCAGGGCGCTTGGCATGATTTGCCAGGCACTCCCGCGATTCTCCCACCCGGCGTGGGGTCGGAGAATCCCGCCCGTGAGATCATCCTAAAAAGGGGCGAAATTCTCTGACCCCACGCAGGGTCGGAGAATCGGCCGGCGGCGGCATTATTCCCGCTCCCGCCGGGTTTTTAATTTTCTGAGCGGCAAAAACCGGCGTTGTTCAAATCCCGCCGGCAGCCTCTGAAAACAGCTGCCGCCGGCGGGATGTCACTGATTTTAACAGACAGACATTCTCCGTGCCGGATGGGCTGAATTCCCGCCGACGTGACCCATGGCCTTTAAAACGGCGTCAACCATTGATGATGGTTGACGCCGTTCAGTGACATAGGGCGAGTGCGGGGGTAGCGGCGTTGGAGAGGGGTGGATTTGGGGGGGGGGGTGTTGCAGCGTTGGGGGGGGGTTGTGGCATTGAGAGAGGGGGGGGTACCGGCGTTGAGAGAGAGGGGGGTACCGGTGTTGAGAGAGGGGGGGGGGGTTGCGGCGTTGAGAGGGGGGGGTAGGGCCCTCCAATGCCCCTACCCCCCTCAACACCCCTATCCCCCTCACCACCCCTACCCCCTCCAACACTCCTACCCCCCTCCCCACCACCCCTACCCCCCTCCCCACCACCCCTACCCCCCTCCCCACCACCCCTACCCCCCTCCAATGCCGCCCCCCCTCTCTCCCAACGCCGGTACCCGTCCCCTCTCTCTCAACGCAGGTACCCACCCCACCCCCCCCTCTCTCTCAACGCCGGTACCCACCACCCCCTCTCTCTCTACGCCGGTACCCACCCCACCCACTTCTCTCTCTCAACGAACGGAACCCACCATCCCCTCTCTCTCTACGCCGGTACCCACCCCCGCCCCTCTCTCAACGCCGGTACCCACCCCCACCCCTCTCTCAACGCCGGTACCCACCCCCCCCTCTCTCAACGCCGGTACCCACCCCCCCCCCTCTCTCAACGCCGGTACCCACCCCCCCCCCTCTCTCAACGCCGGTACCCACCCCCCCCCTCTCTCTCTACGCCGGTACCCACCCCCACCCCTCTCTCTACGCCGGTACCCACCCCCCCCTCTCTCAACGGCGGTACCCGCCCCCCCCCCTCTCTCTCTACGCCGGTACCCACCCCCACCCCTCTCTCTACGCCGGTACCCACCCCCCCCTCTCTCAACGCCGCTACCCACCCCTCCCCCCCTCTCTCTACGCCGGTACCCACCCCCACCCCTCTCTCAACGCCGGTACCCACCCCCCCCGTCTCTCAACGCCGGTACCCACCCCCCCCTCTCTCAACGCCGGTACCCACCCCCACCCCTCTCTCAACGCCGGTACCCACCCCCCCCTCTCAACGCCGGTACCCACCCCCCCCTTTCTCTCTACGCCGGTACCCACCCCCCCCCTCTCTCAACGCTGTTACCCACCCCCCTCCCCTCTCTCTCAATGCCGGTACCCACACCCCTCTCTCTCTACGCCGGTACCCACCCCCCCCTCTCTCTCTACGCCGGTACCCACCCCCCCCTCTCTCTCTACGCCGGTACCCACCCCCCCCTCTCAATGCTGGTACCCACCCCCCTCCCCTCTCTCTCAACGCCGGTACCCACCCCCCCTCTCTCTCTACGCCGGTACCCACCCCCCACTCTCAACGCCGGTACCCACCACCCCCTCTCTCTCAACGCCGGTACCCACCCCCCCTCTCTCTCTACGCCGGTACCCACCCCCCCCCCCCTCTCTCAACGCCGGTACCCACCCCTCCCCCCCTCTCTCTACGCCGGTACCCACCCCTACCCTTCTCTCAACGGCAGTACCCACCCCCCCCCTCTCTCAACGCCGGTACCCACCCCCCTCTCCTCTCCTCTCAACGCCGGTACCCGCCCCCCCCCCCTCTCTCTCTACGCTGGTACCTGTCCCCTCTCTCTCTCACTCAACGCGCCACTTCCGCAGCGGGTGAAACTGACGCGTATCGCGTCAGTCCGCTGCTGGCCCTTTCGGGAACGGAGATTAACGGCTTAAAAGAAGGCCCCACGCCAGAGTCATCCGCACCGCTTTTGCCCGCCGGAAATGGGCGTCACGCAGGTTTTCAGAGAATTTCGCCCAAGGTTAAAGTAGAATATTTCCTAAATGTTGAAAAGTTAGAAAGAATGAGGATCCAAAGAGACTTGAGGTTCCAGGTATATAGGGCGCGATTCTCCGCAAATGCGGCGAGTCGTAAAGGCTGCCGTGAAACTGGCCGTGTTTCACGGCAGCCTCTGCGCCCCCTCCCGGGACCCGATTCTCCCCCCCCCCGGGTGGGGCTAGCAGCGCGGCCCCGTGAAGCACGGCATCGTGAGCTTAGCGACCGTCGCTAAGATCGTGCGCCAAGCGTCACGGCGGCTGACGGGCACAATGACGTCAGCCGCGCATGCGCGGGTTGGACGGCTCCAACCCACGCATGCGCGGATTACGTCATCACGCAGATGCGTCAAACCCGCGCATGCGTGGGCCGTCATGCCCCTCAGCCGCCCTGCGGACTGATCCTGCCCACCGATCGCAGGCCCATGCCACCCTTGGTACGGCCGTGATGCAGCCGTGCCAATCGGTGCCATGGTTGTCCGGGACGGCACTTTGCGGCCGTTTTCACGAACGGTGAGAGCAGGTGCTCTCAACACCCCTATCCCCCTCACCACCCCTACCCCCTCCAACACTCCTACCCCCCTCCCCACCACCCCTACCCCCCTCCCCACCACCCCTACCCCCCTCCCCACCACCCCTACCCCCCCCCAACGCCGCCCCCCCTCTCTCCCAACGCCGGTACCCGTCCCCTCTCTCTCAACGCCGGTACCCACCCCCCCCTCTCTCTCAACGCCGGTACCCACCGCACCCCCCTCTCTCTCAACGCCGGTACCCCCCACCCCCTCTCTCTCTACGCCGGTACCCAACCCACCTCTCTCTCAACGCCGGTACCCACCCCCCTCTCTCTCAACGCCGGTACCCACCACCCCCTCTCTCTCTACGCCGGTACCCAACCCCCCTCTCTCTCAACGCCGGTACCCACCCCCCCCCCTCTCTCAACGCCGGTACCCACCCCCCTCTCTCTCAACGCCGGTACCCACCCCCCCCTCTCTCTCAACGCCGGTACCCACCCCCCCCCTCTCTCAACGCCGGTACCCACCCCCCTCTCTCTCAACGCCGGTACCCACCCCCCCCTCTCTCTCAACGCCGGTACCCACCCCCCCTCTCTCTCAACGGCGGTACCCACCCCACCCCCCCTCTCTCTCAACGCCGGTAACCCACCCCACCCCCTCCTCTCTCTCAACGACCGGAACCCACCATCCCCCCTCTCTCTACGCCGGTACCCACCCCCGCCCCTCTCTCAACGCCGGTACCCACCCCCCCCCTCTCTCAACTCCGGTACCCCCCCCACCCCTCTCTCAATACCGGTACCCACCCCCCCCTCTCTCAACGCCGGTACCCACCCCCACCCCTCTCTCAACGCCGGTACCCACCCCCCCTCTCTCTCAACGCCGGTACCCACCCCTCCCCCCCTCTCTCTACGCCGGTACCCACCCCCACCCCTCTCTCAACGCCGGTACCCACCCCACCCCCTCCTCTCTCTCTACGCCGGTACCCACCACCCCCTCTCTCTCTACGCCGGTACCCACCCCCGCCCCTCTCTCAACGCCGGTACCCCCCCCCCCCTCTCTCAACGCCGGTACCCATCCCCACCCCTCTCTCAACGCCGGTACCCACCCCCCCCTCTCTCAACGCCGGTACCCACCCCCCCTCACTCTCGATGCCGGTACCCACCCCCCCCCTCTCTCAACGCTGTTACCCACCCCCCTCCCCTCTCTCTCAACGGCGGTACCCACCACCCCCTCTCTCTCAATGCCGCTACCCCCCCCCCCTCTCTCTCTACGCCGGTACCCACCCTCCCCTCTCTCTCTATGCCGGTACCCACCCCAACCCCTCAACGCCGGTACCCACCCCCCCCCTCTCTCTCTACGCCGGTACCCACCCCACCCCCTCAACGCCGTACCCACCCACCCCCCCTCTCTCTCTACGCCGGAACCCACCCCCCCCTCTCAACGCCGGTACCCACCCCCCCCCCCTCTCTCTACGCCGGTACCCACCCCCACCCCTCTCTCAACGCTGGTTCCCACCCCCCTCCCCTCTGTCTCAACGCCGGTACCCACCCCCCCTCTCTCTCTACGCCGGTACCCACACCCCCCTCTCAACGCCGGTACCCACCACCCCCTCTCTCTCAACGCCGGTACCCACCCCCCTCTCTCTCTACGCCGGTACCCACCCCCACCCCTCTCTCAACGCCGGTACCCAGCCCCCCCCTCTCTCTCAACGCCGGTACCCACCCCTACCCTTCTCTCAACGCCAGTACCCACCCCCCCCCCTCTCTCTAAACGCCGGTACCCACCCCCCTCTCCTCTCCTCTCCTCTCAACGCCGGTACCCGCCACCCCATCCCTCTCTCTACGCTGGTACCTGTCCCCTCTCTCTCTCTCTCAACGCGCCACTTCCGCAACGGCTTAAAAGAAGGCCCCACGCCGGAGTCATCCGCACCGCTTTTGCCCGCCGGAAATGGGCGTCACGCAGGTTTTCAGAGAATTTCGCCCAAGGTTAAAGTAGAATATTTCCTAAATGTTGAAAAGTTAGAAAGAATGAGGATCCAAAGAGACTTGAGGTTCCAGGTATATAGGGCGCGATTCTCCGCAAATGCGGCGAGTCGTAAAGGCTGCCGTGAAACTGGCCGTGTTTCACGGCAGCCTCTGCGCCCCCTCCCGGGACCCGATTCTCCCCCCCCCGGGTGGGGCTAGCAGCGCGGCCCCGTGAAGCACGGCATCGTGGGCTTAGCGACCGTCGCTAAGTCCGTGCGCCAAGCGTCACGGCGGCTGACGGGCACAATGACATCAGCCGCGCATGCGCGGGTTGAACGGCTCCAACCCGCACATGCGCAGATTACGTCATCACGCAGATGCGTCAAACCCGCGCATGCGTGGGGCGTCATGCCCTTCAGCCGCCCCGCGGACTGATCCTGCCCACCGATCGCAGGCCCATGCCACCCTTGGTACGGCCGTGATGCAGCCGTGCCAATCGGTGCCATGGTTGTCCGGGACGGCACTTTGCGGCCGATTTCACGAACGGTGAGAGCAGGTGCTCTCAACACCCCTATCCCCCTCACCACCCCTACCCCCTCCAACACTCCTACCCCCCTCCCCACCACCCCCACCCCCCTCCCCACCACCCCTACCCCCCTCCAACGCTGCCCCCCCTCTCTCCCAACGCCGGTACCCCTCCCCTCCCTCTCAACGCCGGTACCCACCCCACCCCCCCTCTCTCTCAACGCCGGTACCCACCACCCCTCTCTCTCTACGCCGGTACCCACCCCACCCCCTCCTCTCACTCAACGACCGGAACCCACCATCCCCTCTCTCTCTACGCCGGTACCCACCCCCGCCCCTCTCTCAACGCCGGTACCCACCCCCCCCTCTCTCAACGCCGGTACCCACCCCCACCCCTCTCTCAATGCCGGTACCCACCCCCCCCCCCCCCCTCAACGCCGGTACCCACCCCCACCCCTCTCTCAACGCCGGTACCCACCCCCCCCTCTCTCTCAACGCCGGTACCCACCCCCCCTCTCTCTCTACGCCGGTACCCACCCCTCCCCCCCTCTCTCTACGCCGGTACCCACCCCCACCCCTCTCTCAACGCCGGTACCCACCCCCCCTCTCTCTCTACGCCGGTACCCCACCACCCCCTCTCTCTCTACGCTGGTACCCACCCCCCCTCTCTCAACGCTGTTACCCACCCCCCTCCCCTCTCTCTCAACGGCGGTACCCACCACCCCCTCTCTCTCAATGCCGGTACCCACCCCCCCTCTCTCAACGCTGTTACCCACCCCCCTCCCCTCTCTCTACGCCGGTACCCACCCTCCCCTCTCTCTCTATGCCGGTACCCACCCCACCCCCTCAACGCCGGTACCCACCCCCCCTCTCTCTCTACGCCGGAACCCACCCCCCCCTCTCAACGCCGGTACCCACCCCCCCCCCCTCTCTCTCAACGCCGGTACCCACCCCCCCCTCTCTCTCTACGCCGGTACCCACCCCCCCTCTCAACGCCGGTACCCACCACCCCCTCTCTCTCAACGCCGGTACCCACCCCCCCTCTCTCTCAACGCCGGTACCCACCCCTCCCCCCCTCTCTCTACGCCGGTACCCACCCCCACCCCTCTCTCAACGCCGGTACCCACCCCACCCCCTCCTCTCTCTCTACGCCGGTACCCACCACCCCCTCTCTCTCTACGCCGGTACCCACCCCCGCCCCTCTCTCAACGCCGGTACCCACCCCCCCCTCTCTCAACGCCGGTACCCATCCCCACCCCTCTCTCAACGCCGGTACCCACCCCCCCCTCTCTCAACGCCGGTACCCACCCCCCCTCACTCTCGATGCCGGTACCCACCCCCCCCTCTCTCAACGCTGTTACCCACCCCCCTCCCCTCTCTCTCAACGGCGGTACCCACCACCCCCTCTCTCTCAATGCCGGTACCCACCCCCCCTCTCTCTCTACGCCGGTACCCACCCTCCCCTCTCTCTCTATGCCGGTACCCACCCCAACCCCTCAACGCCGGTACCCCCCCCCCCCCCTCTCTCTCTACGCCGGTACCCACCCCACCCCCTCAACGCCGGTACCCACCCACCCCCCCTCTCTCTCTACGCCGGAACCCACCCCCCCCTCTCAACGCCGGTACCCACCCCCCTCCCCTCTCTCTCAACGGCGGTACCCACCACCCCCTCTCTCTCAATGCCGGTACCCACCCCCCCTCTCTCAACGCTGTTACCCACCCCCCTCCCCTCTCTCTACGCCGGTACCCACCCTCCCCTCTCTCTCTATGCCGGTACCCACCCCACCCCCTCAACGCCGGTACCCACCCCCCCTCTCTCTCTACGCCGGAACCCACCCCCCCCTCTCAACGCCGGTACCCACCCCCCCCCCCTCTCTCTCAACGCCGGTACCCACCCCCCCCCTCTCTCTCTACGCCGGTACCCACCCCCCCCTCTCAACGCCGGTACCCACCACCCCCCTCTCTCTCAACGCCGGTACCCACCCCCCCTCTCTCTCAACGCCGGTACCCACCCCTCCCCCCCTCTCTCTACGCCGGTACCCACCCCCACCCCTCTCTCAACGCCGGTACCCACCCCACCCCCTCCTCTCTCTCTACGCCGGTACCCACCACCCCCTCTCTCTCTACGCCGGTACCCACCCCCCCCCCTCTCTCAACACCGGTACCCACCCCCCCCTCTCTCAACGCCGGTACCCATCCCCACCCCTCTCTCAACGCCGGTACCCACCCCCCCCTCTCTCAACGCCGGTACCCACCCCCCCTCACTCTCGATGCCGGTACCCACCCCCCCCCTCTCTCAACGCTGTTACCCACCCCCCTCCCCTCTCTCTCAACGGCGGTACCCACCACCCCCTCTCTCTCAATGCCGGTACCCACCCCCCCTCTCTCTCTACGCCGGTACCCACCCTCCCCTCTCTCTCTATGCCGGTACCCACCCCACCCCCTCAACGCCGGTACCCACCCCCCCCCTCTCTCTCTACGCCGGTACCCACCCCACCCCCTCAACGCCGGTACCCACCCACCCCCCCTCTCTCTCTACGCCGGAACCCACCCCCCCCTCTCAACGCCGGTACCCCACCCCCCCCCCCCTCTCTCTACGCCGGTACCCCCCCCCACCCCTCTCTCAACGCTGGTTCCCACCCCCCTCCCCTCTGTCTCAACGCCGGTACCCACCCCCCCCTCTCTCTCTACGCCGGTACCCACACCCCCCTCTCTACGCCGGTACCCACCACCCCCTCTCTCTCAACGCCGGTACCCACCCCCCTCTCTCTCTACGCCGGTACCCACCCCCACCCCTCTCTCAACGCCGGTACCCAGCCCCCCCCCCCTCTCTCAACGCCGGTACCCACCCCTACCCCTCTCTCAACGCCAGTACCCACCCCCCCCCTCTCTCTAAACGCCGGTACCCACCCCCCTCTCCTCTCCTCTCCTCTCAACGCCGGTACCCGCCACCCCCTCCCTCTCTCTACGCTGGTACCTGTCCCCTCTCTCTCTCTCTCAACGCGCCACTTCCGCAACGGCTTAAAAGAAGGCCCCACGCCGGAGTCATCCGCACCGCTTTTGCCCGCCGGAAATGGGCGTCACGCAGGTTTTCAGAGAATTTCGCCCAAGGTTAAAGTAGAATATTTCCTAAATGTTGAAAAGTTAGAAAGAATGAGGATCCAAAGAGACTTGAGGTTCCAGGTATATAGGGCGCGATTCTCCGCAAATGCGGCGAGTCGTAAAGGCTGCCGTGAAACTGGCCGTGTTTCACGGCAGCCTCTGCGCCCCCTCCCGGGACCCGATTCTCCCCCCCCCCGGGTGGGGCTAGCAGCGCGGCCCCGTGAAGCACGGCATCGTGGGCTTAGCGACCGTCGCTAAGTCCGTGCGCCAAGCGTCACGGCGGCTGACGGGCACAATGACATCAGCCGCGCATGCGCGGGTTGAACGGCTCCAACCCGCACATGCGCAGATTACGTCATCACGCAGATGCGTCAAACCCGCGCATGCGTGGGGCGTCATGCCCTTCAGCCGCCCCGCGGACTGATCCTGCCCACCGATCGCAGGCCCATGCCACCCTTGGTACGGCCGTGATGCAGCCGTGCCAATCGGTGCCATGGTTGTCCGGGACGGCACTTTGCGGCCGATTTCACGAACGGTGAGAGCAGGTGCTCTCAACACCCCTATCCCCCTCACCACCCCTACCCCCTCCAACACTCCTACCCCCCTCCCCACCACCCCCACCCCCCTCCCCACCACCCCTACCCCCCTCCAACGCTGCCCCCCCTCTCTCCCAACGCCGGTACCCCCTCCCCTCTCTCTCAACGCCGGTACCCACCCCACCCCCCCTCTCTCTCAACGCCGGTACCCACCACCCCCTCTCTCTCTACGCCGGTACCCACCCCACCCCCTCCTCTCACTCAACGACCGGAACCCACCATCCCCTCTCTCTCTACGCCGGTACCCACCCCCGCCCCTCTCTCAACGCCGGTACCCACCCCCCCCTCTCTCAACGCCGGTACCCACCCCCCCCCCTCTCTCAATGCCGGTACCCACCCCCCCCCCCCTCAACGCCGGTACCCACCCCCCCCCCTCTCTCAACGCCGGTACCCACCCCCCCCTCTCTCTCAACGCCGGTACCCACCCCCCCTCTCTCTCTACGCCGGTACCCACCCCTCCCCCCCTCTCTCTACGCCGGTACCCACCCCCACCCCTCTCTCAACGCCGGTACCCACCCCCCCTCTCTCTCTACGCCGGTACCCACCACCCCCTCTCTCTCTACGCTGGTACCCACCCCCCCTCTCTCAACGCTGTTACCCACCCCCCTCCCCTCTCTCTCAACGGCGGTACCCACCACCCCCTCTCTCTCAACGCCGGTACCCACCCCCCCTCTCTCAACGCTGTTACCCACCCCCCTCCCCTCTCTCTACGCCGGTACCCACCCTCCCCTCTCTCTCTATGCCGGTACCCACCCCACCCCCTCAACGCCGGTACCCACCCCCCCTCTCTCTCTACGCCGGAACCCACCCCCCCCTCTCAACGCCGGTACCCACCCCCCTCCCCTCTCTCTCAACGCCGGTACCCACCCCCCCCTCTCTCTCTACGCCGGTACCCACCCCCCCCTCTCAACGCCGGTACCCACCCCCCCCTCTCTCTCAACGCCGGTACCCACCCCTCTCTCTCTCTACGCCGGTACCCACCCCCACCCCTCTCTCTCAACGCCGGTACCCACCCCTCCCTCTCAACGCCGGTACCCACCACCCACTCTCTCTCAACGCCGGTACCCACCCCCCTCTCTCTCTACGCCGGTACCCAGCCCCCCCTCTCTCTCAACGCCGGTACCCACCCCTAACTTTCTCTCAACGCCAGTACCCCCCCCCCCCCTCTCTCTCAACGCCGGTACCCACCCCCCTCTCCTCTCCTCTCCTCTCAACGCCGGTACCCGCCCCCCCCCTCTCTCTCTACGCTGGTACCTGTCCCCTCTCTCTCTCTCTCAATGCGCCACTTCCGCAGCGGGTGAAACCGACGCGTATCGCGTCAGTCCGCTGCTGGCCCTTTCTGGAACGGAGATTAACGGCTTAAAAGAAGGCCCCACGCCGGAGTCATCCGCACCACTTTTTCCCGCCGGAAATGGGCGTCACGCAGGCTTTCAGAGAATTTCGCCCAAGGTTAAAGTAGAATATTTCCTAAATGTTGAAAAGTTAGAAAGAATGAGGATCCAAAGAGACTTGAGGTTCCAGGTATATAGGGCGCGATTCTCCGCAAATGCGGCGAGTCGTAAAGGCTGCCGTGAAACTGGCCGTGTTTCACGGCAGCCTCTGCGCCCCCTCCCGGGACCCGATTCTCCCCCCCCCCGGGTGGGGCTAGCAGCGCGGCCCCGTGAAGCACGGCATCGTGGGCTTAGCGACCGTCGCTAAGATCGTGCGCCAAGCGTCACGGCGGCTGACGGGCACAATGACGTCAGCCGCGCATGCGCGGGTTGGACGGCTCCAACCCGCGCATGCGCGGATTACGTCATCACGCAGATGCGTCAAACCCGCGCATGCGTGGGCCGTCATGCCCCTCAGCCGCCCCGCGGACTGATCCTGCCCACCGATCGCAGGCCCATGCCACCCTTGGTACGGCCGTGATGCAGCCGTGCCAATCGGTGCCATGGTTGTCCGGGACGGCACTTTGCGGCCGTTTTCACGAACAGTGAGAGCAGGTGTTATTGCGTTCGTGAAAACGGCCGTAAAGGCCTGGGAACTCGGCCCATCGGCCAGGGGAGAATCGCTGGTCGCCGTAAAAAGCGGCGAGCAGCGATTCGTGTCGTGGGGCGGCCGTGGGGGGGGAGAATAGCGGGAGGGCGGGAAAAATGTCGGGAAGGCCCTCCCGCTATTCTCCGACCCATCGTGGGCAGCGGAGAATCGCGCCCATAGATCATCAAAATGTTATGAAAGGGTGCAGAAAATAATCAAAAAAGGTGAATGGACTGCCAGCCTTGATTCCTCGGGATGCAAGTCACCTGACTTGCTCTGCCCAGTGCAATCTGGATCTCGCCACTGCGGGGCAAGATCCAGATCTGCATATTTAAATTAGCCTAATAGATCATTAAACTACTTGGTCTCCGGATTCACCCAGCGCCCAGGACTCAACAGCCTTGTGTGCGGCACCTCGCCAGTGCCTTTTAGTGCTGGTCCACTCAAATGTGGACCAGGTGTAACAGCATTTCAGAGGGTCTCGCAGACCATCGGAGACCCCAGTTGGTTGGGGACAGGGCAGGATGGTGCCCTGGCAGTGCTTCTGGCACCCTAGTAGCTTGGCACTGTCAGACTGATACCCTGGTAGTGCCACTAGGGTGCCCAGGTGACAGTGCCAAAGTGCCAAGGTGCCAGGTCGGCAGTGCCCTTATGTCAAGTTGGCACTGCCACAGGCTTTGCCTATGGGGGGCTGAGGGGGTGTTTCCCAGGAAGGTTGTGGGGTAAAGGGGGGGGAGGAACAGAAGGCAGGGGGAGAAAGATTGGTGCTCCCAGACAAAATAACACTCGATCTGAGTGCAACTCGCCAGCAGGAAATGTCTAACTGTGGCCTCAGTGGGGAGAAATCCCCCAAGTCCAAAATTGAACAGCAGCGTGTTTTTCAACAGTGCAGCCGCTGAGAAATTACCCCGTTAAATGCGCCTGACAGCGGACTTAATACAAAATCGCACCCGTGGTGTTAGATGAGCCATGATTTCATTGAATGAAGAATAGGCTCACGGCGGGTGGGGTGGGGGGCAAAATGACCTGCCGTTCCAATGTTCCTATAAATTTGTCAGATTCATTGGAGAAAAAGGTTTTAAATCAGGACAGAGACAAAAGAACAAATGGAGTGAATGAGGCAGACAGAAGGTACATAATTTAAAAAAAAGATATATATTTTTTTATCCAAACATAAATGGAGCATAGATGCTGGCCGGATTGTTTGGGCCGAACGTCTTGTTCCTGTGTGGGTTTTTCACATAAACCATTTTTTAAGTGTTTCTTTTTATCTTGTGATTAATCTTCCAGCAACATTTAAGTCGTTCTCTTCCTGTCGTGTTAGTTTGTGTTTCAGCAACATGGTGCCTGAGGTAACCCTCATGAAGCCAGTCAACCGAGGGATATAGCCCCTTTGGATCTCTCTGGAATCTCAGGATTCATGGGAGTTTGTGAAAGGGAACGCTCGATGTGGTGATAATTGGATTACACCAGGAACAATGGATTAAATTGCACAAAAAGCAATGAATGCTTAAAAATAAGTGACATGAAAATAATGGATGCTTGAGACTAGTCAATGTCTTGTTTGGAAGATAAGAAATAACTGAATCAATATAGGTAAATAAGGATATAACTGAAAGAGAGCAGTCATTGTGCTGTGGTCAGCAATAGGTACAATACGAATCAATACTTCTATCCGCTGGGTTTGACCATGACGCTATCGATTTGGATTCCAGACTCTATTTAGTTGCTCATGTAACTTCACTATATCTAGAGTGACGCTGGGATAAAGAAATGGAAAGCAAGGAGTGAAATTGGTAATGCTAGGTCGATATTCAATAATCAGAACTTTCAATTATTGGATCGAGCCTGTTTCATGAAGAATGCTGTGCAGTCATGGGGGTAAAGAACTAACTTTCGAAATGTCTGTTACTGAAAGGAATCTTGCCCAGCAACCATGCAGCACAAAATTTTCCATTTGTCAAACTGAATGGATTCTCTCCTCCCTTTCATTTCTTAATAATTGGCAACAGTGACCATGACAACAAGCAGCTCCCATGGATAAATACTGCCTTGAAGGCAGGTGTCACTACCTTTGACAACAAAGGTTTATTTTGGGCCATGAAGCACATGTTGAGTTTATAATCTCTTTCCTCTCTTTCCTCTGTCTCCTTCTTTGCTTTGCTTTTTCTCTTTCCCTCCTCACACTGGATCAAAGATTACAGGCTTGGAACACCTCCCAAAATTTAACTCAGTGGGCGCAATTCCACCGGAAAAGGGACGCAGTTAGAGGGGTGTTCCTCGGTGGCTGCAGCACCGAGAAACACCCTGCTCCATCAAGGCTGCACGTGAGTCATTTCCTGCTAACGGGCCGAGCAGGAAAGATTCCTCGCAGATCGGGTGCCATTTTGGAAGGCTGTCCCGATCGTCCCTCCCCCTTTCAGCAACCCCCTGTTTCTGATCCCTCCTCAACCTCGGGGAGGCCCATGGAGAACACCCTCTTAAAAACTCAACACCTGGTAAGGCCTCACAGGTCTAATCTCTGGAACCCGTTGTCCAGCACTTGGTCGATAGCCTTGTGTGCTGTGGCGTTTCAAGTATTCAGCTAAATACGTCTTAAAAGTTGTTGGGGTTCCCGCCTCTACCTCCCTTTCAGGCAGTGATTCCAGATTCCAATCGCCCTCTGGGTGAAAACCTTTTCCTCAAATCTCCTGCATCCGGCACCCACCTGATGTTTGGTGACCAGAACTGCACCCAGTACTCCAGCTGGG
Source organism: Scyliorhinus canicula (assembly GCF_902713615.1). Taxonomy (NCBI): domain Eukaryota; kingdom Metazoa; phylum Chordata; class Chondrichthyes; order Carcharhiniformes; family Scyliorhinidae; genus Scyliorhinus; species Scyliorhinus canicula. Next base: position 31,842,249 of record NC_052149.1, on the reverse strand, counting down.
GCCTAACCATCATTTTATACAGCTCCAACATAGCCTCCCTTTTCTTATATTCAATGCCTCAGTTAATAAAATAAGAAGTCTTACAACACCAGGTTAAAGTCCAACAGGTTTGTTTCAAACACGAGCTTTCGGAGCGCAGCTCCTTCCTCAGGTGAATGGCGAGGGAGCTGCGCTCCGAAAGCTGGTGTTTGAAACAAACCTGTTGGACTTTAACCTGGTATTGTAAGACTTCTTACTGTGCTCACCCCAGTCCAACGCCGGCATCTCCACATCTCAGTTAATAAAGGCAAGAAACCCACAAGTCTTCTTAATCACTATATCTACTTGTCCTGCTGTCTTCAGAGATCTGTGGACCCCAATTTATTCCCCTGGGCCTGCCCTCTGAAACCTGCCCCCCCTCCCACATGCCTCAATGCCCCTTCCCTATCCATCCACTGTTCTAAATCCAGGACTACCTGGGTGCAGATACCATGGCTGTCTTCGTCCCACACCAGTCTACTTGCAGTCCTGGTAGTGCCCACATCTCAGTTCCAGCTGCTGGGACAGCTCAAACTGCCAGCCAGTCTTATTGGCCAGCAGCACCCAAGAGTGGGACTTCATCCCACTGAGGGGTGCCAGCCCTCCTGTCTGCTCAGTTAGTCCAGCGGCAATGTGTTATTTTGTAGAGTGGGCTTTTTTAACATCAGTCAGCTGGTGTTCAACATTTGCAGGGGCGAGCAATATATTCCTCTGAAAATCATCTGTGAAGTTGTGGGCGGCACGGTAGCAGACTGGTTAGCACAATTGCTTCACAGCTCCAGGGTCCCAGGTTCGATTTCCGGCTTGAGTCACTGTCTGTGTGGAGTCTGCATGTTCCCCCCGTATCTGCGTGGGTTTCCTCCGGGTGCTCCGGTTTCCTCCCACAGTCCAAAGATGTGCAGGTTAGGTGGAATGGTCATGCTAACTTGCCCTTAGTGTCCAAAAAGGTTAGATGGGGTTACTGGGTTACTGGGGATCGGGTGGAAGAGTGGGCTTCGGTAGGGTGCCCTTTCCAAGGGCCGGTGCAGACTCGATGGGCCGAATGGCCTCCTTCTGCACTGTAAAATCAATGAGATGGCTATGAGAAGTTAAAACAAATATGAAGTCTCATTCATAGAGGTTATAATTGTTGTTAGAGATTATTAAAAACTGGGCAGAATTTTGTAAGTCCCGCTGGCGGATTTGAAGGCAAGGGTGCTCATAAAATGCAGCTAAGGGCCTGCCTTCCAATTTACAGGATTGGTGGGTGCGCTGGATGGTCCACCCACCCTTAGGCCCACTGAGGTCCCTAAGCGGCCAATTAATGGCCACGTTTGCTCCATTCCGCCCCGCTACTATTTTACTCACAGCAGCGGATGAACTATCTCTGTGAGTAGGTTGATAGGTTTAACTGCGTAGGCTGGTGTCAGACAAGCAGGGGTCCACTATGCCAGTTGAAGGAAGCCCTCCAAGATCATACTCCTCACTTTGCCCTTCCCCCGGCTACTCAAACCTGGCCCCAAACCGCCTCACAGGTACCTGTCAGCTAGAAACCACCAATACTCTGGTGGATATCCAATCTCCATTAGAATCATGGAATCTCTACAGTGCAGAAGGAGACCATTCGGCCCATCGAGTCTGTGCTGGCCCTTGGAAAAAGCACCCTACTTAAAACCACGCCACCACCCTATCCCTGTAACCCTACCTAATATTTTGGGACGAAGGGGAAATTTAGCATGGCCAATCCACCTAATCTGCATATCTTTGGACTGTGGGAGGAAACTGGAGCACCTGTAGGAAACCCATGCAGGCACGGGGAGAAAATGCAAACTTCACACAGACAATAACCCAAGGCCGGAATTGAACCTGGGTCCCTGGAGCTGTGAGGCAACAGTGCTAACCACTGTGCCACCATACAGCACCTCTACATTGCTCCTCTACTTTAAAGATTGACTGGGGTCCCAGCAGTGACCACCATTTGAACCTGGCACTCTTCGGCAGCCAATATCAGTGGGGTTGCTTTTCCTACTGATTGTTCTGATGGTGGACAGGAAATCCCACCCTCTAAAAAACCTTGCCCTATTTTGAACTTTTATTTTCTGTCTGATTCTCTCTCAATCCAATATTTTGCTCCCTCTTTATTTCTCTTTTGCTGTTGGTTTCAGAATCCTTCAACCTGATTGGTTAAGGAGTTGTACATTTGTTTGCCTTATTCACACAGATCCCACTAACCTGTAGCGGGCACCATGGCCATTGTCATCTTGAACTGCCAGTAACTTGCACAGCTGAACCATAAGGAATTGAAAATAATCTTGAAACTAAACAAGCAAGAGCAAGTCGAACAAATAGCCAGGGTTGTTTGTTCAACAACAATGTTAGGGCCATTATTCCAGGATTTCCATGCTGCTGTTAAACTTTAAAATAAAAAATTGAAGAAATATTGAGCAAAACCATATTTTATTCTGCACCAAAGATGGTCTTCTAGACTTTCATTCCCCTCTAAGATTATTCTGAACCTGATCTGAAATTTAAAACCTTGGGCGCGATTCTCCGCACTCACGACGGGGCGGAGAATAGCGGGCGGCGCAAATTTTTACGGCGACGCTGGTCCGATGCCCTCCCGCTATTCTCCCCCCCCCCCCCCCACGCCCACCCCCCGACACGAAACGCTGCTCGCCGTTTTTTTACGGCGAGCAGCGATTCTCCCCTGGCCGATGGGCCGATTTCCAAGGCCTTTACGGCCGTTTTCACGATTTTTAATACACCTGCTATACCAGTTCGTGAAAACGGCCGCAAAGTGCCGTCCTGCACAACCATGCCACCAATTGGCACGGCCGCACCATGGCAGAATCGGGTCCCGGGAGGGGTTTGCGGAGGCTGCCGTGAAACACGGCCGGTTTCGTGGCAGCCTTCACGACTCTCCGCCTTTGCGGATAATCGTGCCCATTGTTTTTGGATTAGCTGATTGAATTAAGCATTAATGATTAAATGAGCTATGATTTCACAAGCAAATTGGCCCTTCTTTCATTTCTGCCAACCTTGAATTTTTTTGTAAGGGTGGGATAATAGCTAAAAAAAAGAAATTGTTTGTGATTAGTCTCTCTGCTTCATTGTTTTGTGTCTGCTTTTGGCTGATATTAGGAAACATAGCGTTATATGTTGCATATTGCAACCAGACAGTGATAATTCTGCTTCCAATATCTTCATCTATCTGTGTGAATAGATGCGAGAAGCAGGCCTGAAATAGCTTAATGCAAAATTGTCTATAAAATGAGCCTGGTGCTGCTGATGACAAGAATCACGATAATGGTCAGTGTCTTGCTCGTGGGCCACAGAGTCACAAATAGCAACCAGGTCAGTTTCAGGGCCAGAGCTGATTGGGAGGCTGGAATAACTTCCAGAGCATGCTATCCACGGGTGCAATGAATGATTGGTAAATTAACATGTTGTCACTGCCATACGACACGTCAAAAACTGCCATCCTTATAGTTTGGATACTTGCTTTACTTGTTTGGCATTCAAATGTGGTCCAGGAGTGAATGGAAGGATTATGATTAGCATGAAGTGACTGTGTCAGTCCTGAATCGTACAAAGTACCAGTAGAACGTGCACTCATCCATTATTTGGTCCATGTGCCCACATCTTGTGTGATTAAGACCAAGAAATTCTTTACGGGGACATGGAGACTGGAAATTTGCAATAAACTTTCATAGCAAAGCCGCTGATGCTGGCTGCTGCCTCCGATACAGAGAAGACTACTGCATTATGCTCTCTGCTGTGCTTTCAATGTTGCCAAATGGGCTGATTTGTTGTTCCTACCCATCAGGCACAATGCCTCAATGCCAGGCAGCATGTTGATGATTGTTATTAAACATTCTGTTCAGTGTTCAGAGCGCCTCCCAGCTTGGCAGCAACAGGAGATGGTTTCTCCAGGAATCCAACTGAACCGCAGCTGAGGCCAAGCAGAGGATCGGTCTGACACATCTCTTGTCAGGGGCATCCATTTTTGGCAACCGTGCTTTGATGTTTAATGCAGGATGTTTGTTTCTGCATTTTGGGAATTAGGGTACTTGTAATTGAATGAAGCTCTTTAGCAGTGGAACTCTGTGCACAATTTTTACTTAGTTCTGGAATACATTAAGAAGACAGTCCTCTGTTCAGCATTGAACAAAGTGAATATCTAAAAAAACAAATGCAATAATCTTCTCTCACACTCACAATTCCAGGTGCCTTGCATCAAAGATCAATGCCACAAGAGGGAAAGACTGCAATCAAAATACATTTGTAGTCGCATTTATTTCAACTACATGCAATTACCTCATTGTTAAATGTCGAATTTATCTCCACAATTGTAATGTAGTCCAAGTGAAATTAAAACTTTCAACACTCATGTCTAAAGTGCACAGATGTAAGCACATCTGGTGCACAATTGGTTTTCACATCCATCCATTCTTGAATGTATTATATATTCCAAATCCATGCTCCCTGCAAATCCATGTTTGAGTCCCCCAGGTCAGGTTTCCTTCAGTATTACAGCATCAAAACAGCTCGAATCAAAGCAACATTGTGATTGTGACAGAGTCGACAACCCTATCCTCCTCTGGTGGCTCTCTGGCATTATCTGGCTGAGTGGCAAAGCTCTTGCTAGGTTCCACCGTTACCTATCAAATTGTGACATTTTCCTCCTCCATACTGCTACCTCTAGAGTACCACAAGCATTTGTTTTTGGCTCTCTGTTATTACTTAACTACATGCTGCCCCTCAGTGACATTGTTCGCAGACACCAGCTTCCTTTTGTGTTCTGTCGGCACAGAGTTCTGCCTCTCCAACACATCTCTCTACTGCCTCTTTGTCATCAGACTGCTTTCACAGCATCTAGTCTTCACTGAGTGATGAGCCATCAATTGCACGAGAGACGAGTTGCTATACAAAAGTTAGGCTTTAATAAGCTAGAACTTAGCCCTGTGGTCGACTACAATAAAATGGACGACCGCCGGGCGTTCTGACTATTTATACCTCGGTATGGAGGCGTGGTTAACTCAGCCTCTCGACCAATCGGAGAGCCGTCACATGACTGGTCTCAACCAATCGGTCGAGAGGCACATGACCGACCAGGGCCAATGGTAAGCCGGTGTTCTGCACCAATGGCAGACAGCTATGCAAATTATACCACCAGACTGAGCTGTCACATTCTCCAGTTAACCATTGAGAAGACTAAAGCCCTCGGGTGGGATCCTCCATTTGGGAGACCCCGCGCCCAGCTGAATCGCATAAGTTTTACGATCCCCTTGCAGTCGTAAAAAGCGATGCAATTCAGCATTCCATGGCATGCAAATTTTTGCCTGGTGTGGAATAGGAGGGATTCCCAGGGAATCCTGCTATTGGGCAGCCACCTTGACTATCAATTTAATAAGCCGATAGCGAGAAAATGCCACCGGCAGCCCCCGCACCCCTGCACCGCAAATTGGCCTCAACCACACCCCCTGTGGGGGTCTCCATATCACAGGGGACCCTGTGGGGGTCTCCCTACTACAGGGGTCCTGGGGAGGCAGGTCAAGTCAGCCCCATACTTCGGGGGGGGGTGATGGTATCCAGGTAATCTGGGGTGTGTGGGCTGCTTTGCGGTCTGGGGGTACGGGGGGATGGGCGCAGATGGTCTTGACAATCAAGTCCTTGGGTATGGTGGAGCTCGCTGTGGGCCAAGGGATGGAGAATCCTGCCCCTCATCTTTGGTTTCATCCATGACATTTACACTATTGCTACCCATTTAATTCCTTCTCTGGCGATTGTTTCCAGCTATACCTCTTTGTTCGCAATCTTGGTCAAGTTGAACTTCCATGTACACTTCATCACAAAAACTACCGAATTCCATCATCCACTCACTCTCTAATTCAGTGCTGCATATCTCAGTCATATTTTTGTCATTTTGTCACACCTAGAACCCGCTATTTCAATGTTCTACTAACCCGCCTCCCTCTTCCACTATCTACAAATATCGGCTTATCCTAAATTCTACTGCCTGCCCCTGTCCCATTTACTTCACACTTTGCTGTCTGCTGGTTCAGTTTCTCCAATTCTCATGAAACATGGTGAAATTCCATGCCCTTACCCCTCCCTATTCGGTCACAGAGTCAAAGTGGTGCAGAAGGAAGCTGTTCGGCCCTTGACGCAAGCTCTCTGTGGAGCACACCAATCAGTCCCATTCCCCAACTCTAGTCCATAGCCCTGTAAATTTATCTCCCTCATTCCATTGAAATCAGTCATCGTCTTCACTTCAATGCAACCCCATAGGCAGCAAGTTCCACATCACTGCAATGTGTGTAAAAAAGTTGTATCTCACATATTCCCTCTAAAATCTGAAATCTGCACCATCAAGTAATGCAAACAGTTTTCTTCGTCTACCTCACTTGAACCTGTCATATTCTCTTGCACCTCTTTTAAATCTGTCCTGAATCTCCTTTGCTCCCAAGAAGAACTTCAGCTTCTCTAACCTAACTGCAGTTAAAATCTCTCATCTCTGGAAACATTCAGGGAAATCTCTGCTGCGCCCTCTCAAGGACCCTCATTTCTTTCCTAAATTAGAACTGAATGTGGGGCAGCATGGTGGCGCAGTGGTTATCACTGCTGCCTCACGGCTCCGAGGACCCGGCCCCGGGTCACTATCCGTATGGAGTTTGCTGATTCACCCCGTATCTTCATGGATATCTATAATCCCCATAATTATGTATTCTCATGTATTTTCTTGTATTTTCCTGAATTTTGTTTAATTCCCTTTTCTTCCATGTACTGAATGACCTGTTGAGCTGCTTGCAGAAAAATACTTTTCACTGTACCTCGGTACATGTGACAATAAACAAATCCAATCCAATCCAATCCAATCCAAAGATGTGCAGGGTAGGTTGATTGGCTGCGCTAAATTTCCCCTTAATTATAGTATCATAGAATCTACAGTGCAGAAGGAGGCCACTCGGCCCATCAAGTCTGCACCGGCTCCTAGAAAGAGCACCGCACCCAAGACCACGCCTCAACCCTATCTCCACAACCCAGTGACCCCAGCCAACCTTTATGGACACTAAGGGCAATTTATCATGGCTAATCCACCTAACCTGCATCTTTGGACTGTGGGAGGAAACCGGAGCACCCGGAGGAAACCCACGCATGCACGGGGAGAACATGCAGACTCCGCACAAACAGTGACCCAAGCTGGGAATCGAACCTGGGACCCTTGAGCTGTGAAGCAACTGTGCTAACGATAAAAAAAAATTGGGTTCTTTAAATTAAAAAAGAACTGAATGTAATTGTGGCCGAAGCACAGCTTTATACAGGTTCAGCACAACTTCCCTGCCTTTGCACACAATGGGCGGAATTCTCCGCAAGGCATGACGCCGTTGTGAAACCCGGAGAGGTTCACGACGGCGTCGGAGGCCGCTCCTTGCCCCCTATTTTCCCCCCCGTGGGGTGCTCAGAGGGCCGTGCCGTAAATCTCGGCCGCGGGGCCTTGTCGCTGGCGTAAAGGCCCGGCTCGACGAGAATGACGCGGCCGGCACGCCTAATGTCATCAGCCGCGCATGCGCAGGTTGGCCGGCTCCAACCCACGCATGCGGGGCTGACATCACGACGGCTGACGGCTCAAACCCGCGCATGCGCAGTTGCCGTCTTCCCATCCGCTGCCCTGCAAGACGTGGCGGCTTGATCTTGTGGGGCGGCGGAGGGGAAAGAGTGCGTCCCTTTGAGACACCGGCACGACGATCGGTGGGCACCGATCGCGGGCCAGTCCCCTCCCGAGCTCGGTCGTGGTGCTCACTCCCCTCTCCGCCCCCCACAAGCCACAAAACAGCTTTTGGCGCCATGTTCACGCCGGCAGCGACCAGGTGTGGTTGTCGCCGGCGTGAACCGGTTGGGAACGGCAGGCCGCTCGGCCCATCCGGGTCGGAGAATCGCGGGTCGCCGTTTTGGGGGGGGTGGGAGAATCACGGGGGGTGCCAGAGCGGCCCTCCCGCGATTCCCCCACCCGGCGTGGGAGCGGAGAATCGCGCCCAATACCTCTGTTTATTAATAGGAAGCTTCACAACACTCGGTTAAAGTCCAACAGGTTTATTTGAAATCACAACTTTTGGAGTGCTGCTCCTCCATTAGGTGAAGTGGAGGCAGGTTCACAAACACAGCATAGAAAGGCATAGGCACAATTGTCAGGTAATTACTGACTGGAATGTGAAGGATGGTTGTAATGTGAGTCGTTACAGAAAACTAAGATATACAGGTATCTATTTATTTGATCAAGGACCCTACATGTTTTGCTAATGGCCTGTCACCTTCAAAGATCTATGCAACTGAATGCCTCTATCCTTGGGCGGAAATCTCTGTCGTCCCTGGGCCGGCGTCAATCCCGCCCCCGCCGTGTCCCGTATTTTCCGCCTCCTAAGATTCGGCGGGGGCGGGAATCGCGCCGCGCTGGTCGGCGGGCCCCCCGTGGCGATTCTCCGGCCCGCGATGGGCCGAAGTCATGCCGCTGACAGGCCTTTCCCACCGGCGTGGTTTAAACCACCTCTGGCACCGGCGGGATTGACGGCGCGGGCGGGCTCCGGGGTCCAGTGGCCGGGGGGGGGGGGGGGGGGGCGATCTGACCTCGGGGGGTTCCCCCACAGTGGCCTGGCGATCGCGATCGGGGCCCACCACCAATTGGCGGGCGGGCCTGTGCCGTGGGTGCACACTTTTTCTTCCGCCCCCTCCATGGCCTTCACCATACACATGCGCCGGTATGACGTCAGCAACCGCTGATGCTCCGGCGCATGCATGGACTTCCGCCGAAGGCCTTTTGGCTCTGATTGGCGGGGCGCCAAAGACCGTTCGCGCTGGTCGGCGGAGCGAGAATCACTCCAACGTGGGCCGAGCCCCTAAAGGTGCGGAGAATTCCGCACCTTTGGGGAAGCCCAACGCCAGAGTGGTTCACGCCAGTCCGTCCCGCCGGGACTCCCCGCCCCGCCCGGTGGGGGAGAATCCCGGCCCTTATGTCCATGTACATTCTTTAGAATGGTGCCATTTAGTCCATATTACCTGACCCTACCATCTTCAGCTACACGGTCAGAAGACCCCTCAGTTACTGATGTAGTCTGTATGCATATGCAGCAAGACCTGGACAATACTCAGGCTATTAACAACTGGCATCATTGTGTGTTTTTGTCCAAAATGTTTTCATGTTCCACAAACACTTCAGGCATGTACCCGAGGCAAAATATTTAATTGTATAGCTATATCTATTTCATTTCAGTTTTGGTCATCAGTTATGAAGACTGATTACCTCCCTTATGAGCTATACTTCTTCCAATGGTATCTAATAGACCCCATTGCTCTGTTTTATAAATCAGTCTTGAGTTGTTACCAATTTAAAATTGTCCTGAAGTGAGTGAGGAAAGGAATAAAGAGAACTTTATTTTCATTCAGGGAATGATAGCATAGTGATAATGTTACTGGACTAGTAATCCAGAGGCTGGGTGTAATGTTACAGAGACAGAGGGCTGGATTTTATGGCCCGATTTTGACGGTGGCACATAAAATACGAGGGGTGGTACATCCATTGCTGCCCACCCCCTCCCCCAAACCATTATATTGGGCAATTGAGTTTGATAATAAGTCAATTGACCCAAATTTCACACTGCCCATTCCTTAAAACAGGTGGAGTGGGTGGGTGGGAGAGCACAGCCACTTTAAGAAAAGGGGTTTTGGAAAGGCGGGATGGAAGGGAAGGCAGAGCATCGGGAGGTGTTCTTTGTGCATTGGGTGCACCACTTCCCAATAAGTGACCCTCTTTTTGTTTCTGACTGCCTTGCCTCCAAGCACTGCCCCCCTCCCCCCAACACCCCTCTCAAGGCTGCTTGATCCTCTCATACTAAAAGCCTTGGACTTATCTGGATCCAGGGTCCTTCAGATTTCTTTGTGAGCCTGCTGGCAGTGCCAGCAGTACCCACGAAACTGTTTTGCGGCTGCTAGAATTGTGAGAGCTGCTGGACAATCAGATTAATTGGCAGCTCTTGAGGGTGGGTCTTCCTCCCACTGAGGGACAAAAGCCCCTGTGATGATTGTCCCTTTAAGGGCAACACAGCAGAGTAAGGGTCACCTGACCAGGGTGACCAATCAGGATTCAGAATGTGGTGAGAGAGGCTCCTAGGGAAACATTTGGGGAGCTAGCTACAGCCATGAGGTTGATGTACAATTCTTATTAATAAGTGTGTTTTGTGTTCACTGATGAAGTCTGTGAAAATGCAACTTTATGGTCCCACTCTCGGGCTGTTTAGCTCCCTGGTAATGTATGATTGCTGCAAGGTGGGCTTTCTTTAGGTCCGTCGGCTGCCAGCAGACTCTTGCAGTGGGATGGGGGTGCGGTGGGGGTGGGGGAAGATGAATACTTACCATCCCTCCACGCCTCGCTCCCCCACCCCACCCTGCAGTGTAATTCTGGCCAGGAGTTGAAATCTCACTGTAGTATCTGAAATTTTGATTTAATTAACAAATCTGGATCTGGATTTTTGTTTATTGTCATGTGTACCGAGATACAGTGAAATGTATTTTTCTGAGAGCAGCTCAACAGATCATTAAGTACATGAAAAGAAAATACATAATAGGGCAACACAGGGTACACAATGTAACTGCATAACACCAGCATCGGGTGAAGCATGCAGGGTGTAGTGTTATCGAGGTCAGTCCATAAGAGGGTCATTTAGGAGTCTGGTAATAGCGGGGAAGAAGCTGTTTTTGAGTCTGTTTGCGCATGTCCTCAGACTTTTGTATCTCCTGCCTGAAGGAAGAAGTTGGTAGAGTGAGTAAGCCGGGTGGGAGAGGTCTTTTATTATGCTGGCGCTTTCCCCAGGCAGTGGGAGATGTAGATGGAGTCAATGGATGGGAGGCAGGTTTGTGTGATGGACTGGGCTGTGTTCACGACTCTCTGAAGTTTCTTGCGGTCTTGGGCCGAGCAGTTGGACATGCCGAATTTCCTTAGTTTCCTCAGGAAGTATAGGCACTGTTGTGCTTTCTTGGTGGTAGCGTCGACGTGGGCGGAGCAGGACAGATTTTTGGAGATGTGTATTTGAAACTGTTATCCATTTCCACCTCGGCCCCGTTGATGTTGACAGGGGTGTGCACAGTACTTTGCTCCCTGAAGTCAATGACCAGCTCTTTAGTTTTGCTGAGGGATTGAGGGATAAATTGTTGTCGCTGCACCACTCCACTAGTTTCTCTATCTCCCTCCTGTATGCTGACTCATCGTTATTCGAGATCTGGCCCATATGGTCGTATCATCAGCAAACTTGTAGATGGAGTTGGAACCAAATTTTGCCACGCAGTCGAGTGTGTACAGGGAGAGTAGTAGGTGGCTAAGTACGCATCCTTGCGAGGCCCCGGTATTGAGGACTATTGTGGAGGAGGTGTTGTTGTTTATTCTTGTTGTTGATTGTGGTCTGTGGGTTAGAAAGTCGAAGATCCAGTTGCAGAGTGAGGAGCCAAGCCCTAGGTTTTGGAGCTTTGATATGAGCTTGGCTGGTATTATGGTGTTGAAGGCAGAGCTGTAATCAATAAATAGGGGCCTGATGTAGGAGTCTTTGTTGTTGAGAAGCTCTAGGGATGAGTGTAGGGCCAGGGAGATGGCGTCTGCTGTGGACTGGTTGCGGCGGTATGCAAATTGCAGTGGAGCAAGGCGTTCTGGGCTTATGGAGATGATGCGTTTCATGGCCAACCTCTCGAAGCACTTCATTACGATGAAAGTCAGGGCCACCAGACGGTAGTCATTGAGCCACGTTGCCTGGTTTTTGTTAGAGATATCTAGGTGTACAGGTCCACAGGTCACTGAAACGGACAACACAGGTGGGGAAGGTAGTCAAGAAGGCATACGGCATGCTTGCCTTCATTGGCCAAGGCATTGAGTATAAGAATTGGCAAGTCATGTTGCAGCTATATAGAACCTTAGTTCGGCAACATATGGAGTATAGTGTTCAATTCTGGTCGCCACACTACCAGAATGATGTGGAGGCTTTAGAGAGGGTGCAGAAGAGATTTACCAGGATGTTGCCTGGTATGGAGGGCATTAGCTATGAGGAACGGTTGAATAAACTCGGTTTGTTCTCACTGGAACGACGGAGGCTGAGGGGCGACCTGAGAGAGGTCAACAAAATTATGAGGGGCATAGACAGAGTGGATAGTCAGAGGCTTTTCCCCAGGGTATAGGGGTCAATTACTAGGGGGCATAGGTTTAAGGTGCGAGGGGCAAGGTTTAGAGGAGATGTACGAGGCAGGTTTTTTACACAGAGGGTAGTGCGTGCCTGGAACTCGCTGCCGGAGGAGGTGGTGGAAGCAGGGACGATAGTTACATTTAAGGGGCATCTTGACAAATACATGAATAGGATGGGAATAGAGGGATATGGACCCAGGAAGTGTAGAAGATTTTAGTTCAGACGGGCAGCATGGTCGGCACGGGCTTGGAGGGCTGAAGGGCCTGTTCCTGTGCTGTACTTTTCTTTGCTCTTTGTTCTTATTCTACCTCACTGCACCAAATTTCCAAGTTCCAAATTCGCACTCCGGCTGTGCCTCCTTCACTTGCGCAAAGCTTCGGCACTTCTGGCTGAAGATCGTTGCAAGTGCTTCAGCCTTCTCTAAAGCTATGGGATTAGTGCTCGAGTAAACAGTTGGTCCAAACACAATTGTCCAGAGAGCTCCATGCTGTAAAACACTATAGTTCTTTACTTCAGACTTATTTGGAAGCTCTTCTAAAGCCACGCAACCCTGGAAAAAAGATCACTGAGAAGCTACTGCTGAGCATTCTGCCAAACAAGTCAAATATTCTCTGTAGTTTAGAGAAATGAGAGTTAATATAATTGTAATGCATAATCTTACAGGGCTTGAAGGTGGATACTGAGAGACCATTTATCTGGTTGGAGAGTCTAAAAAAACGGGTCATGGTCCGAGGATAAGGTGTTGCCGATTTAGCGCTGATCTCAGGGGAAATATCTTCACTCATGAGGGTTACAAATCATTGGAATTTGTTACCCCAGAAGATTATGGACCCTCAGTTGAACATATTCAAGGCTGAGATTGATAGGTTGTTGGATACTAAAGGAATGAAGCAGTATCGGGAAAGTAGAGGCATATGTAGAAATTTAGCCACGATCTTACTAAATGATGACGCAGGTTCAAGTGGCTGGATGGTCTTCTCCTGATCATAATTCTTAACTTCTTATTTTCTCATTTACAGGATGCAATCCTGTGTCTGGCTATAATGTTAACTTTTTCATTTGGTAGCACTTTTGTTTCATATCCATTTGGTTGTGAGCTTAAGCTCCATTCTAGGAATTGAACAGATAACATAAGCTGACACTTCACTGCTGATCACTGAGGGAGTGCTGTTGAGTAGGAACTGACACTCTTTGAACCAAGATCTATCAGCATGTTCCATTGGTTCCTTTGAAATTTTAATAGTCTATGGCACTAATTGGAGAAGAGTAAAAAGTCCTCTCACTGTGGTAGTTAACCCATTCCTTTAGCTAACACCAATAAAATATTAACTCATCATTCATCTCACTACTGCTGCTCTTGTGTGTAAGATGGCAGCTGTGGCCTTATTTTCTTCCCGCTGCTGGACACCAGAGAATGAAGCTGAGTCCCCAGGTGCTCACAGATTCTGGAGAGAGCATCGATGCACATTTCTGTCCATACTACTCACTGCTAAAGGGTTATGTATGCTGCGGGTCACAGGGTCACCATATAGTTGCCTTCTCATTTCACGCCAGCATTACATTCTTGCCTGGTCAATGATTGGAACTGCCTCAAGGGACAATTAAGGCTGCAAGAAGCTGCACCAGACTCACTTTCCACAGACAAGATTTTTAGCCTTTGTCTCTTGTTGACGAATCTAACAATGGAAAGAATTACCTCCAATTTTCATCTATTCATGGCGATGGGTGCCACAGCAGGTCTGATAACTGCTGTAGAACAAACAGTTGGATGCTAGATTCATTAAGTCATGGTAGTTATTCTAGCAGACATTGGAAAAAATGCTATGATAATTTTAATGCCTGACATGACATGTCTTTATGAACATAGATTGGTCAAATATCTTTTCATTACAAGGCTGTCAGTCAGGGAAGTGGAATATCATCGGGGTACAAACGATGATAACGGGCAGAATTTATCATTGAAAATGTACTTTTATGTTATCGTGGAGTTCCATCTCTCCCAGGCCCCATCCTTCCACATCAACAACAAAAGAGCCTCAGCTTACAGATTTTATCCGGGAGCATATTAAACTTGAAGGCGTTACACACACAAATGTGTGCAGCCCAATGACATTTTAAAGTAAGATTACTGCTTGTCTGATCAAGCAGCCTTGACGTACGAAAAGCTGCACCAAAAGTCCTCCTCCAGTGGGGAATTATTATCTATGTTTGTCAAAGTAATAGGAACGGTAGTATTAGCAAGCAACAACATTGGGTGCTTCCCAATAGATTAACTACTCCCATATTCAGCTTTGCTGCTGAAAATATCACAATACAACTATATAGGGGCAGCACGGTAGCATAGTGGTTAGCATCAATGCTTCACAGCTCCAGGGTCCCAGGTTCGGTTTCCGGCTGGGTCACTGTCTGTGCGGAGTCTGCACGTCCTCCCCGTGTGTGCGTGGGTTTCCTCCGGGTACTCCGGTTTCCTCCCACAGTCCAAAGATGTGCGGGTTAGGTGGATTGGCCATGCTAAATTGCCCGTAGTGTTCTAAAAAGTAAGGTTAAGGGGGAGTTGTTGGGTTACGGGTATAGGGTGGATACGTGAGTTTGAGTAGGGTGATCATTGCTCGGCACAACATCGAGGGCCGAAGGGCCTGTTCTGTGCTGTACTGTTCTAAATTCTAAATCTATAAAGAATGTGCCGGATCAGACCAACTTTTGTATAATTTCCCAGTACAACAGCCCATGGCTGAATCAGAATATGTCGATGTGCTGTTTTCTTCTCTGGCCACATCCCTATTCAGTAATGGGTTGAGCCAGGACAACAGCTTTCACGATGGTCTCATACACCCACCAGAGAGAGATTTTCCACACATCAGCACATTTCTCTCATGCATTTAAAACATAAAGGTTAGTTGTGGCAAATTATTCTTTTCAGAGAAGAATAAGTCTGGATTGGATTGGAGGTCCAATTGATTGGAGGTCTAACATTCAACAATTAAAATTGCAGTACATAGAATTTTACTGTGGCTGGTGTTGGACAAGCTTTGACAAAGAGTCATCCAGAAGACTCGAAACATTAGCTCCCTCCTCTCTCTGCAGATGCTGTCAGACCTGCTGAGATTGTCCAGTATTTTCTGTTCTTGTACAAAGCGATTTTGGTAGTGGTCATAATAGAACACTGGCAAACCATAAAATGTCTTATACCTCTCACCTAATTGATACAGTTGACACACACCGAGGCGCGTGAAAATCTTTTTGGTAGTGATTCAACGTAAAAGTTAAAGAATTTTGCCACCTGGGAGATCCTGGGTGAGAACGCAGTCGAGGAAAAGTAAACATTCGGAGGTGCAGCAGAACAGTCCACAGTTACCAGAGAAAATATGGGAATAAGTGTCATTTCAAAGCAACCTCACACCCTCAGACGCAACACAAAATCAACAAAGGGAGGGGATACTTTGGAAATTTGGACATCGTGGTCTGGATTTTCACGGTCCCAGTTGGGACCAAAATGGTGGCAGGACTGGGGGAAAAGTGGCAGCCAGATGCCTGGCAACCTGGAAGTCCCGCCTCCATTCCCACTGCTAGTTATTTTCACTGGCATGGGAAAGGTGGAGATCTCTGCCTCCTGCCTCCTGTTGTTTCGAGTTGGCACCATTTTAAGAAAAATGGCCAGTTCGGATCTCTTTAGATTTTCATGGAGGCAGCCACAATCAGGAAGGCCCCCTGGTTTATTTACACCTGATGAGTGAGGTTAGTCAGAGTGTTTCTGTGTTCTGTAATCTGAGGTGCAGCTCTGTCACCTATCGTTAGAGCTGGCAGAGCTTTGATAGGGGGGAATGTTTTCCCAATGACTTATTCGGGGTTTTTTTTTATTCGTTCATGGGATGTGGGCAACGCTGGCTAGGTTAGCATGTCTTGCCCATCCCTGAGGGTCAACCACATTGCTGTGGGTCTGGAGTCACATGTAGACCAGACCAAGTAAAGACAGCAGATTTCCTTTCCTAAAGGACATTAGTGAACCAGGTTTTTACAACAATTGGCAATGGTTTCATGATCATCATTAGACTTTTAATTCCAGGTTTTTATTGAATTAAAATTTCACCATTTGGCCTGGTGGAATTCAAACCCAGGTCCCCATGAGGCCTTTGGGTTACTCATCCCACGACAATATGACTACGCCACTGCCTCTCTTGGAGGGGCTGCAAGGTATTATTATAGGGTGAAAGTAAAGACTTGGTTGGGTGCATGAAGAGTGAGGTTGGGTGGGTAAAGTAATGGTATCATTCTTGGTTTGAGAGCATTGAGACTGTGCTGGGATCTGGCAGAATGAAGGTCAGCAGTCTGAGGGTCGAGCTATGGATGTGGTTCGCAGCATGGAAGGAGACCTCAATATTTGGTGGCAGAGAGGCAGTCTATGTAGTAATTACAAACACCAAGAAAAGCTGGCATCCTTGGCTGCTAAGCGGAGCAGGACCTAAAATTGGGTAACATGGCGGGGTGCCATGTCTGTCATCTGTCTGCCTTGTCTGTGTCCATCGGGTGGCCTGCCTGCCCTTGCATCAATTGTGGCTCGCCACTTAAGGGCCTGCTCCTTCCACATCTGGTATTTTACCAGTGGCGGGAAGGGGGTCCATGTCACATGGCAGTAGTCCAAATATAAACCTCAGGGGCCTGACTGAGGCTTTTCTGTGGAGAAACATCTTCTTGTTTTGGAAGCTAGTGCCCTATGGAGGCCTCTTCCAGTGTTATGGCAATTCCCATTTGTCCCCTTCCGGCCTCCCAATCCTGGCACCCCAACGCCTCACCACGTTTTCCTGACTGCTGGGCCAGGCAAAGCTGCACTGACTTAACATTCATTTGGTCTCCTCCGTGGCTCCTTGGTGTGGTACTGTCGCAATGCCAGCAGCGACCAAGGTGGCACGGCCAGGACTGGAGAACTGTCAGCCATATAATTGGCCGGCAGCTTTCAGTGGCAGATATCTTCCCAAATAGGGGTTGTAGCAATGATCTCAGGCAGTTAACAGCCTGAGGACCATTAAATCCGGTCATGGATTCCCTATTGGGTGTAGGTGGGCTCACCCTCAAACTTTCAGCCAAGAGGAAACACTCTGGCCATCATCTGGCACATGAGCATTGGTGCATATTAAGGATTAATTGTTTCTCACTTATTATAAGTGCAGATAGGTAGTTGCAAAGGTGAGATAACGACGATGAGGTCTAAGTATTAAACTTGCCGATCTTGCAGCATTATACAGCTGGTTGTATGGTATTGCATCTTTCTTTACAATAGCCCTTTGGCTTACACATCATCACTGTGGAGCTAAGACATGACATGAAATCTAACAACATTCACCTCTACAACACAAAATACATTTTTCTTCATTGCCTCGTAAACACAACTTCATGTGTCTATTATCTTAGAATTAAAAGGATCAATGAATTTGAGTCACACATTTCTGTTAAATTTTCATAGCCTTTCTACCTTAATAGCAGGATAACATTACCTATTGAATTCATATAAATGTCAGATTATTGTGTAAGAGTGCAGTAGATGACGACTTTATTGATCTTGGCTATAGAGCAATCTATTGATACACTCCACATTTAGTTATTAGGGGGACATTTGATCGCCACTTACCTTCACTAGAATGGATTGGTTTAGGCACTTTGATTGACATACAAGCTCCATGCTGAAAAGAAAATGAAGATTTACAGCAAGCCTTTTTGTGGTACCTGAATCACAATGGTTTGCGGTCAGTCAGCTGGGGTTTTGTTGTGTAGATTTACAGGCCAAGTGATGATATAGAAGCATTGAAAAAAGAAACCTTTTCAATGTTGAACCCATCAGTGGTCAGAGTAAATACAATGTAGGACTTCTCCCACAATTGGGATGCAGAGGGGGGAATCACCCCAGGGGGATGAGTTCCCTCTGGCAGAGGCAATCCAGAATTAGCAGCAGATATGCGCTGTTCTTATAGATCCTTGTAAATAAACCCTTGGTTGTTCACTAATGAAGTCAGCGAAAGTGAATAATTAAATCTGGCGATGGGGATAAATTATCCTGACATTGCATTTGGCCCAACACCCATGATCATCCTGTTCCAATCAAAATCTAAGCAAAAGAATAAAATATATATACTCACCAGAATTCCTGTCTTTGGGAAAATTGACTCAACTGACTCCTCCATGAAGGGCTGGACAGAATACGTCAAGTGCCTTGGGTATTATTTCCAAGAAAATAAATTAGGGGAGGAGGCAAAACGCAAAGCAATTTTCTTCAGTGTTTGTGGAACTCAGACCTAGGACATTATTCGCAGTCCCAAGACCGCCCGATTCCAAATCATTTAATGGGCTTGCAGATTTAGTGAAGGCTCAATTGAAACCTCAACTATCAATCATACTCCAGAAATAGTTCAAATTTACTTCGATGGTGAGAGCCGCAGGAGAATTCATCACGATTTACATTGCTAAACTGAAGTAATTGTCAGAGTATTGTGATTTTGGAGCCACCCAAAATGAAGACGGAATAAAGAGAACTTTATTTTCATTCAGGGAATATTAGTATCGTGCAAATGTTACCAGACGAGTAACCCAGAGGCTGGGTCTAATGATCTTAAGACGGGGTATAGATATTATCGCCTCCCCGGCCAGGTACCTTAT
Organism: Scyliorhinus canicula; assembly: GCF_902713615.1. Classification (NCBI taxonomy): domain Eukaryota; kingdom Metazoa; phylum Chordata; class Chondrichthyes; order Carcharhiniformes; family Scyliorhinidae; genus Scyliorhinus; species Scyliorhinus canicula. The sequence continues at coordinate 31,823,389 of NC_052149.1, read as the reverse complement.
TGACGATGGCACATAAACTACAAGGGGTGGCACCTACCAATTAAAAAAAACAAATTATTGGGCAATTGAGCTTGGTAACAAGCAAGGAGATGGGCAGATCGGAGAGGGGAGAGGGAGTGCTCAGCACTTTAAAAAAAAGTGTTCTGGAAAGGCGGGATGGAAGGGAAGGCACAGCATTGGGAGGTGCCCTTTGGGCATCGGGTGCACCGCTTCCCAATAAGTGATCCCCTATCTGTTTCTGGCTGCCTTGCCTTCAAACCCTGCCCCCCCCTCCCACCTTCCTGTTATGGAAATGGAATTTTGTCCTTCATTGCTAGAGGGATGAAGTTTAAGACTAGGGAGGTTATGTTGCAATTGTATAAGGTGTTAGTGAGGCCACACCTGGAGTATTGTGTTCAGTTTTGGTCTCCTTACCTGAGAAAAGACGTATTGGCGCTGGAGGGTGTGCAGAGGAGATTCACTAGGTTAACCCCAGAGCTGAAGGGGTTGGATTATGAGGAGAGGTTGAGTAGACTGGGACTGTACTCGTTGGAATTTAGAAGGATGAGGGGAGATCTTATAGAAACATATAAAATTATGAAAGGAATAGATAGGATAGATGCGGGCAGGTTGGTTCCACTGGCGGGTGAAAGCAGAACTAGGGGGCATAGCCGCAAAATAAGGGGAAGTAGATTTAGGACTGAGTTTAGGAGGAACTTCTTCACCCAAAGGGTTGTGAATCTAGAACATAGAACAGTACAGCACAGAACAGGCCCTTCGGCCCTCAATGTTGTGCCGAGCCATGATCACCCTACTCAAACCCACGTATCCACCCTATACCCATAACCCCCCCCTTAACCTTACTTTTATTAGGACTCTACGGGCAATTTAGCATGGCCAATCCACCTAACCCGCACATCTTTGGACTGTGGGAGGAAACCGGAGCACCCGGAGGAAACCCACGCACACAGGGGGAGGACGTGCAGACTCCACACAGACAGTGACCCAGCCGGGAATCGAACCTGGGACCCTGGAGCTGTGAGGCATTTATGCTAACCACCATGCTACCCTGCTGCCCCAAATCTATGGAATTCCTTGCCCAGTGAAGCAGTAGAGGCTCCTTCATTCAATGTTTTTAAGATAAAGATAGATAGTTTTTTGAAGAATAAAGGGATTAAGGGTTATGGTGTTCAGGCCGGAAAGTGGAGCTGAGTCCACAAAAGATCAGCCATGATCTAATTGAATGGCAGAGCAGGCTCGAGGGGCCAGATGGCCTACTCCTGCTCCTAGTTCTTATGTCTTATGTTCTTATGTTCTCCCTCGGCTTCAAGATCCCTCTCTGTCCTAAAATCCCAGGATTAAACTGGATCCAGTGTCCTTCAGATTTCTCCCTGGGCCTGCTTGCAGTGTCAGCAGAACCCACTAACCGGTCCTGCTGCCGACAGAACTGCTGAAGTTGCTGGCCAATCAGATTGACCTCCAGCCCTTGAGAATGTGTTTTGTTCCCACTGAGGGGCAAAGGTCACCGTGGTGATTGTCCCTTTAAAGGCAACAACAAAGCAGCGTCAGGGTCACCTGATCTGAGTGACCAATTGGGACTCAGAGTGTGGAACGACCCCAAGGTGACAGAGACTCCTAGGCAGAGACATTTTGAGAGCTAGTTGCAGCCATGTGGACGTTGTACAATTCTTATTGATAAAAGCCTTTTGGGCTTGAATCTGGGTTAAATGGAAACAAAGTCCCACAGTGAATGCATTTAGCCACATCACTGAGAAACACATGGCTGATCAACATGGCTTGTGTTATCTAAGGGGCCTCAGTGGGGTACATGCGGCCGAGGCCGCACAATGCCCCTTCTTGTACATTGGGGAATTCCTGCGAGCACGTGTAGCGAGAGGCCCCAAAAACAATCCCCGACCACGCCCCCCATGGGAGGGAGCCCCCCCCCCCCCCCCCAACACATCCCCAACGCCCATGCATGGCACCCCCAGCCCAATCACGTGCACACAAAGAATGGCTGCTTGGCACTTTGGCAATGCAACCTCGGCACCTTGGCAGTGCCAGGCTGGCTTCCAGGTGGCACTGTCAGGGTGCTTGGACACCACCCTGCCCAAAGTGTATGCAACTGGGGGCCTCTGATCCCCTGGGGGCCCAATGGGTGACATCCATCTATTCCCCATTTATGGTGACCAGGACTGATCAGCACTCGCCCGAGATCTCCGAGGCGAAGGGGATGAATCCCAAAGCCTGAGGTACCTTGGGAGTCACATTAGAGTGAGACTAGCTGTCTTGCTCTAACATGCAGATTTGCGAAAATGTGATCCCTTCCACAAATGGATGAGATTTACATCGCAACGTCTCGCGAGATCGCATTGGATCTCATAAGGTGTTGTGAGTCAGGCAGATCATGGGAGCGGGGTCTCCTGGATTTTATCGGCCATGCTACACCGCGGCGAGCTGCTTTTCAGGTGCAGCGTGGCCGTTGGATCGCACTCTTTGTGTTCGCGAATGAAGTTTGTGAAAGTGCATCTTTACATCTGCCAATGAAGATAAATAATAATAATATAATCTTTATTAGTGCCACAAATAGGCGCCTGTTTGGGTAGGAAACCCACACAGACATGGGGAGAATGTGCAGACTCCGCACAGTGACCCAAACTGGGAATCAAAACCGGATCAAATTATCCTGACACTACGTCGAGAACCAGGAGCACGAGGTGGAGCTGGAGCTGCTGAAGGAGGACAACGAGCAGCTCATCACCCAGTACGAGCGGGAGAAAGCCCTGCGGAAGCACGCCGAGGAGAAATTTATTGAGTTTGTGAGTGTCCTGTTTTAATCGAAGTCTAAAGAAGAAGCACTCACCTCTTTAGGTGAATAGTCGCAATTGATACCTTCATGGAGGACTGGCCACAATACGTCGAGCTCTCAGGCATTATTTCCAAGCAATTGAAATAGTGGAGGAGGCAAAACACAAAGCAATTCTTTTAAGTGTTTGTGCAACTTAGACCTATAACCTTATTCACAGTCTTACAGCCCATAAGTGCGCCTGACTCCAAATCATTTAGTAAGAATGTGGATTTAGTGAAGGCTCAATTGCAACCTCCAGTATCGATCATACTCCAGAGATTCAAGTTTAATTCAACAGCAAGAGCCCCAGGTGAATCGATGGCAACTTATGATGCTAAGCTGAAGCAGTTATCAGAGTATTGCGATTTTGGAGCCACCCTGAATGACATGTTATGGGTCAGTTTTGTCTGTGGCATGAGCAATGGCGCTATTCAATGCCGAGGTCAACATAAATTTTCAATGGAGATAGCACAGGCCATTGAAAGTGCTGAAAACAAGACCTGTAGAGTGCACAAAATGGTGGGAAACTGTAACCAGACATAGAATAAAATCGCCAAAGCAGCAGTGAAACGGGAAACCATTTCAGCCACCAACAAAACAAAAAGGTACAGAATAAGCAATCAGTCAATCATGTTTAATGTTAAGTGTTATGAATATGGAAGTACTCACACTCAAAGGGCATTTGATAAATCAGTGCAGAGCTAAATCAAGATTGCCAAGTAATCAATCAACCAAGATGTTACAAGTTGCTATGCGGGAGAGCCTGGCACCAACAATTCTGGCATTCCTTCTGTGTTTAATCAAAAAATGGGCAAGTCAGACCCCATTAATGTAATGTACCGGTAAATGGGAAGCCTCTTTTTATAAAATTGTTCATGAGATGTGGGTGTCACTGGCTGGGCCAATATTTATTGCCCATCCCGGAGGGTATTTAAGAGTCAACTGCATTGCTGTGGGTCTGGAGTCAGATGTAGGCCAGACCAGTTAAGGACGACAAATTTCCTTCCCCAAAGGACATTAGTGAACCATATGTTTTTTGCGACAATCGACAATGGTCATCATTAGACTTTTCATTCCAGATTGTTTTTTATTGAACTCAAATTTCACCATTTGCCATGACAGAATTTAAACCCAGTCCCCAGATCATTGCCCTTGGTTACAGGATTACTAATTCAGCGTCAGTACTATACGCCATTACATCCCCTTAAAGACGGAGGTGGATACAAGGGCATCAGTCACTGTGATGGGTGAGCATATATTTCAGTACCTAAGTGAGAGAGTCCAACCATTGAACTTGGAGAGCATTTCTGGCAAACTGAAGACTTGACTCATATAGGAGAAGCAATAAAAATAAAAGGCACCACAATGGTATCTGCCAGCTATGAACAACAGTCTACACATCTCCCAGAGATAACAGCGATGGGTGAAGGACCAAGACTTCTCAACCGCGATTGGCTCAAGAAAATCAAACTGAACTGGGCCAAGACTTTTCAAGTGCGGGAAGGGGGATTGCCCGAGCTGATGAGAAATATGAGAGCATCTTCTTCGATGAATTAAGCAAAACCAAAGGACTACAAGCTAAGATTTATGTAGACCTAGAGGTGAGTCGTCGATTCTTCAGGGAAGATTGGTACTAAATACCTTATGAGACAAAATGGATACTGAGTCAAACAGGTTGGAAGAGCTACACATTATCCAGTCAGTTCAGTTCTCAGAATGGGCAGCACCTATCGTCCCCGTGTTGAAACCAGACAAGACCATCTACATTTATGGTGATTTTAAACTAATAGTTAATAAGGCTACCAATTGGATAAATATCCAATCCCGAGAATTGAAAACCTGTATGCAATGCTGGCAGGAAGTGAATCTTATACAAAGCTGGATATGAGTACCAGCAACTCGAATTATATGATGCTTCCCAGGGGCATGTCGCAATACAATCACATAAAGGCCGATTCCAGTACCCGTGCCTAACTTTTGGGGGTATCTTTAGCACATGCAATAGTCCAAAGGGCAATGGAGAATTTGGTACAAGTGTTACCATGGGTTATAGTATACCTGGATGATGTTCTTATAACTGGATTGACAGATGCTAAGCATCTAGCAAACATAGAATAGGTGTTAAAGATATTTCAGGAGGCTGGTGTTTGCCTTAAGAAAGAGAAATGCACATTCCAAGCAACTGAATGACCTACTTGGGGCACCATGAAGATGCACAAGCATTACATCCCTTTGGAAGATAAGATCAAAGTGATAAAGCAGGCCCTTGTCCCCACAAACACAACTGAATGCAAATTGTTTCTGGGCATGGCAAACTAATATGGATAATTTTAACCAAACCTATTGGCGGTACTGGCTTCCTTGCATATTCTGTTCAAGAAAGGCGTTGTTGGTTTTGGAAGGCTCCCCATGCGGAAGCTTTCAACAGAGTAAAGCAATTGTTGTATTCCTCAAACCTGGTGGTACACTTCGACCCATCTGATATTAACCTGCGAAGCCTCTCCGTATGGTGTTGGTGCAGCATTGTCCCATGAGATGGACAATGGCTCTGAAACATCGATAGGGTAAGTGTTAAGAACCCTCTCAGGTGCTAAAAAAGGCTACTCACAAATCAAGAGTATTAATAGTCTTCAGTGTCAAGAAATTCCACCAGTGCTTACATGATAGACATTTTACCATCGTTTTTGATCACAAACCACTTTGGGCCTCTTCAAAGAGGATAAGGCTTCAACGCCAATAGCATCGGCAACAAATTCAACAATGGGCATTAATTCTGTCTGTCTATGAATATGCTATCAGGCACCAACCTGGGATCCACATAGCGAATGCGGATGCCTTTAGCCGCTTACCCTGGTAAGAAAGTATCACTTGTACGCCAGTACCACAAGAAATCATCATGGCATCAAATGTTTTACACGTTGCCAGACTCGGCGAAGCAGATCAGCAAATGGACCAAGCGAGAACCACTTCTGATCAAAGTGAGAAACAAAATACTTGTAGGATGGGTAATTGAGCCAGTTTCTGAGGAAATTAAACCATTCTTTGCCCATAAGAATGAATTGAATTGTTAGGATAGCATCATACACTGGGGAGCAAGAGCAGTCATTCCTATACCAGGCAAAGAGCCGCACCTCACTGAATTAAACAGCACTCATCCTGGCATCCCAAAGATGAAGATGCTTGCCGTTTGAGAGGGAAAAGCTTGAATCATGTGTAACAGTTTTACAATTGAGTAAAGGTAGCTACAAAGAGATGAGGCCAGAGTTGATTAGAAGGGGAGGCTAGCAGGGAAGACAATGGAACAGCAATGGCATGAGTTTGGGGGAGGGGTTATTCGGGAGGCACAACAGAAATTCACCCCAAGGAGAAGGAAACATGTCGACGGGAGGACAAGGCAACCATGGCTGTCAAGGGAAGTCAAGGACAGCATAAAGAAAGCAAAAGCATGCAATGTGACAAGGATTAGTGGAAGCCGGAGGATAGGGAAGCAGAGGAAACTAAACAAGCAATAAGGCGGGCGAGGGAGTGCATGCTTGACAAATCTGTTAGAATTCTTTGAGGATATAACGAGGAAGTTAGACAAAGGAGAACCAGTGGACGTGATCTATTTGGATTGTGACAAGATGCCACACAGGAGGCTGCTGAATAAGATAAGAGCCCATGGTGTTAGGGGCAAGGTAGCGGCATGGATAGAGGAGTAGCTAACTGGCAGACAGCAGAGAATAGGGATAAAGAGCTTTTTTTCAGGATGGCAGCCGGTGACTAGTGGTGTTTTGTAAGGGTCAATGCTGGGACCACAACTATTCACAATATACATTAACATCATGGAAGAAGGAATTGAGGGCATTGTTGCTAAGTTTGCAGATGATAAAAAGATATGTGGATGGTCAGATAGTGTTGAGGAAGCAGGGAGGCTGCAGAAGGACTTGGGCAGGCTAGAAGTGTGGGCAAAGAAGTGGCAGATGGAATACAATGTGGAAAAGTGTGAAATTATACAATTTGGTAGTAAGAATAGAGGCAGAGACTATTTTCTAAATGGGAAAAGACTTACGAAATCTGAAGCACAAAGGGACTCAGGAGTCCAAGTTCAGGATTCTCTTAAGGTTAACATGCAGGTTCAATTAGCATTTAGGAAGGCAAAAGCAACATTAGCATTTATTTGAAGACGGCTAGAATACAAGAGCAGGGATGTACTGCCGAGGCTGTGTATGGCTGTGGTCAGACTCCATCTGGAGTACTGGAAGCATATTCGGGCCCCATATCTATGGAAGGATGTGCTGGCCTTGAAAAGGACCCAGAGGAGGTTCACAAGAATGATCCCTGGAATGAAGGACTTGTTATATGAAGAGTCGTTGAGGACTCTGGATCTGTACTTGATGGATTTTAGAAGGGGCGATCTGATTGGAACTTACAGAATACGGAGAGGACTAGGTGGGGTGGACGTGCAGAAGATGTTTCCATGAGTGGGAGACACTGGAACCCAAGGACACAGTCTCAGACATGAAGGGATCATCCTTTAAAGCAGAGAAGAGGGGGAATGTCTTCAGCCAGAGGGTGGTGAACCTGTGGACCTCATTGCCGCAGAAGGCTGTGGAGTCCAAGTCACTGAAGACAGAGATAGTTAGGTTCTTGCTTAAGAGGGGATCAGGCATTATGGTGAGAAGGCAGGAGAATGGAGATGAGAAATATTTCAGCCATGATTGAATGGCGGAGCAGACTCGATGGGCCAAATGGCCTAATTCTGTACCTATATCTTATGTGTGGTGTTGTGGTATTGATCTTGACATCGAGAAGCTAATCAAGCAATGCAAACAGTACCAACTAAAACAAATCCCACTGCACCTTTGGAAATGGTCTGGCCAGCCATGGGTACAAATCCATATTAATAATGTTGGTCCGTGGGGCAGTAAGGTGGCGCAGTGGATAGCCCTGCTGCCTCACTGCGTGGAGGTCCCAGGTTCGATTCCGGCTCTGGTCACTGTCCGTGTGGAGTTTTGTGAGGGTCACAAAGAATCCAGCACGAGTTGAAGGATAGAAAGAAATAATATTTATTTACAATAACTTATGTATACACAGCAGCAGCAACTTCCCTTGCTGCCCACTCTCCTCTAGTCGGTTACAAACTGGCCAGCTTTATTTATGCAGCGAATCTGCTAATAATTTCTCCACCCCCTCATTGGGGAACCTCATACTCCCAAAGGATTGTGGGATTGCCATTAGTCCCCAGCCAGTGGTAAGCAGGCCTCCCCCCCAAAGTCCAAGGAATCCACCGAAGACCCTGGCGAAGGAGGGCGTCTGGACTCGTTTTGCCGCAGGCCGGACACCATTTGCACGAGGCGCTGGATCGGGTGGCGCTTCCGTGATGAACAGCGTAACGGTTGTACATCCATGGCCTGTGGGCCCGAGGATTCCCCCTCTAAGGCGTCCAGTGTCTCCACCTCGGAGTTGAAGTCTGCTGCCTCCGTCACCTCGGCGTCTCTATCTCCACGTGGTCTGCCACGACGTGCGCAGGCTTTGATTGCGGCACTAGAGGAAGATTGTGAGGAATACTTTCCACTGTGTCTGGTCTCTGTGGCTGTAGAAATGAGCTCTGGGGGCAGGGAATCTTTGGAAGGGATGGTCTTCAGGACCGAACGTAGTCTACATGCTTGCGCTGGAGCCGACCCTGGGCTTGCACCTGGTAAGAGATAGGGCCCGTATGCCGAAAGATTACGCCAGGGACCAACTGTGCACCACCAGCAAAATTCCAAACGAACACTGGGTTACCGGGCGCAAACTGCCGAATCGGCCGGTGCCGAGAAAAACCATGTCCCTGCCGTTCTTGTGTGCAGCGTACTTTTGCGCCAATGTCCGGGAAAACCATGCTAAGGCAGGTGCGAAGTCTCCGGCCCATTAGGAGTTCTGCGGGAGCTACCCCAGTCACCACATGTGGGGTGGTCCTATATGAAAACAAAAAACGAGCCAGTCTCGAGTCCATTGACCCAGAAGACTGCTTCTTTAGGACTCATTTGAATGTCTGCACTGCGCGCTCCGCCAACCCATTTGAAGCCGGGTGGTATGCGGCAGTGCGGATATGGCGTGTGCCGTTCATCTTCATGAACCTTGCAAACTCCTCACTTGTGAATGGAGTGCCGTTGTCCGTGACCAGCACCTCGGGGAGGCCATGCGTACTGAAAGACAAACGCATCTTCGATTGTTGCGCAGGACGTTGTACCTACCATCTTACGCACCTCTAGCCATTTAGACTGGGCATCGATTAATAGAAGGAACATGGATCCTTGAAAAGAGCCGGCGAAATCCGCATGCAAGTGCGCCCAAGGCCGCCCTGGCCATTCCCAGTGATGTAGGGGCGCGGCCGGCAGAAGCTTCTGATCCTCCTGGCAAATGGAGCAGTTTTGGGCCACCTTCTCAATGTCGGTGTCAAGTCCTGGCCACTAGACATAACTCTGGGCAAACATTTTCATTTTGGTCACACCTGGATGCCCAGTGGGCAAGTCTCTCAGTATCAGCTCCTGTCCTTTTTCCGGGACAATCACACGCGTCCCCCACAAGAGGATGCCGTCTTCCACACTGAATTCTGACAGCTTGGAGGAAAATGCCCGCAACTCGCCTGGGAGCTGACTATGCTGCCCACCATACAAGACTATGTGCCGAACCTTTGACAGGACTGGCTCCATCTGGGTCCACTCACGGATCTGTGATGCCGTGACAGGCAAGGTGTCCATAAAATGTAGGGTTGCAACCACCTCACCAGTTGTGGGCGTCATGGGGCTGGTCAATAAAGGCAATTGGCTCAGTGCGTCAGCATTTGACATCTAGGTTCCTGGCTTGTGCTCCACAAAATACTCGTAGGCAGCGAGCAACAAAGCCCAGCGCTGGATCCGTGCGGAATCTGGGCGGCATTGGCTTATCCTCTTGGAAAAGTCCCAGCAGGGGCTTATGATCTGTCATGATAATGAAGTGGCGGCCATACACGTACTGGTGGAAGCGTTTCACGCAAAGACCACTGCCAGGCCCTCCTTCTCGATCTGCGCGTACTTTTTTTCCACTGCAGTCAATGTGCGGGAGGCGAAAGCTATCGGCCGCTCGGCCCCGTTCTCCATCTTGTGGGACAGGACGGCCCCAATACCATACGGGGCTGCATCACATGTGATAAGCAAAGGCTTTCCAGGGTCATAGTGGGTTAGTTACACAGACGATAACAATTGTTGTTTTACCCGCCGGAAAGTGGTTTCTTGAGGCTGACCTCAAACCCAGGTGTGTTTCTTCTTTAGCAGAAGGTGCAACGGGGCTAGTGTAGTTGCCAGATTGGGGAGGAACTCCCGTAATAGTTTACGAGGCCGAGAAACGAACGAAGATGCGAAGTGTCAGTCGGGGCGGGGGCCTGTTGAATTGCGCGCACCTTCTCTGCGACGGAGTGCAAACCTTCGCGGTCCACCCGATAACCCAGGTAGACTACTTCCTTCACCTGAAAGATGCACTTTGTGCGACTATAAACTTACAGTGAATACGGCTTCCCGACTCGACCGATATCCAATGCCTCCAATGTGACTCTCGTTCACAAAACTAGATATGAGTCACGCCTACCTACAGTTTGTAAATGGACTCCAGCCTCCGAAAAGCGTCTAAGGATAGCCTCCAAATTTTCCAAATGTTCTTGCTCCGATGTCCCTGTAATCAAAACGTCATCTAAGTAGACAGCGACACGTGGTAAACCTCTCAAAATGCCCTCCATGACGCATTGAAAAATAGTGCAGGCAGAGGATACTCCAAAGGGCAATCGTGTATATTTATACAGGCCCCAGTGTGTATTAATCGTTACATATGGCAAAGAGGCAGGGTACAGCTCCAACTGGAGGTAGGCGTGACTCATATCTAATTTTGTGAACGAGAGTCCGCCTGTAAGCTTCGCGTAGAGATCCTCTATGCGAGGCATTGGATATCAGTCCGAGGCCCCGAACAGGCACCGGAATGTGGCAACTAGGGGCTTTTCACAGTAACTTCATTGAAACCTACTCGTGACAAGCGATTTTCATTTTCATTTTCAAGCGAACTGTGGCATCTGGCTTCATTACAGGTACAATTGGTGCTGCCCAGTCAGCGAAACGGACGGGCCTGATAATACCCAAAGTCTCCAAATGAGTGAGCTCCCCTTCTACCTTCTTGAGCAAGGCGAAAGGCACCGGGCGCGCCCGAAAATAGCGCGGCGTGGCTCCTGGTTCGACTTGGATACGGGCTACAGCCCCTTTTATTTTACTCAAACCGGGCTGGAATACATCTGGGTATTGTCCTAGCACCTGTCAACCCTCCAGAAACTGTTTGGAGGATGTGCTGCCACTGCAACCGCAAATGGCGCAACCAGTCCCGACCCAACCTGGCCTGTGTGTCAGTTAATGTAAGGGTTTGTTTACCCTGCTAGATGTGGTCAAATGTCCTCTGGGCAATCACGGAGACCGCTGCGCCAGTGTTCAACTCCATTTCAAGTGGGTGACCATTGACCCGTACTGTCACCTTAATGGGGGCCACATGGGGAGCTGCCACACAATGCAGCCGCAGGCAGTCATCCTCCGTCTCCACGTCCTCGGGCGTAGTCGCCGCAGGTTCATCCAAATGGAAGATACGGACCCTGGGTTGGCCCCAGTTTCTGTCGGAACGACGGCGCCTCTGGCGCCCTCAGGACCGGCGTCCGCGACGGGGTCGGCGCCCACAAGTCTGACACTTACATGGCTCCTCATCCATTGGTTCTGGAGAAGGCTCCCTTCGGGGAGGAATGTCCGACGGCCACTGGCGACGATCCGGACGTTGTCTTGTCCAAGGTATCGCAGGGGTGCGGGGGGGGGGGGGGCGCTTTCGTACGGAAGGGGTTGCGCCCCAAGGCATGGACCTCCATTCCCTGTAGCTCCTGCACTCCTCGTTCTGCGCTCTCTCAGGACAATACTATTTGAATGGCCTGTTGAAAAGTCAATTTTGGCTCAGCTAACAACTTTCTCTGGGTGGCCGCATTGTTAATACCGCAAACCAAACAGTCGCGTAATATTTCTGACAAGGTCTCACCATAGTCACAGTACTCTGTAATCCTGTGTAGCCTGGATAGGAACTCGGCAAGGGATTCTCCTGGGGTCCTCTCAGCGGTATTAAACTGGTAACGTTGGACTATTGTGGACGGGGTTGGGTTAAAATGTTGCCCCACTAAGTTCACAAGTTCATCAAACGTTTTGGTGTCCGGCGCAGCTGGGTACATACGTCTCCTAATCACCCCAAACGTATGCGGGCCATAGGCGGTGAGCAATATGACCATCTGGCGCCTGTTTCGGTGATGTTGTTTGCCCGGGAATAGCATATGTTATGCGTACTGGTTCCAGCTTTCCAGAGCAGCGTCAAAAACATTCAAACGTCCATACAGAGGCATGGTGTAATAGAAAATAACTTCCAACCTGTATCAACAGAAATCCAGGGAGTTGGCTTCAGCAGTGCAGATAGCTATTCACTTTAACCTTCGTCGTCAGTTTTGTGAGGGCCACGAAGAATCCAGCACGAGTTGACGGATAGAAAGAAATAACATTTATTTACAATAACATATATATACAACAGCAGCAACAACTTCCCTTGCTGCTCACTCTCCTCTAGCCGGTTACAAACTGGCCAGCTTTATTTATGCAGGGAATTTGCTAATGATTTCTCCGCCCCCTCATTGGGGAAGCTCATACTCCCAAAGGATTGTGGGATTGCCATTAGTCCCCAGCCAGTGGTAAGCAGGAAGATTATAACATGGAGTTTGCACATTCTCCCTGTACTTGCATGGGTTTTCCCCCCACAATCCAAAGAGGTGCAGGGTAGGTGTATTGGCGACACTAAATTGCCCTTTAATTGGAAAAAATGAAATGGTACTCTAAATGTTTTTTTTCAATTATGTTGGTCCTTTCCTGGGTATAATGTTTTTGCTCGTGAATGATACACATTTTAAATGGATGGATATTTTTGAAGAGAAGTCACCTACATCACATGGTACCATCAAAAGATTACACCAATGTTTTTCAACTAACAGATTGCCTGAACTCAAAGTATCCGCCAATGGGACAGTATTCACAAGTGCTGAATTTTGAAATACACTGCTCTCAATGGTATTGAACACATTAAAGCTGCACCTTACCACCCAGCATCAAACAGACTAGCCAAGAGAGCCATCCAAACTTTTAAATCTGGCCCAAAAAGAAGTGAGGAGGATCCTTGGGACCAGCGTCTCACTCCTCAGCTATTGTACCACTCCACATGCAACAACGGGAGTTCCATGAGCAGAGCTTTCCATGAACCATCATCACAGAATGAGCCTGATCCTTGTGTTTCCAAGTTTGCTGGGGAGGGTAGAAGCCATCAGAAAAGTAATCAGAAAACAAGCCATGATGCACATAGTACAGCATGATCGAATTGGATCCCAGCAATTGTCATTTCGCAGACAAGACCACTGTTGTACCAAATGGGCGTTGTGGGATGATCATTTACAAACAAGTGGACCATTTGAGCCGTAGAGCGACACTCCAGCAGTCAATGTTGCCATGAAGAAACGTTTCCAAATCCTTAAACAGCAGAGTACCTGATCAACCTGTTATAGACATAACTGGTGTCTCCATGGAAGTGAGTATGATCAACTGCCTGTTCCAGAAGAGGTACTTGTTAATGCAATTCCTGTCAATATCAACCCTGTGGAAATATCTCAGGCTAATGTATTACATTGTTCTAGAAGAAACAGAAAACCCCCTCAAATACTTGATTCTCAATTGTTCAATTCATGCATGCCATGCTTGGGGGCCAGTTTAGCTCAGTGCGCTAGACAGCTGGTTTGTGATACACAACAAGACTAGCAGAGCGAGTTCAAATCCCATACCTGCTGAGGTTATTCATGAAGTCCCGGCCTTGTCAATCTTGCCCCTTGCCTGAGATGTGGTGATCCTCAGGTTAAATCTCTAACAGTCAGCTCTCCCCCTCAAAGGGGAAAGCAGCCTATGGTCATCTGGGGCTATGGCGACTTCACTTGTTTCTCATGTACATAATGCTCAGTTAAAATTTAAGACTGAGTGAATTAGTTATTAAAGATTGCGTTCAAGAGGAAGGGATGCGATGATTGTCCCTTCAAGGGCAACACAGCAGAGTAAGGGTCACCTGGCCTGGGTGACCAATCGGGTATCAGAGTTGAGAATCACCCCAGGGGCAGGAGTTCTCTGAGACAAGAGGCATTCCAAAACTAGCTGTAGACATGCTCTTGTAGAATCTTTGAAAATAAATCCTTTGTTGTTCACTAATGAAGTCTCTGAAAGTGCATCATTACATCTTTCTAAGTTTCTTATCACTGTCCTGGAATTTCTCAGGTTGGGTTATATTTTTTGAAGTGCAGTCGCTGATGTGACAGTGAATGTGTACAAAGCAAGGCCCCACAAAAGGCAAATGATGGAAAACTCTGATATCCTGTTTTTTTTTTCTCGGGTTGGTCGAGGAATGAATGTTTGCCAGAACACAAAGGAAAACATTTTGGTCGAATGTCATAGCCCCTCCGCTGGCTGCGAGTTTCCAATTCTGCCAAAGTTAGAGGACTTTGGAGTGGCTTGCCACGATTTACAGCCCTGCCCTCACCACAATAGGCCCATAAAACTCTGCCCGATGATCTTCTTCAAATAGTGCCACGGGATCCTTTGCCTCCGCCTGAGCACGCTGACGTGAGCTTAAACCGTATCTGGAAAATGGTATCTCAGATAATGGAGTATATCATCTGCAGCGTTATGAACGTGTATCCAAAGTGTATAATTCTCAGGGTCTCTTCTCATGGTTTTTGACACGATGCCTTCAGCCCAATGTTGTAACTATCCTTATTATTTCTATTTTACTCTGGCAGTATAAGGAGGATTTACTGTTCCTGAGTGAAATGTTAATAGGGCGGGCTTTCTGCCTGATACTCTTTATTCACACCAGCCTGACACATTTCTCTGGAATAGAGGAATCTCCGGCCATGTTGACAGGAACACTTTATCAGAAGAGGGTTGTGGTATTATCATACATGTAGGTAATGCAAGGGTTAATGAAATGGATACAGACAGCCACTAGAAGTATATAAGGGATGATGCAAAGCCTTGTGGGACAGAAGGTTGGAGTAGATGGTAAGAGCAGGAGCTGGCTAGGAGGACTGAAGTTAGTGAGAGAGCAAGAGAGTAGTTTAATCTGATAGTGAGTTAGATATAAATGAGTATAATGAGTGTAGTTTATGTGTGATCAATTAACTGTTGGTTTCTTAGGGCTAAGTGTCGAATCCAGTTAGTAGTACTTGATAAAATAGTTTTGTTGGTTTACAAGACTCGTTGTTCTCTGGTCAACACTACACATCAAAACCATCCAGAAAGAACAAGGGCCTCAACAGCAAGGACATGGCTAGACTGGAAGGAGAGTGGGCCACTACAAGGCCTTTTCCATCTATTGAGGGAACTCAGGTTTTTTTTCTCTACTTTCCAGAGCTGCCTCAACCTTCCACATGCTGGGAACTGGGTTGGAAAGGAGGTCAAGGTGCCAGGGTCATCAGCCCAGCGTCAATACCACCATTTGTTTATGGCAAGAGAGAGAGAATAACGAGGCGCCTCTTGACAGACAGGAAGCGTGAAGTCCCAGTCAGGATGGTGAGGCAATGGTAGCTCTCAGTGTCTGAATTTCCAACAGGTTTTATCAGAATCCAAGGTGAGTGTAGGTGTGATGGCAGAGGAGCATTCCACTTATATTCCTACCCCGATGACAAGTATTTTGCTATTAACCCGATTGCATATTGCTGCTCCAAACTCTAGCATAACTGCAAACTTGAAGGAAATTATGCTACAATTATGCGACAGGATAGTGTTGAATTTGAAAGTATCTGGACATAGAATTCCGACAGTGCAGAAGGAGGCCATTCGGTCCATCAAGTCTGCACCGGCCCTCTGAAAGCGCACCCTACCCAGGCTCACTCAACCCTCCCGACCTATGTAACTCCACCTAATCTGCACATCTTTGGACTGTGGGAGGAAACCGGAGCATCCGGAGGAAATCCATGCAGACAAGGTGAGCAAATGCAAGCTCCTCACAGTCACCCAACGTGGGAATCGAACCAGGGTCCCTGGTGCTGTGAGGCAGCAGTACTAACCATTGCCACTGTGCCGCCCATTCAGTACATTATTTGGACGACAGCTTGATGTCACAGCTTGATGTCCAACAGAAACTGGACTAAAACCATTGAACGGTATTTTAAGCGGCCTGCCGCCATTGTGTCTAGGTTTGATTCTATCCTAGATGCCGGAGTTGAAACAATGAGATCCTAATGTGAGACGCAACCCAGCCAACTCTGAACAAGAAGAGAGTTTTAACAGCGACACGGGCAGCACGGTAGCATTGTGGATAGCACAATTGCTTCACAGCTCCAGGGTCCCAGGTTCGATTCCACCTTGGGTCACTGTCTGTGCGGAGTCTGCACATCCTCCCCGTGTCTGCGTGGGTTTCCTCCGGGTCCTCCGGTTTCCTCCCACAGTCCAAAGATGTGCAGGTTAGGTGATTGGCCATGCTAAATTGCCCTTAGTGTCCAAAATTGCCCTTAGTGTTGGGTGGGGTTGCTGGTAAAGGTGAACCTAGATTAGAGGTGAAAGGATAGTGCCCTTGAACGCATTGCCTCTAAATCTTTCTCACTTAAACCCAGGCTTCACAGGCGAAAGAAGGGTGCAATTATAAAATATTTTAATTGACAATTGAGTGGAACTACTTGGTACCATTAGAAAAGGTGGCAGGGAAATTATCTCGAGCATACATGTATGTAATTATACGGCATTTCCAATTACCAATAGGTGAAGAGATGCTTTGTGTGTCCAGTTTTAAAATGTATTTTTCAATGGCAGCTGTACGGTCAAGGACGAGATGATAGGATGGTTCCTCCTTTTCCACCTCTCGACTGACCAAAGACAGATGTGTGCTCAAAAAGAGCAAAATGTATTTTAACCCTCTGAGTGCTGTGACTGGTAAAAATAGACAAATGGCAGGTTTGCCCGTAAGACTGTTCAAAAAAAGAACAAATATTACTCCACACCTCAAATGCATTTGCAATCACACCCACTCACAGATACACACACACATCGAGACATGACAAACTCCAGAAAGATGATGAACACAACCAAGTAACATGCTTTTAGATCTTAAAAGCTCAGAAAACCTGGGCCCAAGATCTGTGGCAGCAGTGGGAAACTGGAATCACTCCCACTGGTGAACAGGGTGGGTGATTACCCACACTCCTGCTCTGCCCTCCTCATTATTTATGCATGTATGTGTTTTGCGTCAAGTCTCATGGGTGGGCGGGCAGGAAGTTGGTTGTCCTGCTGCCATGCCTGGGCACTATATTTAAAAAGCACTCCGACATGCCTTTATTTAGGGCGCAAGGACCCTTGAAGAACGTTTGCGGCAACCTCTGACATCATGATTCTCCTCCCTGGAGTATCTCATCTCGGCTGTCAAGGAAAGGTGCTCTTTAAAAGGGATGGCAACAGGAGGTCCTGTCATCTGACCTCAGCGGCCTAACAGAAAGACACCAGGGTGGTTAGCACCTCTGGCGCCCAAAGAAGGACTGTCCTGCAATGCAGGAAATGGGTCATTGATCTAATCCACTCTGCTAGGGTAAGTGAACCTTCTACTCACTTCAAACTCACACTGTCACTCATTTGGTGATCCTTTCATTGGATGTTGGCATCACCGCCAAGCCCAGCATTTTGATTTCCCTTGAGAAGGTGGTGGGGTGCTGTCTTCTTGTACCACTGCAGTTCATATGGAATGCTGTTAGGGAGGCAATGAAGGATTTTGACCCAATCACAGTAAACGCACAGACATGGGGTGTTGAATAGAGGGGAACTTCAAATGGTGGTGTTTTCATGTGCCTGCTGCACTTGCCCACCCAGCTGGTGGGGCTTGTGTGTTTGGAAGGTGATATCAAAAGAGCCTTCGCGAGTGGCTGCAATTCTTCTTCTTCTTCTGCGATCACTTGCTAAGGAGCATGATTGTCCACCTAAGAAACTCCGTGGTACTAGTCATGGTTTCTGTGGGTCCTGACGTGGCTAATGAGCCCAAACCCAGGGCTGCATCTTCGACTGCACATTTGACAAGCGTTTCTGGGAGGTGGAAGTGATCCTTGAACTCCGCATCGCTGGTATTCCTTTTTCAGGTTCATTTTCTGGGCCTCCTCTTGCCGTCGGCTGTCCCCAAAGAATTGCGTCCCTTCAATCAGGATGATCCTCCAAGTAGGTGTCTACTGAGCAAGGGTCTTCCAGGTGTTGACGTCAATGTTGCATTTCTTGAGGTAAGCATTCAGGGTGCCTTTGAAGTGCTTCCTTTGTCCTCCTCTTGTTTGAGAGCCTTCCTTGTGCTGGGTGACGAAGATTCGCTATTTGGGTGATGATCTTCCCAACGATAATTCCAACAGTCCGCTCTGTCTCCTTTCTTGAAAATGGTGGTGATGAAGGCACCGCTATGGTCAGCAGGGATTTCCTCCTGTCCCAAATTTTCAGGAACAGTTGATGGAGATGAATGGGTGATTCCAAGTTTGAAAATCTTCATTGAAATCCCCTCCACTCCTGTGGCTTTTCTACTCTTCACACATTTAATGGTGGTGTCGACTTCATCCACGCTTGGTGAGAGTCCAAGATTATCTTTGGTGGGGAGTTGGGGGATTTCCTCAATCATATCCTTGTCTATTATTGCATCACAGTTTAGGAGTTCTTTGAAGCGGTCTCTCCATCGAAGGCTGATGTTTTCTCTGTCTCTCAAGAGGGTTGCATCCTTACTCAGCACTGGTTTGTGCCTAGGGTGTTGGGTTCATATATTGCCTTGGTAGAACAGAAGAAGCCCTGGGTGTCGGGCTTGTTGGCTAGGATTTGTCGCTCCTTTAGCTTCCTCAGTCCAGCATTCGTTCTTGGTTTCCCTAGTTCTTCATAGTACCTCCGCCTTCGCTTATTAAAGAGCTCTCCTCTTTGCCTTGCTGGTTTTCCCATTTTGCTCGGAATGGACAGCTTTCCTCTTCTTGTCAGTGAGGATGGTGTGGTCATTCTCGCCAAACCAGTCTTGGTATTTCCTGGTCTTGTAACCGATCATTTCTTCACAGCTTGAGATGATGGCTGCCTTCAGCTCTTTTCAAGTTTCCTCCATACCATCAGAATGGAGATGCGGGAGAAGACAGTGTTGGAAGTTCACCACCATGTTTGACTTTTGAAGCTGCTAAATGTTGATCATTTCCTCAGCTGTTTCTTCACCTTCCGCTGCTTCTGATGGAGTTTGATGGACAGAGAGGATCTATCCAGCAGTCATCTGTACTAGTCATCACTTTGGTGATGGGGGCATCTTTTGGTCTCAGGATGGCATTATGACAAAGTTGATCACTTGCTAATGTTTTGACCATGGATATCTCCAGAAATTCTTGAACTTGTCTTTTTGGCGGACAATGTGTTAGTGATACCAAGCTGGTGTTCGACTCATTTGGTGAGCAGGAGAACCCCATTATTGTTTCAATTCCTAATTCTTTCCTTTCCAATGGTTCTTTTCCAGATTTGGGATTCCTTTCCATCACTGGTGTTGAAATTCCCAAAGTGGGATTGATTTTATCTTCCTAAAAGGATGATTTTATCTTCCATGGGAATGTTGGAAAGTATGGAGTCCAGGGACGAGTAGAAACCTTCTTTGGATTGTTAATTAGCGTCAAGAGTTGCGGCTACTGTTGCCTGCTGGTTCTTGGCAAGTTGTAGACAAAGTGTCAGGAGCCGCTCTTTGGTGCTGACAGGGAACTCCGAGAGTCGGTTAAACAGTTTGTTCTTGATGGCGAAATCAATTCCATGCATCCTGGACTGGTCCCCAGGTTTTTCTTTCCTGAAGAAGATGTAACCACCGCCATCTTCCCTCAACTGCCCTTCGCCTGCTCTTTGGGTCTTTTGCAAGGCAGTGATGTGAATGGCGAAGTGCCTGAGTTCACGGGCAACAAGGGCAGCTCCCTGTTCCGGTTCATTGTTTTGCTCATTATCCATGAGGGTTTGTACATTCCAGGTTCCAAAATTGGGTTTAACTTTGATTTCCTGACCGCAGGTCAATGAGCCCGCTGGATTACCACCCCTCAATGGCTCTCCCAAAGAGGACTACCCCCACCTTATCCACACCCTGACACTCTGACCGTACGTCATTCCATTTCTCCCTCTCATTGTCACCGTCCCTTTATTCCATCAATACCCTCAGTTCTAGCCCCGGACACCGGTATTGACTCCACTGACCCCTCCCTACACTCCATCCTTTCCTACTCACATCCCCCTTTCCAGCTTACTTCCCGCTTTCCTGCTAACAACCCCCTTTCCATTCACCCCCACCCACTTTGTGCTTTCCACCGCCTCTTCATATCTTCAAACCCCCTCTCTCTGTGCCTTCAACTCCCCTTCTTTAAAGAACCTTCAACATCTCCTCACCCCTTTGTGTACCATCTCCTGTGGCCGCCAATGTTGCAGGCTGCATTGATTGACGAGTAAATCCTGTAAGTCTCTCTCACAAAACTAGTTGGGTAACCAAGTGGTGTAAATTCCCACTGGCAGAGCAGAAGATCTGACGGGGTCACAAGTACCCAGTCTATTGACCTGGTAATAGCATTCATGAGATGCAAAATGGGTTCCCGGTGACCTTCTGCAGGAAAGTTGACCCGCCATTCATCCGCCATGAAAGTCAGGAGAACACAATTCCGACCTCATTTCCCGATGAATTTTGAACCCCCTCCAGATCCACCCCGCCCGCCATTATTCCTGCACGATGGCGGGAAGGGGGGATTCTGCCCACTGTCACATGTCCTTCTCCTCAAATGTCGCAAGCCTGCGATTCCCATTGATCCACTGCAGCAATACAGTTTAAAGGTTGACGAAGATGGACTTGCAGTGATTGACTGTCTGTGGTAGCAGGTTTCTCTTCCTTTACTCTGGCTGTGATGCAGGTGAAACCCTGTAGAAAAACCCTGGTTTGGTTCTTTAAACATTAGAGCATAAGAACATAAGAACTAGGAGCAGGAGTAGGCCATCTGCCCCTTCGAGCCTGCTCCACCATTCAATGAGATCATGGCTGATCTTTTGTGGACTCAGCTCCACTTTTCGGCCCGAACACCATAACCCTTTGTTCCTTTATTCTTCAAAAAACTATCTATCTTTATCTTGAAAACATTTAATGAAGGAGCCTCAGCTACTCCCTGGGCAGGGAATTTCATAGATTCACATTTGGATGAAGAAGTTCCTCCTAAACTCAGTCCTAAATCTCCTTCTCCTTATTTTGAGGCTATGCCCCCTAGTTCTGCTTTCACCCGCCAGTGGAAACAACGTCCCCGCATCTATCCTATCTATTCCCTTCAGAATTTTATGTTTCTATAAGATCCCCCCACATCCTTCTAAATGCCAACTCGTACAGTCCCAGTCTACTCAACCTCTCCTCGTAATCCAACCCCCTCAACTCTGCGATTAACCTAGTGAATCTCCTCTGCACACTCTCCAGCGCCAGTACATCCTTTCTCAGGTATGGAGACCAAAACTGAACACAATACTCCAGGTGTGGCCTCACTAACACCTTATACAGTTGCAGCACAACCTCCCTAGTCTTAAATTCCATCCCTCCAGCAATGAAGGACAAAATTCCATTCGCTTTCTTAAACCTGTTGCACCTGTAAACCAACTTTTTGCGACTCATGCACTAGCACACCCAGGTCCCTCTGCACAGCAGCATGTTTTAATATTTTTGTCATTTGAATAATAATCCCTTTTGCTGTTATTCCTACCAAAATGGATAACCTCACATTTGTCAACATTGTATTCCATCTGCTAGACCATAGGTCATTCACTTAAACATCCAAATCCCTCTGCAGATTTCCAGTATTCTTTGTACTTTTTACTTTACCATTCATCTTAGTGTCGTCTGCAAACTTGGACACATTGTACTTGGTCCCCAACTCCAAATCATCTGTGTAAATTGTGAACAATTGTGGGCCCAACACTGATCCCTGAGGGACACCACTAGCTACTGATTGCCAACCAGAGAAACACCCGTTGATCCCACTCTTTGCTTTCTATTAGTTAACCAATCCTTTATCCATGCTACTACTTTACCCTTAACGCCATGGATCTTTATCTTATGCAGCAATCTTTTGTGTGGCACCTTGTCAAAAGCTTTCTGGAAATCCAGATATACCACATCCATTGGCTCCCCGTTGTCTACCACACTGGTAATGTCCTCAAATAATTCCACTAAATTAGTTAGGCACGACCTACCCTTTATGAACCCATGCTGCGTCTGTCGAATGGGACAATTGCCATCCAGATGCCTCGCTATTTCTTCCTTGATGATAGATTCCAGCATCTTCCAGACTACCTAAGTTAAGCTAACTGGCCTGTAATTACCCGATTTCTGCCTCCCTCCTTTTTTAACCGTGTTGTCACGTTTGCTAATTTCCAATCTGCTGGGACCACCCAGAGTCTCGTGAATTTCGGTAAATTATCACTAGTGCATTTGTAATTTCCTTAGCCATCTCTTTTAGCACTCTGGGATGCATTCCATCAGGGCCAGGAGACTTGTCTACCTTCAGCCCCATTAGCTTGTCCATCACTACCTCCTTAGTGATAACAATCGTCTCAAGGTCCTCACCTGTCATAGCCTCATTTCCATCAGTCACTGGGATGTTATTTGTGTCTTCCACTGTGAAGACCAACACAAAACACCTGTTCAGTTCCTCAGCCATTTCCTCAGCATGGTAGCATAGTGGTTAGCACAATTGCTTCACAGCTCCAGGGTCCCAGGTTCGATTCCCGGCTTGGGTCACTGTCTGTGCGGAGTCTGCACATCCTCCCCGTGTGTGCGTGGGTTTCCTCCAGGTGCTCCGGTTTCCTCCCACAGTCCAAAGATGTGCAGGTTAGGTGGATTGGCCATGCTAAATTGCCCTTAGTGTCCAAAATTGCCCTCAGTGTTGGGTAGGGTTACTGGCTTATGGGGTTATGGGAATAGGTGTGGGTTTGGGTAGGGTGCTCTTTCCAAGAGCAGGTGCAGACTTGATGGGTCGAATGGCCTCCTTCTGCACTGTAACTTCCATGATTATTAAATCTCCCTTCTCATCCTCAAAAGGACCAATATTTACCTTAGCCACTCTTTTTTGTTTTATATATTTGTAGAAACTTTTACTATCTGTTTTTATATTCTGAGCAAGTTTACTCTCATAATCTATCCTACTCTTCTTTATAGCTTTTTATTAGCTTTCTGTTGCCCCCTAAAGATTTCCCAATCCTCTAGTCTCGCAGTAATCTTTGCCACTTTGTATGCTTTTATTTGATACTCTCCCTTATTTCCTTAGATATCCACGGTCGATTTTCCCTCTTTCTATCGTCCTTCCTTTTTGTTGGGATAAACCTTTGCTGAGCACTGTGAAAAATCGCTTGGAAGGTTCGCCACTGTTCCTCAACTGTTTCACCATAAAGTCTTTGCTCCCAGTCTCCCTTAGCTATCTCTTCTCTCATCCCATTGTGATCTCCTTTGTTTAAGCACAAAATACTGGTGTTTGATTCTATCTTCTCACCCTCCATCTGGATTTTAAATTCCACCATATTGCGATTGTTCCTTCCGAGAGGATCTCGAACCATGAGATCATTAATCAATCATGTCTCATTACACAGGACCAGATCTCGGACCGCTTGTTCCCTCCTCGGTTTCATTACATACTGTTATAGGAAACTATCGCAGATACATTCTTCAACCTCTCTTTACAACAATCTGAGGTCCCTATCTGCTTCAAGACGACGACCATCATCTCTGTACCAAAAAAAATCCAAGCAACGTGCCGTAATGACTATCGCCCAGTGGTTCTGACATTCATCATCATGAAGTGCTTCGAAAGGTTAGTCTTGGTACGAATCAACTCCAGCCGCCCAGATTGCCTTGATCCACTACAGTTTGCCTACCGCTGCAACAGGTCCACAGCAGATGTCATCTCCATGGCCCTGCACTACCCTGGAACACCTCGATAACAAAGACACCTATGTCAGACTCCTATTTATCAACTACAGCTCAGCCTTCAACACCATCATTCCTATGAAACTCATCTCCAAACTCCGTGGCCTTGGCCTCGGCTCCTCCACCTGCGACTGGATGCTGAACTTTCTAACCCACAGGCCACAATCAGTAAGAATAAGCAACAACACCTCCTCCACGATCATCCTCAACACCGGTGCCCCACAATGCTGTGTCCTCAGCCCCCTACTATACTCCTTATACACCTATGACTGTGTGGCCAAATTCCCCATCAACTCGATTTTCTAATTTGCTGATGGCACCACCGTAGTGCGTCGTATTTCAAACATTGACGAGACATTGTACAGGAATGCGATAGAGAATCTGGTGAACTGGTGCGACGACAATAATGTCTCCCTCAATGTCAACAAAACAAAGGAGATTGTCATCGACTTCAGGAAGCGTAGTGGAGAACCTGCCCCTCTCTACATCAATGGGAATGAAGTAGAAAGGGTCGAGAGCTTTAAGTTTTTAGGTGTACAGATCACCAACAACCTGTCCTGGTCCCCCCATGCCGACACTATAATTAAGAAAGCCCACCAACGACCCTACTTTCTCAGAAGACTAAGGAAATTTAGCATGTCAGCTACGACTCTCACCAACTTCTACAGATGCAGCACAGATAGCATTCTTTCTGGTTGTATCACAGCTTGGTATGGAGCCTGCTCTACCCAAGACCGCAGGAAACTACAAAAGGTGAACGTAGCCCAATCCATCACGCAAACCAGCCTCCCATCCATTGACTCTATCTATAACTCCTGTTGCCTCAGAAAGGCAGCCAGCATAATTAAGGACCCCACGCACCCGGGACCTACTCTCTTCCACCTTCTCACATCAGGAAAAAGATACCAAAGTTTGAAGTCACGTACCAACCGACTCAAGAACAGCTTCTTCCCTGCTGCCATCAGATTTTTGAATGGACCTACCTCGTATTAAGTTGATCTTTTCTCTACACCTTGCTATAACTATCACATTATATTCTGCAGTCTCTCCTTCCTTCCCTATGTACGGGATGAATTGTTTGTACAGCATGCAAGAAACAATACTTTTTACTGTATAGAATTATAGAATTTACAGTGCAGAAGGAGGCCATTCGGCCCATCGAGTCTGCACCAGCTCTTGGAAAGAGCACCCTACCCAAGCCCATACCTCCACCCTATCCCCATAACCCAGTAGCCCCACCTCACACTAAGGGCAATTTGGACCCTAAGGGCAATTTAGCATGTCCAATCCACCTAACCTGCACATCTTTGGACCGTGGGAGGAAACCAGAGCACCCGGAGGAAACCCACGCACACACGGGGAGAACGTGCAGACTCCACACAGACAGTGACCCAAGCCGGGAATCGAACCTGGGACCCTGGAGCTGTGAAGCATTTGTGCTAACCACTATGCTACCGTGCTGCCCTTATACTAATGCCCATATACTAATAATAATAATCGCTTATTGTGATAAGTAGGCTTCAATGAAGTTACTGTGAAAAGCCCCTAGTCGCCACATTCCGGCACCTGTTTGGGGAGGCTGGAACGGGAATTGAACCCGCGCTGCTGGTCTTTTTCTGCATTACAAGCCCACTATGCTAAACCAGCCCCCTAATGCATACGACAATAATAAATCAAAATCAAAATCAAATCTATAAATGGATAACCTCCTCCTCAAAGCTACCTTGACCGACCTGGTTAAACCAATCGCCATGTCGAGTAAAATCCCCCATGATAACTGCTGTACCATTTCTCCATGCATCAGCTATTTCTTTGTTTATTGCCTGCCCCACCATAATTTTACTATTTGGTGGCCTATAGACTACTCCAATCAGTGACTTTTTCGTTTTATTATTCCTGATTTACACCCAAATGGATTCAACCTTATCCTCCCCAGCACTGATGTCATCTCTCACTAATGCCCGGATGTCATCCTTAAATAACAGAGCTACAACACCTCCCTTACCATCCACCCTGGTAACAGGTAAAAGACAGCTGGTGAATGTGATTCACACTATATATAGTTGCCAATATCACTCCATGTATATATGTAAGTGCAGTTGCACTATCCGACCACCGGGGGAGTCGCTCTGGGAGTACTCGAGAGTTTGTAATGGGCTCCTCCCTTGGCTCCGCCCAGGACTCCTCCCCCTGGGACCGATGTATAAAGATCAGTGCTTTAGAGCCAGCCTGCCAGTTCACCTGAAGTTCAACGACGAATAGGCTGGCTCTATTGTAAGTGTATTAAAGCCTCTGTTCAGATCCAACTACACGTGTTCGCTGAATTGATGGTTCCAACAATTTAATACACTTAAGAAGCTGCCAAAGTAAAGCATGGAATCCGCTCTAAAACCAGGACGTCTAGAACTCGATCCGCAGGATGCGGTGGCGAAAGAAACCTTCTGCCACTGGCTGAAATGTTTTAAGGCCTACCTGGCCGAAATCAGCACCGCTGAAACTAAGGAGGAACAAATGCTGAGCCTACTGCATGCGAGGGTAAGCCACAGAATTTCTACACAATTAAATCCAGCCGGTTCCTACACCGCTGCGCTGGCGATTTTGGACAAAATGTATATTAGGCCCATGAACGAGGTCTTTGCCCGCCATGTGTTCACGACTCGCCAACAACGGGCTACTGAAACTTTAGCTGAATTTGCACGCGAGTTGAACAATCTCTCAAATGACTGCAATTACCAGGCCGTAACTGCGGCCGAACATAGGGAGCTTGCTGTGCGGAATGTTTTTGTAGCGGGCCTTCGATCTAGCTTTGTACGCCAGAGACTATTAGAAAATGGGGCCCAGGGCTTAGAGACTACCGTAGAGGCTACTATCACAATGGAAGTTTCCTTCCGCAGCCTCAACTCGTTTCCCCGCTAACCCCGCATGGGCCCTCGACCTGAGGACCCCCCAAGCCTGTGCCGCAAGGCCCTCCAGCTATCGCGCTGCCACAGCCGGTCCTACTGTCCCAGTCAACTACTCAAACAATCCAGCTGCTCCAGCTAATTACTCAGCTCCCCCAGCCAACTACTCAGCTCGCCAAACCAGTTATTCAACTGCTCCAGCCTGCCACTATTCAGCTCCCCAAACCAGTTATTCAACTGCTCCAGCCTGCCACTTCTGTGGACAAAGCCAGCACCCGCGGCAGCACTGCTCAGCCCGATCCGCGACCTGCAGCAGCTGCGGGAAGAAAGGCCACTATGCTAAAGTGTGCCTCGGCAGAAGGGCCCAAGCCCTCAACACCCCAACAGTCGAAAAACATCGCCCCCAGCACCAGCAGGCCCGCGGGGCCCGAAACGCTGCGGCCTACGCCCAGGCTCTGCCCCCTCCCGCCACGTGCGATCCATGGGGGCCGCCATCTTGGCAAACCTCCACCATGCGGCCGGCCACGTGCGATTCATGGGGCCCGTCATCTTGGACACCATCTTCATCACCACCCTCCACGTGCGATCCACGGGCCCTAGCTGCATCCCCAGACTCAAACAGCTCATCGGAGGAATACGACCTCCCCGGGCAGTCACCACATGGCCCGCAACTCAGCGCAGTGTTCCTGCATCAAGCCCGCCAGAACGCAGCGGCATCTACTCGACAGGACGCCCGATCGGAAGAATTCGACTCCCCCGGGCACCCACCACGCCTCCCGCAACTCAACACGGTCACCCTCGACCAATCTCGCCCCAAGCATCTGAGAAATTCGATGACGGAGGTCCAGATCAACGGGTACAACACGTCGTGCCTCTTCGACTCCAGGAGCACAGAGAGCTTCATACACCCAGAGCTGGTAAGACGCTGTTCCCTCCCTATTTATCCCGTCAACCAAACTATCGCCCTCGCTTCGGGCTCCCATTCCATCCAAATCCAAGGCCGCATTACAGCAACGCTAATTATTTGAGGCGCTAGCTATTCCAAATTTAAACTGTATGTCTTGCCTGACCTCTGCGCGCCACTCCTCTTAGGCTTGGATTTCCAATGTAATCTCAAGAGTCTCACCCTCAGCTTCGGCGGGCCCCTGCCCCCACTCACTATCTGCAGCCTCGCCACGCTGCGCATCGCCCCCCCTCCTCTCTTCGCCAACTTCACCCCGGATTGCAAACCGGTAGCCACCCGCAGCAGGCAGTACAGCCTGCAGGATAGGGTATTTATCAGAATGGAGGTCCGAAGGCTGCTCAGTGAGGGGATCATAGAGGCCAGTAGCAGTCCCTGGAGAACTCAGGTGGTGGTCGTCAAGACCGGGAAAAAATTCCTCATGGTCGTCGATTATAGCCAGACCATCAATCGCTTTACGCTCCTAGATGCGTATCCCCTCCCCAGAATCGCAGACATGGTAAACCAAATCGCCCAATATCGGGTATTTTCCACGGTGGGTCTGAAGTCTGCATACCACCAGCTCCCAATCACTTCGGCGTCACTAACTGGGTTTCGGTGTTCCAACGAGCAATGGACCGAATGGTAGACCAGTACGGGCTGCGGGCCACGTTTCCGTATCTGGATAATGTTACCATCTGCGGCCATGACCAGCAGGACCACGACGCCAACCTCCACCATTTTCTCCAGATGGCCCAAAAATTAAACCTTACATATAACAAGGAGAAATGCGTGTTCCGCACAAACAGACTAGCCATCCTCGGCTACGTCGTGGAGAACGGAGTCCTGGGCCTAGACCCGAACCGCATGCGCCCCCTCTTAGAACTCCCCCTCCCCCATGGCCCCAAGGCCCTCAAACGGTGCTTGGGGCTCTTTTCGGACTACGCCCAGTGGGTCCCCCAATATGCGGACAAAGCCCACCCACTCTTCAAGGCCACACCATTTCCCCTGTCTGCTGAGGCGCGCCAAGCCTTCAGCTGCATCAGGGACGACATCGCCAAAGCAGCCATGCGGGCGGTGGATGAATCCACTCCTTTTCAGGTTGAGAGCGACGCCTCAGAGGTAGCGCTAGCAGTCACTTTAAACCAAGCAGGGCGGCCCGTTGCATTTTTCTCCCGTACCCTATCCGCTTCAGAACTCCAACACTCCTCAGTCGAGAAGGAAGCACAAGCCATCGTGGAGGCTGTCCGACACTAGAGGCACTACCTCGCAGGTAGGAGGTTCACCCTCATTACCTACTAACGGTCGGTCGCCTTCATGTTTGACAACTCGCAAAGGGGCAAAATTAAAAATGACAAAATTCTTCGGTGGAGGATTGAACTCTCCACCTACAATTATGATATCAAATATCGACCGGGGAAGCTCAACGAGCCCTCGGATGCCCTATCCCGCGGGACATGCGCCAGCGCGCAAATCAGCCGCCTAAAAGCCATCCACGATGACCTCTGCCACCCAGGGGTCACCCGGCTCGCCCGCTACATCAGAGCCCGAAACCTGCCTTTCTCCAACGAGGAGGTAAAAGCGGTCACCAGGGACTGCCCGACCTGTGCGGAGTGCAAACCGCACTTCTATAGACCAGACAGGGCCCACCTGGTCAAGGCTTCTCGGCCCTTTGAACGCCTTGCGATCGATTTCAAAGGGCCACTCCCCTCCACTAACAAAACATTTACTTCCTTAACATTATTGACGAGTTCTCCCGATTCCCCTTCGCCATCCCATGCCCCGATATGACCTCCCACACAGTCATTAGAGCCCTGCATAGTGTCTTCACCCTGTTCGGTTTCCCCAGCTACGTGCACAGCGACCGGGGTGCGTCCTTTATGAGTGACGAGCTGCGTCAGTACCTGCTCGACAAGGGCATCGCCTCGAGCAGGACTACCAGTTACAACCCCAGGGGGGATGGACAGGTGGAGAGGGAGAACGCAACGGTCTGGAAGACCGTCCTACTGACCCTCAGGTCCAGGAAGCTCCAAGTTAACCAATGGCAGGAAGTCCTCCCTGACACGCACCACGCAATTAGATCCCTCCTGTATACAGCCACCAACCAAACCCCCAAGAGCGGCTCTTCATTTTTTCCAGCGGCATTACCACAGGGATCTCACTTCCGGAGTGGCTGAGGACGCCAGGCCCGGTTCTCCTAAGGAAGCACGTCAGGGCGCGCAAGACTGATCCCATTGTTGAAAATGTGCGCCTGCTTCATTCCAACCCACAGTACGCATTTGTTGAGTTCCCGGATGGTCGCCAGGACACAGTATCCCTCCGGGACCTGGCACCTGCTGGATCCAGCCCCCCATCTACCCCCACCGAGGAACTCCTTTCCCCGTTCCCTATGCAGCCACCCCCTTGCGCCCCCGATTCTGCGAGCTCACCCCACCAGTCCCGAGCGCCAGCACCAGCCCGCCCCCCGCGCCCCCATTCTCCATTCGACCAGGAGGTGTATGAGGCTCGGACAAGACTCGCCCCGGAGCCGGCAACCGTACCCCAGACCTCGACTCCCGCCCAGCCACCGCAAGAGGCTCCAACCCCGGTGCTCCGCAGATTAAAACGGACAATTC
This sequence comes from Scyliorhinus canicula, assembly GCF_902713615.1. Classification (NCBI taxonomy): domain Eukaryota; kingdom Metazoa; phylum Chordata; class Chondrichthyes; order Carcharhiniformes; family Scyliorhinidae; genus Scyliorhinus; species Scyliorhinus canicula. The sequence goes on along the minus strand of NC_052149.1, from coordinate 31,793,065 downwards.
GTCCACCAGACAGACTGACTCTTTGAGCCATCACTCCCGCCGGACTTGATTTTTTTAACAGGGGGTGAATGTGGTGAATGTGATTCACATTATATATAGTTGCCAATATCACTCCTAGTATATATATTTGTTATCTACCCATTGTAAGTGCAGTTGCACTATCCGACCACCAGGGGGAGTCGCTCTGGGACTATGCGAGAGTTTGTACTGGGCTCCTCCCTTGGCTCCGCCCACGTCTCCTCCCCCTGGGACCGATGTATAAAGATCAGTGCCTTGGAGCCAGCCTGCCAGTTCACATGTAGTTTAACGACGAATAGGCTGGCTCTATTGTAAGTGTATTAAAGCCTCTGTTCAGATCCAACTACACGTGTTCGCTGAATTGATGGTTCCATCACAGCCCACATTCTGTGACTATTGATTGTTCTTAGGCAGGACCCTGTTCCTCAATTTCTATGGAACTTGTCTTCCTTACTTGTTCCAAAATGTGCCTTATCAGCTGTCCCTGAACAGAAACCTGGTTGTTGTCATGTGAGCATTGTCCCTATTCTCATGGTCCTCACAAATGGTCTCTGATGACCTGGCCATTGACACACAATAGATTTGGAATCTCACCCATTCATGTCTCATTGTGATGGAATAGGTTTCTTTCACACCTATTCTTTGGAATTCCACTCTGAAGCCGAGAAGTCTGTCATTCTATTGCAAATCAATTTCGGTAATTATTTGGATCAGTGATGATTGGGTTACTTGGATTATTTCCTTCAAGTTTTCAATTACATTAATCCACAGTAAATGTTGCATTTTAATACCAAATGCAAACTAGCATCGGAGCCTTGTGTACTTCCATGCATATTGACAAAAAAGAAAAAGGTCACCTGACCTCCCAACTCCATTTTGTTATAAATTTAAGGTGTCCATTCACCATAAATGTATGAGTCTGTGTCGAGTGAGCGCAGCGGCAACAGAGATGTAGATACACTGAGCAACCCAGAGTTGAAGAGATACTGGGGGTGCGACCTAATGGCCATGACATGCGGGCGCAAGTCCATGCGAGCTGTTTGATCGCGGGAGAGTCCGGAATCGGGAACCGCACCGGGCATCACTTAATTTCCTTTCTATCTAGCCCACTTCTGTCGGTGAGATCCGGATCCCACTGCAACCTGGCGATAAACCATTAATTACCAATTATGGGCAATATCCATCCTATTAATGGAAAGGACCGCTTAACTAATGGTCTCCTATGATCTAACCAGCTCCCCAGCGAGCTGTCACGTGGGTGCAGGTTAATACTGGTCCACACAAATGAGGACCAGGTGTCACGATACTTGGGAGTCTCCCAGCCCATTGGAGATCCCTGGGTGGCCAGGGACAGAGTAGAATGGCACCCTGGCTCTCCCTTTGGCAACCTGGCACCTTGGCACTGCCAGGCTGGCTTGTTGGCACTAGCGCATTCCAAGGTGCCTGGGTGGTACCTCCAAGAGTCAGGGCCTGAGGGGGGGTCATGCCCAGGAAAGGACAGCTGAAGGGGGGGGGGTGGTGAAGGGCAGGTATGAAGGGCCTCTGGAAGTTTGGGGTTTGAGGTTGGGGGTCCTGGAAGGTGGGGGGGGGTGTCGAAAGGGACATGGGAAGGCCTAAAAGGGGTGGGAGCCCTTCAGTGACCCAAAAGCAGAATGTCCTCACTGGGGGGGGGGGGGGGGGGGCTAATGCCCATATGTGTGTGTGTGGGGGGGGAGGGGCTAAAAATGCCCCGTGGGTGGGTGCTGTATGGGACCCTCAAGGTCACTTAGAGATTAGGACACAATTTTCAAAATGGTGGCACGATCCCTGAGGAGCCGGCCTGGACAGCGAGTTCAGCTCCCCGATGATGGAAAAAATTGCAAGTGTGGGCTAGCCCGGAGAGAACCTCCCCAGGGTCCGGAAAAGCGATTAAGTGCAATTAGATAGCGGTGGGAAACGTGCTGACTGAGCCAGGGTTTGGGGGGGGGGGGGGGGGGGGGGGGGGGTCTCCCAGCAAACCTGGCTGAAATGACACTTGGAAACTTTTCCATTAGATTGCACGCTGTGTAAAAACCCATCATGCTTACCTGTTGCTTCATATTATTTCTTCTATTATTTCATTGTTACTTGTGTTCAGTCCATCATACAGCTGTCAAAAAAGCAGGCAGGAGGTCCCGTGTTGAATGATTTCGCAACGTTGATCTCCGAGTGTTTCTTGCTTCTCTGGATCAAACTAAATGTTTTTTTTTTGCGCCTGCCCTCCAAGTCAGAATCGTCCATTTAGAAGAAAGCAGTGGCTGGAGTACAAATCTTTGGCAAGACATTGTCCTTGATCACAGTGGTGGGAAACATTCATTGAATTCTGCATCAAAATCCTGACGGGTGTATAGTTCTCCCTCTGACCCCGCTAGTTGTTTCTGTTCCTTGTTGGAGTATATTGCAAAAACTGTATTCACTGATAAGACAAGCAGAATGGTGGAAACAGCACATTTTGAGCAGCTTAGATCAGCCCTGCGTGAAATTGTCTTTTTTTTTTCTCTTCTATTTTAATTCCGTGGACTGAAATGTAGAAAGCGTCATTTCCTAATGTTCAATATTATAATATTGGGGGAAATTGAAATCTCCTCACCACAATGCTCTTGAACCGACGGAAATCACAGTCCAGAGGAACATTAAATGCAACAGCCTGCAATGCTATTTTCCAATTTTAATAGGATCTTACAAATCGTATTATGCCAGATAATGTTGATATTTTTATTTCATGCTCATTGGAATGAAACCTGACTCAATTTAAGGAAATTAGACATTATCCATCAACGGCAAAATGAAATGAAATGTTCCACATCATTTCAACCCTCCCGAAGAAATGAAGCCATTGCACAGAGGGCTGTTTTCGAATTTTAAACTACAGAGCTGTTTGGGGAAGGAAGCTGTGCCTTTCACAGGGTCAGCACATGCACACGTGTACCCTTTCTCATTCAGGAAACAAAACACGAATTAGCCCCCCTTTCTGTAACAGCTCCAGCCGCCAAATAACTTGTTTATTTTTCCATGAAAATGTCAGAATTAAATGATTCTGAAACTGTTCTGAAATTATTATCTCTCTCTGCAGGGTTCTCAGTGTTTTTGGAAACGCAGGCAAGGTGAATGTGAACGTGCGCCAGCATTTAATTTTGGCACGTGCAACGTTGCAACTTCCTCCAGATCAGACTCAGAAACTGGACAAAGACAAAATGCAGGAAATCTGGCACATGGGCTTGAAATGCTGGGTGCGAATCTCTGGCCTCCCCGTGGCGTAGTTCTCAGTGGTGGGCGACAGCTTACCATTGACAGGCGGCTGGATCACCTGACCCTGCCGCCACCCATTGAATCCACCCCACGCCAGCAGGAAGCCGGCAGCGGCCGTGTGCCGTGGGCGGGACTGAATGATCCTGCTGTACGAACGACCGAAAGATCTATCTCGCCCATCAACTCTGTTTCTCTCATCACAGGAGTTGCCAGACCTGCTGAGATTATCCAGCATTTTTTGCTTTTCATTTCAGAAAATGAATAAGTGAGTTTGAATTAACTCAAGAGACGTTCCGCTTTCCAGAACATTTAGTCTGCCAGGTTGCTTCCCACTCCCCGATATCTGAAGGATGCAACCTGTCTCACCTTAGGAGCCCCATCTTAGAACATTTGTATTGAATTAACAAAACCCTGCACCATGAGAACTCAGTACCTAGGTTAGCGTGAGAGGAAAATATTTCCCTTATTTACATTTGTGTGGTGGTATGATTTGCATAGCTGTCGGTCATTGGTGCAGAACACCGGCTTACCATTGACCCTGGTCGGTCATGTGCCTCTCGACCGATTGGTTGAGACCAGCCATGTGACGGCTCTCCGATTGGTCGAGAGGCTGAGTTAACCACGCCTCCTGATCGAGGTATAAATAGCCAGAACGCCCGGCGGTCGTCCATTTACTGTAGTCGACCGCAGGGCTAACTTCTAGCTTATTAAAGCCTAACTTTTGTACAGCAACTCGTCTCACGTTCGATTGATGGTTCATCAATTTAATAAGCTAGAATTTTGAAGATGGAGCTCCGGATCAAGCCCGAATGCCTCCGCATCAGCCCGCAAACTCAGAACGCTTCAGAAATCTTTCAACATTGGCTGGCATGTCTCGAGGAATACCTGGCGTCTGCAAACAGCCCCCCCACCATGGCACAGAAGCTTCACATCCTCCACTCCAGCGTGGGCGTGGCAGCCTATGCAATGATCAGGGAAGAAAAAGATTACGATCCAGCCATGCTTAAGCTGAATGGACAGTTTCTTAAACCAGTCAACAGAGTAATCGCCCGACATCTGCTGGCCACCAGACAACAGCACCCCGGTGAGTCATTAGACCAATTTTACCAGGCCCTCACTGTCCTGGGGAGGAATTGCTCCTGCCTCCAAGTTTCGGCCACGGAGCACATGGAACTGCTGATCAGAGATGCTTATGTGGCTGGGATGCAGTCCCCCGCTATCCGCCAGCGGATGCTGGAGAAAGACGACCTCAGCTTAACTGAGGCACGGACTCTCTCCACCTCCCTGGAGCTCGCCGATTTAAATGCCCGCGCCTATGTCCCCAGCCGCGCTGCACCACCCTGGGCCTCCTGGCACGCTTCCCCACCGCCATCCGCCGCTCCCGACCTCCCTCAGGCCTGCGCCGCGGGACGCCCCGACAAGTCCACGGGGCCCCGCTGCTATTTCTGTGGGTTCGCGAAACACCCTCGCCCATGCTGCCCAGCCCACTCCGCCCTCTGTAAGACCTGCGGGAAGAAGGGCCACTTCTCCTCCGTCTGCCAGGCCAAATCGGTTGCTGCTGTATCGCGCAGCGTTTGAGGCAGATGGGCGCCTGTAGCACTTCCTTAGGGTTCCATTTAGTGTCACAAATGGGGTCTCGGTCTTCCAACGAGAGATGGACCGAATGGTCGACAAGTATGGATTACGGGCTACCTTCCCGTACCTTGATAATGTCACCATCTGCGGCCACGACCAGCAGGACCATGACGCCAACCTCCAGAAATTCCTCCAAACCGCAAAACTCCTTAACCTCACATACAATAAGGATAAATGCGTGTTTAGCACCGACCGTCCCGCCATCCTCGGCTACGTAGTGCGTAACGGAGTGATAGGCCCCGACCCCGAAGGCATGCCCCCCCTGATGGAACTCCCTTTCCCCAATACCCTCAAATCCCTCAAACGCTGCCTGGGTTTCTTCGCTTACTATGGCCAATGGGTTCCCAATTACGCCGACAAGGCCCGTCCCCTCATTCAAACCACAACCTTCCCGCCGTCGACAGAGGCCTGCCAGGCCTTTAGCTGCATCAAAGCGGACATCGCAAAGGCCACGATGCGTGCCATCGACGAGTCCCTCCCCTTCCAGGTTGAGAGCGACGCATCAGAAGTAGCTCTGGCGGCCACCCTGAACCAAGCGGGCAGACCCGTGGCCTTCTTCTCCAGAACCCTCCAGGCTTCCGAACTCTGCCATCCCTCTGTGGAAAAGGAAGCCCAGGCCATAGTCGAAGCTGTGCGACATTGGAGGCACTATTTGGCCGGCAGGAGGTTTACCCTCCTCATAGACCAACGGTCAGTAGCCTTCATGTTTGATAATGCACAAAGGGGCAAGATTAAGAATGACAAGATCTTATGGTGGCAGATCGAGTTGTCCACGTACAACTATGAGATCTTGTATCGTCCTGGGAAGCTCAATGAGCCTCCTGATGCCCTGTCCCGCGGTACCTGCGCCAGCGCGCAGATAGACCGCCTCCGCTCCCTCCACACGGACCTCTGCCGTCCGGGGGTGACCCGTTTCTACCATTTCATTAAGGCCCGCAACCTGCCTTTCTCCATCGCGGAAGTCAGGACAGTAACCTGTGACTGCCACATCTGCGCAGAGTGCAAGCCGCACTTCTACCGCCCCGAGCGCGCACATCTGATCAAAGCATCTCGCCCCTTCGAACGTCTCAGCATTGACTTCAAGGGGCCCCTTCCCTCTAACAACCGCAACATTTACTTCCTGGCGGTAATCGACGAATACTCCCGCTTCCCCTTCGCCATTCCCTGCCCCGACATGACCTCCTCTCCATCTTCTCACTGTTCGGCTACCCCGCGTACATACATCGCGATCGGGTGTCCTCATTTATGAGCGACGAGCTGCGTCAATTCCTGCTCAACAGGGGCATTGCCTCTTGCAGGACGACCAGCTATAACTCTCGGGGTAACGGGCAGGTCGAGCGGGAGAATGGTACCATCTGGAAGACCGTACTACTGGCCCTCCGGTCCAGAGATCTCCCTATTTCCCGATGGCAAGAGGTTATCCCCGATGCCCTACATTCTATCTGCTCACTTCTCTGTACCGCAACAAATCAGACACCTCATGAACATCTTCTTGTTTTCCCCAGGAAGTCGTCCTCCGGATCCCCTCTCCCGACGTGGCTGGCCACCCCCGGACCCATCTTGCTCCGGAAGCATGTGCGGGTGCACAAGTCCGACCAGTTGGTGGAACAAGTCCAGTTACTCCACGCTAACCCGCAGTATGCGTATGTGGAGTACCCCGACGGTCGGCAGGACACGGTCTCCCTCCGGGACCTGGCACCCGCCGGCGTGCGGCCTTCCCCCCCTTCACCACAGAGCCCCCCCCTGTTTTTTTTCCCCCAGCGCTCCACCCTGGCCACCCCTTCCCCATCCATGGCGTCTCCACAGCCATCTCGGGTGACGGAGACTGTTCAAGGACCATCGCTCCCGGACTCCAGGACGTCAGCGGAACTACCACCATCGGCTGAACTGACGTCACCTACTCCACTGCGGCGGTCTGCCAGAACATCACGGGCCACGAAAAGACTGATCGAGTCGATTTAATTTACAACAACTCCATGGAACTTGTTGGGACATTTTGTATTAGTGTTAATTGTCTGGGCCAGTGGGAAGCCCAAAAAAAAAAAAATGTCTCCCTTCTCTGGCTGCTACTCATACCACCAGTTCTCTCCCCCCCCCCCCGGCTCTCGTTGATACCCTCCCCCCGGCTTCTTTCTCCCCAAGGGGTGAATGTGGTGGTATGATTTGCATAGCTGTCTGCCATTGGTGCAGAACACCGGCTTACCATTGGCCCTGGTCGGTCATGTGCCTCTCGACCGATTGGTTGAGACCAGTCATGGGACGGCTCTCTGATTGGTCGAGAGGCTGAGTTAACCATGCCTCCAGATCGAGGTATAAATAGCCAGAACGCCCGGCGGTCATCCATTGATGTAGTCGACCGCAGGGCTAACTTCTAGCTTATTAAAGCCTAACTTTTGTATAGCAACTCGTCTCGCGTTCGATTGATGGTTCATCAATTTGTAAATCCAACGGACAATATAGAATAACGGGCAAGTTTAAACGGAAATATTTGGTGTCATTTTGGGCCGGTTTCTCAACAGCTGCGTTGGCAGGTTTGCCGCCCGTATTCACTGGCACTTGGTGTCAAAATTGAGCCCATGAGATTCTTGCCATTGCCGGCTGTCTCACCACATGATTTGCCGGTCTCGCAGCTCACCTTCTCACCGCTAACAAGAGGGAGCGGCTTTTAAATGCGGATGGCGGAGGCAGAATGCCAGAGATCCGAGTCCTAAACCCTATGAGGAATGGGCGCTAGGTACCGTAGGGTTGCCCAAGGAGAGAGCAGTCACCAACAGCGAGGTTGGCCTGTACCACAGAGGTGAGGATCTACTGTCCCTTCACCCAGATGACCTGTCTCAAGTGAGTTGTTCATGTCAGACAAAATTATCCTCCCCTCTCATTGACCATAAGTCCATTGTCTCGCAGGAGCTCCATCTGATGGGGAGGGCCATCTGGAGCCATCCCCGCACCACCTCACCCCACCGAAGAACCACCTTGGAGGGGAGCTCCGAGGAGACCACAATCGAGGCGTCACAGCAAACACCCCACCTTCCACCAATGCAGAGACACACTCCCCGGTGTCTGATAATAGTGGACAGGCGTCTGGGGCACAATCTGGTCAGCCCCACACAGTTGCTGATGTAGATCAGGTGGAGGCAGGAATAATCAAGGGAGACAACAGTTGGAGGTCTGCTGGATTCCCGGATATAGTTGGGTCCCAGCCAGATGCCAAGCTTCTGGACAAGGTTCTCCCAGAGCTGATGCAGATAATAGAACACAGCCCTGAGATTCAGGAAGTGATGTCAGCAACATATCAATGACTGCGTAGCCGATTGGAGGATCCCAAGGCTTTGGTGGCAGGAGATGGTGCCGGCAATGCATGGCACTCAGACCAACACTGCTAGGAGCATGACGTTTCCGTTTGGAGTGGTGGTACCCAAGACATGGCTCAATCTGTGATCACCACGGCTGAGGGCCTCGACATCATGTCCCAGTTGCTGAGGGGCATTTCCCAGATGCAGGTGTACATTGCCGAGGCAATACAGATCATGGCCCAGTCACTGAGGGGCATCGCTGAGGGCGTTGACACCATGATGCAGACAATGGGGAACCTGCAGGACTGGCAGTTCCAGATGATTCATCGGCCTCTGGATCTCACTTCAGCTGCCCCTCCATCCCATACAGTCTCCCAGGTCCCTACACGCACTGTCAGGGAGGAGGAAGTGCTGGAGGCCAACCCAGGGCTTGCCACTAAGGAGACAACGGCAATCTCCGGTTCTCCCAAATCTCCCCTCCTCACACTGGTGCATCGGAAGGGCAGCGGGCAGAACAGGATGGCACAGCGATGCATGTGGCACCGGTAAGTCAGCTGGAGCGTTCCGGCACCCAGGTTGCCTCCACCTCTGGTCTACTCCCGAGGACGCACCTAGATGTAGCACTAGACCATGAAAGATCAAGAAGGGTGAGGATCACTGAGTGGGCACTGGGGGTTTCACTATATGTAGCTGGGGGAATGGAAATGTAAATTGTTCATTGTAAAATATGTGCCACCTGATAAATGTGAAGCCTCTATCACGCTAATCTTTACAGCGGGCCTGCCTGCACCCCCACTCACCCCCTGTTTCCCTTGGCTTCTCCAGCCCCCACCACCCGAGCACAGAATCCCAATATCAAAGGCCCCTAGTACAGAGCCCGTGCAGAGGATGGGTTAGGGTATGCTGTTAGCAGAAAGACGGGAGTCAGGCTTTAATCACAGTAGAGTGGTTCGAGAGAAAACAATGATGTAGTAGGTTGGGCATCGTAGAATTTAGAGTCATAGAATTTACAGTGCAGAAGGAGGCCATTCGGCACATCGAGTCTGCACCGGCTCTTTGACAGAGTACCCTACCCAAGCCCACATCTCCACCCTAACCCCATAACCCAGTAACCCGTCCCAACAGTAAGGGCAATTTTGGACACTAAGGGCAATTTAACATGGCCAATCCCCCTAACCTGCACATCTTTGGATTGTGGGAGGAAACGAGAGCACCCGGAGGTAACCCACGCACACACGGAGAGAACGTGCAGACTCCACACAGACAGTGAACCAAGCCGGGAATCGAACCAGGGACTCTGGATCTGTGAAGCAATTGTGCTAACCACCATGCTACTGTGCTGCCGTGAAACCACTGGTCTGGAAGTGTATCCATAACACAGCCAGGAGAACTGAGGGCTGGCCATGAGAGATCTCAGAGAACCACAAAGTGGAATACAATGTTGACAAATGTGAGGTTATCCATTTTGGTAGGAATAACAGCAAAAGGGATTATTATTCAAATGACAAAAATATTAAAACATGCTGCTGTGCAGAGGGACCTGGGTGTCCTAGTGCATGAGTCGCGAAACGTTGGTTTACAGGTGCAACAGGTGGTTAAGAAAGCGAATGGAATTTTGTCCTTCATTGCTGGAGGGATGGAATTGTACTAACCACCATGCTACCGTGCTGCTGTGAAACCACTGGTCTGGAAGTGTATCCATAACACAACCAGGAGAACTGAGGGCTGGCCATCAGGGATCTCAGAGAACCACAAAGTGGCTTGATGTTTATGGAATTTGATGCAGGTCTTAAAAGCCGTGGCAGGATTTTCCTGCCCCTCCAGGTTTTTCCTGGAGGCAGCTCGCCATTGTCTGTCAGCAGGATTTCCAGTCCCGCCGATGTCTGTGGCGTTCTGCATGGCTCATCCGGCGCGCCACCGGGAACCCGCCGCAGGGGGTTGCCTATAGTGGGACCAGAAGATGCTGTCAGTGGCAAGGGCCACAAAATCCCATCCTGACTTACCTTCACAAGAAACAAACAGAAATGCTTTCTGACATTGATGCATCCATTTCTGGGCGACAATGGTACACACACTGCTGATATTTTGGAGACAAAAATGTACCCACAGCCCAAATGATAACAGTCATTTTAGACAGTGGTAAACAAGTGGGAATTTTAATATGATTGAATACTTAGAAACATAGAAAATAGCAGCAAGAGTGGGCCATCCGACCCTTCGAGCCTGCTTTGCCATTCATTATGGGATCATGGCTGATCATCAAGTTCAATATCCCTTGATCCCCTGAGCCTCACGAGCTATATCTAATTCCTTCTTGAAATCACACCATGTTTTGGCCTCAACTACTTTCTGTGGGTGAATTCCACAGATTCATCGCTCACTGGGTGAAGAAATGTCTCCTCACCTCAGTCCTAAAAGATTTACCCCTTATTCTCAAACTATGACCCCCAGTTCTGGATTCCCCCACCATCTGGAACATTGGGCAGGATTCTCCGCCCTGCCACACCAGTGTTCTGGTGTGGCATGCCCCTGCCGGTAGTGGGTTTCACCGTCGCGCCAGCCCATCAATGGGAAATTTCCCATTGTGGGCAGCCCCACGCTGTTGGGAAATCCCCGGGATTGGGTGCACTGCTGGTGTAACGGAAAATCCCGATAGCGGAGAATCCAGCCTTCTAAATCTACCCTGTCCAACCCTGTTGGAAAATGATAACTTTCTATGAGATCCCTTCTTACTCTTCTAAACTCAATTGAACATAATCCTAACCAATTTAATCTCTCCTCAAATAACAGTCCTGCCATCCCAGGAATCAGCCTAAACCTTTGCTGCATAGCAAGAACATCCTTCCTCAGACACTATAATTGCACACAATGTTTCAGGAGTGGCCTTACCAATGCCCTGTACAATTGCAGTAAAACATCCCTATTCCTCTACTCAAGTCCTCTCACTTTGAAGGCCAACATACCATTTGTCTTCTTTACTGCCTGCTGTACCTGCGCACTTACTTTCAGCGACTGATAGATGAGAACACCAAGGTCTTGCTGTGTATCTACCTCTCTTAATTTACACCCAAATAATAATCTGCCTTCCTATAACCTTGGATAACCTCGCATTTATCCACATTTGCATATGCCCAGTCACCCAACCTGTCCAAATCCCGCTGAAGCATCTCTGCATCCTCCTCACAGCTCACCCTCACATGCAGCTTTGTATCATCTGAAAATTTGGAGATAATACACTTAGTTTCCTTGTCCAAATCATTAATATATAATATGAACAGCTGGGGTCCTTGTACTGGTCCCTGTGGTATCTCACTAGTCACTGCCTACCATTCGTAAAAATGCCCATTTATTCCAACTCTTTGCTTCCTGTCTGCTAACCAGCTTTCTATCCATCTCAAGATGGGCAGCCCGGTAGCATGGTGGTTAGCATAAATGCTTCACAGCTCCAGGGTCTCAGGTTCGATTCCCGGCTGGGTCACTATCTGTGCGGAGTCTGCACGTCCTCCCCGTGTGTGCGTGGGTTTCCTCCGGGTGCTCCGGTTTCCTCCCACAGTCCAAAGATGTGCGGGTTAGGTGGATTGGCCATGCTAAATTGCCCGTAGTATCCTAAAATGTAAGTTTAAGGGGGGGGGGGTTGTTGGGTTACGGGTATAGAGTGGATACATGGGTTTGAGTAGGGTGATCATTGCTCGGCACAACATCAAGGGCCGAAGGGCCTGTTCTTTGCTGTACTGTTCTATGTTCTATGTTCTAAAGGCAAAGTTCTGAACATCGGCCTGCCTTTTATTTTCAATCAAGTTCATCTGGGACATCCAATATGGCACAGTTATAAGTGTGCACTAAACCTCATCTGCAATGAAGCACTCTTGTAATGTTACTTGTTCAAATGGAGGATGTAGGAAATCACATAATTGATCCATTACCTGAAAGAAAAGCAATTTTATCGGTGGGGCATGCTTTAGACAGACAGCTTAAGTATAGACACAGGCAGCATGAGGCGGAATTCTTACCGAGTTTTCAGCCGTTATCACTGGTCATGTTTAGTTATATAAGGCTATTTAACTGAAGGCCAAAATCACAGTTTCTGACTCCCGCTCAGCAACACTGACATCCCATGCTATATAGTGTATTGGACCAGTACAAATGTAACTCAGAAGAGGGAATGATCGCAGTAAAAACGTATCTGTCAGAAAGTCACGCAGGGTAATTTTCACTTGAGCACAGGTAGCCAACCAATCGTGGTGAATTATGCAGTCAGTAAATTGGCTCCGGTTTGTAATGGGTGGCCCGTCAGCAACCACAAGCTTTCTTCCCATCGCCAAGTAAACATTACCTCATTTATGCGTCCTGTGGTGCATTTTAACTGCAAAAAACGATGCTGATATTTTCACCCAAACCAGAGACTGGACTGATTCATGCATCAGCTCAAATTATTTACATCTGGCTAATATTGTGCCACTTTGAGTGATGAGCAGGGTGTCAATCTTGACTGCCTCGCAAATGCATCAATAGACCACAATTTTTCCTTAATCTCTAGTTGTAGCAAGTTCCAGTTGATCATCTGTTGCTAATGCAATTGACTTCTGCTTGCACAGGAAGCTACAGTTTTACTTCTGGTACTGAAAGTATAATTAAGACTGATTTGCTTTGAACAAATAATAAAGAACAAATAAAAATTACAGCACAGGAACAGCCCCTTCGGCCCTCCAAGCCTGCGCCGATCCAGATCCTCTATCTAAAACTGTCGCCTATTTTCTAAGGATCTGTATCCCTCTGCTCCCTGCCCATTCATGTATCTGTCTAGATACATCTTAAATGACGTTAGCGTGCCCGCCTCTACCAGCTCCGCCGGCAGTGCGTTCCAGGCACCCACCACCCTCTGCGGGAAGATCTTTCCACGCATATCTCCCTTAAACTTGTCCCCTCCCACCTTGAATTTGTGACCCCTAGTAATTGAGTCCCCCACTCTGGGAAAAAGCTTCTTGCTGTCCACCCTGTCTATACCTCTCATGATTTTGTAGACCTCAATGAGGTCCCCCCTCAACCTCCATCTTTCTAATGAAAATAATCCTAATATACTCAACCTCTCTTCATAGCTAGCGCCCTCCATACCAAATTGACCTACAGTAATCAAACATCTATCCCTAACCTCAACATCTGCCATGTCCCTCTCCTCGGTGAATACCGATGCAAAGTACTTGTTAAGAATCTCACCCATTTTCTCTGACTCCACGCAAAACTTTCCTCCTTTGTCCTTGAGTGGGCCAACCCTTTCTCTAGTTACCCCCTTGCTCCTTATATATGAATAAACGGCTTTGGGAGTTTCCTTAACCCTGTTTGCTCAAGACATTTCATGACCCCTTTTAGCCTTCTTGATTCCTCATTTGAGATTGGTCCTACATTCCTGATATTCTTCCAAAGCTTTGTCTGTCTTCAGTCGCCTAGACCTTATGTATGCTTCCTTTTTCCTCTTAGCTAGTCTCACAATTTCAACTGTCATCCATGGTTCCCTAATCTTGCCATTTCTATCCCTCATTTTCACAGGGACATGTCTGTCCTGCACTCTAATCAACCTCTTTTTAAAAGCCTCCCACATATCAAAATGTGGATTTCCCTTCAAACAGCCGCTCCCAATCCACATTCCCCAGCTCCTGCCAAATTTTGGTACAGTTGACCTTCCCCCAATTTAGCACTCTTCCTTTAGGACCACTCTTGTCTTTGTCCATGAGTATTCTAAAAGTTACGGAATTGTGATCACTATTCCCAAAATAATCCCACGACTGAAACTTCAACCACCTGGTCGGGCTCATTCCCCAATACCAGGTCCCGTATGGCCCCTTCCCAATTTGGACTATTTACATACTGCTCTAGAAAAACCTCCTGGATGCTCCTTACAAATTCTGCTCCATCGAGACCTCTGACACTAAGTGTATCCCAGTCAATGTTGGGAAAATTAAAATCTCCTATCACCACCAACCTGTTGCTCCTACATCTTTCCATAATCTGTTTACATATTTGTACCTCTATCTCACGCTCGCTGTTGGGAGGTCTGTAGTACAGCTCCAGTATTGTTACCGCACCCTTCCTATTTCTGAGCTCTGCCCATATCGCCTCACTGCTTGAGTCCTCCATAGTGCCCTCCTTCAGCACAGCTGTTATATCCTCTCTGACCAGTAATGCAACTCCTCCACCCCTTTTACCTCCCTCTCCATCCCGCCTGGAGCATCGATATCCTGGGATATTTAGTTGCCAATCATGCCCTTCCCTCAATCAAGTCTCAGTAATAGCAATAACATCATACTCCCAGGTACTAATCCAAGCCCTAAGTTCATCTGCCTTACCTACTACACATCTTGCATTAAAACAAATGCACCTCAGAGCACCAGTCCCTTTGCGTTCATCATCTGCTCCCTGCCTACTTTTCCCCCGAGTCACGCTGACTTCATGATCTAATTCCTTACAGGCTTTAGTTACTACCTCCTTACTGTCCACTAACCTCCTCATTTGGTTCCCATCCCCCTGGCAAATTAGTTTAAACCCTCCCCAACAATGTTAGCAAAAGCACCCCCAAGGACATTGGTTCCAGTCCATCCCAGGTGTAGACTGTCCAATTTGTAGTAGTCCCACCTCCCCCAGAACCGGTCCCAATGTCACTAAAATCTGAACCCCTCCCTCCTGCACCATCTCTCAAGCCACACATTCATCCTACCTATTCTTTCATTTCTACTCTGACTACCACTTGGCACTGGTTGCAATCCTGAGATTGCTACCTCTGAGCTCCGACTTTTTAACTTGGCTCCTAACTCCCTAAATTCTGCTTGTAGGACCTCATCCCATTTTTTATCTATATCATTGGTGCCTATATGCACCACGACAACTGGCTGTTCACCCTCCCACTTCAGAATGTTCTGCATCCCTGACCCGTGCACCTGGGAGGCAACGTACCATTCTGGAGTCTCGTTTACGACCACAGAGTCGCCTATCTACTCCCCTTATTGAATCCCCTATGACTATAGCCCTTCCACTCTGTTTCCCGCCCTTCTGTACAGCAGAGCCAGCCACGGTGCCATGAACCTGGCACTTGACAACAGCTCCTCCACAAACCACCTTCTGGATACAGTGACCGCAATGCACTGATGCAAATTATTCCCTCAACAGCCAATCAGCGGCTCCGCTCTGCTGCCCTCTACTGGATTTTGCTAATCACTTCACTGGTCTAATAAGTTTACCAGTGGTTGGTATGGGTCCACATGTACCTGGTGGTAAGTCTTTGTATTAATATTTTTGAAACCAGATTCCTTTTAATAGCTCATGTTCATTCACGACCAACCATTACAAGAAGGTCTTATGTACCAGGGGTACATAGTTTATCCTGTCAAATGGTCTTCACCACAGTAGGGTTGCAGTGTAGAAGGAAATTTGGATGTTGTGTTACCAACAACATCAATCTCAGCAGTACTGTCTTCTTTGGTATTTGTGTCAAGGTTGTAGCCATCTAAGATGGCCACCTGCAAAGGACCATGGGAATTATCTCCAACCCATTATTTGGCCCCTTTATTGGCCAAAATCGAAGGCAGTGATCGAAGCCCTGTCGAATTATTGGGTCCAAGGTTAAGGACCGCCCCAAAGACCGTGAAACCCTAGAGGGATAAAAGGGGACACAGCCATGTGTTCAGTCTATTTTAGACCCGGTCTGTGCCAGTCTATTTTGGACCCGGTCTGTGCCAGCCTCTTTTGGATCCGGCCTGTGCCAGCCCATCTGTAGCAGGAACAGCCAGCCAAGTTCAAGACCAACAATCAGATGGTTGGAAAAGAACAAGAACACGTGGAGGATGAGGCAGATATTTTTAGTTCAGGAAAATTGGCATAATTACAACAGAAAGATATAGAAATAAAACGGACGTATCAGAAAGCATATACGGAAGAGGAATCTGCGTGTATACCAGAATGTTATTACCGTAAAAATTATGTCTTGATGAGAAAATGGAGACCTTTACATATGCAGGTGGATGAAAAGTGGGCAGAAGTTCATCAAGTGGTATTGCCGGTAAGGTATAGAAAGGTGCTGCTGCGAGTAGCACATGAGGTACCAATGGGAGGTCATTGGGGAGTGAGGAAAACTCAAGTTAAAATACAAAAACATTTTTATTGGACTGGACTACATAAGATGTAGTTAAATGTTGTCGATCATGTCACACATGTCAAGTGATAGGGAAACCTCAAGCAGTGATAAAATCAGTGCCCTTCATACCCATTCCAGCATTTGGGGAACCTTTTACAAGGGTCTTAATTGATTGCGTGGGTCCGCTTCCTGAAACAAAAAGTGGGAATCAATATCTTTTGACTATAATGGATGTGTCTACTAGGTTTCCAGAGGCCATTCCAGTACATATGTACTAAAAGATTGTGAAGGAGTTACTTACATTATTTACTGGATATGGGCTACCCACAGATATACAATTGGATCAAGGATTAAATTTTACCTCAAGGTTATTCAAAGAAGCTATGGAATAATTTAGGAATAAAACAATTTAAATCAACTGCTTACCATCCAGAATCGCAGGGAGCATTAGAAAGGTGGCATCAGACATTAAAGACAATGTTGAGGGCTTATTATCAAGATTATCCAGAGGATTGGGATACAGGAATTCCATTTGTACTGTTTGCAATTCGGGATGCACCTAATGAGTCAACCAAATTCAGTCCTTTTGAACTAATTTTTGGTCATGAGGTAACAGGACCATTTAAATTGATTAAGGGAAAATTGGTGAATGACAAATCGCAACTTACAATATTGTATTGGATTACATGTCAAATTTTAGGGAACAATTAAATAGAGCAGGGGAATTGGCTAGACAACATTTAAAAGTTGCACAAAATGTGATGTAACAGATAGCGGACAAAAAATCCAAAGTTTTGCCTCTAAAAGCAAGGTTTTGTGGACCTTATCAGATTGAAAGGAAATTAAATGAGTTAAATTATGTGGTAAAAACGCCAGATGGAAGGAAAACTCACCGAGTGTGTCATGTGAATAGGCTTAAAAGGTACTTTGAAAGGGAAGGAAAGCAAAAGCAGGAGATTTTAATGATTCCAACACAAAGTGAAGAACCAAATCCAGATGACTTTGAATTTGACAAACCTCAATTTAAATTGAAAAAGGAGGATGTTCTTAAAAATTGGGATAAATTGTTGAGGCACCTTCCAGAGGAAAAACGACTGACCTGAAAGAGCTATTGATATCACATGGGCAAGTTTATGGAGATAAGTTGGGAAGCACTAAGATGGCTATACATGATGTAGATGTGGGAAATGCTGTTCCAATTAAACAACATCCATATAGACTTAACCCTTTAAAATTGGCACAGGTTAACAAGAAAATTGAAAGAATGCTTAAAACAGGCATAATTGAAGTGAGTTGCAGCCAATGGAGCTCACCCATTGTGATGGTACCTAAACCAGACGGTACCCAACAGTTGTGTGTGGACTATAGAAAGGTTAATGCAGTTATAAGAACGGACTCTTATCCTATCCCACATTTGGAGGATTGCATTGAGAAGGTAAACCTAGCCAAAAGTGAATTTGGAAAAGCACAAGTCACTTTCTTTGTCCATACAATCGGACAGGGTCGAATGGTTGCACGGGCTGTGAAAACAAAGTTATTGAGGAGTTTCCAATACACTTGAGATGAAGGGAAATAATGTGACTTCTTGGCATGACTCGATTTAATCAAACATTTGTGCCAAATATTTGCAGCGTGGTTGCTCCACTGATGGACTTGCTGAAGAAACGTCAAAAATTTCAGTGGACAGCGGCGTTTCAACAGGCAGTTGACTGCCTGAAAGCTGTGATAACCAATGCTCCTGTGTTGGAGAATTACAAAGGACTCTGTGATCAGATTGAACTAAAGTATCTGACTTTAAAGAGAAATTCCGAGGTATAGAGAAATGGATGGATCGTGCAGAGATCTTGTTCAAAGAGACAAAATAACTGTCAATCAAGAAGGAGTTCAGTTGGAGGATGAACAACTAAAAAGGACTATGTTATTATAAAAGTTTGCGTGTTCTGTTTTGTTGGAAAAAACGTATATTCATTGTCAATATTTCTTAAAGAAAAGTGAAAAGGTGAAAAATGAAACGATCTTGAAGTTGATAGCTTATTTTTTTTCTTGGAGGAGGTGTCTTGTGAGAGTACCTTTAAGAATAGGGTGTTTATTAAATAGCTGTAGTGGATGTACCTTTAAGAAATGGGTATTTATCAAATAGCTGCAGTAATGTCAGAGTGTGGGTGGAGCTGGGCTGGCTGGCTTTCACTTTCACTTTGTGCAGGCAGCTACAGGGTGTATTTAGTTCTGTTTTGAGAATTGGAAAAGCAAGCAGCTGTATAAGGATCTCTCTGCAATCTAAAGACTGTCTCCAGACCATTTGGGTGATTCTAAACTGATAACTGCTCTCAGTAGAGAATTTAAACCAGATATCTGTGTTAAAAAGGGTCTTTTGTCTTATGGATGTTGCAAAGAAAGATTAAGGGTTACTTATTGAATATTGTATCTGTGGGGATGATTGGTGTTGATAGTTGTTAAGATGTTTACTGTGGGTTTATAAAGTGCTAACTGGTTTCAAAAATAAACATTGTTTTAATTTAAATGTACTTCAGCTCTCTGTTGCACCACACCTGTAAAGTAGGCCCATGTGCTCCCCATAACCACAATCTATTAAAAGTTGTGGGTCAGGTGAACTCCCTGATACACTTTGGGGTTCTCTAACCCTGCCCATAACACTTGTCCAGTGCAAGGGTTCAGGATATCTGCTCAGGACTGAAGAAGAACTTGCAGTGAGAGGTGGAGGATCCAGGGGACATGGCGTATGAAGGCACCAACACAGGTGAGATTAGAAAAGAGATTCTGTATTGAGTATAAAGAGCTGGGCATTAAATTAAAAAGCACAATCTCTAGGATAATCTCTGGATTATTACCTGAGCCAAGTGCACATTGGCACAGGGAAAATAAAATAAAATAAATGAATGGCAACTCAAAGACTGATGTGGGAGACGTGGGTTCCAGTTCATGGGGTGCTGCCTCAAATATTAGGGAAAGTGGGGGTTGTACCATTGGGATAGTCAACATTTGAACCATGCTGACAGCAATGCTCTCGTGAGGTGCATTGCTAGCAAAGTAGAGAAGATTTT
Organism: Scyliorhinus canicula; assembly: GCF_902713615.1. NCBI lineage: Eukaryota > Metazoa > Chordata > Chondrichthyes > Carcharhiniformes > Scyliorhinidae > Scyliorhinus > Scyliorhinus canicula. The sequence goes on along the minus strand of NC_052149.1, from coordinate 31,773,668 downwards.
AAACTAAATAGTGGGAGTAAGGGATCAGATTTGGGTCGATGTGGTAAATCACAGAGCATCGACAAGGCAAGGGAGAAAGATATTAATACAGGAAAGAATAAGCATGACAGGAAGAATAAATCTAAGAGAAAATTATCAGATAAGGCTAGACGTTACAAAAATACAAAAAGGGTAAAACTAAAGGCTCTGTATCTGAATGCACATAGCATTCAAACCAAAGCTGATAAACTGATAATGTAAATAGAAATAAAAAGAAGGTCATGATAGCCTTTACAGAGACATGGCTACGGGATGACATATATTTGGCCCTGAACTTTGAATGGTACATGACTGTGGTGGCTTGAGACATACACCGGAGGTTTCCAGTTGTTAACAAGAAGGGTTTATTGATGAAAGGCAAAGCCAGTTAGATAACAGGCACAGAACACTATTCAACAAGTCTTTACACTTCAGATCCCTGGTCAACAGTGCCCACGTTCCTGCTCCCAGGGCTTTGCGCAAACCCCCCATTGGCTGGGGTTTGCACGCTTCCTCACGATTGGCCCCGAGCCGGTCACGTGGTCGATGGAACCCAACCCCTTAAAGGGGACACAGTACACATCCCTCTCCCATTAAATCCCTTAACAAACTACTCCAAAACAATGTACAACATTTTTAATGATTAACAGGGACAACCAAGGAAAGAAAGTCCACCAAATGCCAATCAGTCCAAGTATCTCCATGTCCTCCTGAACCTCTGTGGCTCAGCCACAAGCTCGGCCCTCTTTTGGGAAATTGAGTGGTCCACAGTCGATGCGACCTCAGGAGGGTCCACTTCGACAACAGGCGAACTAGTCTCACTGATGCAGCAGCTTGAACAGAAACGGGAATCCATGGCTCCCCTTGGCTGGAGTTACAGGAGTATTCACGATGCTCACTGGATTTATCTACTCCTTGGGCTGTCGATGTGCTTTTTGACGTCTTCCATTAACATCAACCATACAAGACACCAGCCCTGACTGGGCTCTAACCGAGGTGAACCGGCAGTGAAATCTCAGACCAAAACCAGGACTCCCATCTGGAATGACCTGTAACCTCTCTGCTCTGACCGATTACTCTGTTGGGAGGCCTGATGTGCCTCCACCCTTCCTGCCAAATTTGGAAATACAAGATCCAATCGGGTTCTCATCCAATGACCTATGAGCAGCTCAGCTGGTGTGACCCCCATGGTTGAATGAGGGGTTGAGTTGGACAACAACAAAAAATTAGCCAACCTCTGCCAAAGTGGTTTATTGGATTGCTTTGTCATCTCATTCTTGAAAGATCCTTGCAGTCAGACCATTTGACGCTGGATGGTAGGGGGCTGTCCTCATGTATCATAGAATCATAGAATCGCTACACTGCAGAAGGCCATTCGGCTAATCAAATCTGCACCAACCCTTCGAAAGTGTTGTACGCCATTTGCTCTCAAAAAGCACTGGAAATCATCACCAGTGGGGGTGTCATTATTTGAACCATTGACCCGGAAGCCCATGAATGGCAAACATTTGGTGCAAGGCATCTACCACGGCCGCCGAGGTTGGGGTCCCCATCTCTTGAACTGATAGCCACTTTGAGTGGGCATCTACCCGCACCAAAAACATCTTGCTCAGGAACGGGCCCACATAATCAACGTGGACCACAGGCAATCTGGCCATTCCAGGGGTGAATGATGGTGGTAGGCGGCAACGATTGCTGCATTTGACAAGGACGCCACTGTTGTGCTAGTTTTTCAATGGTTTTGTCTATGCCTGGGCACCAGACGTAACTGTACACCAACATTTTCATTTTTCTGTGACCAGGGTGGGTGCTATGTAACTCTTGAAGGTGGGGCACCCTGGCATGAGGTGGGACAGCCACCTGTAATACCCAGAGCATTGAGTTATCTTCACATGTCAACTCGTTTTGACGTGGGAAGTGGAGCCACCGCAGCTGTTCTCGGAACTCCAGCTGTCTCATTTACTTGACCTTTGAAAGAAGAGGGGGCACAATTCTCCGTTGGCTGGCGTCAAAATTGTGAATTCCGATTGGGCGGAGAATAGGATCCGACGCCAATATTGTGGCGGACACCGATTTGACACCAAATCGCAACTCTCCGTCACTTTGACAGCGGCGTCATTGAGGTCCAGAATGCTCGTACAGTAAACACAGTTTGTATATCATTAGCGGACCTGACATGGTATTGTCTGGAGCCTCCGCTATTCTCCACCTCAGTTGGGCTGAGTTCCCGACTGCGCGGTTCACGTGTGCTTTTAAAAATCGTGAAAACAGCATCGTGGCTGCTGATGGAAAGACAGGAGGTAGGACATAAGGAGGCGTGACTGTGGGCTCCCGGGCCAGACTCTGGCTGGGCTGGCTGGGGGTGAGAGGGAGGGTGGTGCAGGGGTAAGGGTGGAGGTAAGGGTAGTGTGGGGGTGGTGTTCGGGGGGTGTTGACATACGTGTCACGGGGAACCGCAACTCAGCAGAGTCTCACTTCCTCACGCAAGGCCGAACTCCATCTCGGCGACCTCCATTTCCTCCAAGCCGCTGACCGCGTCCAGGCCCCTCTATTCTGCCACGGTCAGGGGCCGCAGGTCCAGCAACACGCCCCCCAGTTTTCTCCTTCTCCCGGCGGTTATGGCCGGGCTTCTCCTGGGGGGGGGGGGGGGGGGGCAAATGGAACACAACAGTGTTAGACAGTCCGACGCATGCAGTGCAGGGGGTGGGTAGCTGGTGGCTTAAGTGGACAGGACACCCGGCCATGGCGGCCGTTATGGGTGCCGGAATGTGCCGCAGGGTGGGGGTTCGGCTGACCTCCATGTTTGGGGGGGTAGGGGTATTGGTGTGTGGGACGGGGTCACTGCCAGGGCGACAGTGCTGCCTCCTCACCCTGACCGCCCTGAGGAGATTGCATCATTCTTCACAGTGGGAGACACCAGGGGGATGCCAGAGCTCCAGGAGAATCAGGGGGCAGAGGTGAGTGCAGTGACAATCACTAAAAAGAAGGTTCTGGAGAAACTGAAAGGTCTGAAGGTGGATAAATCACCTGGACTGGATGGACTACACCCCAGGGTTCTAAACGAGATAGCTGAGGAGATTGCGGAAGCATTGGTGATGATCTTTCTGGAATCACTGGAGGCAGGAAGGGTCCCAGAGGACAGGAAAGTGGCTAATGTAACACCACTGTTTAAGATGGGAGGGAGGCAGAAGACAGGAAATTATAGGCCAGTTAGCCTGACTTCAGTCATTTGTAAGATTTTAGAGTCCATTAATAAAGCTGAGATCACGGAGTACTTGGAAGTGCATGATAAAAAAAGACTGAGACAGCACAGCTTCGTCAAGGGGAGGTTATATCTGACAAATCTGTTAGTGTTCTTTGAGGAAGCAACAAGGAAGTTAGACAAAGGAGAACCAGTGGACGTGATTTATTTAGATTTCTAGAAGGTCTTTGACAAGGTGCCGCATCGGAGACTGTTAAATAAGTTCTTTGACAAGGTTCCGCATAGGAGACTGTTAAATAAATGAAGAGCCCATGGTGTTCAGGGTACGATCCTGGCATGGATAGAGGATTGGCTGAGTGGCAGAAGGCAGAGAGTGGGGATAAAGGTTTATTTTTCAGGATGGCAGCTGGTGACTAGTGGTGTGCCTCAGGGGTCTGTGCTGGGACCACAACTTTTCACAATATATATTAATGACCTGGAGGAAGGAACTGAAGGCACGGTTGCTAAGTTTGTAGATGATATAAAGATTTGTAGCGGGGCAGGTAGTATTGAGGAAGCAGGCGGCTTCAGAAGGACTTGGACAGGCTAGGAGAGTGGGCAAAGAAGTGGCAAATGGAATAAATGTGGAAAAGTGTGAGGTTATGCTCTTGGAAGGAGAAATGGAGGGATCGACTATTTTCTGAATGGGAAGATGCTTAAGAAATCAGAAGCACAAAGGAATTTGGGAGTCTTTGTTCACGATTCTCTTAAGGTTAACATGCAGGTTCAGTCGGCAGTTAGGAAGGCAAATGCAATGTTAGCATTCATGTAGAGAGGGCTAGACTACAAGACCAGGGGTGTACTTCTGAGGCTACATAAGGCTCTGGCCAGACCCCATTTGGAGTATTGTGAGCAGTTTTGGGCCCTGTATCTAAGGAAGGATGTGCAGGCCTTGGAAAGGGTCCAGAAGAGGTTCACAAGAATGATCCCTGGAATGAAGAGGTTGTCGTATGAGGAACGATTGAGGACTCTGGGTCTGTACTCGTTGGAGTTTAGAAGGATGAGGAGGGATCTTATTGAAACTTACAGGGTACTACATGGCCTGGATAGAATGGACGTGGTGAGAATGTTTCCACATGCAGGAAAAACTAGAAGCAGAGAGCACCATCTCAGGCTAAAGGGACAATCCTTTAAGACAGAGATGAGGAGGAATATCTTCAGCCAGAGGGTGGCAAATCCGTGGAACTCTTTGCCGCAGAAGGCTGTGGAGACCAAATCACTGAATGTCTTTAAAACAGAGATAGATAGGTTTTTGAACAATAAGGGGGTCGTGGTTATGGGGAGAAGGCAGGAGAATGGGAATGAGAAAAATATCAGCCATGATTGAATGGTGCAGCAGACTCGATGGGCCCAGTGGCCTAATTCTGCTCCTATGTCTTATAGTCTTATGGTCTTATAGCCAGAGCCATCCGATTTACTGACTCCAAGACTCAACCCTTGAAGAAAATGGGTCTAGTTTCCCAATAATAGGCATTGCCACTCACGGTTTAAATGATTTCTACTCTTGCTGGAACTTCTTTAGTTTCACAATGGTACCTTCCTCCCCCCCTCGATTCATGACAACTGAAATTAAATGAAAATGCGATCTAAAACTTTTACCTCATCGTCAATGTGGTGACTCAAGACATACACTGGAAGCTTCCAGTAGGAAACAAATGGTTAACTGATACAAGGCAAAGGCAGTTATATAATAGGGACAGAACACTATACAACAGGGGCGTGATTCTCCGTCCTGCCGCACTTGTTTTCTGGTGCGTGTACCCTCGCCAGCAGCGGGATTCTGCTTCCCGGCAGCTGGCCAATGGGGTTTTCCATTGTGGGCACCCCCAGGTCGGCGGGAAATCCGCGGGTGTGAGTGCGCTGCTGGAAAAACGGAGGATCCCACCAATGGAGAATGCAGCCCCAGGTCTTTACGCTTCAGATAAGGTATCCCACTGCCCTGTGAAACTACCCATTGGCCAGGAGGACCCTGAGCCGGTCACATGGTCTGTGGAGCCTGCCCCCTCAAAGAGGCTACACTACCACAATGACATTTAGGAAGTACAAAAAGCTGCAAAAAGAATGGCTCTGTCTATCAATGATGGTATTGACACAACAGGGAGGGATCACTTAAGTTCAGGAAAGCAGGGTTTACAAGCGGTTTGGGTAGAGATGGGAAATGATAAAGACAAGAAGTCACTTGTGGGAGTGGCGGACAGGTCCCCTAACAGTAGCCATGCGGTAGGACGGGGGGTAAAGGAAGAAATAATGGGCCTTTTAAGAAAGTACCGTGATAATTATGGGGCATTTTCATCCCAATATCGACTGGAAACATCAGATGGGCAAAGGTAGCCAAGATAAATGTTTTCAGGATAGAACAGTACATTCTGGTGCCAACCAGAGAGCTGGCTACACTAGTTTGTGCAGCAAGACAGGACTAATTAATGATCTCATATTGAAGGTGCTCCTAGGGAGCAGTGATACTCATATGAATATATTTTACATTCGGTTTAAGGGAAGAGAGAGTGGGCCGAATTATTTTAAACTTAAGTGAGGGCAATTATGAGGGCATGAAAGCAGAACAAGCTGGAGTGAACTCAGAATTAGGTTAAGGGATGTGTCAATAGCGATGCAGTGATGGGCATTTAAGTGGGTATTTAGAATGAACAGATAGATGCATTCCAATGAGAAGGAAAAATTCCAAGGGGGGGGACTCCTCATCTGTGTTTGACTAAAAAACTTAAGGTAGCTTCAAACTTAAAGAAAGAAAATGGATGCGATCTTCAGGCCACACTCGCCGCGGCGCAGCATATCTGATGAAAGCCAGAAGACCCTGCTCCCGGGATCTACTCAGCCTCGCGAGATTCAAAGCAATCTCGCGGGACTTGCAAGGGGAATCCCGCCCACAATGGGTGGAATCAGTTTTTGGCAATTCCGCATATTAGAGCGAGGCAGTGGGCCTTACTCTAATGTGCAGATTCCCGAGGTACCTGAGGCTTTGGGATTCAATTCCTTCGTCTCAGAGACCTCAGGTGAGCGTCGTTTGGTAATGGTCCTCACAAACGGGGACCAGACGGAATGGCACTTGTGGGAGTCTCCCAAGGGATCGGAGGCCCCCAGCTGCATGCCCTTTTGGGCGTGGTGGTGTCTTGGAACTGTTGGCGCCTCCTGGGCACCCTGGCAGTGGCAGCCTGGCACCCTGGCTGCCAAGGTGGCATTTTATTTGCATGTGTGATCAGGCCGGGGTTGCCCTTCGTGGGGGTTTCGGAGGAAGGGGGGGGTGTCGGGGAACCCTCCCAAGTTACATTCGGGTTGCGGGGAGGTTGAGGATTTATTTTGTGGGCCTCGGAGATCGGGACGCCATTTCTAAATGGCGTCCCGATCTCTCACTACAACAGGGAGCTCCGCTCGCTGGAATTCCCCATTGTAAACAAACGTGGCTATGTGCGGCTTCAGTCATGCATTCCCCATTTAACCCCTTACTCAAAGCAAGTCACGTTGAATAGCCATGTGTTTCTCGGCACTACCAATGCCGGAAACAAGCGGCTAAACATGCTTGGTTGGGGACTTTATTCGCTTTTGCAAAGATCACGCCCTATACAACTGCGTAAAAATTGGTGACAGGCCACATATTGTTGTCATTGTTCGTTTTTGGAAATTCAATAAATATATTTTTAAAAATATAATAAGAGGCGGCTTAATTGAAACATATAAGATCCTGGGAGATCTTGACAGGGTGTATGTGGAGAGGATGTTACCCCTTGTTGGAGAATCTAGAACTAGGGGGTCACTGTTTAAAACTAAAGGCTCGCCCATTTAAGACAGGAGATAAGGAGAATCTTTTTCTCTCAGTGGGTTGTGAGTCTTTGAAATTTTCTTTCGCAAAATATGGTGGAGGAAGTGTCTTTGAATGTTTTTAAGGAAGACAGAGATAGATCCTTGATAAGCAAAAGGGTGAAAGGCTACTTGGGGGTAGGCCAGAATGTATAATAATAATCTTAATTGTCACAAGTAAGCTTACATTAACACTGCAATGAAGTTACTGTGAAAAGCCCCGAGTCGCCACATTCTGTCACCCGTTCGGGTGCACAGAGGGAGAATTCAGAATGTCCAATTCACCTAACAGCACGTCTTTTGGGACTTCTGGGATGAAACCGGAGCACCCGAAGAACACCTACGCAGACACTGGGAGAACGTGCAGACTCCAAACAGGCAGGGACCCAAGCCGGGAATCAAACCCGTGACACTGGCGCTGTGAAGCAACAGTGCTACCCACTGTGCTACCATGCTGCCCCCGATGTGGGATTGATGTTACAATCAGATCAGTCATGAGCTTATTGAATTGTGGAACAGACTCAAGGGGCTCAGTGGCCTACTCCTGCTCCTAATTTATAGGTTTGCATGGATCTGCCTAAGATTGGACTTCCCATTTCTAATGTTTAGTGATGGTGAAATGCAACCCAAGCGATAGCGAGAAACAGGTGATTGTGAATTGGCAGCCAGTTTTACAGGTTTAATTATCCATGGAGAAGAAAATGGATCAGATTGTAAAATGGACTGCTGACTCAGTAGCGTACATTTTGCAATGCTGGCCAAGATTAATTTCCCCTCCACTGTTTCTCAGTGGTATTATTTGTTATAATCCAGGGTCAATAAAGACTTTCCCCATTTCATGTTCCATGAATCAAGTTAAGAGACATTTACGCTTGAAAATTCTCTATCTTATCCTTGTAGTGCCAGGATTAGACAGTCCATCAGACAGAGGATGAGTTAGATACTGAGTAAAATTTCCTTTGCAGTACTATGGCAACATAACCCTGCATCAAATTCCTTATGGGCGGTTTGAATTAGACTGTCCAATTAGTGCTGAATAATGGACAAATTGGTATTGTGAACCAGCTTGGTTAAGGTTGTCTCAACTCACGCCACTTAAAGGTCCCTAATAGTAATTGGAAAGGAGAGACTCTCAATCCATCTGCCTGATTTCAATTCAAATCAGAAGTGCTGGAGGTTAAAGGACAGGCTGTGCCAGTTGTTAATGCCCCAGAGGGTTCGGCAGTGTAACATTACAATTATTAACAGCCTGTATTCCTGGAAGTCCCTTGCTTCTTGTCCTATTATAACTTCAGCATTTTTGTATTTCAGACCATTGTGTTAAAGCATAATGTAAGAATGACAACTGAAACATTAAAAAGCTTAAAATTCACATACCAAATGGGACAAAATGCCTGGTACTTTGACTCACAGGAACGCTAAATGGATTAAATTGCTTTCCATTTGCATTGTATACTTTTATTTTCATTGGTAATTCATTTTAACTCTTTTTTCCATTAGACATGATACGGTGTCCTTGTGTCATGCATCATCTACAGCAAGCCAGTGACCTGCCAATGATGCTCTGAAACCGGTCAATAATAGTTGCCTAGGAACATGCTGCTGATGAGCTCTTCCTCTCTGAAAAAACATCAAACTTCTCCATTCAGCTTCACTGTGATTGGAAGTTAGCATGTGGGAAATGTGGTCATGATGCTGGTGTCCGATTATTGGATACGACAGAATGTTGGAGGAACAACGTATTGCATCCAAATTCATTGCGTGAGTATAGGTCTCCCGCACCTTGTATTATTTTTGCGATACGATGGAATAGCACCATGGAGGAGGAAAAAGACAAAACCAGAGAGAGAGAGAGAAATAGCTAATGCAGCAGATACCTGGGAACATCACTACCTGGATGTCCCCTCCAAGCCACCCACCATCCTGACTTGGAACGATATCTCCATTCATTTCCTGTTGCTGGGTCAAAATCCTGGAGCACTGTCCCCAACAGCACTGCATGGACTGCAGTGGTTCAAGGAAGCAGTTCATTACCACCTTGTCATGTGAGAGTACCTTTGAGAAATGGGTGTTTAAGAAATGTACCTTCAAGAAATGAAGCTGCTCATGTTACTGGAGTGATGTCAGAGTGTGGGTGGAGCTGAGCTTTACTTCTGCTTTTTAGTTTCAGTTTGGGTGTGGCTGTGTTTTTCAGTGAGCTGCATCTGGAGTGAAAACAAAGGGCGGTACTGTTGATCTCTGCCATCCAAAGACTATCGCTGGTTCATTTGGTGAATTCAGAAGAATTATAAATGTTTTCAGTATTGAATGTAAACCCTGATGTGCTTCTGTTTAGAGGTTTGTTCAGTCCTTTGGGTGTGAAAGGACAGCATACAGGTTACTTAGTGTTGTATTCTTTGGGGGGTGTATTTGATTTACTGGTTGCTAAGATATTCACTGTTTGTTTTAAAAAGGTTAATTTGAGTTCATAGAATAAACATTGTTTTGTTTTTTAAAAATACTTTTCATTTCTGCTGTACCACACCTGTAGAGTGAGCCGTGTGCTCCCCATACCACAATCTATTAAACGTTATGGGTCAGGTGAATTCCATGATACACTTTGGGGTTCTCTAAACCCTGATCCATAACAACTTTCTCAAGGGCAACGAAGGATGGGCAACAAATGTTGGGCCTAGCCACAATGCCCACATCCCACAAATGGATTTTAAAAAAAACTTTTGCCTCATTCTGTCTCTGTTGAGGTATAGTCCCTGGGGCTGTTAAAGGAGTTACAAGCTGGAGTTCACCACATAATCTTCCATGGAAAAATAATGAAATCCCTGTTCTGGACAAACAATTCATCTGCTGCCTATTGACACAGCCTTGCCTGACAAGTAAGCAGATCTAAATTATTATCACCTGCCAATGCTTGGAATGAACCAAAAGCATGAAAATCTCAGCAGTGGGTATCGCATAATCACCAACAGAGCCATTCTCTTGTTGAAATGATTCTGAGGTGAAACAACACAGTTCTGCCAGGGGGTCTTTGAGAATTGTGGTCTCTGTGTGACTTGTGTGACCATATCAGACAATGGGCCATATTACGCCGATAAACCCTCCAGATACACGGAGTCATAGCAGTTTACAGCATGAAAACAGGCCCTTCGGCCCAACCTGTCCATGCCACCCAGTTTTCACCACAAAGCTAGTCCCAATTGCCCGCATTTGGCCCATATCCCTCCATACCTATCTTACCCACATAACTGGCTAAATACTTTTTAAAAGACAATTGTACCACCCACCTCTACTACTGCCTCTGCCAGCTCGTTCCAGACACTCACCATCCTTTCTGTAAAAGAATTACCCCACTGGACCCATTTCTATCTCTCCCCTCTCACCTTAAACCTTTGCCACCTAGTTTTAGACTACCATACCTTTGGGAAAAGATGTTGACTGTCTACCTTATCTATGCCCTTCATTACTTTAATAGAACTCTATAAGATTACGCTGTAGGGAAAAAGTTCCAGTTCATCCAGCCTCTCCTTATAACTGAAACCATCAAGTCCCAGTAGCACCCTAGTAAATCTTCTCTGCACTCGTTCTAGTTTAATAATATCCTTTCTGTAATAGGGTGGCCAGAACTGTACACAGTATTCCAAGTGTGGCCTTCCTAATGTCTTGTACAACGTCAACACGACGTCCCAACTCCTGTATCAATGTTCTGATCGATGAAACCAAGCATGCTGAACGCCTTCTTCACCACCCTGTCCACCTGTGACTCCCCTTCCAAGGAGCTATGGACCTGTGCTTCTCTTTCACAAACATCTAAGAATTCTATCCTTTCCCACTCTTGCAGGCATTGTCTCTTCTACAATTCTCATTGGTTTTCCAGTGACGGAAATGTGTGCAAATGGAGAATAAACTAGGTCCTATCCCAGATCCAATGTTCTCGTAGAGCGAATGGTTGTTCACACTTTTAAGTCGTTAATCATAAGATGCAGGCAAACAAAACATCTGTATCGCCAGGTTACATTTAAGAGCAACACATTTGGACATGGGCTTACCATCACGAAAAGAAATTATGGGCGCGATTCTCCGCTCTCACGCCGGTTCGGAGAATAGCCGGCCGCGCATATTTTCACGGCGACGCCGGTCCGACGCCCTCCCACTATTCTCCGAACCCCACACAAACTACATGTCGGCATTCCCGGCAAAGGCCTCAAAAAAACCCCCGACACGACCAGAATCCCGACTTATTGGCCCCCCGCTATTCTCCAGTCCCGACGTCCTCACGCCATGGTTTCACGCCGGCAACACACCTGCCTTTGAAGTTCGTCAACCAGTCGTGCTGGCTGGCGAGAGCTTCGAGGAGGTGAGCGCACCGCTCAGCACACAGCTCAGCGCACTGCTGGAGTCTGGCCACATCGGGGAAGGCATCCCCGAGAACGGGACGGGGTCCAGAGTGGGGGGGAGTGGGGGAGATGGAGGGGGGAGTGGGGGAGACGGAGGGGGGAGTGGGGTAGACGGAGGGAGGAGTGGGGGAGACTGAGGGGGGAGTGGGGGAGACGGAGGGTGGAGTGGGGGAGACGGAGGGGGGAGTGGGGGAGACGGAGGAGGGAGTGGGGGAGACTGAGGGGGGAGTGGGGGAGACGGAGGGGGGAGTGGGGGAGACGGAGGGGGGAGTGGGGGAGACTGAGGGGGGAGTGGGGGAGACGGAGGGGGGAGTGGGGGAGACGGAGGGGGGAGTGGGGGAGACGGAGGGGGGAGTGGGGGAGACTGAGGGGGGAGTGGGGGAGACTGAGGGGGGAGTGGGGGAGACTGAGGGGGGAGTGGGGGAGACGGAGGGGGGCATGGGGGAGACAGAGGGGGGACTGGGGGAGACTGAGGGGGGAGTGGGGAGACTGAGGGAGACGGAGGGTGGAGTGGGAGAGACTGAGGGGGGAGTGGGGGAGACTGAGGGGGGAGTGGGGGAGACTGAGGGGGGAGTGGAGGAGACTGAGGGGGGAGCGGGGGAGACGGAGGGGGGAGTGGGGGAGACGGAGGGGGGAGTGGGGGAGACAGAGGGGGGGAGTGGGAGTGGGGGGGGGTAGGGAGAGAGTGAGCGAGTGACTCGTCCAACCCCGGTTACAAAATGTCTGCCACCATGCCATGGCGTGCCGGTCACGAGGACACGGCCGCTGGTTGCCCTGTGGCTTACGGCCACAGGCCACTGACGCACTGGTGAAGAGGACGTAGTTAACTGCCCGTTGGATGCAGAAAGTGACCAGGGGTTAGGCTGCCTGCGTGTCAGCAGCGCGACCAGGCCACCGGGACACACAGGTATCCCGTGGCAGGCGGCTGCCGAGGTGTCGACTAACCTCCGTCTAACATGTCCCGTTTCTCTGCCCCCCACCACCCTTCTGTAGGTTAGCACAATGTCTGTGAACAGAACGGCTATGTTCTGCGCAGTGGTTGGGGCCGCTGCACTGCATTTGGAGATGGAGCAGCATCCACAGCCACAACCCGCAGTGGATGCAGGGCCAGCTGCAGCAGCAGAGGGAAGGGCCGAGGAGTTGCCAGTCGTCGAGCAGCATGGGGGGAGGAGGGACAGAGGATGGGGGAGGGGTGGTGTTTGTCATGCAGGGTTGTCTCACTTGTTACAGCTCCGCCAACCTCGCATTGCGCGATCTCTCGGGTGGCAGATCCCCCAACAAGGTCCAGTGCCCTCTGCTCAAATGTGGTGAGGGGGTGCAGGATGGGCGAACCCCCTCCAGTCTTGTTCCACTCACGAGTGTTGTGAGCGGTCTTGTCCTGTTGAGGGAGGGGCATCGGTAGATCATTACAATACGGCAGTTATCATCAGTCCGTTCAGATACTGGCACAGTTTGGGCGTCAAGTTGTAATAAGACCATTGCATCTCTCCACGGGGGCCAGAGCGCTGGGTCTGTGACTACTTTGTGAACCACCCTGAACTCACTCTTCCCAAATCCCCCTCCACCCCCCGTGCTGGGGTGGGGGGGCGGGCGGGGAGGTGGGTGATTAAGTAAAGGGGGGAGGGATGGTTGTGACCCGGGGGCACCCTCCAGGCACTTACCCTGGCAGCCCTGGTGAGGTTGTGCATCTTCTTCCGACATTGCTCTGCAGAGCGAGGGGTCTGCCCCACAGCACTGACGGTAGCGGCCACCTCAAGCCAGGCCTGGCGCACCGCGCTGGCAGGGCGGCGATGCCCTCTACGCGGGCAGATGATGCCCCACCTCTCCACGTCAGCCTCCAAGAATGGCGGGGCTGCTCTCCTTTGCTCCGACATCCTGGCCTACAGATTCTGTGCTCGCCCGCGCCTTTTTACTAAGTCAGGCGGCGTCACGTGGGCGTGTTCGTGTCGTCGTCGCGTTCCGGCGTCATCGCGCACGTGATTGACGTGGCCCCGTTCCTAGCCCATTTCCCGGACGTGAATACGTCGGGAACGGGGCCGTGTCGGGCCGTCGCAAAAGTTAGTGTATAATGTCTAGCTGTCCAAACATGTCTAGAATATAACCAAACATGGACTCAAGGAGTGAAATTGTGGAAGACCGCCATGAAAAAAATCATACACTGACAATACACAAGATACCAAGGCACCTACAAATCAAGAACACCCAAATGATAAGTCTACATCTCAGGAAGGTCAAACCATTACAAAACCCATGAAAATTGTTAACACACCTCTATATTAGTCAGGCTCTTAAACTCCCGGGCAGGATTCTCCGTCAGCAGGAAAGTCCGCTACGCCGCGGCACACCCACGCCCACGGGTTTCTCGACTGTGTGGGATGGCCGCAATGGGAAACCTATTGGCCAGCTGCAGGGACAGAGAATCCCGCTGCTGGTGGGGCTGCGCCGCGCCAGAGGATGGGGTTGGCGGGACGGAGAATCCCATCCCCAATTTTCGAATACACGAACTTTTGAACAGAGATTTAATTTTTGTGTAAATAGTTATAGGGCGCGGTTCTCCGCAAAGGCAGAGAGTCGTGAAGGCTGCCACGAAAAAACGGCCGTGTTTCACGGCAGCCTCCGCGCCCCCTCCTGGGACCCGATACTGCTCCCCGGTCGGGGCTAGCATCGCGGCCCCGTGAACTACGGCATCGCGGGCTTAACGAATTTCGCTAAGCCCGCGCGCCAAAGTTAGCGACGGCTGACGCATATGATGACATCAGCGCGCATGCGCAGATTGGACGACTCCAACCCGCGCATGCGTCAGACCCACGCATGCGCAGTCCATTACGCCCCTCAGCCGCCCCGCGGACTTATCCTGCGGGGCGGCGAAGGGAGAACGAGTGCGCGGGAATCGGACCCGCTGCCCGCGATCGGTGCCCACCGACCGCGGGCCCATGCCACCCTTGGCACGCCCGTGGTGCAGCCGTGCCAATCGGTGGCATGGTTGTGCAGAACGGCACTTTGCCGCCGTTTTCACGAACTTGTATAGCAGGTGTATTAAAATTCGTGAAAACGGCCGTAAAGGCCTTGGAAATCGGCCCATCGGCCAGGGGAGAATCGCTGCTTGCCGTAAAAAAACGGCGAGCAGCGATTCGTGTCGGGGGGCGGGCGTGAGGGGGGTGAGAATAGCGGGAGGGCATCGGACCAGCGTCGCCGTAAAAATTTGCGCCGCCCGCTATTCTCCGCCCCGTCGTGAGTGCGGAGAATCGCGCCCATAGCACTGACGTATGTATATTTCACTCTTAACGTATATATTGTTATCTTGGGGAAGAAAGGGGATGTTACGATATCACTTTAAAAGTCAAAATGTTAATGAGCAAGGAGCCAGGATAAAAAACAGATGACTATCAGACATTGTTCAGAGGCATTTTCAGTTTAGCTAGCAATATGTGGGATGAAGGAATTGCAGCATACTTTCCTCTTGACAATAACCATTGAATCTTTCCAGTAAATCTATCTGCTGAGCAATCCTTTTGTACAACTTCAAGTAAAGCAAACTTACATTTACTTTACAATCCTGTGTGAGATTGGTAAATTTGTATTAAGCTAACTGTAATAATTCCAAGAGGCGCAGATTAAAAGGCAAACGCAGGTTTATTCTCCAGCACAAATAAAGCCGCAGTTGTGACGTACGAAGTGTCCCAGCCCAGGACTATCGTGAACTACCAGTTTGGACTTGGGGCCAATATTTAAGGCCTGCTGGTGAGCCCGCAATCTCCCGTGGTCTTTCCTCCCCCCCTCAGGTCTGTTTTATCCCCTTCACCACTTGGCCTCGAATCTGTGGCAGTTGGAGTCAGATAGGGAGGTGTGAAGCAGACTGGGGACCTCCGCTTCCTCGATGCGTGCCTGAGGGCTATGGAAGGGGGCTCATCCATAGTGCTGGCCTCCAGTAAAAAAACAGTCTCCTGGGCAGCACGGTGGCACAGTGGTTAGCATTGCTGCTTCCGGCGCTGAGGACCCGGGTTCGACTCCCAGCCCTGGGTCACTGTCCGAGTGGTGTTTGCACATTCTCCCCGTGTCTGCGTGGGTTTCGCCCCCACAACCCAAAGATGTGCAGGTTAGGTGAATTGGCCACGCTAAATTGCCCCTTAATTGGAAAAAATAATTGGGTACTCTAAATTTATAATTAAAAAAAAAACAGTCTCCTCATCCTCCATTTCAGATCCTGAGTCTCCAATGTTGGGGGAACAGGCCTAACATCCCTCATGGGCTGAAATCCTGTGCCGGAGGTGGGCGTGACGGGCACTGGGAATGCAGTTTCCACTGGAGTGGGCTCCTTACTCCTCAGGTGGTCCAGGTGCTTTTTTCATGAACTTTCCTTGGGCCTTGACGTTATAACAGAGGCCTAAGTGAGAGCCTCTAATTCTCCTGGCACAAGGACATTACTTCATCAAGTCCTCACGATCATCTTCATCTTGGGTAACCGGGGGGGGGGGGGATCGTTGTGTAACTCCATCAGAATTGGGCGCTGACCTGGGTGTGAGATCTCTACCCGGGATCCCCATGGGATAATACCATCTTCAACACTTAGTTCTTGTCTCTTCGTGAGGAAGGGCTTCATGTCATCCATGGGTGTCCTCGAATTCTGCCACTGAGGATCACACGGTGAAACTTGGACAATGTGGGGCCTTCTGGATCCAAGCTTTAAATCTGATTTTCAAATGCTGGCAAGGTATCTAAAAGATTTAAAATCATGCTGACTTCTTCCAAGCAGGAGGTGACTCAGAGCATTCTGTGGCAATATGCAGGACGGTGCGAGGGAGTACTCATAGGCCTTTCGTATCAAGGCCCAACATTGGATTTGAGCCGAGGCAATGGGGGGGAATTGTTTTATCTTCTTTGAAAAAGCCCAGCTAAGGCATATGATCTGTTATGATTATGAAATGTCGGCTGTAGACCTATTGGTGGAACTTTCCACACCAAAAATAACAGCCAACCCTTGCTTTTCAATCAGTGAATCATACCACTCAGCTGATTCCTGGGCCCTGGATGCATTTGCAATGGGCTTCTCCGTCCCATCAATATGAGAGGATGGGACTCCTCTCCATATGGAGAGGTTTGACACGTCAGTGTTAGTTCATTTCTGGGGTCGCAATGGGCCAATACATTCGAGGACAGCAATTGCTGTTTTTTCTTCGTGAAAGCTTCATCTTGCGATGATGACCTGCTTTGATGTTTGTTCAGTAACGTGTGCAGGGGTGACAATAATGCAGCCAAATTTGGGATGAATTTCCCGTAGTAATTTATCAGGCCGAGAAAGGATTTCAACTCTGTTGTATTTTGCGGGGTCGGCGCCTCCTTGATAGCTTTGTCCCTGGAGAATGCCAAGAAAGGTGTGCAATAACTTCAAGGCATAGTGTTGGGGGCAGTGGGGTAGGGAGGTTTGTCCTCACATAGAAATGCCAGCACTAGGGAAGGCACCCACATGCCTCTCCCACCATCAAATCAATATTTCGAAAGGGCATCCTGCTGTTTCAGAAGATGGCTGAATGATCCCAGCAGTATCCAGGAAGCCTCCCTGGAGGATCACAAATGTCAATCAACAGCGCCTGCTGTAGGTGCTGTTGAAGGACACGACTCAGGCCCCTCTAAGTATCTCATTCAAAAATGCAGGCAGAAGATAAAAGTAGAATGTTGGTGAACTAGTGAGGAAGAAACAATGAAAAGCATCGTCAGTAAAAATGTTTCTGAATTCTACTAGCTGTTGGCAAACAAGCGAATTCATTGCAAAGGTATAAAGAAGTTCAAATCATTCAAGCCATTGACTGATCACATTGGGTGCCACAAGTGGGGTGACTCGGGGCGCGAAGCCCAATTTGGGGCTCTTGCATGATTCACCCATGAATAATCTTAAAGCTGAGTTTGATAAATCTTTGATTTAGAAGGAAGTCAAAGGTTATAAAAGGTAAACTGGAAGTTAGGTTGGAGGGCACAATTTGATCAGCCACGATCTTACCAAATGACAGAACAGGCTTGAGAGGCAGAATGGTTCACTCCAGCTCTCCGCTTGCATGTTCGTCTGAATGATAAAGTTTTGCCTGCCTGATGATGTCGATGAGCTGCAGTTGAAGTACGGTAGCACGGTGGTTGGCACTGTTGCGTCACAGCGCCAGGGTCCTGGGTTCGATTCCCGGCTTGGGTCAATGTCTGTGCGGAGTCTGCACGTTCTCCCTTGACTGCGTGGCTTTCCTCCAGGTGCTCTGGTTTTCTCCCACAAGTCCTGAAAGACGTGCTGTTAGGTAATTTGGACATTCTAAATTCTCCCTCAATGTCCCCGAACAGACGCCGGACTGTGGCGACTAGGGGATTTTCACAGTAACTTTACTGCAGTCTTAATGTAAGCCTACTTGCGAAAATAATAAAGATTATTATTAATTGGGCTGTGGTAAGGCAGGTAATTCAGCATTCTATCATCTCAAACCCCCTAGAAGTGATTTTTTTGGTGGACAGCCCCATTCACCTCCAAGTACCTAGAAGACTTCATTCAACAAACATCATTCAAATCACTTTGGTCAATACCTCTTGATCTCAATGCCTTTGAAATAGTGCTGGATCCCTCCAAAACTGAAATGGAAGAAATTAAATATAATGTGGGAATAAAGGAAATCCTGAATAAATTTATATGTTAATTCCTCATTAATTGCTTGTTAACAAGCAAAATAACACATTGGGTGCATTAATATGCAGTAGAACTGTTTGGTCCCAGAAGCAAGCTTAGAAATGCAGGTAGAAATATGTTAATAAACAATTAATTATTGCACGCCATAATACTATGCATTAGTGCACAATTAGTTCTTATGCTTAGGGAAAATTAAAGTTTAAAAAGATACTTCCGCCACATCAACTTTCAAATTTCCTTTGCTTATTATTTACTGAAAAAATAGATATGGGTTTGTGGTGGAATCAGAGCAAGTAAAATTGGGAGAAGATTCAAAACCATTATTACTGCTGCTCTGAATTTTTTTCTCAATCTCAAACGTGAGAAAGGATTAAAAAGTATTTGTATTTAGATAATGCCTTATCGTATAGAATGAATTACTTTGAAATGCAGTGAATGGTGTAAAGGTAAGATAAAGTCACAATAGTCTCAAATGACCATAAGCTGCTTTCTCCTTTGAGGGGGAGAGCTGACTGGCGGTGATTAAACCTGAGGATCACCACACCTCAGGCGAGGAGCAAGGTTGAGAAGGGAGGGCCTTCATGAAGAACCTCAGCTGGAATTGAACCTGCACTTCTCACCTTGTCCTGCATCACAAACCAGCTCTCTAGGCATTGAGCTAAACCGGCTCCTGAATGGTGGAATGGTGGAATATAGATATGCATGTCAGCTACAATACGCAGAGAAATATCCCACAAAAAGCGATGAAATGAATGGCTATTTAATCCGTTCTTGGATGGCATTAGTGAGAGTCAGAACATCAGAAAACTCAAATAGGTGCCTTTGAATCTGTAATGTTCACCTAAATATTTTCCCTATGAGTGTAGCCTAAATAAAACACCGCCACTTAACTGTACTGCACAGATTTGGGTGGTTCATAATCAAAGAACAAAGAAAAATACAGCACAGGAACAGGCCCTTTGTCCCTCCAAGCCTGTGCCGATCATGATGCACTAACTAAAAACAAAACCTTCTGCCCTTACTCGGTCCGTCTCCCTCTATTTCCTCCATATTCATGTATGCATCCTGATGCCTCGTGAATGTTGCTAATGTGCCTGCTTCCATCACATCTTCTGACAATGCATTCCTCCAGACACCCACCACTCTCCGTGTGAAAAACTTACCCCATTCATCTCCCTTAAACTTTCCCCCGCTCACCTTGAACCTGTGCCCCCTTGTAATTCACACTATGCCTCTCATAATTTTGTAGACCTTTATCAAGTCTGCCCTCAGTCTCCACCTTTCCAGTCAACATTATCCTAGTTTATTCAACCTCTCCTCATAGCCAATACCCTCGAGACCAGGCAATATCCTGGTGAAACTTCAATGCACTCTCTCCAAAGCTTCCATGACCTTCTGATAATGTGGTGACCAAAACTGCACACAATACTCCAAACATGGCCTAACCATGGTTTTATACTGCTGCAACATGATTTTCCAACTCCTGTAATCAGTGCCCCAGCTGATGAAGGCAAGCATGCCATACGCCTTCTTAATCACCATGGTCACCTGTGTTGCCACTTTCAGGTAACTGTGGACCTGAATACCCAGATCCCTCTGTATGTTAATATTCCTCAGGGTTCTGCCATTTTCAGTATAATTCATACCTAGATTTGATTCTCCAAAATGCATCATTTTGCATTTGTCCGGATTAAACTCCATTTCTGTGCCCAAGTCTCCAATCTATTATATCCTGTTGTATCCTCTGACAATCCTCGGCACTATCAACAACTCTGCCAATCTTTGTGTCATTCGCAAACTTACTAATCAGACCATCCACATTTTCCTCCAGATCATTTATATATACTACAAACAACAGAGGTCCCTGCACTGATCCATGCATAACACCACTGGCTACAGGTCTTCATTCTGAAAAATACCCTTCCACCGCTACTCTCCATTTTCTATAACCAAGCCAGTTCTGAATTCATCTAGCCAGCCCACCCCGAATCCTATGTGATTTTAGTTTTTGTACCAGTCTGCCATGTGGGACCTTGTCAAATTCCTTATTAAAGTCCATATAAACTACATCCACAGCCCTTTCCTCATCAATTTTCTTTGTCACCTCTTCAAAAAACTCAATCAAATTGGTGAGACATGACCTTCCCCATACAAAACCATGCTGCCTGGCACTAACTAGTATATTTTTCTCCAAATGTTCATATATCTTGTCCCTCAGTATCTTTTCCAAAAGCTTCCCCACCACTGATGTCAGGGTCAGCGGCCTATAATTTGTTGGATTATCCCTGCTTCTTTCTTAAACAAGGGAATAACATTGGTTATTCTCCAGTCCTCTGGAACCTCACCTGGTCAAAGAGGATATGAAGATATCTGTTAAGGCCCCAACTATTTTCCCCTTGTTTCCTGCAGTAGCCTGGGATAGATCCCATCTGGCCCCGGGGGACTTGCTATTAACTTGCACGTTAATTAAATGAAAATGTGTTTTTAAAACAGGAAATGCAGTTCTTATATGTACCCAATACATTGTAAAGATTCAATTATACTTTACAGGAAATGTATAAATATGACAGTTGGACTTAGGTGTTGGGCTAATGTTAAAAAGCACTGTTCCGATTTAACAATCAATTGATTGCACTAGACGTGGTTGAATTTTTAAATATTGCAATTATTTTTCTCTGTACGTTATGGTTAATTTATAAGACCCAACAACTGATTGTTGAAGTGGTTGCGTTTTGCGAAAAGCCAAGAGAAGAAAATGGGAATTCTGTACTTTGCTAAATCGGAAGTTGGCCGATTCTGTTCAATTCCACAGGGTGAGAGATAACGCCGTCATGACAGCCAGCATTGTAACTTCACCCTTTAACACCATTAAGTGGGGTAACCGGGAAGATAACTTCAGCCATTCAGTGAACACAAGAAAAAATTTAATATGAAAAACTATTAGAAGAACTATATACCCAGCCGTGTGCTCCACATTTTGTTCATGTCTGCTCTTTTGATGAAATTAGCAGAAAGAAGAGAAGATAATTTTATGTTCTTTCACATTGTCAAGCTCAGTAATCCTTGAAACCTGATTCTTGACAATTCCATTAGTCCTCACTGCATGAGCTAAAATATTCAGAAAAATCAACTGAAATAGGATGAAAAGCAAGAGAAGGGATGAAGTTAATTATCATTCTGTGAATCAATTGTGGAAGCGTCGGAATTTATTGTACAGCAGGAGACCATTTGGTTTATCACGCCAGTGATGACTCTTTGAAAGAGCCACCTAAATTGCCCTGTTCCTGTGTACTTTTCTTTTTTCTTATTTTTCTTTTCTGCAAAGTATTTATTCAATTTCCTTTTAAAAGTGATTGTTATGGATTCTGTCTTCACCATTGCCTCTGATAGAGCATCACCCTCTACATATAAACAATTATTTTCATCTCTCCTATCATCATTGTTCTGATTTCGGTTGATGTTATAACTGGGCTGGAAGATCCTAGAATGGATCCCTGGCTCAAAAGACCGTAATTTTTATTTTTTAGATCAAACACGGAGGGAGTCACAGGAACGCTAATTAGTTTTAACAACAAGAAAAAAAATTCTGAGACCTGAAAAAAACTGGCCTGTGATACAATATGACTCTTTTTAAAAAATACGTTTAGAGTACCCAATTCATTTTATCTAATTAAGGGGCAATTTAGCGTGGCCAATCCACCTACCCTGCACATCTTTGGGTTGTTAGGGAGAAACCCACGCAAACACGGGGAGAATGTGCAAACTCCATACGGACAGTGGCCCAGAGCTGGGATCGAACCTGGGCCTATGTGCCGTGAGGCAGCAGGGCTAACCCACTGCGCCACCGTGTTGCCCCCAAGTCTTTTTTATATTCGTTCATGGGACGTGGGCAAAGCAGGCTGTGCCAGCATTTATTGCCCATCCCTAAATGTCCTTGAGGAGGCAGTTGAGTGTCAACCACATTTCTGTGGGTCTGGAGTCACATGTAGGCCAGACCAGGTAAGGTCAGCAGATTTCCTTCCCTAAAAGACATTAGTGAACGAGATGAGTTTTTACGACAGTCGACAATTGTTTCATGGTCATCATTAGACTTTCAATTCCAGGAGGCTTCCGCACCTTTGGGGTGGCCCGACGCCGGAGGGGTTCATGCCACTCCAACATGCCGGGACCCCCCACCCCGCCGGGTAGGGGAGAATCCTGGCCCATGGCTCTGGGCCTCTGATTTACTAGTCCAGTGTCAATACCACTAAACCATCGCCTCCCCGATTACAGATGTTAGGATTAACATAGATTGCAAAGTACACCTGTTCAAAGCAGGCGACATAGTGGTTAGCCCTGTTGCTTCACAGCGCCAGGGATCCGGGTTCGATTCCCGGCTTGGTTCACTGTCTGTGCGCAATCTGCACGTTCTCCCTGTGTCGGCGTGGGTTTCCTCCGGGTGCTCCGGCTTCCTCCCACAAGTCCCGAAAGACGTGCTTGTTAGGTGAATTGGACATTCTGAATTCTCCCTCCGTGTACCTGAACAGGCGCCGTAGTATGGCGACTAGGGGATTTTCACAGTAACTTCATTGCAGTGTTAATGTAAGGCTACTTGTGAAACTAATAGAAATTCTTATCTTAAGTCGCAATGGTCTCATTAAAGCAAAGTCCCTTTTCAGCACATAAGATGACTGTGGTTCAATACACTCTCCACTCTGAACCTCAAGTGAATGTCAATGGAGTTTTCCTCAGAATCCCCCCAGATAATTGTCAATACTTTCCATAAGCAGTTTGCATTACAAATCCATTCCAGGTTATGCAACTCTGCTGTCAAACGGCTTCCACTCCACTCTCAAAAAAAAACCCTTGGTTTTCCATCTCTCCTTTCAGGTATATTTTGTCTCACCTGCTTTTACACAAGCCCCAAAATCCAGCCACCGATTTCCATAGTTATTTCTATTCATGTTCCATAGCCTGCAGTACAGTCTCACAAACTTGAAAATCACTTCAGATGTCTTTCTGACACGATGGGTTGAAGTAGGTTTCTTCTGAGCAAAGGTCACTCAGTCATAACGCCTATGTTCCATTTCTTGAAATATGCCTTCAAGGTGTCTTTGAAGAGCTTCCTTTGTTCTCCTCTTGTTTATGATCCTTTCTTGAGCTGGATGAAGAAGATTTGCTTTGGCAGTGGGGACTCTGACATCCTAAGCATATGGGCGGCCCAGCGGAGTTGGTTTAGGGTAATCATTGCCTCATTACTGGTGCTATTGACTCTTTCAAGGACACTTGGCAGTGCCAGTCTGGGTGCCATGCTGGCATTGACAAGGTGCCCAGGTGGTATTACCAACTGGTATGGACACTGCCATGGTGCTAGGCTGGCACTGTTAAGGTGCCAAGATGGTATTTTTTCCACGCACACAATTGAGCACTGAGTGCCGGGAAACATGCACTAAAGACGCTCGCTAGGGAACTTTGTTCCTTTTTTGGGAGAATTGCACCCAAAATCTGTAGCCATGCTTCACCTCCATTGGGGCATCACACTCACTTTTTAAGTTTCGCTTTTTAAAGTCCTTGAATTTCTTTTGAGGCATCGACATTGGTGCAGGGATCATGAGAGAAGAGTTAGGTATCATCTCCGCCCGGCAAGGAAGTGAATGAATTACCCACCCCTAAGAGCGTACTGACGAAGGACATCATATGAAATGATGTCAGAGGAGATGTGTTGTCAGGAGACTAGCTTTGGCAAGAAGCAATGGGACACCTTTGTGAAATGTTGAAGGAAGATCTGAAGTCGAAGTCTAACTGTCACACTACCTTAACAGTGGAACTGAAACTGACAACAGCGTTGAACATTTTTTGCATCTGGCCCCTTTCAACATGGCATGAGTGACATATGTAACATTTCACAAAATGCTGCGAGGACCTGCATTCACCAGGTAATGAATGCAAGTTACCGTAAGACTTGATATGTCAAAATGCTCCTTTCCCCTGTTCCCTCCCCTCCCCATGCCCACTATTCCCTCCCCTCCACATTACAAGTAGACAGAACCGTTGTGTTAATGTGGAAACATATATTGTGTTCAGGAGAAAAATTTTATTGCAAGAAATTTGTAAAAGTTGAGGCAGCTTTACTTCATTGTTCAGCTATAAAGTTAAATATTAAGTTAAGTGTTTACTGGTTTAAAAGTTTTGTATTTATAAAACAATTGTTATTAAATGTTTCCATTGAACTCTACAAGCTTCTACAAATGTCAAACTGAAACATCAAAATACAACTTCTAATAGTGAGATAATTATAAATGAATAAGATAATTGAAGTAAACAAGGCAGAAACATAATTACACGGGTAACATGGTGGCACACCTGGGAACCATGTTCAATTCAGATCCTGGGTGACTGTATGCACATTTACTGCATGTCTGCATGGGTCTCCTGCAACCACAGAACCGAACCATAGAATTCCCACAATGCGGAAGGAGGCCATTCGGATCATTGAGTCTGCACCAATCTTCTGAAAGAGCACTCTTCCAAGGTCAACTTCCCCGTCCTATCTCCATAACCCCATCCAACCGTTGGACACTTAGGGGCAATTTACCAGAGGAAACTCACGCAAACACGGAGAGAATACATAAACTCCAGACAGACAGTCACCCAAGGCCAGAATTGAACCCAGGTCCCTGGCGCTCTGATGCAGCAATGCTAACGACTGTGCCACCGTGCTACCGTCATTTCCTCTGGGTGCTTCAGATTCCTCCCACAGTCCAAAGATGTGCAGGTCAGGTGGCTTGGCCATGCTAAATTGCCCCTTAGTATTCAAAAATTAGGCAGGGTTATGGGGTAGGGCGGGATGCGGGCCTGGGTAGGTTGCTCTTTTGGAGGGTGAGTGCAGACTGAATGGGCCAACTAGCTTCTTTCTTCTGCACTGCAGTGATTCTATAAACACAATTTTTAAAAAATCACATGTGACAAGGACAGTGACAGCATAAAGCCCTGGGGTGCTTTTAAAATCATATGACCATAATCTACATTAAAACGTACAAACATTTTGAAGCATGCCACACGTAAAGTTATATAATAATATAGCGCAGATTTAAATCATTTCACTGATTCAAGACAAATAAACAAACCTATGTTCATTTATAAATAATCACCTTTAATCATAAAAAATAAAAATAAAAATTACTTTAAAGGGACCAATAACAACAGCATTGCCTGCATAGAAGAAAGCAAAAAGACTGTTAACAAAACTTCCGCACACCATTAAAGCACTTGTTGAATATAGTGCCTTGGGGCAGCACGGTGGTGCAGTGGTTAGCATTGCTGCCTCCCCCCCCCCCCCCCCCCCCCACCTCCCCGCTGTGGCATGTTCACCAGCAATAGAGGTGGCTTGCCATTGGCTCCCAGCAGGATCTTCCCGCTCGCCTGGTATCTACGTTGTTTTGCATATGTTTCCCATCCGGCCGCCAGGGAACCTGCCATTGGGGGCGGGGGAGAGGAGGGTCGCCTTTGGCGGGACTGTAAAATCCCAGCGGTTGTCGGGGCTATAAATCCTACCCTTAGAGTTCTCTTCACTGTTCAACAGAATTTTGTAGTTTAGTTTCACCTTCAAATTTTGATTTTTCCTTTACAATTAGGCTTCATTGATAGGGGCATCAAAAAGACAATGCTGAACATGCAAAATTGTTCAGATTATTTATATGTAAATATAAACAAGGGACGGCGTTTTCCACACAATTCACAGCAGCAGCGGAAGCGTCCCACCATTGGACGGTGGCAGGACCATTCCTATTGAAACCCACGTCAGGGGTGCGTCGTTGGCGGCGGGGCAAGAAGATCCTGAACGGCTGAAAATATCCGGCCAGCCCTGACCTAAATTGACACTTCTCCAGTTCAAAACTGCTCACTTCCTATTATTCCCAGTTTTCTGACCTTTAATCAAATTCCTGTAATGTTATATTGATTAATTTTATAAACAAGTCCCACAGTAGCTCCTCTTCAACTCGGGCCTTTTCAAAATCCATATAGGCAACATGCACTTGTGATTCTTTTATAAATATATGTTGTATTTCCTCCAAAGACTCCACTATATTTGTCAGAATAAACTTGACTTTTAGCCATCCTTTGAATTGCCTTGTTTGTCCACTGCCCACTCTACTGCTGATAATGCAATTGCCCTCAACATCAATGTAGCATTTGACCAAGTGTGGCATCAAGGAACCCAAGCAAAATTGGAGTCGATGGGAATCGTGGGGAAACTCTCTGCAGGTTGGAGTTATACCGAGCAGAAAGGAAGATAGTTGTACTGTTTCGACGTCAACTATTTCTGTCCCAGTACAGCACTGCAGGAGTTCCTCAGGGTAGTGTCCTGTGTCCTACCATCTTCAGCTGCTTCATCAACGACCTTCCTTCCATTAGAAGGTCAGAAGTGTGGATATTTGCTGATGATTTCACAATGTTTAACATCTTTCATACTCTTCAGAGACTGTGAGGTAGGCCATGTCCAAATGTAACAAGATCTGGACAATATCCACCATTGTGCTGACAATTGGGAAGTAACTTTCTCATCACACACATGCAACGCAATGACCATCTCCAAAAATAGTGAATATAACCATCATCCCTTGACATTCAGTGGCATTATCATCACTGAATCCAATAGTACGAGCATCCTGCTGTTAACCATTGATCAGAAACTGAACTGGATTAGCCATATAAATACTATGGCTATAAGAGCAGATTAAAGGCTGGGAATCCTGCGGAGTGCAACTCACATCATGACTCCCCAAACCTGTCCACCATCTACAAGGCAAAAGTCAGGAATGGGATGGAGTGGGATGGACTCTCCATTTGTCCGGATAAAATGCTGGCATAGCCAGTGATGCCCACATCTCAGGAATGAACAAAAAAAAATATTGTTAACATATCAAAATTAAACAATTGTAAAAACAATCATAAAATAAATCCATAAATTTACCTACCCATGGCTGTCAGTTGGGATCAATGGTGAGGTTCTCCTATCTCTTGAGTCAGAAGATTGCGGGGTAAAATTCAATCTTCCTTTGATTGTCAAACCCAGGACCACAGTTCAACGTTCGCAGTCTGCCCATGTCCATTGAAACTGGGTGGGTATGACAGAAAATTTCTCTCCCTAATTTCTATCATTGCTGCATTAAAACTGAATACTCCAGTACAGTCTTGCTGTCCTTTACTGTTAATCAAAAGGGCAAAGGAAAAGCACACACAAGCTGCAAGTGAAATTGGCTGCAAAGACTGCAAGCCAGTGAGTAAAAAATGGCTGCAATAAATTTTCCAATCGGATCTCCAGCCCAATTGAAAAACGATGCATGGAAAAACTGGCAATTTTTCCACTTACAATAGCTAAACTATGAGGTTGCAGATAGATGACAAGCCTGAATCAATAAGAGTGGGTAAACTTCTAACACTGCTAGGAGGCACTGCTACAATATGTATACCATCCTTACTCTAACATACAAGCAAAGAGAAAAGAGAAAGGACAGCACGGTAGCATAGTCGTTAGCACTATTGCTTCACAGCTCCGGGATCCCACGTTTGATTCCCGGGTTGGGTCACTGTCTGTGCGGAGTCTGCACGTTCTCCCCGTGTCTCTGTGGGTTTCCTCCGGGTGCACCGGTTTTCACCCACAGTTCAAAGATGTGCGGATTAGGTGGATTGGCCATGTAAAATTTCCCTTAGTGTCCAAAAAGGTTAAGTGGGGTTACGGGGATAGGGTAGAGGCGTGGGCTTGAGTAGGGTGCTCTTTCCAAAGGCTGGTGCAGACACGATGGGCTGAATGGCCTCCTCCTGCACTGTAAATGTTATGGTTCTATGAGAAAAGATGAAAGAAATTTTGAAAGCCTTGACAACATATTTTGAGTGAATGTTACATCTGAACACCAGAGTTCAGATCAAAAATGAGACCCTGGAAGGCTACGTCACAGCAGTAACACAGCAACAGAACCATGTGAACTTGGACAGCTGAAAGATGATCTCATTAAAGTGAGATTGGTGTTAGGCATGAGAGACCCCTCGGTGGCACTATGTCTGCTGAACGATGAGAAACTGATGCTCAAGAAGCGATAGTTGTTTGTCAAAATGTAGGAGTTGTGAAACAGCAGTTGGAGCATATGTATGGCAGAGCAGACCAGGAGGGACATTATACTGAGAGACAGACACAATCAAAAGAGCTGAGCAACCATAGACAAAAGATAGGATGCAAATACTTCAGAGGACAGCCAGCACAGGAAAAGAAGGATTACCCAGTATTTGGGAAGCAGCGTTTTAACTGCAAGAAGCAAATGAGTTTTTTCACACATGTGCTTGGCAAGAAAAAAAAAATTAAGTCATACAGATGGCCACTGGACAGATATCAGCAGAGGAGTCTGATGAAGGAGTACACAATAGGTTGGTTCATCCAAGTCTGTAGGAGACAAATGGTTTGTGATTGTTACCATGATGACTGCAGAGGGAGTGAAATATTCAAGTAAAAGCAGCATGGTAGCATGGTGGTTAGCATAAATGCTTCACAGCTCCAGGGTCCCAGGTTCGATTCCCGGCTGGGTCACTGTCTGTGCGGAGTCTGCACGTCCTCCCCGTGTGTGCGTGGGTTTCCTCCGGGTGCTCCGGTTTCCTCCCACAGTCCAAAGATGTGCAGGTTAGGTGGATTGGCCATGCTAAATTGCCCGTAGTGTCCTAAAAAGTAAGGTTAAGGGGGCGGTTGTTGGGTTACGGGTATAGGGTGGATACGTGGGTTTGAGTAGGGTGATCCTTGCTCGGCACAACATCGAGGGCCGAAGGGCCTGTTCTGTGCTGTACTGTTCTATGTTCTATGTTAAACCACAAAATGGTTGTCGGCCATGTCAGTGCTATGAATGCACAAGCCGAAGGTAAATGTTCGACCGGAAAATGTACACATCGAGCTGAATTGGAAGAGTCAAAGGGCAAGATTCCAGCTGGGTATATACCTTTAAAAACACATAATAATCAGAAATCTTCAATGAACCAAGCTGTGTAAGATCTGACCAAACAAATTTCAGGGACAATTGGAAACGCTAATCTGTAGTTGAAAAGTTCAACCAGATATACAGGCATAATTGCAGCATATACACAGCTAGCAAAGATGCTCCTTCACAACAGTCAGGCAGTCAGGGAGACGGAATCTCACGGGCTTTATTGAGTACAGAACTCACCAATCTCAGAGGTCCATTAATCCCCAACAACCACAATAGACCAACAAGTCACCAAGGCAACAATGGCCATGGGAAAAACAATTGCCGGACAAGGAACATCAACCGGGCTGTAAAAAAAGAAGGCTTTTGAAATGCAGATAGCCTTTATTTAAAAAAAATGTTTTAAAAAAATTTAGAGTACCCAATTATTTTTTCCAATTAAGGGCAATTTAGCATGGCCAATCCACCTAACCTGCACATCTTTAGGTTGTGGGGGCGAAACCCATGCAGACACGGGGAGAATGTGCAAACTCCACACAGACAGTGACCCAGGGCTGGGAATCAAACCCAGGTCCTCAGCGCTGTAGGCAGCAATGCTAACCACTGTGCCACCGTGCTGCCCTCGCAGATAGCCTTTATCAAACAGGCATTAAGAAAACAGCTTGTGACAATTCAATCTGTAAAACTGATGTATGTCTTTTAAGTCACGATTGAACTTTTAGTTATATGGAAAAAAGCAATATTTTGCACCTTCTTTGAAGTTAATTATTTTAGTAAGCAGCTAAAAAAGAATTGCTAGGATTTTCAGTTGAATTGGGTGACAAATGTTTAGGTGTGAAATTCTGCTGACACCATGTGAAATGGGAAGCCGGAGACGGGAACACATGTTAACACCAAATTGGAGTCAGAGTTCTGAGCTAAGGGCACTATTTGATAATAAAGCAACTTTAGAAATGACAGAAACCAGATGTAACACCTCTCTGGAATCAAAGCACTTTTGAACATCACAAAGGTAACAATGTAAGCAAGAGTTAAATGAGCTGAAGTCATGCTCAATATGAATACATAGTCGTGTTAGAAATAATTCAGATTAAAGGTACCATGTACAATCAAGAGTAAAATAAAGTTACTTTACGATAATGTCATATAAACTTAATAACTGCTAGAATATAAACCCTAAAAAAGGGGACAACCAGCAGAGTTAGCTCTCATAGCGTGGTCATGGGAAGAATAGAACATAGCAGCCGAGCAGAACAGTGAATCCATCTGAGGAAGACCAAAAGCTAAAGAAGAGAGAGTCAGCTCTCAAAGCTGCCCTCGGTCATGGGAAAGAGAGAGCATAGCAACCGAGCGGAACAGCGAATCCATCTGAGGAAGACCAAAAGCTAAAGAAGAGAGATTGTCAAGGTGGACGTCAAGGTCTTTTCATTTTCATTTCATTTCAATGTCTTTTCAACCAACCAGGAGAATCCAGAAGCAAGGGGCGCAATTCTCCCAGAGGGGGAGAAATCGTAAGGCTGGCGTCAAATCCGGGCGGGTTTGACGCCAGCTCCCCCCGTCCCCGACCGGGAACCGATTCTGGTCCCCAGTCGGGGTTAGCATGCCGCCGCCGTAAACTCCGGCATCGCGGGCTTAACGAATTTCGTTAAGCCTGCTTGCCAGAGTTTGCGCCGGCTGACGCGTCATATGACGTCAGCCGCGCATGCGCGGATTGGAAGACTCCAACCCGCGCATGCGCGGACGACGTCATCGCGCATTTGCGCGAAACCCACGCATGCGCGGGCCGGGATGCCCCTCAGCCGCCCCGCGAAGTGATACAGTGGGGCGGCGGAGGGACAAAGAGTGCGCGGGCACCGGACCCACTGCCCGCGATCGGTGCCCGCCGATCGCGGGCCCATGGCACCCTTGGCACGGCCATGGTACTGCCGTGCCAATCAGTGCCATGGTTTTAAAAATCGGCACTTTACGGCCGTTTTTACGAACGGCCAGACCAGGTGTGTTTGCCGTTCGTAAAAACAGCCGTAAAGGGCTTGGAACTCGGCCCATCGGACAGCTGAGAATCGCTGCTGGCCATAAAAAAACGGCGGCAGCGATTCGTATCGGGAGTCGGGCGTGGGGGGGGGGGGGGGAGAATAGCGGGAGGGCATCGGACGAGCGTGGCCATAAAATTTTACGAGCCACGCTATTCTTCGCACCGTCGTGAGTGCGGAGAATTGCGCCCAAGATCTTTTTACTTTTCTGCAAAGACAGTGATTGCACCTTTTAAAAGAAAAACCATAATAATAAAATAACTTAAAAGTTGTAACCTGAAACAGTGGTTATTACAAAGTCTACTTTACTTACTTAGCAACGCGGGAACCAGGATCGATGCTACTAAGTGGTAAGTAGATAAAATTCTTCTATGAAGATATGGGTTATATCGGGGGATAACTTGAAAATATAGTTTGACCTAAATAGCACCCACCTAAGTCTGCATAAGAGTCGGGGAATGAGAATCCCTGTTCACCATTTAGAATGTCTTATTGACCCTTTTTGGTATAGGTAGAATTCTAAGAATAGTGGGGAGTTTTTTACTTCAGGGCATACAGCCAAGTCAACTTGCATATAGACCATTAAGTGGCTGACCAATAGAACAAACAGTTTTTAATCCATGAGAACATGGGTGCATAGAGGATAACTTAGGGTAACTCACAGTCACACAGGATCACGCATGCAGATGTGTCTTTTGTTCTCTCGGGAAAGGGGGATGTTAGTCTCTTTTGTTTGACATGAAAAGGAGGATGGTTGGGTTTTGAAATGTAATCACTCTCATTGACATCTTTGGCTTTCCATAGTTGTGTGACTGCCATGAAACTGCCTCTGGAGGCAGACTTCTGAAGTCAGATCAATAAAAGCTCATACAGAAATAGAGACTGAAGAGGAATGCTGCTTTTCTGCATGGAACATTGCCTCTTAGACCAGCCAGGTTACTGCCATCTGTGCCAAGTGAAAGTTCGGCTCGCAAGACTTAAGCTTCTTGAGGATGCCCTCCAAGGTTGTGTGTGGTCCACCATGAAAAGTCAGACATTCCATCAACCGTAGTGCATCCACTAGAGTCACATTCTGTGGGATAACTTGCAGGACAGACAGACGTAAGAAAAAAACAAAGGGAATTCCCAAGAGTGATTAGTTATTAAATTTATTGATGGGTAGTTCGACAAAGTTGTTTTGTGACAGTTATTTATGTTGGCTTTTATTGAATGATGTAGACTAAGCAGTTTCGGCGAGTCTGAAATGCATGTGTGAAAAGCAGATCATGGGGCAATGTTGGGTTGGCAACGTCTGTTCAACTGAATGCTACTGTCATCACCTGCTGTCTGACAGGAACTGGTTCTGAAGAAGGAAAGGGCAATGGTGACCTTCACAGCCTCTTGGAAGGCTGTCCTCATCCTGGTTTGAGACTCCAGTTCTTTGTGAAGGAGGTGGCACAACTCCAACCATTATCTCTTTTGTCACATCGTCTGCGGCTCCACTTCTGGTTCATCCTAATGTTGGACTCTTTCTCTTGGAAGGCACTCTTGGAGTAGGACCTTGTAAAGGTTGCCTTCTATCGCCTCTCTTCTCTCTGCACACAGGTCCCTTCTCTGCCCTCTCCTCTCCCTGCAGAGCAAGTGATATTGCAATGACTGAATCCATATCTATCCAAGGAAGCATTTTTGTGGTCAGAAGAGACCTCCTTGCTCATCCAACAACTCAAGATAGTACTTGATATGAGCAGGATTCAAAAGCACCACAGCCTTGCGTGTTGAGTGGCCCTTTAATAGTGTCTGAACAAGGCTCATCTTGCTTGCTATCACCTGTTGTTTCAGGGCTGAATAATGAGAACTTCCCCAGCAAATTTGTTGAACAATTTTTGTATTTGCACTTTGGATCAGCCTATGGAGTCATAATCCCGCCCTTTGTAACTCTTTGGGTGCATGCTCAATCTGCCCCTGCATGTGCCAATCCATCAGCTTATGCCCTGCGGCCTGTGTAGC
The DNA here is from genome assembly GCF_902713615.1 of Scyliorhinus canicula. NCBI lineage: Eukaryota > Metazoa > Chordata > Chondrichthyes > Carcharhiniformes > Scyliorhinidae > Scyliorhinus > Scyliorhinus canicula. The sequence continues at coordinate 31,740,585 of NC_052149.1, read as the reverse complement.
AGACAATCAGTGGCGCCTTCTGTGCCACTAACGGGAAGGTCAATTTGCATATAGACCGCAAAGAGATGCAATATGATTGAATTTCATGCCGTGTGCTTTTAAGCCTCTGTTGACAAGACTGTGTAATCTCAGCTGTTGCTTGCTTGCACGACAGAGGATAAGTTCTATTGTAGTTTGGACGAGTTGCTAACAAGAGAACCTGTCTGAACTGAAAAAGAACTGGGAATTCGAGCCAACTTCTCAACTTCAACCAGTGCCATTGACCCAAAATAATAAATTCTGGGCATTTATCTATTTGATATCCTTTTTCGATACAAATAGAGAGCTTCATTGGTTGACGTAACAACAGTGATTGCAATTCAAAAAGCAATGCTTCAGCTGTAAAGCCAAAGGCACAGCCGCTAATAGATGATTCAGCGACATTGGGAATGCACTTGATAGATTGACAATGTCAACAGCTTCTACATGATTAGACCTGTACTTGATCATTGTCTCAGGCACTTGACATCATCTGAGGCACTGCAAAAGAAGAAATGTTTCACACAAAGGAAATGAACATTTTCTCGGCCATAACCATAAAGCTTGGTTAGCAGGGAATTTGTGCTGGCTTCTAACCTGAGACTATTACGATTCTTAAATCAAAACCATTGTGCCAAATTAAAGCAACTTAGCGGTTTTAAGCAGTTCATGTTGCTGAGATGCTCACTTCTAATTATGCTGGTTGTGAATTGTAAGAAATCTTAATAAGCCAATCCCGTTGAGAATATATATTCTCTAAAACCATAACTTTACAGCTTGGGGTTGCTGCTGTTTTAGTTATTATGCCCTTTTACCATTATGTTCAATTTAATTTTACGCATTCTCGGGTTACAGAATTTGGAATTCTATTTCCACTGTCAGTTTGTAAACCTCCCCAATCAGCAGTTCGGCCCTCAACTCAGCTGTGGCTCATAGAGTCATGGCTGTTTACAGCATGGAAACAGGCCCGTCGGCCCAGCTTGTCCATGCCGCCCAGTTTCTATCACTAAGCTAGTCCACTTGCCCGCATTTGGCTCATATCCCTACACACCCACCCTGCTCATGCAACTGTCTAACTGCTTTTTAAAGGACAAAATCATACCCGCCTCTACCATTGCCTCTGGCAGCCCGTTCCAGATGCTCCCCATCCTCTGTGTGAAGAAATTTCCCCTCTGGTCTCTTTTGTATCTCTCCCCTCTCACCTTAGACCTATGCCTTCTCATTCTAGACTCCTCTCCCCTTGGGAAAAGCTGTGGAATAGGGATTATGACAGTGTGACTCTGCAGGCTGGTGACAGACTGAACCAAGTTTAACCAGAGACCCGTAACACATGCATTTAGCCGGAGCTCGCAGCGGTGAGAAACACCACGGTATCTATTGGACTCTGCTTCAATTTGGGGCCTCGGCAGGGACTTGCTGCCGAGACTGCACTTAGTTCCGTTTCCTGCACCGAGGAGCTCTACTCGCTGGAAAAGACCGGAACGCTATAAAAAAACAGTGTCTCAATCTCTCAATGCAACCTCCGAACCCCTCAAAGCCCCAACTCACCTATAAGGCTGCCCCTCCCCCTCCCCCCACACACACACTTATCTCAACTGAGACTATATCTTGGAGAGGAGCATGAACCCATTTGATTCAGAGCCAAACTGACACTACAGAAACTGTTAACAATTCCAGATTTTAACTCTTGATTGCTTTAACTTCTATCAGTGAATATGATCATAGAACCCCTACAATGCAGAAGGAGGCCATTGGGAGGCACCGACCCTCTGATAGAGCCCTCCACCCTATACCAACAACTCTTTAACCAAACCTCACATCCCTGGATTCCAAGGGGCAGTTTATCATGGCCAATCCACCTAACCAGCACACCTTTGGACTGTGGGAGGAAACCAGAGCACCCGGAGGAAACCCACGCAGACATGGGGAGAATGTACAAACTCCACACAGTCACCCGAAGCCGAAATTGAACCTTGAAAATGAAAAAAAAAGAAAATTGCTTATTGTCACAAGTAGGCTTCAAACGAATTTACTGTGAAAAGTCCCGAGTCGCCACATTCCGGCGCCTGTCGCTGGCGCTGTGAGGCAGCAGTGCTAACCACTGTGTCACCGTGCAAAGTGAATTGCCCAGCCATTGTTAATCAGTATTCTTCCCTTTGACCTCACTCTCTATCACCCCAAAGTTAAGTAAGAAAACCAAGACAGGGAAGAGAAGGGAAATTGTACATCGACAGACTTGTTTGCAAAAGACAAACAAAAGAGCTGAATAAAGAGATCAAAAGACAGAAATATGACAACAGAAAGACCCAGACCAATACAAGCTAGGAAGGGGTGTATAGCAGTGTAAGCCAAGAGTGTTCCAGCTCCCTGGTGGGTTACCTCTGGACTTGACTATATCAACATACTCCTGACTGATCGTTCACATTTTACCCTCTGAAAATTTGAGGTGATTCAAAACTCCACTGCCCAGGTTTTCATTCATACCAAGTCCTATTGCCCAATCATCCCTGTCCTCACTGACCTACATTAGCTTCCAGTCAAAGAACATTTCGATTATAAAATTCTTATCCTTCAGATTCAAATTGCTCCATCACCCTGCCCCTCCCTAGTTCTGTCATCTCCTTCAATCCCATAAGTCTCGAGGATGTCTGCATCCTTGTGGCCTCATGTGAATCCCCAATTTTAATCACTCCACCAACGGTGATCATGAGTTTAGTCTGTGGTTCCCTCCTTGGACCTCTCTATCTTGCTTTCCTCTTTTAAGGCATTCCTTAAAACCTACTTTTTGACCTGAATCTTTTGGTCATCTTTATAGGGACATTGGTGAGGCCACATCTGGAATATTGTGGGCAGTTTTGGTGTCCTTACCTGAGGAAGGATGTTCTTGCTGTGGAGGGAGTGCAGCGAATGTTTAGCAGGTTGATTCCTGGGATGGCAGGACTGTCATATGAGTAGAGCCTAAATCGGTTAGGGTTACATTCATTGGAGTTCAGAGTGGGAGGGGACCTCATTGAAACCTACAAAATTCTAACATGATTAGACAGGGTCGATTCAGAAAGAATATTCCTGATGGTGGGGAAGTCCAGAACTCAGGGTCATAGTTTGAGGATAAGGGGTAAACCTTTTAGAGCGGAAGTGAGGAGAAATTTCTTTAACCTGCAATTGGTGAATCTGTGGAATTCGCTACCACAGAAAGTAGTTGAGGCCAAAATGTGTAATTTCAAGAAGGAATTCGATAAAGGGGCTAAAGGGATCAAGGCAAGGATATGGAGGAAGGCGGGATCAGGGTATTGAACTTAATGATCAGCCATGATCGAAGGGTCGAATGGCCTCCTCCTGCTTCTATTTTCTATGTTTCTAATACCTCCTTTTGTCGCTTGGTATCACACTTTGTTTTATAATGTTCCAGTGAGGCACCTTGGGGCCTTAAAGCTGTTATATAAATATATGCTGTTGTTGTGAAAGCAGTACCTAGTGTGGCACGAAGACAACATATACGGCCTTTGCTATATGAGTTGAACCTTTAAGTCCTGGTGCTGGGACAATCAGGCAAGAGCATCTTTGAGTCTACAGAGGCAGCAGTGGTACTGCAATTGGCTGGGCAACCCTTGGCTAGCGGCAGAAACTTTGGTCAGAGTTTCTAATTCTGCTGATGTACGGCGATGCCTCGTGGGATTGGGACTTGATTTGCCTGAAAGTAATCATTCTTTGTGCTTCCACGAGAGGAAGAATTTCCGGGGGCAAATCACTGAAAAGACGTCGATGCCCATGGAATCAGACCCCAACCAATGTCAGTGCCTTCAGGAGCAAAATGAAGAAATATTGGAGTGGGACAGTTATATTGTAGAATACAAAGTGGATTCACCTTCAATGCACAGGACATGGCATCTTTCAAGAAAAGTTGGATCAGGAGTTGTTGAGAAGGGGAACTGGTTATTTAGATTTCAATTATATTGCCGAATATTTTTCAGAGGGACAGGGCATAGAACGTCAAGTTCCTAAAAGTAGGAGCCAACAGGTTGTGGTGAGCGGGGGAAAAAATGAAGGGAAATGCATGACAGAGTAATCAAACCTGGGTTCTGGATGGAGTGGATCTGAATGATGAATTGCCTTTTTCTCAATATGCCTTTCATCAGCCATGTCTAACTTTTTGTTGAAAAAGAGTGAAGAGTTCCTGTCTCTTTAAGCCTGTGGAATGCCAGAAAATGCAATAATTCTCCGGCAAGCTGTGCTTTCAGTCTAATGAATACCTCCTCTGCACAAGGCTTGACAATGGACAATAATGGACTTTGCAGACACAAAGATGGATCGGCATGCTCCTTGTTTAATCGACCAGACAGCAGGACTTAAAAGCTGCTGCTTGATGTCCAATCACGCTGACATTATTGCTACTTAATTGTACATTCCTCTTCTTTATCATTTTAATGAAGTGGTGGGCATGCTGTGTGTGGGTATTTATGAGTGTGAGTCTGTGTGCGTCCGTGTCTGTATATTCTTTTTCATTGAAAGTAAAAGACATGCCGGCTCAAGTGCACTACATTAACATTCATATTTTCTATTCACCAAACCAGTTTCTAGTATGCAGGATATTAATGCTGGAAGCCTTCTTTTCTTCACAAAATTAATCACCAATCTCTACAAGTTATTAGAGGGTAATAGCAATGCACCCAGTTTATAATCCTCACTGAAAGGTGAGTCACTCACGGTTAAGGCAAATGATTTGTTATAGTGAACATCTACTCAGAAACTTCCAATCCTTTTTTCTTGACACAATAGAACTATGGAACCACACAGTACAGATTTTAGCCTATTGTGTTGTGCTGGCATTTTGCTGGGTTAATCCAAAACTAATCCCCTTGTCATGCTCTCTTCTCACACACCAGTATCTTTCCTGTATGCTTCAAATATTTATCCCATTTTCTATTAAAAGATGCAATGGTTTATCCATCAGCCACTTCATGTGGCACAGTATTCTCTGCACCAACAGCCCTCCTAGTAAAGACATGTCTTTCCTGGATTGGATTGGATTGGATTTGTTTATTGTCACGTATACCGAGGTACAGTGAAAAGTATTTTTCTGCGAGCAGCTCAACAGATCATTAAGTACATGGGAAGAAAAGGGAATAAAAGAAAATACATAATAGGGCAACACAAGATCTACAATGTAACTACATAAGCACTGGCATTGGATGAAGCATACAGGGGTGTAGTGTTAATGAGGTCAGTCCATAAGAGGGTCATTTAGGAGTCTGATGACAGTGGGGAAGAAGCTGCTTTTGAGTCTGTTTGTGCGTGTTCTCAGACTTCTGTATCTCCTGCCCGATGGAAGAAGTTGGAAGAGTGAGTAAGCCGGGTGGGAGGGATCTTTGACTATGCTGCCCGCTTTCCCCAGGCAGCGGGAGTGTAGATGGAGTCAATGGATGGGAGGCAGGTTTGTGTGATGGACTGGGTGGTATTCACGACTCTCTGAAGTTTCTTGCGGTCCTGGGCCGAGCAGCTGCCATACCAGGCTGTGATGCAGCCCGATAGGACGCTTTCTATGGTGCATCTGTAAAAATTGGTAAGGGTTAATGTGGACATGCTGAATTTCCTTAGTTTCCTGAGGAAGTATAGGCGCTGTTGTGCTTTCTTGGTGATAGCATCGACGCGGGTGGACCATGACAGATTTTTGGAGATGTGCACCCCTAGGAATTTGAAACTGCCAACCATGGGCAGCACTGTAGCATTGTGGATAGCACAATCGCTTCACAGCTCCAGGGTCCCAGTTTCGATTCCAGCTTGGGTCACTGTCTGTGCGGAGTCTGCACATCCTCCCCGTGTGTGCGTGGGTTTCCTCCGGGTGCTCCGGTTTCCTCCCACAGTCCAAAGATGTGCAAGTTAGGTGGATTGGACATGATAAATTGCCCTTAGTGTCCAAAATTGCCAATAGTGTTGGATGGTGTTACTGGGTTATGGGGGTAGGGTGGAGGTGTTGGCCTTGGGTAGGGTGCTCTTTCCAGGAGCCGGTGCAGACTCAATGGGCCGAATGGCATCCTTCTGCACTGTAAATTCTATGATCTATGATCTCCACCTCGGCCCCGTTGATGCTGATAGGGGTGTGTACAGTACTTTGCTTCCTGAAGTCAGTGACCAGCTCTTTAGTTTTTCTGGCATTGAGGGAGAGATTGTCGCTACACCACTCTACTAGGTTCTCTATCTCCCTCCTGTATTCTGACTCGTCTTTATTCGAGATCCGGCCCACTATGGTCGTATCGTCAGCAAACTTGTAGATGGAGCTGGAACCAAGTTTTGCCACGCAGTCGTGTGTGTACAGGGAGTAGAGTAGGGGGCTAAGTACGCAGCCTTGTGGGGCCCCGGTATTGAGGACTATTGTGGAGGAGGTGTTGTTGTTCATTCTTACTGACTGTGGTCTGTTGGTCAGAAAGTCAAGGATCTAGTTGCAGAGTGGAGAGCCAAGCCCTAGGTTTTGGAGCTTTGATATGAGCTTGGCTGGGATTATGATGTTGAAGGCGGAGCTGTAGTCAATAAATGGGAGTCTGATGAAGGAGTCCTTGTTTTCGAGATGCTCTAGGGATGAGTGTAGGGCCAGGGAAATGACGTCTGCTGTGGACTGGTTGCAATGGTGTGCGAATTGCAGTGGATCAAGGCGTTCTGGGAGTATGGTGGTGATGCGCTTCATGATCAACCTCTTGAAGCACTTCATTACGACTGAAGTCAGGGCCACCGGACGGTAGTCATTGAGGCGCGTTGCCTGGTTCTTCTTTGGTACCGGTATGATGGTGGTCTTCTTGAAGCAGGAGGGAACCTCGGAGTGAAGTAGGGATAGGTTAAAGATGTATGTGAAAACCTCTGCCAGCTGGTCCGTGCAGGCTCTGAGTATCTGACCAGGGATCCGGTCCGGGCTCGTCACCTTCCGAGGGTTCACTTTCAGGACGGCCGATCTGACTTCGGAAGCTGTGATGGTGGGTATAGGTGAATTATGGGCTGCTGGGGCACTCGACAGCAGATTGTTGGTTACCTGCTCGAGCATAGAATGCATTGAGTTCATCGGGGAGCGGTATGCTGCTGCCAGAGATACTGCTCGGCTTCGCTTTGTAGCCTGGTATGTTGTTTTTTCCTTGCCATAACCGCCAAGTGTCTGTCTGTGACTCTAGCTTGGTTTTATATTCTCTCTTGGCATCTCGGAAGGCTTTGCGGAGGTCGTACCTGGATTTCTTGTTTAGGTCAGGTTCGTCTGCCTTGAACGCCTCAGATCTGTCCTTCAGTAGGGAGTCAATCTCGCAATTGAGCCATGGTTTCTGGTTGGGGAACGTACGTACTGCTTTCTTTGGCACGCAGTCGTCCACACATTTGCTGATGAAGTCTGTGACGGTGGGGGCATACTCATTTAAGTTGGTCGCTGAGTTCTTAAATATGGGCCAGTCCACTGTTTCTAAGCAGTCACGTAAGAGCTCTTCTGTCTCCTCGGACCAGCACTGCACAACCTTCTTAGCTGGATTCTGGAGAAGGAGCACCGTCTTATGGTCTCTTTTCCCAAAGCGCGGTCGGTATGGAACGGTAGGCGCCCTTGATTTTTGAGTAGCAGTGGTCAAGAGTGTTGTCGCCCCTGGTGAGACAGGAGATGTGCTGGTGGAATTTTAGCAGTACACTCTTGAGGTTGGCCTTGTTGAAGTCTCCGGCCACGATGAACAAGGCCTCTGGATGTTCTGTTTCGTAGTTGTTTATAACTATGTACAGTTCGTCCAGCGCCTTCCTCACTTCTGCCTGGGGTGGGATGTAGACCGCTTTGATAATGGCTGAAGTGAACTCACGTGGAAGATAGTATGGGCGGCACTTCACGGTCAGGTATTCCACCGCTGTCGAGGTGACGGAAAATTGCGATTTGACGTCAAATCGCTGCCCACCACAATTTTAGCCTCGGAACTCATTCTCCGACCAATCACCTTTCCCAATTTCCACCTCCGCCGATGGAGAATCCCCTCCATGATCTCTCAACACTGCGTCAGTGAAGGTTATTTTAACACCTCAGGACAGGGAGGTGTGTCTTGGGTGAATTAAAAAAAAATTTAAAACCGGACTTGAACCCACCATCTCAGTTCTGAAGAAGAGACAAATCGGCCTGATGGCATTATCTTTATTTCTCTCTCCACAGATGCTGCCAGACCTGCTGAGCTGTGCAGCATTTTCTGTTTTATTTCAGATCTCCAACATCCACAATCTTTTGCTTCCATTCAATTCACCAACGTCTGGTTTTAATGGCAGTGATTTGGAACAAATCTGCTCCCAGCGGTGCTGTCTCCACTATTATATTTCGTCCACTTCAGCTGGATTTTCTTCAGGAAACCTGACAGAGAAAAGGAGTCTCGTCGGGCTGAATCGGGTGGGTAAGTACCATTCCGATACTGCTTCCACCTCAAGGAGCAAAATTATTCCTTTCATACCCACCATGCGTACCTGCATCCCTTCCCTGGGCTGGACAATCTCCTATTTCCACACCATCTCCAATCTCCTTCGCTCTTCCCCACCCCAATCTCCCTGCATGCCACAACCCCGCGACCTCTTCCCAGGACTGCAAAATACAGCCCAGATCACAATCTCTCCTGCTGTCCACAATCTCCCCACCAACCAGTGACCACAATCTGCACCCCCCCCCCCCCCCGATCGCCTTGTCACAATCTCTCCACCTCAACCCTGCAAGAACAGATCTCCCCCACCCTGAATGCAAATCTCTCCCCTCCAATCCATGATCTTTCCACTCTGACAATGATCCCTCTTGCCTGCCTCACTGCGACCACAATCTCTCTACCCATCCCCCGCCACGATCACAGGCCCCTGCCTCGCCGACATCTCTTCCCTGACATTTCTTGGGGAGAAGCCTGTCAATCAAGCTGGCTGCTGGTGGAAAGGTTTTAAGGTATGTCCGGCAGTTCATTTGTGCAGCACGGCAGGGAAACCTGCACTCGAACTCCTCAGTCTGTCAGCTCTTCCGTTCTTTACAGCATCTTTCCATTCAGTGTATAAAACCTTACCTTGATTTTCCGACTCACAAATATCACTTCATATTGATGATGTGGAGATGCCGGCGTTGGACTGGGGTGAGCACAGTAAGAAGTCTTACAACACCAGGTTAAAGTCCAACAAGTTTGTTTCAAACACGAGCTTTCGGAGCACGGCTTCTTCTTCAGGTGAATGGAAAGGCTTGTTCCAGAAATGTTTATATAGACACAGTCAGAGATGCCCCGGAATGCGAGCACCTGCAGGCAATCAAATCATCAAAGATGCAGACTGCAAACTGCCGGCTCAAAGTGGAGAGGATCTCCAGGAAGATCGCGCATATAGACACTGACATTCAGTTTCTACAAAGATGCAAAAAAGCAGACACGGCATCTCCACATCATGGCTACCATTGACACCGCAAACTGCCGGCTCAAAGTGGAGAGGATCTCCAGGAAGATCGCGCATATAGACACTGACATTCAGTTTCTACAAAGATGCAAAAAAGCAGACAGGAACAGAGGATCCTGCTCTCGACGGGGGCGTGCTGCACCGGAAAATGCGGCTGGCGGACCGGAAAATCCGGCAAATTATTTTTCTTACCGGAAAAGCCGCTTGTTCGCGACAATGAAGGTTGCGTGGAGAAAAAAAAATGATTTACTCCTCGACCCTAATGCAATAATCTCTCCAAAGTCTGTCTTCGAACACCTACCCTTCTATTTATCTCACGTCAAAGGTCACAACCGTGCACAAGTCAAAGCCCAGCGACCTACAAAATACCTGCCCGGGTTGAAGCAATGGGATTTAAACTCCCACTGCTCGTTTCCCATTGGGCGATTGATGACCATCTATTGATGAACCCACACGTCCTTTGTGACCACAATAACATTGTACATCCACAAATTAACCAAAGCAAGAGGGGATTGGATCAGTTCAAATCCATTGGGCAGGATTCTCCGTCCCGCCACACCTGTTTTCAGGTAAGGCGCCCCCACCGGCAGCAGGATCCTCCGCCTTGGCAGCCGGCCAATGGGGTTTCCCATTGTGGGCACCCCACGTTGTCGGGAAATCCACGTGCGTGGGTGCGCTGTCAGCGAAACGGAGGATCACGCCAACGGACAATCCAGCTACTTATTTTTGAAATGCTATTCTATCATTTGCACAACTTATTCAACTAATTTATCTCTTTTGGTCAACTTACAACTCATTTCACAATATGTATACACAACTGTAGGAACCACACTGTGCTAGTTATGAAACCATTGCTCACTTTTTACATGTTCTGAAGGACGCAGAGCACATGAACACTACAGATCTATTTTCAGCTGTGTTTTATTTTATTCATGGATTGGATTGGATTCATTTGTTTATTGTCACGTGTACCGAGGTACAGTGCGAAGTATTTTTCTGTAAGCAGCTCAAACAGATCATTTAGTACATGACAAGAAAATAATTTTTTTTTAAATACACAAGGTAAATACATAGACACCGGCATTGGGTGAAGAATACAGGAGTGTAGTATTAATCAGGTCAATCCATAAGAGGGCCGTTTAGGAGTCTGGTAACAGCGGGGAAGAAACAGTTTTTGAATCTGTTTGTGCGTGCTCTCATACTTTTGTATCTCCTGCCCGATGGAAGAAGTTGGAAGAGTGAGTAAGCCGGGTGGGAGGGACCTTGATTATGCTGCCCGCTTTCCCCAGGCAGCATAACGTGTAGATGGAGTCAATAGATGGGAGGCAGGTTCGTGTGATAGACTGGGCGGGATTAGCAGGGTCATTTACGGTGCTGCCCCACGATCGAACAACACTTTATTTAATTTCCAGGCACGGAGGGAAAGCCCTCCAAGGCTGCACTTTAGCGTAATTTCCTGCAGTGAGGTGTTCCGGTGAGTGGAACTCCTCCGTGCAGGAAGACAAAATGGCGCCCCAACCCCCTGATCCCCACCCCCACCCTCCTCCCCCCCCCCCCCGCACACTGCTGACGTCACCTCCGGCCCCTCCCAACAACCTAACTCACCTGTTTGGGGTTCCTTGAGCCCCCCACATCCCAACTCATACCAGCAGGTCACCCCTGGGCTCGGTGCTAGGGTAGCATACAGATGGCACCTCCACGGTGCCCAGGTTGCACTAGCAGGACCAACCTGTCCAGAGACGGACCACCTTGCCTCAGATCATCTAGGAGACCGCGCCGTGCCATTCTGCCTGGTCCCCATTTGCGAGGCTGATAGATGCCGGGTGCTGGTTATTTCTATTGCTATTGCCTTTGAACCAAGTAGCCATTTAAGAGCCAACCACATTGCTGCTGAAGTCATATGTCGGCCAGACCAGGTAAGAGTGGCAGATTTCCTTACTAGAAGGATTTTGGTTTCCTGGTCATTATTCGACTTTTTAATTCCAGATTTTTAATGAATCCAAACTCTGCCATCCACCGCAGCGAGATTCAAACCCAGGTCCCCAGAGCATTACGCTGGGCCTCTGGAATACGAGTCCAGTGATAATACCATTACAACACTGCCTGCACATGGATTCCCATTGGAACACATTACTGTTAAATCCCTTTCACTGGAGAAAGGTTTCCCTAGCTTGAGCAGGATCTTGCTATTCTGAGTAAAGGCGCTAGCATCATGCTTAGATATTCCTCTCATGAAGAGAAGACTTTTGCAATAATCGGGTCTGAGTGCACAAGAAATTTAAATCCAGTCCATATCAATCAATAGACACAGCTGCACTGCTATGGCTCCGTTTGTCAGTTGAGTTTCTTGGCCAATTTGCGGCACTAAGTACAATAATCACAGTTTATTATCCATCTGCTGCATCTGCTTTGTAAGATATTACACTACAAGCTTTAAATTAGCCTTGGGTCAGATAGCATCACAACAAACAAATCTGTGGATAATAAGGTAGTTTACTAGTGCACATTAGATGAGCACCTGACTGATGATGTGGCAGAATAATTTGATGTGATAAGCATGCCAGGAACCTGTTTAAGGGATATTCAGTGCTGATATCATTGCCAGATATTATTCAGCAAAATTATTCCACAATTAATGGAATGATTTGTTTAAAAAGGTTGCCGCTGTGCATTTTCCAGAACCCATTTCCCGATTTCTGGGTATGACAGCAAGTGGTACTACAGTTCTTCAATGGGATTGGAAAGTTATGGTAGGACCTTCATTGCTACAAATAGCAATAGTGTCATTTTGGCTCTTATAGTCATTGTTGCATGTTGAATGCGATTATTTTATAATGGTTGTTAATGATATGACACCGATTTAATGTATGCTCCAGATACACTCGAAGTAGTGCCTAGTAGAATGGAGAAGCATGATTATCAGGATTCATGACAATTCTTTTTCATGCTCAGACATGTCACTAAGGATTTGGGGGCTGCAGCCATTGTGTTGTCCTTATCCAGTATGCCCCTTTCCATTTCTGCTATTCCTTCTCTCCATCCTTTTACATGCTGCCTACATGTAAAGTTCCGAGCACTTTCTTATAATATAATCGTTTCTGAAAGACCGACAGTAACAATGTCAAAATAGTGTAAGGAACAATATTAAGGTACAAATAATTAAATATCCCAATCTCCAGAAGGTTTTTTAAGATACTTGCTTACATGATATCTGCCACAAGTGATGGGAATAGGGCTTGAGGTTGTAGTTTGTTTCTTTTAAATGGTACCATATTTACGAAAATGCAACTTTGATACTAACATGTGATGATGTTAACCCTCAACAAAGTCATTTCTAGCAATTGGAAGATGCACCATTTTTTAAAATACAGCACGCCTCTGTTGGCAAACAAATCATGATTCAGAAACTATCATCATTATTTTATTCTTTCCTAATTCTCATCATTTAAGAGGTTTGATACAGGCTCATATCTATGGCGATAACTGGGAAGCAGCGATAGACGTGCCTTTGCACTGTGACCAATGACTTCAGGTGTAACTCTACAGAGATCCTGCAGAGGCAAATAAAAAGCCGAGAATTTGCAGTCAGCGGCAAAATAGTGATACTTGCCATTGATCCAATGGGGAACTTCCCACAAAGTTTTTGAGGGATTTTGAGCAAAGGTTTGTTCTAATCCAGCATTTTATCAGTGTGATGCCCTTTTAAGGGAATCTATGGTGTCAGTGAGCAGGGCAAGAAACACCCATGTTCTTCAGCCAATCAGATTGAAAAATCTTCACTGAGACATGCAGAGTTTAAACAAGGAAGTTTGAAGGTGGAAGTAAAAATTAGATTGCAATCATCTACAGAAAATGAAATAAAAATTGGGAAAACAAATTTGGATTACGAGACTGAAAGATAAAAGACACGTAAAAAAAGTACAAACATTTATATATTTAATACATTTCCAACACTTATTAATTTCTGGACGATTGAGACTCCATGCTTGTAAAATGATGTGTTGAGGGTCCAAGTGATTGCTTGGCAGTAATCATCACGTGTTGTCATGTTACAAATTTAGTTTGCTTCTTTATGCACCAGCCCGGCCTTTTCTGTTGCCATTTATGGGGAACAAGTGGGCAGATGCCCCATGGAAAAGATTGTTACAGTGCATCCCGTGGAAGAGTGGGTTTGCTTTGATAGCAACACCCAGATTCCTATGTTGAACTGCGCCCGTGAGGACTCTGGAATGTGTGGTCAGATTCATTCCACAATGACGGTGAGCCTCATCATTATTACCGACACAAAGTCCGGACAATTGAAATGCAATGACTGATTAGAGATAATGGATGTGACCTCTAGTAGCATTAAAATACAACATGACTGTCTTGATTGATTTACCAGTGGTCTACAGCATCGTGTTCAGACGGCTTATTACCTGGACCACTATTAGCTGTTTATTAACATTCACCATGAGTCCCCAGCTGACCTTCCACGTTTTTGCTTTCCTTTGAGAGCAACATGCCAGTGACCATCGGTTCAAGTTGGGGAATTAAATAGAGAGCCATTTAGGCAAGTCAGAAAGGTCTGTAGGAAATTGTAATGCGATAATCATTCAGGATTGCTAAATCACTGGGCAGAAGCAACCAGAAGCGATGAATGAAAGTACGAGTAATTTAATGGAGGTTTTTTAATAAAACGTATAAAGCAGAGCACCAGAGCAGATGTAATATTCAATATTGTTTCAGGAGTTCATCAGGACTGACTGGTGTCCTGCAAGTAGATGAAGATTTGGGCTGTACTAGTCTTTCGATTTGATGTTGTGTTGAAGGCTATGCTGAGAGATAACAAAAGCTCAAATTTTGAAGGCATAATTAAATCTCTTAAGAACGATTAAGTTAGAAGTTGGATTAAAAAAACTAAGGCTGCAGAAGAAAAATGAGAAGCGTATAGAACTTTTGATGCACCCTCTTTAACTGGATTCATCCCGAGTTAACATGGCCAATTTGTTCTTACAAAGCAACCTGCATGTCAGCAACTGATGATGCCTGCCCACAACACATGATATTACAGTAGCAATTTGCTGGAAATCTGAAATAAAAGCCAACATTCTGGAAATATTCAGCAGGCCGAGTATCTCCGGGGAGAGAAACAGAGTTAATAGGCTGGATTTTCTCTGCAGCTCTCAGGATCCCACCGTTCGGCTCAAATCGGTGTCAGAAGCCTACACTGTGAGGGTGTGGTCACTGATCTGTGATTTTCCCCAAATTGGTCAAATAATAGCCAGAGGTCAGTCAGGCTCAACATCCACTCATGATGGCAGACAAGATCGCGAAGCTGGAGGGCCAATCCGAGGCCTTCCAGTTTGAAAACAGCAATAGGATGCCATGGGAGGCAAGCGATGCATCCTGTCTCCAAGTTAAATTTTTTTTTTAAACACAAAAGATTGTCCTTGTGGGGAGAGAATCTCTCCACAGGGCGGCCTGCAGCTGGCAGCAGGCAGCTGGGAGGGCATCTGAGACTGCCTGGATTGCTGACCGTCCAGTTTCCCACTGGGGGATCCCCCTGCAGGCAGAGCTGATCCCCCTGCCACTTGCGGGGACCAAGATGCTGAATGGAAAATCCCAGTCTACCTACGACCATAGCTAATGAATTGGCTTCCATAGATACCTAACCGAAATGTGAGGAGTGGAATCTTGTGGAGAAGCTATCGGAGTCTCATCACCTGTTTTTGGGAGGGCCCACCACTTTATCTGACAATCGGCACATAAGAGGCCAGCAGTAGGCCTTCCGTCCAGATGAAGGCCTCAGGCGCGGAAGACTCACTCGCCGACAGCTGCTGGCTAATCAGAGACCGGCTGCTCTTCTGTTCTCAGCGGGTCCAGTGGGAAGGCAATGGCTGCTGACCACTCTCCCCACCCTCCCACCCACCTCCTTCCTATGACCCCCATCGCATCACAGTGGTTAGCACTGTTGCTTCAGAGCTCCAGGGTCCCAGGTTCGATTCTCAGCTTGGGTCACTGTCTGTGCAGAATCTGCACATTTTCCCTGTGTCTGCGCGGGTTTCCTCCGGTTCTCCGGTTTCCTCCTACAGTCCAAAGATGTGCAGGTTAGCTGGATTGGCCATGTTAAATTGTCCCTTAGTATCCAAAAAGATTAAGTGGACGTTACAGGATTACGGGATGCTCTTCCCAAGGGCCGATGCAGGCTCAGTGGGCTGAATGGCCTCCTTCTCGACTGCACGTTCTATGATCTATAAACCTGATGTCTCTGATCAAGGAGGGACCCAGACACAGGCAGGAAGGGCTCTCAGGATAGGGGTCATAGGGGTCAATAGATCATAGGAAGGAGGTGGGCGGGGGGTGAGGGGAGTAGTGAGCAGCAAGGTGAGATGTGTGGCTCTCACAGCACTCCCCCCGACACCTTCTGATCTTGAATCCCTTTAAGCAGGCATTGAATTTGCACCAGAGTTTTCTTCTCATGCTCCCTGCATGTTGGGTCTCTCACCTGCCCCTGTGTTAATATCCGTGGGCACTAATTATCCAATTAAGGGCCTCAATTGATGACAGGGTGGTAAGGCTGTCATCCATGGCCTTCCTGTTCCGGATTTCAACAGGGAGAGGTGGGAAAGCGGAGGAATCCCCACACATTTCCCTCCTCATCCGATTGAATGCCCCACCACCAAATTCACTCTGGGGATGGCCATAAGTTCTCATAGAGATGCTGCTCTTTGAGCTTCCATTGAGCTTCAGTGGAGAAGGCTGAAAACACTGAGGGAGTGGGGTTGACTGACCTGATGTTCAGGATCAGGCTTGCGGACTGAATGGAGGTGTTTAGCAAAGGAGTCACATAATCTGTGTTTGGTCTCCTCATTGTCAAAAAGCCAAATGATGAGCAGTGAATATATCAAGGTAAATTGAAAGAAATGTGAGTAAAGCAAAGCTTCAACTGCACTGTGGGAAAGGAGGAAGTGAAAGGGTAGACGTTGCTGCTTCTGGTTTTGCAAAAGAAAATGCAGTGGCGAGGAGAAGGGGTGTGGGGAGTAAATGACGAGGCGACAGTGTTCTGCAGAGAGAACAGTTCCTTCAAGCGGGAGGGTGGAGTTGTGTTTGGTGAAGGCATCACACTGGAGGTCGAGGAAATGGCAGAGGTGAATCTGTTGAATGTGGAGGATAGTGGAATAGGGGGACAAGGTAAACCTTTTATGGTTCTGGGAGGAAGGGAAGTACTGAGGGTAAATGTGCAGGCAATGGGACAAAAAAAGACTTGGGTCCTGCCGAACACATTGGTGGGGAGGAATTCTCAGGTGAGCAAAAAGGAAAAGATATTGGAAGTATTGGTGTGGAAGGTTTGATTGTCGGAATAGTAATAACAGAGATGGACATACCGCAGGTGGGATGGGAGAAAGTTTTTCCTTGTGCCTATGAGGGCTTCCAGTGGATCTGGTTGTCAGCCGGATTGGAGGCTGGGGGGTTGAGGAAAGAAAGGGAAGAATCAAAAATGGACCATGAGGCGTGGAGCAGTTTTGATAAAACTTTGGAGTTTGGGGCAAAAGTACGGAATGGCAACAATACAGAGGCAGTAGACAAAAATGATATAAAGGAAGCTATGACTTACAGAGGGTTCAAAAAATACTTATGCTGAACCATGGATACTTGGGAGTGAATTACATAGAAAATGAAAGGAAGAAGAGCCTCAGCAAAAATAGAAGTGCTAAGGTTTTCCTGAACAGTTCTGGGATATTACCTGAACCTCAAATTAAATTAAAGCCATACATTGTAATTATTAATATCCATTGTTTTCCACAATATGAACCATTTCATGGTCTAGAACTTATTATTCTTACATAAGGGTAAGAATCTCCTTTGTCTTCAATGTTCATGAAGGCCATGCGCTATTTTTCCCATTTAAGGACAGAATTTCATTACACACAAGCTCTTGTGCTGTTAAGACATCGATTTTGATGATAAGATTTTTGAACCAGTAAACATCTGGAATAAACCATTTTGATGAACTGTGAAGATTGCGCAGAAGAGAATTAGTATTGGAGATATAACAGGTGGCAGGCTATTGTAATATCACCTGATACAATGATTTTCAGATTAAAGATCACTTTGGAGGGTTGGACATTGATCAGGTAGTAAAAGGATTTAGAGTGATGGTGAATAAATCAAAGGAATGGTACAAGAGATACATTTTTAGGGAAGTCTCCGCACCTTTAGGGGCCAAGCCCTAACATTGAGGGGCTAGGCCCACGCCGGAGTGGTTGGCGATCCGCCGGTCGGTGGGAACGGCCTTTGGCGCCATGCCAGCCGGGGCCGAAGAGACTTCGCCGGCTGGCGGAAGTCCGCGCATGCGCCGGAGTGTCAGTGGCTGCTGACGTCATCCCCACGCATGCGCAGGGGAGGGGGTCACTTCCGCCTCCGCCATCGTGAAGACTATGGTGAAGGGGGAAGGAAAAGAGTGCCCCCACGGCACAGGCCCGCCCACCAATCGCGAGCCAGGCCACCGTGGGGGCACCCCCCGGGGCCAGATCGCCCCGCGCCCCCCCAGGACCCCGGAGCCCGCCCGCGCCGCCTGGTCCCGCCGGTAAGGTAGGTGGTTTGATCCACACCGGCGGGACCTGCTTGACAGTGGCGGGAGTTCGGCCCATTGCGGGCCAGAGAATCGCCGGGGTGGGGTGGGGGGGGCGCTGACAGACGCGGCGCGATTCCCACCCCCGCCGAATCTCTCGTGCCGGAGACTTCGGGACACTGCGGGGGCGGGATTGACGCCGGCCCCCGGAAATTCTCCGACCCGGCGGGGGGGTCGGAGAATCACGCTCCAGCTTTTCATTTTTGCTTTCTTTGAACTAAACTTTAACTCTCAAACTGCCATAGTACCATTTGAAAACATTTTTGTGAATTTTTGGTCCTACCTGCCTGATTACTAGTCGATCGTCAGAACAGCCACACTACCAGACACATTGGAATTTTTAGGATATGTGCCTGAGCATAGGGTTTGAGGCAGGATTTTCCGAAGGGTGATGTTTCCCACCCGTCCATTCGAGGAGTCATCGGGGGATGTATCCCCACCAATTCCGGCAGACCTCCAGTCATTTAACAGTCAGAAGAGTGTCAATTGGCTGGAGAGAGGACTTCTGCCTATCACTTGGGACGAAGTTGTGCCTCCAAGAGCTGCTGGCCCATTTGTGGAGGGGTGGCACAGTGGTTAGCACTGCTGCCTCACCGCGCTGGGGACCCAGGTTCGATTTTGACCTTGGGTGACTGTGTTGGTGCATGGATTTCCTACGGGTGCTCCGGTTTCCTCTCACAGTCCAAAGATGTGCAGGGTGGGTGGATTGGTCATGCTAAATTGCCCCTTTGTGACCAAAGATGTTAGGTTAGGTGGGGTTGCAGGGATGGGTACGGGAATGGGCCTAGGTGGGGTGCCCTTTCAGAGGGTCGATGCAGATTCAATTGGTCAACTGACCTCCTTTTGCTCTGTAGGGGTTCTATGGTAATCTGGGACTCTTCTATGGTACAGATACTGGACCCACCTCAGTGACAGTTATTGCCATTCTCAAGCAAAATCTTTCCACACCATGGCATCTCCGATTTAGTTGTCTCTGAAAATGGCCCGCAGTTTGCCAATGATACCTTAAATACTTCAGGGAGATATACAGCTTTTTCCACATCACCAGCTCACAACATGGTAAGGTAATCACTAATATACACCATCAATGATGTCATCATCAGCATGGTGGCACAGTGTTTAGCACTGCTGCCTTACAGCGCCAGGGACTCGGGTTCAATTCCAGCGTTGGGTGACTGCCAGTGTGGAGTTTGTATGTTCTCCCCGTGTCTGCGTGGATTTCCTCTGATTTCTTCCCACAGTCCAAAAATGTGCAGGTCAGGTGGATTGGCCATGATCAATGCGTGGAGTTGTGGGGATAGGGCAGTGGAGTGGGCCTAGATACGAGTGTTCGCTTCGGAGGGTCGGTGCAGGCTAGATGGGCTGAATGGCTTCCTTTCGGATTATGGAGAATCTAGGAATTCTATGGATGAATGTTGTGGCCATTCTATAGTCTCAGCATCGCTGCCACTTCCACCGAACTCTGGGTGGCCGTTATAAATTGCTGAGAAGTTATATTTGATGTACTGTAAACTAAAATGGTGGGACTTACTTTTAACGTAATTTTGAACATGCTGTTTCAATTGGGTGATTCCTCTTCTGCTGGTCATCAAACAGAAAATGCATGTAATATCAAATTTCAAATCAATATGTCTGAAAATAAGATGGTATTTATACTTTAAGTTAATTCCCACTCAAGAGATCATGAGGTCATCTTCAAACCACCAAACTTCACAGCAATACACATGGTAGAATTATAAGGATGGTGTGTATTTGGCAGTCGCCATCCTGGGAGTCGGTGCGTAACGTGTCACCATGGACTCTCAGAAGCTCACTGCCATTTAACGCTAACTTGAGCGTTGATCAGCAGTTGGTGGGACTTCCATCTACCCTTGAGAGGAAGTTACACCCCTGAGCTGTCAGCCAATCTGATTGGCCAACAGCTCTCCAACCTGTCCAGACACAGCACTACTGTGGTCAGAAGAGGTACTGCAGTGCTTTGCCTGGGTCTAAGTCCTGGGACCGATCTCAAGGTAAATCCCGAGGGTCCTGTTAGTGGGAGGGTAGAGGATGCCCTCAGGGACTTGGGTGGTGGGGTGATTGCGGTGTGGGGATGTAGGCTAGTGGGGGGGGGGGGGGGGGGGGAGCACTCCAATAGTCCTGGAGGGGACAACACCCCAAATCTCAATGGACTTCAGATTGAGATCCCCCCCCCCCCATTCCTGCCCAAGATTGAGAAAAGTCTATTTCTCTGTTTCCCACCCTACTTGCACCCACTCCTGTCAGCTTAAAAATAGAGGCTGGGCGAGGAAACCCCCTTAAGCGGCCATTATGCCCACTTAAGGGCCTTAATCAGGTTACCCACCCAAAAACCTGTCCCCTCCCCTTCCTGTGAAATCACGGTAGTGTCAGAGAGGGCATGATCCCAGGGCGAATCCCGTCCTGCCTCGTTGCACCCTATCAAAATATCCTTCCATTCCTTTCACTCTCAAGCACTCATCTGGTTCCCCTCTACATTCCCATAACTGGGAGGATGCTTCTTTCGTTCCATCAAAGTGGACATGTTTTGCCATTTCTGGCAGAACATGTTCCTTTCAGCTCATACATGCTTTATTCATATTTGCCACAAATTCTCTGTATAAAAGTGGAGTATTCGGACCATAGTTTATGGATTTTCTCTCTTTACTGATTCTCAGCCGAAGACTGGGATCTCATTAAAAATATATTGCTCTCAACATGGCTGCTGAAGGAGGAAGCCTCTATCTGTTTGTCAGTGCACACAGGAGGAAAGCTAGCATAATCAATACAGTTGAATATTGATATTTCTATGCATCTCGGTAAGCAATCACAACCACAGCCAAGCGCTGAAAATGATCAGTTTGTATTACTGGGCTATTAATGCAGAGATAAATAACAAGGTCACTTGTCAAGTACCACAGGTGACCATTAGCATTCTCTTGCAAGTGTTCGGAAAATAAAGGTAGTTTCATATTTATATTTGTATTGATAAACATTAGAAGTAAGGTATAGTTTTAAATGAGTTTAATTTAATGTTTCTGTGCCTGGAAGGGTCAAATCTATAGTTAGATTCATGCTGGACAAAGGTGTTTGTATGTGTGGTGGTTAGTTTCAATTCCAACTGTGCTTCTTTTATGCTTAGAGAGGGTTACTGTGTGAAGAATAAATAGAAGTATGTCATTGCTTCGTTACAGGAAGCCACTTTCCTGAGAGAAGGGTTCCCCTATGCTGTTAGTTTTAAATGGAAGGCAGAGCAGTTGATGACAGGATACTGGGGAGTGAACAGCTCTCAACCCTGCCAAGAGAAACTGGACAGGGAGTTGCAAAGCTGCAAGCTTCCTGAGGAACAGGATACAATCCAGATAACCAGGGAATTGGGGCAGAAATAATGTTTAAAGTTATTGAAGTTTAGTGAACAAAGTCCAAGGTGTTGTTCAGAAGAGTTCAAGGAAGAGTAAGCAACGTGCTACTCTTTGCTTAGATTTAAAGTGGTACAGCAGACTTCAAAGATAAATGGAACATGTGATGCCATTTTAAAATAGTCTGGGAATTAAGAGTTAAATAAATTCTGAACAGTTTGTACAGTAGTCAAGACAAAGAAATCCTAAAATGGTTGGTGTAAATTCCTGGACTTGACCGGCTGTTAAAAGGGAAGTGGAGAGGGCAGCACGGTGGCTCAGTGGTTAGCACTGCTGTCTCACAGCACCGAGGTCCCAGGTTCGATCCCGCCTCTGGGGCACTGTTCGTGTGGAGTTTGCACATTCCTCCCGTGTTTACGTGGGTTTCACCCCCACAACGCAAAGATGTGCAGGTTAGATGGATTGGCCACGCTAAATTGCCCCTTAATTGGAAAAAATGAATCTAAATTTTTTTTAAAAGGGGGAGCGGAAGCTCTATTTAAATGAGTCATTTGTAAAACCTGGACTGCACTTCAGAATGTATTCCTATGAGAGAAGAATTTAAAGCTTGTTATTGGGAGTGGAGTTTGGAAACTCTCACGTGATAATTATCTGAGGGGATTCTGAGGAGAAAACCACAGACACTAACTTGGGTTCAGAATGCAGTGTATTTGACTACAGTCAATCTGTGTGCTTAAAAGGGACTTTGTGCTAATGGGACCACTGTAGCTTAAGATGTACTTTGTAACCCTTGTTAACTTTAAAAACTATGTGTATTTGTGAAGCTAAAGTATTGTAGGAGGGAGTAAAGTATTGTATAATAATCCAACTTTTCATGTTTAATAAAATGTTTGTCCTTGCTAAAACTCATCAGCGGGCCTGTGACTCTGTTCCTCCACGTTTTATAAAAAAAAGTAGTTATGATCTTTTGAGCCAGGGTTCCATTTTGAGATCTTCCCGTCCAGTTATAACATCAATTGGCAGCATAACAGTCGGCAACTTTAAAATATTCTTTTAATTACCAACATATAAAAACAAAGCTTCTTATTTATCAGGTAAAATAGTGAGAGGAAAATCAGTGGAACAATAATAAACATAAGCATTATTAGTGTCACAAGTAGGCTTACATTAACACTGCAATGAAGTTACTGTGAAAATCCCCTAGTCGCCACATTCCAACGCCTGATCAGGTACAGTGAGAGAGAATTCAGAATGTCCAATTCACCTAACAAGCACGTCTTTTGGGACTTGTGGGAGGAAACCGGAGCACCTGGCGGAAACCCACACAGCCACGGGGAGAACGTGCAGACTGCGGACAGACAGTGACCCAAGCCGGGAATTGAAGCTGGGACTCTGGCGCTGCGGAGCAACAGTGCGAACCACTGTGCTACCATGCCGCCCAGGAAACTCTATGCCGATAAATCCTCATAATTTTTGAAGTAAATCAGTAACGTTCCATATTTTTAAAATTGTGACTATCATTATAACTCAGGAAGGCAAGCAAGTAACATGGCAGGATTGTCATCAGCATCTCATTTAATACCCAGACCGTTTCTTTGGTCACGCTGAAGGAGCTTGTGCTTATTTTTTTGCAGCTTCGAGTAATTTGTTTGCCATTGCGATGGTGGGGTAACAAACTTTTTTTTTCAAGCTTACGAAGAGAATAGTTACAATCTTGCTTTTAGTAAATGGCATCTTGATGTGTGATCTGAATCATCCTTTGATTAATGGTATGTCTCCAGGGAACTATTAGCGCAGTAACTGTTGGCAGCTCACTGCAGTCCTTGTTTTATAACTAACTAGGGGATGACAAAGTAACATTTTCTGCAGTTTAAAGCAGACAGTGCTCACGCCAAAGACCTGAAGAAGATCCATGTCGCTGTAAAAGAAAACCTAATTTGCACTGCCTTCATTTATTTTCTGTCATAAATCAGATTCAGATCATGTGCACACATCACTGACATGACATTAGCACAGCAGACTGAGAGCAGATGCTGGGCTTGCTGAATCTGGTTGGATGAATTCCTGGGAGCTGCATCGCATGAACTCCTGCCTTCTACCGCTGCAAACATGCGTCATATCCAAAACAATGAATAAACCCTCCTGGTCAAAGAGAAAGAAAACAGAAACAATGTGGGCTGGATTCTCCATTTACATAAGAACATAAGAACTAGGAGCAGGAGTAGGCCATCTGGCCCCTCGAGCCTGCTCCGCCATTCAATTAGATCATGGCTGATCTTTTGTGGACTCAGCTCCACTTTCCAGCCCGAACACCATAACCCTTAATCCCTTTATTCTTCAAAAAACTATCTATCTTTACCTTAAAAACATGTAATGAAGGAGCCTCAACTGCTTCACTGGGCAAGGAATTCCATAGATTCACAACCCTTTGGGTGAAGAAGTTCCTCCTAAACTCAGTCCTAAATCTACTTCCCCTTATTTTGAGGCTATGCCCACTAGTTCTGCTGTCACCCGCCAGTGGAAACAACATGCCCGCATCTATCCTATCTATTCCCTTCATAATTTTAAATGTTTCTATAAGATCCCCCCTCATCCTTCTA
Organism: Scyliorhinus canicula; assembly: GCF_902713615.1. NCBI lineage: Eukaryota > Metazoa > Chordata > Chondrichthyes > Carcharhiniformes > Scyliorhinidae > Scyliorhinus > Scyliorhinus canicula. Next base: position 31,716,592 of record NC_052149.1, on the reverse strand, counting down.
AATTCCAACGAGTACAGTCCCAGTCTACTCAACCTCTCCTCATAATCCAACCCCTTCAGCTCTGGGATTAACCTAGTGAATCTCCTCTGCACACCCTCCAGTGCCAGTACGTCCTTTCTCAAGTAAGGAGACCAAAACTGAACACAATACTCCAGGTGTGGCCGCACTAACACCTTATACAATTGCAACATAACCTCCCTAGTCTTAAACTCCATCCCTCTAGCAATGAAGGACAAAATTCCATTTGCCTTCTTAATCACCTGTTGCACTTGTAAACCAACCTTCTGTGACTCATGCACTAGCACACCCAAGTCTCTCTTGGGTGTCTCTCTGAGACTAAGGGCTGGATTCTCCGATTTTGGGGCTTTGTCCGGACGATCAGTGGCGTTTTACATGGGAAAAACCAGCGTGGCTCCAGCACCGATCTTCCGACCCGTGATGGGCTCGCAGACGTGTCATGTAAAACGCACGGCGGGAGGGAAGACTGGAGGGGGATAGCCGGACCTGTGGCCCTGTGGTGGTATGATTTGCATAGCTGTCTGCCATTGGTGCAGAACACCGGCTTACCATTGGCCCTGGTCGGTCATGTGCCTCTTGACCGATTGGTTGAGACCAGTCATGTGACGGCTCTCCGATTGGTCGAGAGGCTGAGTTAACCACGCCTCCATACCGAGGTATAAATGCTCAGAACGCCCGGCGGTCGTCCATTTATTGTAGTCGACCGCAGAGCTAAGTTCTAGCTTATTAAAGCCTAACTTTTGTACAGCAACTCGTCTCACGTGCAATTGATGGCTCATCAGGCCCCTAACCGTAGCACAGCACAGGGTCCTGGATGTGGATGGCGGCCGGGAGGAAAGGGAGGTCACCGGGGTGGAGTACGGCAACGGGCGGGGAAGTGAGACTCTGATGATTTGCGGTTCCCCGTGACACGTGTGTCAACACCCCCCCCCAACAACACCCACACACCAGCCTCATCCCCACACCACCCTCACCATCACCCTCACCCTCACCACCCCTTCATGCCCAGCCTCACCCTCACCATCCCACACCACCCTCACCCCACCCTCACGCCCCCCACCTGCACTCTCACCCACACACAAGGGGGTGGTGAGGGTGGGTGTGAGGGTGGGGGTGATGGTGAGGGTGGTGTGGGGGTGAGGCTTGTGTGTGGCTGGGAACGACATGGCACAGACACAGAGGGAGATGTGGCACAAACCCAGAAGGTGGTGACACAGGCAATGCGTGATGTGACGCAGTCCCAGATGGAGATTGTCCACTTCTTGTACTCCAAATAATAATAATGATAATCTTTATTAGTGTCACAAGTAGGTTTACATTAACACTGCAATGAAGTAACTGTGAAAAGCCCCCAGTTGCCACATTCCGGCGCCTGTTCGAGTACACAGAGGGAGAATTCAGAATGTCCAATTTACCTATCAACACGTCATTCGGGACTTGGGGGAAGAAATCGGAGCACCCGGAGGAAACCCACACAGACTGGAGGAAATTAGGAAAACATGCAGACTGTGCACAGATTGGATTCAAGCCGGAAATCGAACCTGGGACCTTGGTGCTGTGAAGCGTCAGTGCTAACCACTGTAATACCGTGCAACCTATGGCCATGAGCATTCAGACCCTGGTCGAGACCATAGCAGACCTCCAGGTCTGGCAGTGCCAGGTGGTGCCTCAGGGGTTAGCTCCACTCGCAACCCCTTCTCATCGATGAGCCTGGGGGTCATCGGGCACCCCGAGGGAGGAGCAAGCGATGGGGCCCGTGCCAGTGACTCCCGCAGGGGTGGTGCCAGAACACCGCAGCACCTTGGACTCTCCTGTCCTGTCCCTGGCACATCTGGTGGACAGTGGACAGAACAGGGTGGCACCATGCCACCTGGGACACGCGAGCAACTGCCGGGCCAATCCAGGCCCGATTGTCCCAGAGGACAGCCACCAATGGGGACCCAGATAGCAAGGCAGGAATCACAGCAGGCTTCCTCCAATCCTGCTGTACCATCTGGGGATCCACCAAGATGTAGCATTAGGGCCGTAAAGCCAGGAAGTTAGACACCAGTTAAGTTGGTGAGATGCAGTGTCCGTGCCCCTCGCCATTTCCCCCCCGCCCTAATCAGTTAACCTGAGGGTGATCAGAGCGTCCCCTTCACGTTGACCGAGGCGTACACGTCATGCAGCCTCCCGCGCCTATCTGGGCCCCATGTCTTGTCCTCGCACACTCCCGCATCCTCATAATCGACAAGGCCTGCTATTCACCGGCCTCCTCCGGCATGTTGCCTCTCTGAACAGGCTACCACAATGCGGGCGACCCTCTCAGCGTCATACTGGAGGGCCCCTCCAGTGCGGTCCAGGCAGCTGAACCACATCTTCAGGAGGCTTGAAGACGGATATGGTCGTTGTATGGGTGTCGTTGTAGTGGCTCCGCTGCTGCAGCTTCTTCCTCCTCGAGTAGCGCCAGCTCATACAGCCACAGTGCATCCCCCAGGGCTGCGGCGACTAGCAGGAAGGCCACCATTGCTGGTTGAATTCCAATTTCCATTGTCTGCAAGGGGGAAAGGCTGACATGTAGCATGTGTGTACCTAATTCCCAACAAGGTCCAATGGGCTACATGGTAGCCCCCATTTCTGCATCCCTGGCCCTGTCGTTGCCCGGCACCGTGGGTTGTGCCTCTGGCCCTGGCAGCCATCGCTGCTGCCAGCTGACACTGCCCATACCAGTGGTACACTCACTGCCGTCACGGCGCACCCGTAGGGGCTACAGTAGGCTTTGTCCTGGGTGGCCGTCTGATTCCCAGCCAGCGGGTGGCAGCCAGGCTGAGGGGTATGGCGGAAGGTGGGGTGCGGGGTGGGGAGGTTGGAGTCACCCATAAGGCTGGTGTCACTCAACAGAACCAGGGGTACAGGTGGATGGTCACTGGGATGCGTAACAAGATGGCTGCTTGCAGGTCATGGCAATGGCAGTCCATGCCTGGACACTGCCAAAGTCACTCCGGTCACATAACCACCCCCCCCCCCCCCCCCCCCCCCCCGCACTCCCCCTGGCAGGCCCTCCCCTTCACCCCAGCCAGTGTCCGGCCTGGCAACCCACGGGCGCGCCTCTCTGTGTCCTACCTCCTCTCTCTCCATCATCAGCCACGAGGCCAGTTTCATGATTTTTAAAAGCACAAATGAACCATGCCATCACAAAATCGGTCCATCGGAGGTGGAGAATCAGGAGAGGCCCCGGAGAATACTGGATTGGGCCCCGCTAATGATGTGACAGGGAATTGTGATTTGGCGTCAAATTGGCACTCGCCCAATTTTGGCGTCAGAACGTATTCTCCACCCAATCGTGTTTCCCGATTTGTGTCAGCCAATGGAGAATCCTACCCAATTATTTTCAGCACTAATTTGATACCAGTGCTGCCATTTTGAAGCTGTAACCTCAGCCAATGCCCCCGCTTAATCTAAAACAATTAAAAGCAACATTAAACACCAGCTGTGTTTAAAAGGACATTAACAGGTAGTTGCTGGTTTATTTCTCCAGGCTGTTGCTACAATTCTACGTGGTGTTGGTGCTTTGTGCAATTCTTCAAAGTTATAAGATTCTATCGGGAAGATGTGGTAGGTGCTGAAAGAGTTTTTAATTAACAGGGCTTCTGAACAAATCAATTGCTCCATCAATTGGATGGACTGGTAGCCATTCCTGTGGGGATCAAGCAGCATTGGGTGAATGAGCAGAGGCAGGAGGAGCTGCTGGATGAGGGAGGTGTAAGCAAACATAGAACATAGAACAGTACAGCACAGAACAGGCCCTTCGGCCCTCGATGTTGTGCCGAGCAATGATCACCCTACTCAAACCCACATATCCACCCTATACCTGTAACCCAACAACTCCCCCCTTAACCTTACTATTAGGACACTACGGGCAATTTAGCATGGCCAATCCACCTAACCCGCACATCTTTGGACTGTGGGAGGAAGCCGGAGTACCCGGAGGAAACCCACGCACACACGGGGAGGACGTGCAGACTCCACACAGACAGTGACCTAGCCGGGAATCGAACCTGGGACCCTGGAGCTGTGAAGCATTTATGCTAACCACCATGCTACCGTGCTGCCCCAATGTATTGTTTACCTTTTTAATGTACAATTACTTTATAACTATGTAATTGTTTCCTGAATTTATTTTATACTAATCATTGTGGACCGGTTGTGGTATTAATTCTGTGATTGTAGAGTCTGTCGCATGGTGGCAACAAGGAACATTGAGATAAAAGGTATGAAGACTGAAGTTGTGTAAGGAACTGTACTGAACTGCACTCTGGGCTCAAAATACAAAGCATGGTGGTCAACTTAGCCAAGTCAAAGCTTCGCTCGCATCAGCAAAGCTCCACAAAATGACTTGAACTGTAGAAGGACATATACCAGGAAACATAACCAGACAGAGCCTCATTAAGGGCAGTAAACTCAGGGGCAGCAGGGTAGCATGGTGGTTAGCATAAATGCTTCACAGCTCCAGGGTCCCAGGTTCGATTCCCGGCTGGGTCACTGTCTGTGTGGAGTCTGCACATCCTCCCCCTGTGTGCGTGGGTTTCCTCCGGGTGCTCCGGTTTCCTCCCACAGTCCAAAGATGTGCGGGTTAGGTGGATTGGCCATGCTAAATTGCCCGTAGTGTCCTACAAAAAGTAAGGTTAAGGGGGTGTTGTTGGGTTACGGGTATAGGGTGGATACGTGGGTTTGAGTAGGGTGATCATGGCTCGGCACAACATTGAGGGCCGAAGGGCCTGTTCTGTGCTGTACTGTTCTATGTTCTATGTAAACGTGCCGTTTACTCCCAACTTTGAGATTGATCAGTGTTGAAGATAACAAAGCAGAGTCAAGCTGACTTCAAGTGTGACCTTCGGATGCACCTTTGGTGCACGAAGTAGCTGTGGATGTGCTGTGATTGGCAGGGATGCATTCGCCACCAACTCTTTGGGTAGCGGAGTGAGAAATGCCTTGTGATGATGACTATGACTATTGACTTCAATGCACCTGGCTCCTTGCAGGGTGGAAATATCAGCACCATTTTGCAGATTGTCTACCATAGTTGCATATGGGAGTTTACTGTGGCTCGCAATTGAATAAGAAATCATTTGTTTTATTCTGCCTTTGAGGAGAGAGGCAGGCAAGGTGAAAACCATGATTTGCAAGGATTGCAGACTTACCCATATTGCAGAGGCATACTTGATTACACGAGCAATGTCTTGTAGATGCTGCATGTCAAACCTACCATTCATCCGGAAAGAAAAGAATGTCAATTCCTCTACGAACACCTAATGTATAACCCTAAGCATTGCATCTCATTTGTCAATGCCAGGTAGCCAGGCAACAGTCAGGTGCATTCAATCTTAGAAGTTAGAACATACAGTGCAGAAGGAGGCCATTCAGCCCATCGAGTCTGCACCGACCCACTTAAGCCCTCACTTCCATAACCCAATAACTCCTAACCTTTTTGGGCGCTAAGGGCAATTTAGCATGGCCAATCCACCTAACCTGCACATCTTTGGACTGTGGGAGGAAACCGGAGCACCCGGAGGAAACCCACACAGACACGGGGAGAACATGCACAGACAGTTACCCAGCGGGGAATCGAACCTGGGACCCTGGCGCTGTGAAGCCACAGTGCTATCCATTTGTGCTACCGTGCTGCTATCTATAGCAGTCCTCTGGGCCAACTGCATTTCAGTTACCAAAGCCACCCAATGGGTGACTACTGGATAATAAGAACTATCTGCTGATGACGTGGCTCATGACACACGAGGTACCCCGAGAAATCTGACAGAGTGGACATCATGAGGTAGTGATTTGAATGTCTGGACTGATCCAGAGGACCCTGCAGAATTTGAATAAGCAGGCCTCAAGATTCATGGCGATAAATTGCAATGTGCAAACCATGCTGTCATATGGAATCATGTGACCACTGTCGTGAGAATACCTTTAACAAATGGGTGTGTATAAATGAGTGTGTATATAAATATCTGTAGTGAGAGTAACTTTAAGAAATGGGTGTTAATTACTGCAGTGATGTTAGAGAGTGGGTGGAGCTGGGCTGTCTGTCAGCTTTTTACATTTGTATTAGGCTGTATGCTGCAGGGTGTGTTTTAGTTTCGTTTTTGTAGTTGGATAGTTGCAGCCACAGCCAGAAGGGGTCTTAGTCTCTCTGTAATCTAAAAACTGCAAATCGAACCTTTGGTGACTTAAAACTAATAACTGCTCTCAGTAGTGACTTTAACCTGATGTTCTTCTGTTTAAAGGTTTGTTTTTAATTCTAATGGATGTCAAAAGGAAAGTAAGAATTACTTAGTGTTGTATTCTTTGTGGGTTGTATTTGAATTGATGGTTGCTGAGATGTTCACTGTATGTTTTAAAAAGGTTAACTTGAGATCATAGAATAAACATTATTTTGCTTTAAAAAATACTTTTCCATTTCTGCTGTACCACACCTGTAGAGTGGGCAGTGTGCTCCCCATAACCACAATCTATTAAAAGTTGTGGGTCAGGTGAACTCCATGATACACTTTGGGGTTCTCTAAACCCCGGCCCATAAAAAATTGGGGGCTCATCCGGGATAAAAGTCTATCTATTGCATTGGCTTAGTAAACTTAAAGACAGTGAGGGGTGAGCATATTGTGGTTGCTTTTCAGGTGTGGTATTTTAGTTTAAGTAGGGAGTGTGTTGTGGACAATGGCTCTTTCAGAGCCTCTGAAGTTTTTGGTGGTGGAGATGGTCACAAGCAGTACCTTATGGACAGAGACCAAAAGTAGACTGTTAGATCTGGCAAAAACTTTGCAGTTAACATAACCTGACAAAATGTGAAAAGATGAGGTAATTATGGCAGTGGCTAAGCATTTAAAGATGCTGGAGATACAGTCTGACTCATTAGAAATGACAAAGATTCAGTTGCAGATTAAGAAACTTGAACAGGAAAAAGAATTAAAGCAGCTTGAATATGCAATGAGAGAAAAAGAAAGTGAAAGGGAGATACAGATAAGGGAAAAAGAAAAGACAGAGAAGAAAGAAACAAAGAAAGAGATAGAGAGGAAAAGGAAAGAGATTGAGGGGAAAGGGAAAAAGAGAGAGAGTTTGAACTTCAGAAAATGGCTATGAAACATAAGAGTCAGTTAAAATTGGCAGACGTAAAGGGAAACGCACAGTTGGAGGATGGTGATGAGGATAGTGAGAAAGAGTGTCATAGTCGAAGGCTTGGTGGCGATCTATTTAAATATGTCCAAGCATTGCCGAAGTTTGATGAGAAGGAGGTAGAAGCCTTTTTCATTTCATTTGTGAAGGTAGCTAAACAAATGAAATGGCCACAGGACATGTGGGTATTACTGATTCAAACAAAGCTGGTAGATAGGGCTAGTGATGTGTTTGCATCACTGCTGGAGGATGTATCTGGGACGTATGATGAGGTGAAAAAATCCATGTTAGGTGCATATGCACTAGTGCCTGAAGCCTACAGATATCGGTTTAGAAATTTAAGGAAATAATTTGGTGAAACATACATGGAGTTTGATCGGATCAAACAGAGTAATTTTGATAGGTGGATAAGGGCTTTGAAAATAGACCAAATGTATGAAGCTCTCAGAGAAATTATACTTTTGGAGGAGTTTAAAAATTCAATTCCTGATGTAGTGAGAACTCATGTGGAAGAGCAGAGGGTTAAAACTGTGAGATTAGCAGCATAAATGGCAGATAATTATGAATTAGTTCAGGTGGAGGATAAGGTAGATACTTTTAGTTCAGGAAAATTGGCGGAGTTACAACAAAAAGATGTAGAAAAAACCCAGATGTATCAGAAAGCATACACCTAAGAGGAATCTGTACGTATACCAGCATGTTATTGCTGTAAAAGTCATGCCTTGCTGAGAAAATGGAGACCTCTACATATGCAGGCGGATGTAAAGTGGGCAGATGTTCATCAAGTAGTATTCCCGGTAGGATATAGAAAGGATGTGTTGCGAGTTGCACATGAGGTACCAGTGGGAGGTCATTTGGGAAGAAGTAAAACTCAAGCTAACATTTTTATTGGCCTGGTCTACATAAAGATGCAGTTAAATTTTGTCAATCATGTCACACATGTCAAGTGATAGGGAAACCTCAAGCAGCGATAAAACCAGCGCCCTTAATACCCATTCCAGCATTTGAGGAAGGGTCCTAATTGATTGCGTCGGACCGCTTCCTAAAACAGAAAGTGTGAATCAATATCTTTTGACTGTAATGGATGTGTCTACTAGTTTTCCAGAGGCCATTCCAGTACGTAATATTACAGCTAAAAAGATTTTGGCAGAGTTACTTAAATTCTTTACTAGATATGGGCTACCAACAGAAATACAATCAGATCAAGGATCAACTTTTACCTCAAGTTTATTCAAAGAAGTTATAGATAGCTTCGGAATAAAACAATTTAAATCAGCTGCGTACCATCCAGAATCGCAGGGAGTGTTAGAAAGGTGGCATCAGACATTAAAGACAATGTTGAGGGCTTATTGTCACAATTATCCAGAGGATTGGGATAAAGGAATTCCATTTGTACTGTTTGCAATTAGGGATGCACCTGATGAGTCAACCAAATTCAGTCCTTTTGAACTAATTTTTGGTCATGAGGTAAGAGGACCACTTAAATTGATTAAGGAAAAATTGGTGAGTGAGAAATCGGAAATTACTTTATTGGAATACGTGACCAATTTTAGGGAACGATTAAATAGAGTAGGTGAATTGGCTGGACAACTTTTAAAAGTTGCACAAAATGTGATGAAAAGGGTTGCGGACATGAAATCTAAAGTTCGGAGTTTTGCCATTGGAGATAACGTTTTAGTGTTGTTACTGCTGGTAGGTGAACCTTTAAAAGCAAGGTTTTGTGGACCTTATCAGATTGAAAGGAAATTAAGTGAGGAGAATTATGTGGTACAAACACCAGATAGAAGGAAGACTCGCCGAGTATGTCATGTAAAAATGCTGAAAAGGTACTTTGAAAGGGAAGGAGAGAAAAAGGAGGTTTTAATGATTCTAACTCAATGTGACAAACCAAATCCACATGACTGTGAATTTGACATACCTCAAATTAAATTGGAAAACGAGGATGTTCTTAAAAATTGGGATAAATTGTTGAGTTACCATCCAGATGAAAAACAAACTGACCTTAAAGAGTTTCTGATATCACGTGGGCAGGTTTGTAGAGATAAATTGGGAAGTACTAAAATGGCTATACATGATGTAGATGTGGGTAATGCTGTTCCAATCAAACAACATACATACAGACTTAACCCTTTAAAATTGGCACAGGTTAACCAAGAGATTGAGAGTATGCTTAAAAATTGTATAATTGAAGTGGGTTGCAGCCAATGGAGCTCACTCATAGTGATGGTACCTAAACCAGACGGTACCCAACGGTTATGTATGGCCTATAGAAAGGTTAATGCAGTTACAAGAACGGACTCTTATCCGATCCCACGTTTGGAGGATTGCATTGAGAAAGTGGGACAATCAGCTTTTATTTCCAAACTGGATTTACTTAAAGGTTACTGGCAGGCACCTTTATCCGAAACGGCGAAGGAGATTTCAGCTTTTGTGACTCCAGATGGTAGATACCAATTCAAAGTTATGCCATTTGGCATGAAAAACGCCTCAGCCACATTTCAACGGTTAACTAACAAAGTTGTTTCAGGATGACCCAATTGTGCGGTATACATCAACGATCTGGTCATTTTCAGCTTGACATGGAAAGAACATTTTAAAAATCTGATGGAGTTATTCGATTAACTTCAGGAGGCAGGTTTGGTGGTAAACCTAGCCAAAAGTGAATTTGGAAAAGCCCAAGTCACTTTCCTTGGCCATACAATTGGACAGGGTCGAATGGTCCCTCGGGGTGTGAAACCAACAGTTATTGAGGAGTTTCCGATACCCTCATCACAAAGGGAAATGATGCGATTTCTTGGCATGAGTGGATTTGATCGAAAATTTGTGCAAATGTTTTGTAGCGTGGTTGCTTCACTGATGGACTTGCTGCAGAAAAGTCAAAAATTTGAGTGGACAGCGGACTTTCAACAGGTATTTGACTGCCTGAAAGCTGTGATAACCAATGCTCCTGTGTTGGAGAATTACAAGGGATTCTGTGATCCGATTGAACTAAAGTATCTGACTTTAAAGAGAAATGCCAAGGCGAAGATGAATGGATGGATTGTGCAGAGACCTTCTTGTTCAAAGAGACTGTCAATCGAGAAGGATTCCAGTTGGAGGAAAAACAAAAAATGGAGTACATTATTGTTTTTTTTTAAATGTAAAAGTATATTTACTTTGTCCTTTTCTTAAAGGATAGTGAAACGGTGCAAAATGAAACCATCTTGAAGTTGATGGGTTTTTTTTTCTTGGGGGAGGTGTCATGTGAGAGTACCTTTAAGAAATAGGTGTTTATAAATGGGTGTGCATATAAATATCTGTAGTGAGAGTAACATTAAGAAATGGGTGTTTATTACTGCAGTGATGTCAGAGAATGGGTGGAACTGGGTTGTCTGTCAGCTTTTTATTTTCATTTTAGGCTGTTTGCTGCAGGGTGTGTTTTAGTTTCATTTTCAGAGCTAGATAAATACAGTCACAGCCAGAAGAGATCTTAGTCTTTCTCTGTGTAATATAAAAACTGTAAATCGATCCTTTGGTGATTTAAAACTAATAACTGCTCTCAGTAGTGACTTTAACCTGATGTGCTGCTGTTTAAAGGTTTGTTTTTTAGTCTTATGGATGTTAAAAGGAAAGTAAGAATTACTTAGCGTTGTATTCTTTGGGGGTTGTATTTGAATTAATGGTTGCTAAGGTGTTCACTGTATGTTTTAAAAAAGATTAACTTGAGTTCATAGAATAAACATTATTTTGCTTTAAAAAATACTTTTCCGTTTCTGCTGTACCACACCTGTAGAGTGGGCTGTGTACTCCCATACCACAATCTATTAAAATTTGTGGGTCAGGTGAACTCCATGATACATTTTGGGGTTCTCTAAACCCTGGCCCATAACAACACCAACAGGCAAGATGCTCAGGAACATGGAGGCGGAGGAGTATGAGGAAGAGGAAAGGAGGCTGTAACCTCCCCAGCTACTTCCTGTTCTGTGTGGACATGAAGAACTAACTAGTTACCTCAGCCACAGTTCCCCGTTTACCGACAGTCCCAAACTCCTGACCTTCACTCTGTCACTAATCATCACATCATCTTCTTGGAAACAAGGGTGAAATAAGGACCAACATAAAATATACATTCCCAATGGACCTGAAAGTACAGTGGAGGCAGATTTAATTGTGGCTTTCTGAAGAGAATTGGATTATTATCTGAAGACGAAGACTTTGTAGAACCACCGAAAAAGACAAGGGAGTGGCACAAGTTAAATTTATCTTGCAGAAAGCCAATACAGATAACACAGGACGAAATGCATCTTTCTGTGCTGTAGCCATTCTATGAATCTTATACTTCACCAAACTTGTTGATTAAATTATGCTCCATTGTATTGAAAATTAAATTGATCACCCTTAGGTATTGCCTGAGTGCCTGTCTTCTGTGGAGGAGACTGCAGAAAGCATTGGAGAATGACTTGGCGCAGCTTTTGACCTGGAAAGTTCAGCTTCACACAGCAGCATCCTGATATGAAAGGCTGCAGTCTGGGTTGTCTTCAAATGCATTTTACGGACTTCTCGCATTTCCTCACAGGGAGGAAATTTTCCACTTGTCAACATCATGTCACATCGGCAAGATTCACAACAGCTTCTGCAAAACCTAAAGTTGACGAGGGGAACACACCCGAGGCACAAAATCAACATTGCCCCTGGGGGAGAGTGACATGCTCAGGCAGTGCTCTGGTACTGGGTAGTTCCAACCTGGCAGTGCCAAGGGCTTGTACTGCCAGGGATGGGACCTTTGGGTGGGGGGCATTGGGGGTGCTTTCCTTATGTATGGGAAGGGGGAAGTGACCTGATACTTGTTGGGAGCTGGGGAAATGCCTGAGTGCTTAACGAGGGTGTTCTCCATGTCCATGGGAGGGGTGGAAGTGGGTTCAATTTTAATGTTGATGAAGCGCCCTTTAAAGATGGTGCCGTGATCTCTATAGAGCTGCCATTGCTGGCTCCATCAAGGCCCCTTCCTGCCAGAGTGATATGCAGACCAAACCACCAGACTCTGCACACAGAGCGCCATAGAATCTCGAGCGAAAACTCGGCTATGCAGTTGGGAAGCTACACGCGGTTTCTTCACTGAAACCAACACTCTTGATGTGTTATGTACTCTGGGATAACACAGGCTGCAAATGGATGCAGCTTTAACCAAAAGATACTCCAGACCTTGAAGTTAGTTCAATCCGATTTATTGAACCAGTAGCACAGTTAGCACAGTTCTCTATGAATTCAACTATCTGCTAACCTAAGTGTGGTTACTCGGTCTGACTGAACCAGACTAGCTCTTAGCCATGTGCTGGAGGTGTGTTACTGTACATACACCCTGACTCACTCTGTAGATGTTCATCAGTGGGAAGAAGCGGACTGTGAGTGACCCGTGCCTTTTATAGTGAGGTATCACCCCTGAGTGTCCTGCCTGCTCATTGGTCATGTCCTGTTCCCTGTGTTCATTAGTTGCCTGTCTGTGCGAGTCTGTATATCATTATCTGCATGTCTGCATATCATGACATCCCTCCCTTTTTTAATATGTTTTGTTGGCATATGGGAATGCACTTACATGTCGTGGCATATATTAACATATTTACAAGCGCTGCCATATGTGCTGCCTTCCACTCAAAGGCAGTGGACTTTTTCACCAGGTTTAGTAGGGTCGTGGTGTATGAGGCCAGGTTTGGGATGAACTTGCCCAGAAAGTTGGCCATGCCCAAGAAGCGCATCACCGCCTTCCTGTCTTCAGGGACCTTCAGATCCAGTCCATCAGGCCAGGGACAGACCTGGAGCACCAGGTGGATGCTGCCCACATCTAGTGCGAGTGTGACAATGCTGGCGGGCCATACCCAGCGATGAGGAGGGCAGCCACAGCAACAGGTCCCCGTTGCAGCCAACCCAGGACACCGACGCCCAGGACACTGACGCACACGACACCCACACACAGGGGACAGATGGACAGGAATGACCACTCCAGGGGACCCCGGACTTTGGGTCGGATGAGGAGCACGCCATTACGCCACTGCTGTCTCCTACACCCTCCACCATTGCAGAGACACTCACCTCGATTGGGCACTTTAGCGATGAGGCATCTGGGACACTAACTGGTGCGCACAACACAGCCGTCCCGGTACAGCAGGTGGAGACAGGAGAAGCCGAGGGGCTGGCGGTCAGAGGGAAGCCCGGCGCAGGCAACCATCTGCCGCCTAGACTGGTCCCGGGTTCCTGGAGTTACCACACCCACCCACAGACCTGAAGCAGTCACGGACGAAAGGACGACCGAAGGGGGTGACGGCCGGCTTCTGGCAGCTGCAGACGAAGGTGGAGGAGTCCATCCGCATGCAGGAGCAGGTAGTGGTGCTGGACATCCAGGCTGACAACGCACAGGGTGGCGTCCGCAGTGGAGGCAATGGGTGCGACGGTGTCAGACATGGGTCGCAGTATGCAAGGTGTGGGGCTTTCCATGCAGGCGGTGTCTGTGGCCCAGGACAGGCAGGCCCTCTCACTGGCAGCCATGAACGAGAGCCAGCAGCAGATGGCAGAGGCACTCAACGCTATGTCCCAGTCTCAGCAGCAATGGCCCAGTCTCTGCAGGCCATCGCTGAGGGCATCGGCGCCATTGCCCAGCTGCTGGCCGGCGTCACCCAGACGCAGACAGGGATGGCCAACTCCCTGAGCTCCATGGCTGCAAACTTGCAGACCCTTGTTGATATCAGGGCGGGCCTCCAGGACTGGCAGCGCCAGGTGCCAGGGGGGCGTTGGGTGCTCGATCCGTTCGCATCCCCGACCCATGTAGAGGCTCGGGGGCCATCGGGCACCCAGAGGGAGGAGGAGGTACTGGAACCCGTTCTGGGTCACCCTGTAGGGGAGGTCCCGGAACACCGCGACACCTAGGACTCCCCCCCCCCCCCCCCCCCCCCATCCCAGGTGCATCTGGTGGGCAATGGGCAGGACAGGCTGGTAACTCGCCATCCCAGTCACCCGAGCTGCAGCCTGGCCATCTAGGCTGGGCCTCCAACGGGGTCCCTAGTCACAGGGTAGGAATCACTTTCACAGCTACAGAAGCTGCCTTTGTGCTCTGTCCAATGCGTGCAGGGGTGTGGTCTGAGGTGAGCACCAGTGGGTGTGTGAGGGGTGATAGAACGTTGGCCTCAGGTGAGTGTGACCCCCTTCCCCCCCGAGTTGCCCTCGCCAACCCCCCGGGTAGACGACGGGACCGTGCGCTGCAGTTTTACGGCCGCATGCAGGGATGGTCCGGGTGGATGGTGGTACCGTGGCCATGGGTCAGACATTGTCCAATGATGTAGAGCCCAGAGCTCATTGCAGGGCGGGTTGTCATCATCCTCCATGGCCTTCAATAGGCACGCTTCCACCGGCGACCATGTGAGCCTGGCCCGTTGTGCCGCAGGTGGATGTGCAATGGAGGGGTGCTGTACATGCGGGTGGGGTGCAGGTGGTTGGTGTTGGGTGGGCTGGGTGAGGGTGGTTGGTGTTGGGTGGGTGGGTAAGGGTAGTTGGTGTTGGATGGGTGGGTGCGGGTGGATGGAGTTGGGTGGGTGGGATGAGGGTGGTTGGTGTTGGGTGGATGGGGTGAGGGTGGTTAGTATTGGGTGGATGGGGTGAGTGTGGTTCCATGTTGGGTGGGTGGGATGAGGGTGGTTGGTGTTGGGTGGATGGGGTGAGGGTGGTTAGTATTGGGTGGATGGGGTGAGTGTGGATCCATGTTGGGTGGGTGGGATGAGGGTGGTTGGTGTTGGGTGGGCAGGGTGAGGGTGGTTGGTGTTGGGTGGGTGGGGTGAGGTTGGTTGGTGTTGGGTGGGCGGGGTGAGGGTGGTTGGTATTGGGTGGGTGGGATGAGGGTGGTTGGTGTTGGGTGGGTGGGGTGAGGGTGGTTGGTTGGGTGGATGGGGTGAGTGTGGATCCATGTTGGGTGGGTGGGATGAGGGTGGTTGGTGTTGGGTGGGTGGGATGAGGGTGGTTGGTGTTGGGTGGGTGGGATGAGGGTGGTTGGTGTTGGGTGGGTGGGATGAGGGTGGTTGGTATTGGGTGGATGGGGTGAGTGTGGTTCCATGTTGGGTGGGTGGGGTGAGGGTGGTTGGTGTTGGGTGGGCAGGATGAGGGTGGTTGGTATTGGGTGGATGGGGTGAGTGTGGTTCCATGTTGGGTGGGTGGGATGAGGGTGGTTGGTGTTGGGTGGATGGGGTGAGGGTGGTTAGTATTGGGTGGATGGGGTGAGTGTGGATCCATGTTGGGTGGGTGGGATGAGGGTGGTTGGTGTTGGGTGGGTGGGATGAGGGTGGTTGGTGTTGGGTGGATGGGGTGAGGGTGGTTAGTATTGGGTGGATGGGGTGAGTGTGGATCCATGTTGGGTGGGTGGGATGAGGGTGGTTGGTTGGGTGGATGGGGTGAGGGTGGTTGGTGTTGGGTGGATGGGGTGAGTGTGGTTCCATGTTGGGTGGGTGGGATGAGGGTGGTTGGTATTGGGTGGATGGGGTGAGTGTGGTTCCATGTTGGGTGGGTGGGGTGAGGGTGGTTGGTATTGGGTGGGCAGGGTGAGGGTGGTTGGTATTGGGTGGGTGGGGTGAGGGTGGTACGCTGGTGCCATGGTGTGCAGTCTGTGCCCATACTCGCCGATTCCCACGCCCCCCCCTAGTCCATGAACCGGGCGGCTATCAGCCTGTCCCGTGACCGCTGCCGAGCCGGTAACGGTGGGCAGCCTCCTGTCCATGTCCAGCCCGTCTGTCCTGATAATTGCCCCCATCCCCCTCATCCGGGGAGGTCTGTGCCTCATCTTGCTCTTCCTCCCCTTCCCCCTCCTCTGCCTGCAGCACATCGCCCCTCTGCTGGGCAATGTTGTGCAGGACGCAGCAGACCACAACGATGCAGCCGACCCTATCTGGCGGGTACTAGAGGGCCCCTCCAGAGCGGTCCATGCACCTGAAGCGCATCTTCAGCAGCCCAAAGCACCTCTCTATCACACCCCTGGTCGCTGCGTGGGCATCGGTGTAGCAGTTCTCTGCATCAGTCTGTGGCCTCCGTATAGGTGTCATCAGCCACGACCGCAACAAGTAACCCTTGTCGCCCAGCAACCAGCCCCTCAGCCGGGGGCTCGAACGTGGTGGAGATGAAAGATTGTGCCAATACGAATTAGTTATGTACACTGCCCGAGTACTGGGCTCAGACGGGCAGGATCCTCATGCGGTGGTCACAGACCACCTGCACATTAATGGAAAAGGTCCCGTTCCGATTCGTGAAAATGGCCCTGTCGTCCGCAGGTGGCCGCACGGCAACGGGCATCCCATCGATCGCTCCCTGGACCATGGGCATCCTGGCCATGGCAGCGAAGCCTGCTGCCCGGGCATGCTGGCTGTCCCAGGAAATTGGATGTAGCGGTCTGTAATGGCATATAGGGCGTCTGTCACTGCACGGATGCACCAGTGCACCGATGCCTACGCGATGCCAGACAGGTCCCCACTTGGCGCCTGGAATGACCCCGTGGCATAAACGTTCAGGGCCACTGTAACCTTGATGGCCAAGGGGAGAGGGTGTCCTAGCCCAGTGCCACACGGTGCCAGGTGTGCCATCAGCTGGCAGATGTGTGCCATGGTTTCCTGGCTCATCCGGAGTCTCCTCCTGTATGCCCGGTCCGTGAGGTCCTGGTACGACGAGCGGGATCGGTACACACAAGGCCTCATCGGGCGTCTCCGTCGCCGTGGCACCACAAACACCTCCTCCTCCTCGTCCTGTCGTGCGGGCGGCCCTCCAGCCTGGGTAGCTGCCACCTGCCTCCCTGCAGCACGCTCCTCTGCGGCAGCCTCCGCCGCCTCCATTGCATGCTCCTGCTCCATCTCCCCCAGGGCAACATGTAGAAGTGTGGCTCCCACCATGGCTGCCAACATCGCTGGGTGATGACCAAACATAATGGCCAGTGGGGGGGGGTGGTGGGGAGGATAGACGACATGTCACCATTGCCCATACCCGCCCCCCCCCCTGCAGCCAGGTGCCATGGGCTGCATGGTCGTCACTGTTGCCAGCCAGCACATGGCTAGGTGCACCCTCCTCCCCGGCACGCACCATCCCCAAACCCCCCCCCCCCCATTCTCCTCCCCGGCACGCACCCACCCAAAACACTCCCCCCTTCTTCCCCAGCACGCACCCTCCCAAACCCCCCCCTCTTCCCCGGCATGCACCCTCCGCAACTCCGCCCCCCCCCTCTTCCCCGGCATGCACCCTCCGCAACTCCGCCCCCCCCCCCCTCTTCCCCAGCACGTATCCTCCCCAACCCCCTCTCCTCCCCGGCACGCACCCTCCCCAACCCACCCCCTCCTCCCCGGCATGCACCCTCTCCATCACGCACCCTTTCCAACCCACACCTCCCTTCCCCCCAGCCCCTGTCCCCCAGCTCCTCTACCCCCAGCCTCTCCCTCCCCCAGCCCCTCCCTCCGCCCCTCTCTCCCCCCAGCCTCTCCCTCCCCCAGCCCCTCCCCCCACCCCTCTCTCACCCCAGCCCCTCCCCCAGCCCCTCCCCCTCCGGCACGCACACTCCAACGACTCCTGTGACCCACCCCCACCACCTGTGGCCGTGCGTCGCTTCTCCGGCAGCCACCCTACGCCGACCCCTACCTCCGCGCTGCCCGGTGTCAACCAGCACGACTGGTTAAATAGGTGGTTTGATTTACGCCGGCATGACTCGTGGTCATGTCGGCGGGACTTTGGCCCATCCGGCCCGGAGAATTGGGGTGGCCCCAGGGCGCGTTGCGTCCCGCTAGTCATTGACATTCTCCGAGGCGCGTGGCATGATTCACATCGACGGGATTTTTTGGGGGGCCGGAAAATATCACGCAACGGCTGGAAGGGGTTTATGCCACCTCACCCCCCGGCGATTCTCCGACCCACCGGGGGATCGGAGAATCCCGCCCCATCATGACTTCGCCAATGGCCCATTCTTTATTGTTGTGTATATTTTTCACCATGGCTCCCAAATGGGCAGAAAAGTGGCAGATGGATTTTAACCCTGAAAAGTATGAGGTGATGGAAGGAGTAATTTGACAAGGAAATATTCGATGAATGTCTTGACACTGGGACGTTTGAGGAACAAAGGGAGCTTGGCGCATTTGTCCATGGGTCCCTGAAGACAGAAGGGCAGGTTAATAGGGTGGTGAAAAAGACATGTGGGACACTTGCCATTATCAATCGGGGTTTAGATTACAAAAGCAGGGAGGTCATGATGAAGCTGTATAGAACATTGGTGAGGCCACAGCTGGAGTATTGTGTGCTATTCTAGTCGCCACATTACAGGAAGGATGTGATTGCACTGGAGGGGGTGCAGAGGACATTCACCAGAATGTTGCCTGAGATGGAACATTTAAGTTATGAAGAGAGGTTGAGTAGGCTTGGGTTGTTTTTGCTGGAGCAGAGAAGACTAAGGAGCAACCTGATTGAGGTGTGCAAGATTATGAGGGGCTTGGACAGGGTGAATAGGGAGCAGCTGTTCCCCTTAGTTATGAGGGCACCCAAGTTCAAGGTGAGTGGCAGGAGGTTTAGGGGATTTGAGAAAAAACGTTTTTACCCAGAGGGTGGTGACGGTCTGGGATGCACTGCCTGGGAGGGTGGTATAGGTGGGTTGCCTCACGTCCTTTAAAAAGTACCTGGATGAGCATTTGGTACATCATAACATTCAAGGCTATGGGCCAAGAGATGGCAAATGCAATGAGGTAGGCCGGTCAGGTGTCTTTCATGTGTTGGGGCAGACTTGATAGCTGAAGGGCTTCTTCTGCACTGTCGTATTCTGTGATTCTCTGATTCTGTTAAGTCATGCAGGTGTGCCTCTGCCCCCGGTTAGTTCCTGAAGTCTCCAGTTGTGCCTCACCTTATCCTGTGACTGAAAGGATGTCTGACAGTGATGATGGTGCGATATGCTTGAGTGATGTGGCTGTCATGGCTGAATAGCTGGCAGCATGTGCAAGCGGCGAGATGTGTGTGTGTGAGCTTGCCACAGCATGTGGGGCTGAGGTAAAGCATATGAACATGAGGTATGAGTCCTGTAGGAGCGGTTTCAAGACCTGTGTATTGAGTCACCTTCCACATGGGATTCTTCCCTGTGGCTCAACTCAATACAGAGAGCAACAGACACATCAGCAATCTGGATAAGATGGTTGTTTATTAATCCAAGCTTGGTTATATGTACACGGAGATGAGATCTGGATGTTTGCCAAGATCTATCCACTAAACACTGATAAAAACACATCAATTATACAATTTCCAAAAATCAATAGCTCACCCCAGTTGGACTCGATCCAATCCCTGAAGCTGTCATGTTTAAACCTTACCCAATAAAATTGCAATGAGCCCACGATTGAGCCTCATCCTGTTAGCTGTGTTTACAAAAGGCTTTACTTCAATCTTAAGGGACAGGCTGGCAGAACTGGCATCCTCTAAACTCCATGGATCACACATCCCCTGTGTCTCAAAAACATTGTCAAGTTAGCTAGCCAAAATCCCATCATGCATTGTAGCCACTGCCTGTAGCCAGATGATCACTGTTATGTCCGAAAATACAGGTTTAATGGTTAATAATGATTACCCAGTACACTTTCTCTAATTCATCTCAATCCTTGATATACTAACTTATGTAACGCTACTCTAGTGGCATCCTAGCTATTCAGTTTTATGAGGTCTCATCGCTGGAGGCTCCCGCTTCACGTCCAAAAAGATAAGAGATTGTTGGCAGCTGAGTGATGGGTGAATGGTGAATTGAGCAATGGCAGAGGCTCGTGGTGCAGTTAGTAGCATGTGGCATCTGTATGTGTTGACCTTGACCACTCATGTGCGGTTATTAAACTCCTTGTGCATTGATGCACTATCAATTACGACGAGACGAGAGTAGAGTGTAATAGAGGCTTTATTACGCAGAGATGTGTAGCCTCCTGCAGATGCTGCCGAAATGGCTGCAGCTCGGAGAGCCCACACATTTACACTCCGCCTCCTGGGCGGAACCAGCAGGAAGGGCTCTACCCCCGTACCTGTAGTACAGGAGCCTTACCGTAATACACATCAAATGCGATACGTATAAAACAGTGGTGACGACCACATGCAATCAGGGCCTTTGGCTGAGTTTCTGGCATTGACCTAAACAGCTATCGTCTCCCATTGTCTTCTCATTGTGTGTCTGGGAAGCCTCCTATCTCCCTGCAGACATTGGACATCTCCTTTTCACATCCGCCACCAATAAGACCTCCAATGCAGCTTCTGAAAATCTTGAAGCAGATCTCCCGCAGTAAGTCATTGGTGATTTTTGAATTCTGTCTCAATGATCTCAACACCTCCGGCACCCATTGTGAACCTCCCCTTTCGGAGGTACAGGCGAGCTTTAAGTATGACTAGAAAGTAATTATATCAGGCCCCCTGCTGCTATCTGCAGACAATACCAGTGCAGTTAGTATTGACTGAACACAGAAATCTCTGATAATGAACAGGTAACATAAAATCACTGTGCTGCCCTGCATTCACAGAGTGAACTTGGGTTAACTGCGCATTGCAATGCCTGCGTCTGTTTTCAGGGGCTATCCAAATTAACCCCCTGTCTTCATTCTTGCTCAGATAGCTCCCATTCTATAAATAAATTGTCTGCCTTTTTTAAAATACAGGTATACTAATCAAAGGGCAGGCTGACCTGTTTAATCCTTTCATGTAGTTGGGTGGGTGTCCAGAATGTCCAATTCACCTAACATGCGCATCTTTCGGGACTTGTGGGAGGAAACCGGAGCGCTCGGAGGAAACCCACGCAGAGATGGGGAGAACGTGCAGACTCCGCACAGACAGTGACCCACCCAAACTAGGAATCGAACCCGGGTCCCTGGCGCTGTGAAGCAACAGTGCTAACCACAGTGCTACCTCGCCACCCTTGGGAGTGTGATTGCTAACTTCTGCAACTGACTCTGTTTATGAATAAACTTGTTTGGCAGCTTAGTCTGTTATGCAAGGGTATGGTGTGACAGGAATTAATCACCTCGGCCATAACACAGATGAGCAATGGAAAACCTTACGATCTGAAGGTAGGAAACTTGTCTCACTGTTCATGTGTTCCGAGGTACTTTGTTCGCAAGGCCCCTGCAGTTCATAAGAAGCACTGACTTGGGGGCTGGCTTTGTGTCGAGCCTCTTGAAATACTGTAGTAGCATTTTATTTTGTACTGGACAACCCTTTCTACCAACCAGATAAAACCAGTTTCCCTCTTTCATTTCACCATTCACCAAAAGTGAGCTTCATGGGCTGTTGATTCGTATTCCCGTTGCAGCAATTTGCTTAATTCATAATTGGGTTCATTTCTTCAGCTAATTCACCTCAAGAAACCCTTGACTGCAGACACTGTGAAAGAATAAGGGAAAGAACTTCATGCAGACTGACGTAATTTTATCAGATGATAATCGCAGAATCCCGTTGTTTTCTGATCGGAGGTACTGAAATAATAGGGCAATTCTGCTGATAGCATCTTCAGGTCCCTGTTTAAAATTCTAACCCTTTGTAAAGTCATCTGAACAGCAGATTGTAGATTGTATAGACTGTGGATAGGGTGTGATTAAGATTCAGGTTGTCAGAACATATTAGTTGTTCCCCATTTGAATATGAAATAAAGCAAATGAGGTTGAAATAAATTAATGAAATGGATGACGCACTGTGTGCCTGGGGCTGCGTTTTAACATTGCTGAGATACAAATCACCATATTTGCACACGTGTGCAGACTGAATAACTGACGCTCGTATTTTGTACAGGTCTCTCTGTCAGGAGCTGTGCAGCATTCTTTAATTCATTGTGTGTATGAGTTTGTCAAAATGAGGAATGACTGTCTTGGGAAATGAAGCATTTGTTCCACTTTCTGCTCACTAACAGTATCTATTAGTATTTGGAAGAGACATCACCTTCAGAGCTGCGCGCATGGGTGTTTCGTACTTTTATCTGTGACATTGTAAATCCCTGCATTAGATCTGTGCAAGCGTTGGAGCAGTCCTGGTGTGGAAGTTCTAGGGCTGAATTTATGAATAAAGCACTCCCAGCATTAAGCCTTGCTCACTTAAAGCACCAATCGACATACCGGCACATACCAGCTCATTGCTGGTACTGTCGTGTGCATTTAGAAAATTGCACAAAGGACTGTAAGGCTGCAAGAAATACGTCGTTTTTCCTTCACAGTTGTCACGGTACTGGTCCATTGCTTGAACACTGAAGCTTTGACCTCACTTCTACATCAATATCACAAATACAGCTCTTTCTTCTTCTGAGACCATCTCCTTAAAGCCTAACTTTAGAGGTTCCAACTCCCAGTTCATTATCATCTACTTACTGCAGAGGCCATGTGGTCTCCCTGAATCTCATTCTCCATTGGTGGAAATGTAATACAAGCAAAGTGATGTGACCATCAGTTCACATGACACGTGGTTGGAAGTGAACAGTGGTTTTAATAGTCTTACAACAGAGCCTGCCTGCGACGAGATGAACTGGCAGGCAGGCTCACGACTGCCAAGCTTTATACTTCCGGTTAGTGGGAGGAGCCATGGGTGGAGCCATGGGCGGAGCCAAGGGTGGATCCCAGTACAAACTCCTCATCTCCCCCTATGGGCAGATCCGCGCAACTGCTCGTATACTGAGCTTACATAGACACAGTACATCATATATAATAACAGTGTGAATTACACGGACTGTGATTCACCACACAAAGCAAATCTCATTGCTTGTATGGCTGGGGTGGGAGTGTGACGATGATTGTGTCTTTATAACTCTCAAGCAGATTTGGATAAAATCCAGTAGGTTGCTTCAGGAGGGAAAGAGACTACAAGATATGGGTCTGTAGTACCCATTTACTTTGGCATGACTATTCCAGCACCATTTTGCATCCACAATGGCAGCCATGATGCATGTGCATGCTTCTGGTGTGAGCTGTGCCAGGTACCATTTTGGTGAGTGCGCATCCATCAGCATTATGCAGAGTAGGCAGATTGCGATGTCAGATAACGTGTATACCTGATTTGACACCAGTGTTGCCATTTTCAAATTCAATGTTCCGGTTAATACAACCCCTTAAACACTTATAGTTGAACATGTGTCCAGGAAGCACCCTCCCCACCTCCACCAGTGCTATTTGAAGGCATCATTAACGCCACTAGGTTGGCGACTCTTGCTGAAATTGTGTTTTGTGGTTTCTAAAGTTCTTTAAAAGTGCTAAAGTCTACAGGGAACGCTGCGGCCCATACTGAAGCATGGCAGAAACTAATCGCTCGCAAAGGTGGTTGGTATGCATTCTCTTTGGACATGGACAGG
The DNA here is from genome assembly GCF_902713615.1 of Scyliorhinus canicula. NCBI lineage: Eukaryota > Metazoa > Chordata > Chondrichthyes > Carcharhiniformes > Scyliorhinidae > Scyliorhinus > Scyliorhinus canicula. The sequence goes on along the minus strand of NC_052149.1, from coordinate 31,693,101 downwards.
AGAGACAGAACAGAACAAACTGCGGGAAGAGGGAGGGAGAGAAAGGAGATCAAGGTTCTCCAAAGGAGGCTTTATGTGCCCAGAGTGTCCAGGAAGCATTTCTTTCACCTGAACCTCAGCAAGGAACTGAGTGGCAGACCTCTGTGTCACAGCAAAGATGTCCTCACTGAAATCTGCCACCGACTGCAACCTCAGAGCAGGGCAAGGACAGCAGGATGTGAAGGTGACTGTGGCCATGCATTTTCAAATTTTTCAGTCCTTACACACTGGCTCAGGTCAGAATTGCAACATTTCCCAGTTTGCTGTTCACTGTCACATAAAGTGAGTCTCTGAGACTCCAAGAACCTGAATACGTTTCATTCTCTCTTTCAGAGAGAAGCAGGCAGAGTGAGGATGTGGCCCTGCACCCACATTACAACATGCCAATGACAAGTATTTATGCCAGAGCTCCTAGCGGTCTGCTGGATCCCTTGCAGCCCGTGCCACAAGCTGTATGTTGACCAGTTTAGGAAGAAAAGGAAGAAACAAGGCAACATAGACATTCATTTTCTGTCAGAATCTCCGTGAAGCACTCATCCAACTGTGACACCAAAATCGCAATCCCACTTCCCTATTCACTAACACCTTACCTCCTATCTGTTACTGACCAGCAATAAAAAATTGCTAACATATAAAAGACAATCCAAAACAAATGTGTAAATCAAACCATGCCACATTGAATGTAAATGTTAACTAATCACCCTTTCTCATTTCCTCAGGGCTTGTCTTCTAGATCCCTTTGCCTGTCTTAGTGCAGCTATGCAGTGCTACCCAGTGACTGCAGCACGGCTGATGGAAGACTTTCAGTAATAGAGACTGCCAATAATCTTGAAAGGCAATGCTAGGCAGATCTTGCCTTGGAAGGGCCAGCTTCAAACTGCACCATTTTGGCATGGACAACAGAGTCAGGGCACAGGTGGAGTTGGCAGCGGTGGGTGCCTGAATACAGTCACCTTGAGAGAGGACAGCAGGCCTGAGCTGCATGCATGGATCCGCTTCCCCAGGAGGGTGCCACAGTCATCCCAGTCATCTAGGGCAGCACAGTAGCACAAGTGATTAGCACTGTGGCTTCACAGCGCCAGGGTCCCAGATTCGATTCCCTGCTGAATCACTGTCTGTGCAGAGCCTGCACATTCTCCCCGTGTCTGAGTGAGTTCCCTCCAGGTGCTCCGGTTTCCTCCCACAGTCTAAAGACGTGCAGGTTAGGTGGATTGGCCATGATAAATTGCCCTTAATGACCAAAAAAGTTTAGGAAGGGTAATTGGGTTACGGGTGTAGGGTGGAAGTGAGGGCTTAAGTGGGTCGATGCAGACTCGATGGGCCGAATGGCCTCCTTCTGCACTGTATGTTCTATGTTCTATGTATGTACCTGCTGGAGGACAGATTGCTGGGCTCCTTTGAGAGCCTGGAAGCCCTGAGAACATTGGATTCCTCAGCCATGATTGAAAGCATCTTAAGCTTGCAATCTGAGTTGCCATGGCAGCAAGCTGATCTCGCATTTGAGCTTCCACTGCAACGCCCAGACATTAGGTGACTTCTGCTTCTGCAGCAGTGGAAGCCAAGACATCGGCCCTCAGACATTTCATGGTGGTTGGGAGAGCGAGTGTGCTAATAGATTTGACCACCACATCCATGGTGGAAAGGATGGGCTCCACCATCTGCCTAAAGTTCAGTGCCAGATTGGTGATGGACTCCACTGGTTGGAGTCATACCTAGCACAAAGGAGGATCGTTGTGGTTGTTGGAGGTCAATCATCCCAGTCCCAGGATTTTACAGCAGCAGTTCCTGAGGGTAATCTCTCTTGTGTTATGGTGTGCCACTGAGCACCATGTTGCAGGCTGTTTCTAGATTGTTCTCTTTGGGACAAATTTCCTTATTGTTCTGTAGAATGGCACAGCGGGCGAGAAAAAGAGGGTGGAAGCTACCAGCTCCAAGTACAGCTTTCTCCACGCTGTTCTTCGCCCACCCAGCCAAAAAAAGGGTAAGGGATGGGTCTCATCATGTCGCGCTCTGATTGGGCCCACCTGCCAGAAGCTTAGGTTTTCTAAAGAAAAGGGTGCCCCCCCATTTAGAACCTCTTCACACACATAATCCCAGTGCCAGGGGGGCAGTGCCCAGGCATGACTCCCTCCCCTCCGGGGGCTGCACTCATCCATGAACCTCCGGTGGGCTCTGCTCTTCAGGTGCATGTCATGGGGGACCTGTTGTGATTCACGGGGGTGGGGGGTATCAATCAGGTGAAAATGCCCAATAACGATATTTAAATGTATTGAAGTTTTTCCAAATTGGAATTTCCATCATATCATTGGTGAGACAAACGGGAACAATTGTAACAGGGAATACCGCTGGCATGAAAACTGGGGATTTTCGATCACTGCTGCCTTTCCCACCCCTTGAAAACAGCAGCTGAAAATTCCCCCTCAGAGTCTATGACCATGTGACTCTATACATCATACCATGGGCCACACTATTCTCTGTCCCATCTTCACCCTTCCTCAGTCTGTTGAGTACCTTTTCATTACAATGGTACAATGCATGCAGGCATACATTACAACGTGGCCCTTTCTTCTTAGTAAAAAATATTTAAACCTTCCAACGAAGTGTAACTATTTGTAACATACTCTTTACTTGCGATATTTTCTTCTCCACCTCAGGTTTCTGGTGCTATAAATTCAGCTTATAGCATCTTGAGGCTGGACAATTCTACCATGTCTTGGTCTGTTGCATTTGAAGGAATGGCAGTGGTACTCTGTGCTACCTCTATTTGATTCACTTTTTGTGCTCTGTCAAGTTGTCTTTCTCTTTGGTAACAACTTGTCTGCTGTTTCCAAACAGTATGGTTTGTCTGAGTCCTTCTGAAGGTATCTACCGGTTTCTTGCTGGACGCACACGCTTCCCAAATGGACTCTTCCCTTCTACTTGTGTCACAATTTCAGCCAAACATTAGTTTGCTGTTGTATTTTAAATGATGTGGAGATGTCGGCATTGGACTGGGGTGAGCACAGTAAGAAGTCTTACTACACCAGGTTAAAGTCCAACATGTTTCTTTCAAATCACTAGCTTTCGGAGCACTGCTCCTTCCTTAGGTGAACATTCACCTGAGGAAGGAGCAGTGCTCCGAAAGCTAGTGTTTGAAACAAACCTGTTGGACTTTAACCTAGTGTTGTGAGACTTTGTACTGTTATATTTTAAAGTCGTTTTGGAAGCTGGAAGCTAATAAAGCTTTTCATTGCGCTCAGCTTTTTCTTCTTCCAGTTCAATGCGCTTTGGTGTCGAATTCACATTTTCTGATCATAATTTCTGCCTTTTCTTTCTATCTGAAAGTGAATTTTGTTCCAGTCCTTCATTTAGGTTTCACTGTTGGCCAGATCTGTCACCAGCAAAGTCTTAACTTGCCGCAGCTTTGTAATTATGCTACTCATGGCTTTAGTATGTGCTCGTGACTTGGAAAGTTCAACAGCTTTTCCTTTCAATGCCCCCTCTTTGTCATTCAACTGCTTCTTCAGCTCTTCAGTCTTTTCTTTGTAGCTTCCTCCTGGAATGTGGGACATTGCTGAGTCTCTGCCAACTGATTGATCAGTTTGTTCAGAGTTATGTTAAATTCATTTTGCTGCTCGGTGATTTTCCAGAGGATCCAACCCTGGCTTGAGGGATTCTTGCAGCAGGTGAAGGTTTTTCCGTTGGTTTTCCTTTTCTTTGTGAAGCTCCCTTTTTTTTCATCCTGAGCTTTCCTGCAATTCAGTGGAATCTCTTTGAGTTTCTCCTGCTGTCCTTTCATTCTGCTGTATAAGTCACTCTTCATTTCACAATGTTGCTGAATTACTTTCGTGTTTGATTTTGAAGGAGAATCAATTGTTCTTTCAACTGTTTATTTTCTTGTTGACCTCTTGCCAACTCACTGTGGGTTTCAATGCATCGTTTTGTTGCTACTGATAATTACATTGCAGCTTTCTCTGAAGTAATATTCAGTGTTCTTTTCAGCTCCTTGTGTTTTTCTATGGCTACATATTGATTCTGCAAGGAGTCTTTCAGGGTCACAACTTCTTTACTTGCCTTTTCTGCCCGTTGGCTTGCCTGGCTGTACATCTGGTTGAGTTTTCCCAACTCCCACATTGATTTGCCAACTTTGAAATGGAGGGTCATTATTTCCTCCTGGTACCTTTGTGTCATCTCTGACATTTGTTTTTACAGATCTCGAACAGCTTGGTTCATTGAATATTTCAATTTATCATGCTTTCTCAAATGGATATATTTAGCTTGCATTTCTAATCTTCCAGTTCAGCTCTGATGTGAACATTTTCCTGTCGAGCAGCTTCATTTACTTTTTGCACGTTTTGCGTCTTTGGAGTTATCTCAGATAGCTTCCCTTCATTCACAGCCATCTGCTCGCTCTGCACTTTCATCTGTTGCTACAGTTTGGGTACTGTGTCAGCATTTTCAAAGAGTTCTATTGTTATGCCTTTTGACTGCATTTCAGTCTATTTTTTCTTCTACTCTAAACTCTTCAGCTCACGCATTTCATTGCACGGATTTGGTTAATATCCATCTTGTGGTTTAATTGAATATTGTCTCCCTCACTTTGGGTTTTTTTTTGTTTCCCTTGCTCTGGGGTCTTCTGTTGCCCTCACCCTGGAGTCTGTATTGTCCTCTCTCTGGAGTATTTTTTTTCCCTGTAAACTAAACATTAACGGCGTTCAAAAGGCACGTCGACAAATACATGGATACGGTGGGTCTACAGGGATACAGCACAAGGAAGTACAGAGGGTTCTGTCCAAGTTTGATATCATGGGATTAAGGGTTATGGTGTTCGGGCCGGAAAGTGGAGTTGAGTCCACAAAAGATCAGCCATGATCTAATTGAATGGCGGAGCAGGCTCGAGGGGCCAGATGGCCTACTCCTGCTCCTAGTTCTTATGTTCTTATGTTCTTATGACCGGTACAGGCTTGGAGGGCCGAAGGGCCTGTACATGTGCTGTATCATTCTTTGTTCTTTGTTCTGAACATCTTTTTTGGCCTGGTTGAGCCAATTCCTCACCCAAATCGAATTTGGCTCTCCTAATTTTCCACCCATAGTTGTTTTTTTCTTGTAGGTGCAGCTTTAAATATCATCACCCTCTTAAGGCTATCAGCTCAGTAACCGTTTTTTCAAAATTTAGGCTGTCTGCAGCCTATCGGTTTCACTCTCCGTGAGCCTTCTGCAATTCTACAATTTTGGCAGGCTCCCTTATAATCGATCAGTTAGATTTTTCTGAAGCTTTCTAAACTTTTAACACTACTCCTTTTAAAAAAAAAAGAAACCACCGTGATTTCTTCCATTGTGTTCTGCAGGTTTTCTTCTTTTGTTTGAATATCCCACACTCTGGGACACTTGGCAGCTCACGTTCCGATCGGTGCCTTTTATTTCAGAAACCTTGGGCAGCAGCGTCTCCTGTTTTTAGCTCTGCTGGCCATAAAGGTTTTTTAAAAAAACTAATTCTTTGAACCCTGCAGGAACTTTTTTGTACAGCAGCAATTCATTCCCAGGAGCTAGGGAGTGATTGAAAAGGGTTCCCTTTCTCTTAAACTCTGCAGGCTTTTTATTTTTTTTCTTCACTGTGTTTTGCAGGCTGATTTAATTTTAAACTTTAGACGTTCTTCAACTTCAGCCTGGCCGCCATGTGTTATGCTGCCACTGTAGAGCCCTTCTGCTCTTTCAGCTGCCCTCTGCGTGCTGAGCTCTGGGACTGACAACCTTTCCAGGTAAAACCATCTCAAGCCCAGAAGAAGAATTACCGAAATGAAAGCCTGAACTTCAGAAAGACATTGACTGGAATTCATCCCAGTGCATCAAAGATCCTTAACCTTTTATTTTTATTAGTATTTTCTTTCCTTTTCCACCACCCTTTCCCCTCTGTGTTGTTCATCTGTGTGCGTGTGTGTATATATATAGAGAGAGAGAGTGTGCGGTGAGTTAGGAAGGGCAAGGGATGTTGGGAAAGAGCTAGATGATAGTCAGTTACATTTCCTGCCTGTTTAATCACAATGCTGTATATAATAATGGTTACTTGTGTCTTAAAGCTAAAAACCTGGTGACTAGTTTATTGGGCTCAACCAAAGACCTCACGTATATTAAATGAAATCTAATTTTACCTGTGTTGCAACTCCGGTCACGTGCGGCTGGAATTGATGGCGCACTAGCTAAGTGTGTCGTGACAGTCGGTAACAAACCTTATTCAACTGTGACTTAAATTTTTCTTTTTTTCTTCCTGATCCAGCATTAGTTGTTTTTAGTCTTGCAAATCTTGGGATTCTGTTCTAGGTTCATCATTTAAAATGCCACCTTCCATATCAATGCCAACCACCATGTTATTATGGTGCCACCATTGAGCTCCATGTAGGATTTTGGATTTGTTTGTGGTATCTCAGAGATGAGGGGCAGGATTCTGTGATCCTGAGGCTCCAGCTGCCGATCCCTGGCGCCAGATGGGCGCCACGGGTCTGTGCATGTGCAGTGGGACTGCCGCTGATGCGCGCATGCGCACTGGATCCCTTATCCGCGCCGGCCCCGACGCAACATGGTGCAGGGCGACAGGGGCCGGCGCGGAACAAAAGAGGCCCCCAGCCCGAAGGCCGGCCCGCCGATCGGTCGACCACGATCGCAGGCCAGGCCACAGTGGAGGCTCCCCCCGAGGTAGGACTCCCCTCCCCCCCCACCAGGTCGCCCACGGATGCATCCACACCGTGGTCCCGCCATGTAAGAGCAGGCGTGAACGGTGCCGGTGGGACTCGGCTTTTTTTGCATGGCCGCTTGGCCCATCCCAGGCCCGCGAATCGCCGGGGGGGGGGGGGGGGGGGGAGGGGGCGTGTAGAGCGGCCCCGACCAGCGCCGCGCCAACCGCGCCAGCGCTAATGCCACTGATTCTCCACTCTCCGGAGAATCGGCGGACCGGCATCGGGGCAGCGTGGTGCAATTTGCACCGGTCCCGGCGATTCTCCGGTCTGGCCCCAGGGTGAGAGAATCCCGCCCGGGATGTTGAGACTTTTATGGTTAAACATTAAGTGTTTATTGTTAATCTTTAAATCCATGCAGATCCCAGTTAATGTCATGCATGGTGCTATTTCTCCCATGTAGGCAACTTCTCGAGTGTTCTTTCAGAGACCATTAAAATGTACATCATACCATGGGCTGCGCTATTCTCCTACTGTGCACCTTTTCATTACAATGGCATGAAGGCATATAATAAAACAATGACCTTTTCCCAAACATCTTCAGCTGCTTCATCAATGACTTTCCCTCCATCAAAAGGTCAGAAGTGGGGATATTCTCTGATGATTGTACAATGTTCAGCACCATTTGTAACTCCTCAGATACTGAAGGAGTCTGGATAAATATGCACTAAAGCTGGACAATATTCAGGCTTGTATTGATAAGTGCCACAAATGTGCCTGACAATGACCATCTCCAACAAGAGACAATTCAACTATTTATCACTGATGCTCGTGGTATTACCATTGCTGAATTTTTAACAATCAACATCCTGGGTGTTACCATTTACCAGAAACTGAAGGAGCAGCCATATAATTGCTGCAGCTCGAAGAGCAGGCCAGAGGCTGGAAATTATGCAACAAGAAACTCACGTCCTGACTTCCAAATGTCTGTCCACAAGTCACAAAGCGTAAGTCAGGAGTGTGATCGGAAATGCTCGCCACTTTTCTGGATGAGTTCAATTCAATCAACATTCAAGAAATCTTCCAGGACAAAGCAGCCCGCTTGATTAGCCCCCCACCCACCACCTTCAATATTCACTCTCTCCCCACCACTGAAGCACAGTATCAGTAGTTGTACCAGCTACAAGATGCTCTGCATCATCTAATAATCTAATTTTTATCAGTTTCACAAGTAGGCTTACATTAACACTGCAATGAAGTACTGTGAACTCACCAAAGCCTCTTCAACTGCACCAAACCCAAACCCACAACCTCTACCACCTTCAGGGAAATGGGCAGTAGATGCATCGGGACACAGAAATTTTCAAGTTCTCCTCCAAGCCAGACTTACTTACAGCGATATTATGATTCCTTCATTGTTGCTGCATCAAAGCCCTGGAACTCTCTTGCTAACAGCACAATGGGTGTACCTACACCGCATAGCCTGCAGTAGTCTAAGAAGGCAGGCCACCACTACCCTCTCAAGGACAATTAGGGATGGGCAATAAATGCTGGCCTTGCCATCCATGCCCTGGGAAATAATTTTTTAAAACTCCTCAATGCTCCGTGATACTTTACACAGGCTTCCTAGCAAGCCTGCCAATGTGCCAAGTATTTCATAGAACATAGAACAGTACAGCACAGAACAGGCCCTTCGGCCCTCGATGTTGTGCCGAGCCATGATCACCCTACTCAAACCCACGTATCCACCCTATACCCATAACCCAAACCCCCCCCCATTAACTTTACTTTTTAGGACACTACGGGCAATTTAGCATGGCCAATCCACCTAACCCGCACATCTTTGGACTGTGGGAGGAAACCGGAGCACCCGGAGGAAACCCACGCACACACGGGGAGGACGTGCAGACTCCGCACAGACATTGTGGATATATTTCTGTAACTTGCCGCATCAAAGTGCTGAACTGTAGAAGAACACAGGTGCTTTCTTGTAATCCACAGAGCTGGCATCTGCATTCCCCTTGGCCTCTAGCCTGGCTGCATACCACTCTTAATTGGTGTCTTATCATTATATTTATATTTATAAACTTATGGAGTACCTAATTTTTTTTTTAAATTAAGGGGCGATTTAGTGTGGCCAATCCACCTATCTGCATTTCGGTTTGGGTTGTGGGGGCTGTCATAATATCCACTCATGTGTATAATGAGATGCAGACAGGCAGTGATTGACACATAGGATGACCAATGGACACACAACACAGAACAACCAATCACCAGACAAGACACCAGCACTTTAAAGCTCACAGGGCATTAAGACTCCCGCTCTTTTCGGGACTCAGACACTGAGACAGTCAGAGTGCACAAGTCAGTGGACATTATTGCCATGTTATGGCTAGTAAGTCTGGTCGAGCCAGTAAGAGGTCGTCAGTAGGATTAGTAGAGTGTCAACCCACAGCTGAACATGCGTAGCAGTTCATAGTTTAAATAAAACAGTGTTGGATCATCTCCTGTGTCAGACGTTTGTTTCCAGCTTCCCTGCATCCAGTTGCAGTCAACGTCGAACCAACCCGCCTAACACATCAGGGCTGTGACCCACACAGACACTGGGAGAATGTGCAAGCTCCACACGGCCAGTTACCCGGAGCTGGGATTGAATCCGGGTTCTCGGTGCCGTGAAGCAGCAGTGCTAACCACTGTGCCACCATGCTGCCCCTGACCTGCTGTCTTATCACATGCAGATTCTGCTTTGAGGAAATCCTCTAAGCTATTTGCAGTGACATCTGAGCTGGCACCTGTGAGTGTGAGAGTGAGTGACGATGGGCGGGATTCTCCGTTGCCCGACACCGAAATCGTGTTTGTCGCTTGGGCGGAGAATGGGCTCCGACGCCGAAGTCGGGGCAGGCACCGGTTTGTTGCCGGTCAGCCATGCTCCGCCCCTCCTGAAGTGGCGCCATCATGACGCGTGCTGCGCGGTCGCAATGCCGTTGGCGCATCATCGGCCGGCCCACCCGCGATGCTCCGTCCCCGATGGGCTGAATTCCCAATGCCGCAGGACACGTGTGGTCACACAAATCGTGAACCTTGCGTTGAGGCCGCGGACTGAGTCCAGCGCCGCCACATCCGGCAAGGATCCGTGCTGCTGGAAGAGTTGGCATCCGCGAGGACTGGGCGAACTGGACTGGTGGGTAGTGGCCAGGACATGGGCAGAATGCGGGTTGGGTCACCACATGGCCAGCTCCATGTTGCACGGCACGATCGCTGCAGGTTGTCAGCCTTGCATTTGCGGGGCCCAGACCCGACCATTCTCCGGCCATTTTCGGTACAGGAGGCGGGAGTTTCAGTCGGCGCCGGTGCTAGCCCCTCACGGGTATCGGAATCGGTGTGGGGTTCGCATGATTTTTTTCACGTGAATCTTCCGTGAATTCTCCATTCGAGCCGGCACTTAGCCGCAGGAATGGAGAATCCAGCCCGATGTGTTTTATCATGACCTTCTTCCTGTTTTTCCGCCTCTTGGTCTTCTGCAATTACCTGGCCAGGTTACATTTCTTTGACATCTGAAAGGAAAGAAGCACAAGGATATGGTTTTTCTGAGAGAAGGAGAGAAAAACAGTGCCGGATTACACCATTTGCAGTAAATCAGAAGAAACCTAGAATGGAAGCAGGAAAATGGGACGAAGGAAGACTGAGTATAACCTGTGACAATATATATTTTTAAATCTTTATTATTGATGTACCATCAATTGGACGCGAGACACGATGAAGATCCAATGTGGCTTTAATCAGCTAGTTGTTAGCCCGGTGGTCGACTACAGAGAAAGGCCGACCGCCGGGAAACCTGGGTACTTATACCCCGCCTCGGAGGCGGGGTCTACTTGCCTCTCGACCAAGTGGTGAGCAGTCACATGACTAGTCCCAGCCAATCAGACGAGAGGCACATGACCAGCCAGAGCCAATGGGAAACCAATGCTCTGCACCAATGGCAGTGCTCCCACTCATATCACCACAATTGTCACAAGTAGGCTTATATTAACACTGCAATGAAGTTACTGTGAAAATCCCCCAGTCGCCACATTCTGGCGCCTGTTCGGGTACACAGCGGGAGAATTCAGAATGTCCAAATTCCAAATAACACGTCTTTCGGGACTAGTGGGAGGAAATGGAGCACCCGGAGGAAACCCACACAGACACGGGGAGAACATGCAGACTCCGTACAGACAGTGACCCAAGCTGGGAATCGAACCTGGGACCCTGGCGCTGTGAAGCCATAGTGCTAATCACTATGCTACCGCGCTGCCACACGGTATATTGTAATGGAAATGAAGGGTTAACAATTTAATGTGAATGCATCCACCCACTAGATGGTGATCAAGGGCATACACGTGGATCCCGTGATACCCTTGATTTGGGGAATAGGTGATTAAGTGGGTTCGAGAGTAGTCGTGTTTTCAGAAGCTCTGTAGGTAGAATCATAGTTTTAGTTTAACTGTAGTATTTATATCTTAATAAGCAATTCAAATTTATTTAGCTGTAGTGCCAATAAATTAGCTTTGTTCAAAACATAGCTTGATGTTCTTTGTGACACTTGGAAGCCACCCTCATCCACAAAGCAAAGAACATCACACGATCATATCATCCTCTTCGAAGGTTTCAGTCTCACTGTTGGCCCGGGCTCCAGCAGTGGCCGTTCCATTGTCAGATTATGCTCCAACCTGTCCTGCAAGTGTGTTGATGGGTGATACACTATCAATTACGACAAGACGAGAGTAGAGAGTAATCGAGGCTTTATTACGCAGAGATGTGGAGCCTCCCGCAGCTGCTGCCGAAATGGCTGCAGCTCGGAGAGCCCACACGTTTATACTCCGCCTACTGGGTGGAGCCAGAGGGCAGGGATCTACCCCCGTACCTGTAGTGCAGGGCCTTACCGTAATACCCTTGTATGTAGTATATAATACAACAGTGGTGACTACCACAATGGGAAGGTAAATTAATTGACCGTAACCATTCAAATGAGGCCATTAAACTTTTTGCAGCATTGCATCAGATTCTCAGGGCTTAAATCCTGACAGTCATCACCTTGGCCAACGTGTCCCACTGCCTTTACAAAGTTTGTCTGGTGGACCTTCTGGCACCCTGTACATAGATCACCCTTCTCCTCTCGAACTCCTCCATCAAGGGCCAGAATTCACTCTTCCTCGTGATCAGATTCTCTTCCACAAACTGTTCCAGCATCTTCTCCAGCCAGAATGAATTTCCTCTGTCAGAGGTGCAGGCTGACATTAACTACAATCTAGCTTGAAGTGGTCCTGGCCGTCCACATATCTGGACCTCCTGCTCAGGTGGGCAGCTATTCAACGATGTATTCAGCACAATGCTCCAAGTTGGCAGGCTGCCAGCATCAGAGGCAAGGGTCACGGGGTAATTACCCAATGTCATTCCTCCCCCCCATTTTCGGGGGCTAACAAATTTTGGGCAGTAGTGACTGAGGTTGAGTGAGCAAAAAATAGCAAATTATTAAAATTAAAAGCGTTATGTTTGAATGTCGCAAGCGTTTGCAAGACAAAATGGAAAAGGAGGCAGCATAGTCCTGCTAAGAAAGGATGGGATAACGACTGTATAGAGAAAGGTTGTTGGCCCAGAAAATCAGAATGTAGAAGAATGTTGGCACAAAAGAACAAAGGCAGAATTCAGCAAACGTACGAATCAAGAGCAGGAGTAGGCCATTCAGCCCCTTGAACCAGTGGCCTCCTAACGGTAACCATAGTGTTAAATCAGGAAAATAGAAGTGCATATTAACAAGTCTAATGCAACAGTCCTGGGGAGTTTTGACCTCCAAACAGACTTAACAAGCCAAATGTGCAAACGCAGATTGGAGGATGAGTTCACGGAATGATTTTAAATGCTCCATCATTGGTGGCTGCAACTTTAACTGACTAGGCCTCAACCTCTGGAATTTCAACGCTAAACCTCTCCACCTCACTTTCTTCATTTAAGATATTCTTCAAAACCGAATTCTTCAAACAAGCTTTTGTTCATCTGTCGAACATCTTCTGATGTGACTTGGTTGTATAATGTAGCTGTGACATTTGGGGCTTTTTAATCACACGAAAGACAAGATTATAAATATGAATTGTTGCGGTTGGCTGCAGAAAATTTCCAAACACCTCGCCCTCGATCCTTAAGTTAAAGGACTGATTTAAAATGCCCTTTTTCCTAGTATGTTCTTCTGATTGAGAATTATCGCTATTACCTTTACCTGAATAGAATGCCAAAATAAGGATATTTTCAAATTTTAATTTATGAGAAAGATAAGTGTAATCTTTTTTTAATGGCATGAGCAACGAGCACATTGTCAGGCCTAGGGGACAGGTCATCCGTCCACCACCTTAATGATGGCAATGCGCTTGGAATGTGATAAGCATTTCAGAAAAACCAAAGTAAAAACCTTGACCAGGTTTCCTGCCTGCAGTTGCTACAATAATGTAGAATAATAACATGCACAATGGTTCTCTTCAACTAATTTATAAAGTTAGCGATGTGGTGATGAATTTGAATCCAAGTGAAGATGTAAATTTTATTAAGGTGATTAGATCTTGTTGAACAATGATGGACTTAGTCTGCTGCAGAGTATTAAATGCTTCATGCTCAGAAAGGCACTATGATCTGCAGCCATAACTTTGCCATAATATGCATCATAAAGTTAATATGATTTTGCCACATATCCAAATGTACAAAATTAAATTGGCACCATCTACAGCTGCAATGATTCATTAACAGAAATTATTGGGGTTCATTTCTTGCTGTGGTGATCGCTACACTGATACTACTGTGTAGTTAGTAGCAATTTACCAGTTAGTTTAATTTAAAGTATTAAGAATATAAGTTTGTACTTTCCACCATCGGTTTTACATGGACATGTATTTTGCGATAGTCATAACTGCAAAGTGATGAGCATTACCCATCATTACTTCTCTGAAATAGACAGCAACTTCTGGAGTCTGCACATGATCAGTTAAATCCAGAAATTGCTGTCAGTGATTCTGCACTTCTCCATCGAGTGCACTGTTGAAATTGTCCGTTGTCCCAGTAATTACTGAACTTGCCCTTTTTCATTAATAGTCTCGCTGTAAAATCCCTTGAAAATGTTACATCTTGTTGAATGAGGTATGCATACTAAGTCCATAATAGTTGAACAGCCTCACTGCCCCTAAAAAATATAATTTTATATTTGGGGAATGTAATATTTCTTCAATCTCATGAAACAATATCAAATCTTCAATTTAAAAAAAAATCTTTCTGATATTTCAGGTTCCAGCTTATTCCAGCTTAATCCTATATGCCCCCATCATTTAATTTGCTCTCAGTAAAACTGTAATTAAAATCAGGGTACTTTAATACCTGGTTTGCTGTCTGTGAGAATGCTTCAGTGTGATTGGCAGCTTTATGACATTATTGTTGCTGGACACTGAGTGATTCCCTTGACTTAATGCCAGATTCAGTGACATCAGGAAAGCGGAACTCCATATCACAGAGATTGCCTGCTCTTTGTGGCAGCTCTCTTTGAGGTCAGCAGGGAGTATCACCTCCATTTCACCATTACTTCCTCCAGTAATTTTTCTCTATTAATGTTCATTACTTCTCAATTTCTTGGCTCTGCACAATTTCCAATGTGCTCTTTTTGAACCTCCAGTCCTTATCTGAACTTCGAGGTGAAGCTACACAAGCAGTCCCCATGCGGCAGACCCTTGAAACAAATGGCAACTGTTCACAAAAATTCCAAGGTCATGAAAATGTCTCCAAAGTATTGGGAGTCATTTCCGAAGTAACGAAAGCACACTCTCAGAACAAGTCCTGTGATCAAAGACCTTACTCTTTGGAAAGGAAGCAAGTGTGAAGTGTGAGTACTTTTGAGGCTGCCTGCCTATTGTTTATTGGAACACCTCCATTCCCAGCGTCCTCTCATCCTACTTTCACTAGGGAGTTTCCAGGAAGCCTAGGAAAGCTGTGCATTTAGAGTTAAATTCAGTAAGCCCAGTTAGAACATCTGCCACTTGTCTTTTTAAATATTTTAATCAGTAACCCACTGCTCCTCTGAAGGCTGTGACCGCACTCAGCTGAACCTGCTGAAGTTCAAGACGTAAGTCAATGGATGGCTTTCTGACTCGCCATCAATTTAATCCCCGCTAGCTTGTTCCCAAATTCGCTCACTTTTTTCAGGTTAAAATTGCCCTCAATATTTCTGGCTCCTCCTGTAGTTTTGAAGGTCACCGCGTCATTAAGCTCTTAATGTTAATGGATCCTTTCACGTCAGTGGAGGAAGCTTCTGCCAAATCAGCCATTCTGTGGAGCACACATCTATCAAGCAAGTACCAGATGAAATGCTTGTAGAGTTAAATTCATGGATAAATAATGGATACGTCAAGTGGGCAGGGCACAAAGTATTCACCCAGAGCCCAGAGATCATAGATGGCAATGGGGAGATTAGAGTTTCTGATATCAATCCCACTGTTTGAAGAAGGAGACTGTTTTTCTTCAGCTGATGTTCAAATGGTATTTGACCATACCACTACTACCATCGTAGGCAATGGTGAACAGCTAAATGTCAAATTTGAAATTCTTCAGCCAGTTGGCAGCCTCCTCATTAGCCTGGTGCCCGGGCAGAGAGAGCGTCACTGAAGCACAGGTCAGAGCACTTCTGGATTATTTGCACCACCACGATTTGCAATCGGCACAGTTGCATAGAGGTGAGTCACAGTGTCTTCAGTGGAAGAGGTTGTTGCAGCAGGGCCCGACTCCAATGCAAAGCTATTCAGTTTGACCCAATCGTCACGTCGGAAATCAAAGCCTGGGATTTACAATGCGTGATCATCAACAAAGTGCTGACTCTGGGCTGTCTTACTGGTGTTGTGCCACAGCTCCGCAGCAGAACCGCCAAGCTCAGGAAGGATAGGTCCAGGCTGGCCACCTTGAGATGGGTTGTTTGCTGGGTGGATGGGTGATGCCTTCGTCCAGAGGCAGATCCGGATTTTTAAGCACTCTTTCTCGCAATCCTCCTGTGCTAACTACGTAACGGATGGGTAGTGGTGTAATGTTGCAGAACACAGATAGCCAATTTGTGTTTGTTGACCAGATTACTCCTGCGATTGGGGGAATTAGCTCAAATGGCCCAATGCTCGCTTAGCATGTGAGAGACAGTGGGATCGTGCCCACATTCTCCACTCGAGAGGCATGGTGACAGAGTGGTTAGCACTGCTGCCTCACAGCGCCAGGCACCTGTGTTCAATTTTCGGCCTTGGGTGACTGTGTGGGGTTTGCATGTTCTCCCCGTGTTTGTGTGGGTTTCCTCTGGGAGCTCTGGTTTATTTCCAAAGTCCGAAAGATGCGCATGTCAGGTGGATTGGCCATGCTAAATTGTCCCTTAAAGTGTCCAATGATGTGCAGGTTAGGTGGGGTTACGGGGATAGAGCAGAGGAGTGGGCCTAAGTAGGGTGTTATTTCAGAGGGTTGCTGCAGACTCAATCTGCTGACTTGCCTCCTACTACATTGGAAGGATGCTATGATTCTGTCCGTTGTTCCTCATGGTCTCATTCATTTAGACATCTACACAGAAACATTATTATGTATGTGAACGCCTGTTATCCAGAAATATCCCTCAGGATTGTTATTCTGGCAGCCACATGGTTTGCAATTCACAAGTGCTGTGTGGCAGCATGAATTCCTCCAAGCTCTCCCTTCGCTACATTCTTCACAGATTCCTGCTCAGAACCACAAAGAGCCATCGTCTAAAGCTACCCCCGCACACACTGGCTCTTTAATGTTACCGAGCACTCTGTATTCATTCGTTTTGATTCCTGGAAGGACTGAGCAGAAATCCAGCTGTAAGAATTGACAGAGCCCTCTGGTAGCCGCTGCTGAAGCCACTTCAGAATCCTCCTTGCGCGATCACATTCTAATGCACTATATGGGCTGTTACACTTGCACCAGTATGCTTCTCTGAAAAATTCTCAAGTCTCATTATGCAAACTATTTTGTTCCCAACAAAAAGCGTTTCAGCAATAAATTATGATGGAACTCGTTTTCATGCTTCGTATGTTTCCTTCTTGAAAATATGGTTTTTCACTTATCCCATCTGTACTATGTTTCAGTAATGACAAGCTAAATTCTCAGTTTCGGGGCTGGTTTAGCACAGGGATAAATCGCTGGCTTTGAAAGCAGACCAAAGCAGGCCAGCAGCATGGTTTAATTCCCGTACCAGCCTCCCCGAACAGGCGCCAGAATGTGGCGACGAGGGGCTTTTCACAGTAACATCATTTGAAGCCTACTTGTGTCACTAAGCGATTTCTTCTTTTCTTCTGCTTCTTCAGTTTTTTTTGTCCAAGTGCAGTGCTGGGCAGTTCCAACGGCACGATTCCCTCTGATTGATTGATTTATTGATTTATCGGTTGATTTATTGTCACGTGTACCGAAGTACAGTGAAAGTATTTTTCTGCAGCCAAGGAAACGTACACAATATGTACACGGTAGACGAAAAGAATAATTGACAAAGCACATTGACAAATAAGTAATTGGTTACATGCGGAACAAGGGCCAAACTAAGGAAATACATGAGCAAGAACAGCATAGGGCGTCGTGAATAGTGTTCATACAGGGAACAGATCAGTCCGAGGGGGAGTCATTGAGGAGTCTAGTAGCTGTGGGGAAAAAGCTGTTCCTATGTCTGGACGTGCGGGTCTTCGGACTTCTGTAACTTCTGCCTGATGGAAGGGTCTGGAAGAAGGCAATGCCTGGGTGGAAGGGGTCTCTGATAATGCTGTCTACCGTCCTGAGGCAGCGGGAGGAGGAGGTGGAATCCATGGGAGGGTGGCAAGCTTGTGTGATGCGTTGGGCTGAATTCACAACACTCTGAAGTTTCTTGCGATCTTGGGCCGAGCAGTTGCCATACCAGGTTGTGACGTACCAGGCCAAATTTATTTTGCTTCCGTAGGAAGTAGAGACGTTGTTGGGCGTTCTTGAATGTTGCATCAAAAGTACTCCAATGTAATTTAAGCTCGTCCACTGGGGGTCACCATCACTACCAGACTGTTGGTGATGGTGACCCCCAGGAACTTAAAGCTATCGACCATCTCTACTTCGGAGCCATTGACGTAGATGGGGGCATGTGTCATACTACACTCCCTGAAGTTGATGATCAGTTCCTTGGTCTTTCCAACAGTTAGTGAGAGGTTGTTTTCGGTACACCATGCAACCAACTGATCTATCTCCCTTCTGTAGCCTGACTCGTCATTCTTTGAGATACCAACCACTTCAGTAGTATCATCCGCAATCTTATAGATTGAATTGGGGTTAGATCGTGCCATACAGTCGTGTGTGTATAGGAAGTACAGTAGAGGACTGAGCACACATCCTTGCAGGAACTCGGTATTAAGGACTATTGTGAAGGAGGTGCTGATACCTATCCTGACAGATTACGGTCTGTGGTGAGGAAGAATCCAGCTGCACAGAGAGGGGTCAAGTCCAAGATTGCAGAGTTTGGTTATGAGTCTTATCAGGAAAATGGTGTTGAAGACGAAGGTCTATGAACAGCAGTCTGACATATGTGTCCTTGTTGTCGAGGTGTTTGAGTGTTGATTGTAGAGCCAGGGAGATAGCATCTGCTGTAGACTGGTTGCGGCGATAGGTGAACTTCAATGGACTGAGACCGTCTGGGAGGCTGGCGTTGATCCGTTTCATGACTAGCCGCTCGAAGCATTTCATGATAACAGATGTCAGGGCCAGCGGTCGGTAGTCGTCGGAATGATATGAACTCGCACTGCAGCTGGCCTGATGGGGAGGACAGGGATTGCTCCCGTGGGGAAGGTGAGCTTGGCCCCTCCAAAGAAACCTAGCATGGATCTCGGCTCCAGCGCTTCATCAGATCCTGACAATCAAAATAAATTAAGTGTACTCTAATGTAGGGCAGCACGGTGGCCTAGTGGTTAGCACAACCGCCTCACGGCGCTGAGGTCCCAGGTTCGATCTCGGCTCTGGGTCACTGTCCGTGTGGAGTTTGTACATTCTCCCCGTATCTGCGTGGGTTTCGCCCCCACAACCCAAAAATGTGCAGAGTAGGTGGATTGGCCACGCTAAATTGCCCCTTAATTGGAAAAAATAATTGGCTAATCTAAATTTATAAAAAAAAAGAAAAAAAAAGTGTACTCTAATGTAATTTAAGCTTGTCCACTAAAACTCTTCTTTGCAGACACCAGCAGACCGCAGCCACCCATGCAGCTGAGCAGCAGCCCGAGCCCCCAGAGGAAGTACGAGGATGAGGGGGCTCAAGAAGAACCATCACAGCGTTCACTCGTACTCTCCATCAGGACAGAGGCATACCTCTCGGTGGGGCGCAGCTCTAGATTAGACACGGGCTCACCTTCTAGCGAATGCCCCACTGACACACCCTCTCAGCAGTCGGAGGCAGGGACACCCCAGGTATCTGGCATTCGGAGGGCAACCAGAGACCAGAAAGCTGCTCCGTCCCAGTCAGGTGATGAGTCTCTGTGGGGGGAGTGGGGGGGGGGGGGGGGGGGGGGGGGGGGGGGGGCAACTCAATGGTGGAGCAGCAACGATGGATGGCGAAATATCAGTCTGAGGTCGAAAGTCTCTCAGCAGACGACAGTAATGTTGGAGAAGTCCGTTCACATCTGACTGCTGTCGTGGTTTTGACATGTGAGCACCTGAAGGCCATTTTGGGAAAGTTGCCAGCCAGCAAGGAGACTTAGTCCAGCAGGTTTTGCCAGATTTGTGCCTGGCCCTCCACACCATGGCTACACACGCTGATGGGGAGAAGGCAGGAGAATGGGGATTAGAAACATATCAGCCTTGATTGAATGTCGGAACAGACTCGATGGGCCGAATGGCCTAATTCTGCTCCTGTATCTTATGGTCTTATGGGCACATTCAGGATATAGGCGACATGGGCATGAGGCATGGTGCATATGTTCAGAGTGATCAGGGGCCTTATGTATACGGCTGGACCAGATACACACTTATTCAACCAACTTGTTGCATTTTTGGCACGAGGTTTTAACCTGACCCTGTCAGTGATCGTTCAAAGCTATCAGGCGGGATTCTCTGACCCCGGGCCGGGTCGGAGAATCGCCGGGCCAGGCGCGATTCATGCGACGCCGCCCTGAAGCCAGTCCGCCGATTCTCTGGTCACCGGAGAATCGGTGCCATTGGCACCGGCACGGCGCCAGTCGGGAGCCGCTCTACGTCCCCACCCTCGGAGATTCTCCGTGTGGGTTGGGCCTAGTGGCCAAGTAGTGCCGGCGCCGTTCACATGTGGCCCTACCCGGTGGTACCTCGGTGTCCATCCTGCAGGGGGCGGCCTGGTGGGGTGGGGGGCGGGGGGGGCGACCCCGGGGCAGCCTCCACTGTGGCCTGGCCCGCGATCAGAGCCGGTGGGCCGGCTTCTCCTAGCAGAGGCCTCTTTTACTCTGCGCCATGCCCCTGTACCTCTACGCCATGTTGCGTCGGGGCTGGCGCAGGGAAGGAAACTAGCGCTCATGTGCGAGTTTGCACCGGTCTCAGCGCGCATGCGCAGACCTGCAGTGCCCGTTTGACACCAGTTTCGGCAGCTGGAGCTGCATGAGTTGCTCCAGTGCCGTGCTGGCCCCCTGTAGGGCTCAACATCACTGCTCCTGGAGTCCTGTTGACTCTGTCGTAAAATGCGACGGCGTTTAATACGGCGTCAATACTTAGCTTCAGGATCAGAGAATCCCGCCTGTCGTTTTAATACAGCATAAAGGTCCCGCAGTGGGTCTGTCACCAAGTTCATATCACGGCTACGGAAGATAGCCGAGCTTTGTGAGTATGGAACTGCTCTATCTGACATGCCCCGCGATCTTTTCTGTCTGCGGTTTGAATAATATGGAAACACAACAAAACCTTTTGGTGAAAGCCGCTGACGTTTCAAAAGGGTGACAGATCTCTTTGTCCCCAGAGAGCACAGAATGCAGGGTCCAAAAAATACAAGGGATGGAGATAAATGTTTTGGGGCGTCACTCCTCGTGTGGTATCCAGACCCCTGGATGTAGGGTGAGCTGTCGAAATGTGGGTCATCCCCGGACTCGGTTGAAGGATATTTGGCCGGTTTGCGACGTGCGGGCTCCAGTCTAGGCGTAACTGCAGGTAGCAGAGGGCCAGCACTCCAGGTCTCCCGGTCGCGGTAGGCGTCAGCCCCGGGACCGGGCCTTGCATCTGGATGACCCAGAAGAGGCTGAGGATGAGGCTGAGATGTAGCTGAACTGTTTGGCAGTGTCCCATGTGGCCCCTATTTGAGTCCTGATACAGGCAAATGGCCATATGCTCTAAATGGCATTGAGCATATGCTCTAAATGAAATACATTTTTTTTTAAAATTTAGAATACCCAATTCATTTTTTCCAATTAAGGGGCAAATTAGCATGGCCAATCCACCTAGCTTGCACATCTTTGGGTTGTGGGGGCGAAACCCACGCAAACACGGGGAGAACATGCAAACTCCACACGGACAGTGACCCAGAGCTAGGATTGAACCTGGGACCTCGGCGCCCTGAGGCAGAGTGCTAACCACTGCACCACCGTGCTGCCCCTAAATGAAATACATGAGCTGCCGTTTCTGTGGTGGCACAGAGCACCTTTGATCTTAATAAAGGGGTGTGCACACTTTGACTTTGGCTGACACAGCGGCTCGTTCGATTTGGACGTAATTGCGTTCTGCTGCGGTCAAAGTCTGTTGATGCGGGAGGCATGAGAGAGACGAGTAAGGGAGGAGAACCAGCAAAGGGGTGGTTGGGGAAGGTGTCACTGTTTGTGTCAGCCATGTTGGCTGGAGTTTTATGCTCGGGGGATTTGTTGGTCATATTGTTGTGTTTTCCTTTTCGTTGAAAATTTGTTGTGTAAAATTTTTTAAATTATAAATGCCTCAATAAAATATTTTCTAAAAAAAAACTTTTTTGATTTTTCAGCCATGCGGTGGGATAACACTGCCCCGATCCTGTAAGATGAGGTATCGCATGTCACTAATGGGGACTTGGAGGGTCAATGACGTTAGCTGCTGCTTTACACTGGTGAAGGCTTCCTCCTGAAGTGTTCTCCATGCCCATTCTTGATGCATTTTCAGCAATGCGTGCAGTGGAGTGAGGATGGTTGCTAGGCCAGGCATATATTTCCCGTTGTAGTTTTCAAGACTTTATAGTCTTTCTACTCTTATCACCTGCGCCTTCTCCTAGGGTGAATTGATCCACTCGGTACCCCAATGACGTGACTTCCTTGGCATAGAACATGCACTAGCCCCTCTTGACACGGACACCCATCTCGGAAAACCAATGGGGACTTTCTCCACATTGCTCAGGTGCTCCCTTTCCATGATTCTGTCATCAGGACATCGTTCAGTTAGACCATCACACATCGTAGCCCTTTCAGGATGCTCTCCATAACGCGCTGAAAAATTGTGCAAGCCGACGACATTCCAATTGGAAACCTTGTATATTCATAGAGGCCTCTATGGGCATTAATGGTCATGTAGCATCTTGAATTGGCGTCCAGCTCCAGCTGGAGATACGTGTTACTCATCTCAAGCTTGAAAAAGGAATGGCCCTCCGCTAACTTTGCACATAGGCCTTCTATTTGCGGAATTGGGTACCTGCCCAGATGGGAGGCCTTGTATTATCTCCGCACAGGCGTACGGTTTTGTCAGGTTTTAGTTCTGGGACTACTACTGGTGCTGCCCAATTGGAAAATTGTACTGTCCCGACGACACCGGGGCCTTCCAATCGGCTAGGTTCGTCCTTGACTGGTTGCAGCGGGCCTATTCCCAGCGTTGGCTGTATGTGTCCCGCTGAACTTTGCCCTCCAGACAGACAACGGTGTCAGGCTCTGGAGCAGAAGGTTACTGCACTCCCCAACACCAGGCACAGTACTGATCCAAGTCAGGTGAAATGGGAGTGCCGATGAGTCCAACAGCACAGTGCTGTCCATATAGACCAGCTCAGCGTGGAGCTGGAGGGGACGAGCTCATCTGCCCAACAGAGTGGCATTATCCACAACAGGAGAACCGCAGTGCTATAGTCAGCTATATCTGTTGCACTCACTTTGAAGTCTCAAGCAAACTGAGGTCCGCCGCTTGTTTTCAAACGGGGTTTGAGGCTGGAATTGGAGGAGGTGGGGAGATTCCGGCCTGCAGCTGTTTCATAGATATCATAGAATTTACAGTGCAGAAGGAGGTCATTCAGCCCATCGAGTCTGCACCGGCTCTTGGAAAGAGCACCCTACTTAAGCCCACACCTCCACCCTGTTCCTGTAATCCAGCAACCCCATCTAACCTAAGGGCAATTTAACATGGCCAACCCACCTAACCTGCACATCTTTGGACTGTGGGAGGGAACTGGAGCACCCGGAGGAAACCCACGCTGACACGGGGAAAACGTGCAGACTCCACACAGACAGTGACCCAAGTGGAAATCGAACCTCGGACCCTGGAGCTATGAAGCTTTAGTGCTATGCTACCATGCTGCCTTCCATGTTTAAATGGGTATTGATGATATGGAAATGGCATTCATGCCACCAGGCAGTGGGAAAGCCGAGCTGCCATTAGCCCACCATTGGGACAGTCTGGGTTTTAGGCTGGCGGGTTTCCAACGTCTTGACTCCCGCTAAATTCTCTGCTCCTGTCTGTCGCCAAACCCTGTCAAGGTAGGTGTGTTTGGCTCTCCATCTCATATCAGAAAACTCCATGATTTTGTTCCTGAATGCAACAGAAATGCATCCACTATTACATAGAACATAGAACATAGAACAGTACAGCACAGAACAGGCCCTTCGGCCCTCGATGTTGTGCCGAGCCATGATCACCCTACTTAAACCCACGTAACCCGTATACCCGTAACCCAACAATCCCCCCATTAACCTTACACTACGGGCAATTTAGCATGGCCAATCCACCTAACCCGCACATCTTTGGACTGTGGGAGGAAACCGGAGCACCCGGAGGAAACCCACGCACACACGGGGAGGACGTGCAGACTCCACACAGACAGTGTATTGGGTCACTCCTTTCCAAATAACTTGCTGCGTCACTTCAAGGAAGGACATTTTCTGTATGATAGATCGTGCAGCAGAATCGCTGTCATTTTTCATTACCCCCAATGCACCAGCAACTAAAGTGGTTCAGGGAGTAAAGAAAAGTAGATTCCCCTTTAATGGCCAGGAACACCAATTGATGCTCTGTTGGGAGAGATGTTGGCTTGGCTGGGAATACTTCCGTGTTCAAGTCCAGCAAGAAGATAGAGATAAAATAGTCAACATATGCAATTTGGAACGGTTGAAGAGAAACTTCTTCACACCAAGAATTCAGTGGCTCTGGTATTCATTTTCAGGTTTAGTGTTTGAGGCAGAAACAATGTTAATATTGAAGATTAGATTATGTGGCCATGAAATTGGACAGTGCCAAAGCACCTTGCTGCCTGCAAGTTTAAATGTGTGCAGCAAGCACAAAGCCTGCTGTTGAATGGTTGAATGCCTGAGCAGAGAATACAAAATGCCTGCCGGAGCTAAAATGTGCTTGAACTACCTAAAGTGATGTGGCTGGATGGAGCAGATACTGGATGTCATTCTAAATGTGGATAACAGTAAAGAGGGGAAGAGAAATGGGGATGGGATGGTAAATAGCTTTGGAAATGATTGCTCCCGTGGAGGGTTACTGCTGACATGGCCTTGGGTTGGCTGAAATGGCTGCTTCTATGTTTATCTACAGTACAGGTTGCTACCCCAGCACTGCATTGAAGGAATGTTAGATTGTCTGAGATACTGCCTTCAGATTGAGGATTAAGTTGAAGTCTTTATTCAGCATGAATTAAATATTCTACATTATAGTGTCATCCAAACCGCCACTGCCCATGTCCACCTGCTTCAAGAAGACCACGATCAAACCGGTGCCAAAGATGAACCAGAGAGCATGCCTCAATGACTACCGTCTGGTGGCCTTGACATCTATCATTATGAAGTTCTTTGAGAGGTTGGTCATGAGACACACCAACTCCATACTCCCAGAATGCCTTGATCCACTGCAATTCGCATACCGCCACAATGGTCCACAGCGGATGCCATTTTCCTGGCCGACACTCATCCCTGGAGCAGCTCGACAACAAGGACTCCTATGTCAGACTCCTGCTCCGCCTTCAACACCATAACCCCAGCCAAGCTCATATCCAAATTCCAAAATCTAGAACTTGGCTCCTCCCTCTGCAACTGGATCCTCGACTTCCTGACCCATAGACCACAATCATGATGTGAAGCTGCCGGCGCTGGACTGGGGTGGACACAGTAAGAAGTCTCACAGCACCAGCTTAAAGTCCAACGGTTTATTTCAAATCACAAGCTTTCGGAGCGCTGTTCCTTCATCGATGAAGGAACAGCGCTCCGTAAGCTTGTAATTTCAAATAAACCATTTGACTTTAAGCTGGTGTTGTGAGACTTCTTACAATCAGTAAGGATAAAGAATGACGCCTCCTCCATGATAGTCCTCAACACCGGGGCCCGCAAGGCTTCATACTTAGCCCCCTACTATACTTCCTATACACACTATGTGGCAAAATTCAGCTCCAACTCCATCTACAAGTTTGCTGATGACACGACCGTAGTGGTTCGGATCTCGAACAACAATGAGTCAGAGTATGGAGGCGGATAGGGAACCTAGTGGAGTGGTGCAACGACAACAATCTCTCGCTCAATGTCAGCAAATCCAAGGAGCTGTTCATCGACTTCAGGAAGCAAAGTGTCATACACACCTCTGTCTGCATCAGTTGTGCTGAGGTGGAGATGTTGACAGCTTCAAATTCCTAGATGTACACATCACCAACAATCTGTTAAGGTTGACACAAGTCGATACTATGACCAAGAAAGCACAACAGCACCTATACTTCCTCAGGAAACTAAGGAAATTTGGCATGTCCACATGAACGCTCAACAGTTTTTACACATGCACCATAGAAAGCATCCTATTTAGCTCCATCACAGCTTGGCATGACAACTGCTCGACCCAAGACCATATGAAACTACAGAGAGTCGCGAACATAGCCCAGTATATCACGTGGACCCGCCTCCCATCCAGTGGCTCGTCTACACCTCCTGCTGTCTTGGGAAAGTGGGCAGCATAATCAAAGCCCCCTCCCACCCAGTTTATTCACCCGTCCAATCTCTTCCATCAGGCAGAAGATACAAAAGTCTGAGAACACGCACTAACAGGTTCAAAAACAGCTTCTTCCCCGCATGCTACCAGACTCCTGAATGGCCCTCTTATGGACTGAGCTGGCCTCTCCATGCATCTTCACTTCTGTGTAGCACTGCACTCTATATGCTGTACGCTATGTCCATGTATTAAATTGTGTATCTACCGTATGTCCTATGTTTTTTCATGTATGAAATGATCGGTCTGGACTGTACGCAGAACAATACTTTTAACTGTACCTTGGTACATGTGACAATAAATCTAAATGTTAACTTGCACCAAGTCCCATTCACCTATCACCTGCCCTCACATTGAATCCAGGTCAAGCAACGCAGAGGACAGAGACCAAATGGGTGGACACATGGCAGCCAAAATTGAAGGCAGGGAAGTATAAAGTGGTACACTTTGGTAGCAAGAATGAGGGGGAGTGATATAAACTAAAGGGTGCAATTCCAAAAGTGTGGGGGTGGGGTAACTTCATTGTCGTGTTAATGTAAGCCGACTTCTTACATTAATAAAGATTATTATTATTGTGGTCAAGCAACATCTTTACTTTCCAATACTCAGCCTTGTTTTCAAATCCCTCTGCAGACCACGTTGTCACATGATGACGTGGGGGGTCACGTGTCAGGAGTGCAGGAGTTCTCCCCGGAAACGTGGACGGAGTGCTAGCATGCAGTAGCTGCTCAGTCGGTGAATAACGTATTTTGTGTTACAAGTCCTTCATGTCGGCGTTTGGAAATCTAGCACTTCCACATGCTCCATGGCCTTGCCCCTTCCTCATTCTCTTTTAACCTGGACCTTCTGGCTCATAGGTAGGAATGCTGCCACTGCTCTGCAAGAACTTTCTTCTGCTAGAATAATAGATTAACTGGTCATTTATCATCTTGTTGTTTCTGGGATGCTGTTGGGGCAGAATGAGTGCTGCAGTTGATTCCACAACAATGATCACTGAATTCCAGCATGTAATTAATTGTTGGTAGCAATTTTAGAAAGTCAGATGATATGATTAGACACTGCATTAATAGTCTTTTCTTTACACTTTTCATTTTAGAACACAGTACTTGTTAGTCTCCAGCTCAGTGATGACTGGCATTTTAAAGGAGTTTATAACCTAATCCTTAATTGGCACACATTAAAAACAGTTCATTCTCATTACCATGTTAATAGTTTTATCCGACAAAACAAATGGAATTCCTTCTGCCTCATTGTAAAATGCACCTTGCTCTGATATGTGAAGAGATTTTTGTCACTATTTGTTAACTGGTTCACTGACAATCAGTTTGAAAATACTTGCACTGTACTTTGATTAACTTCATCAACCAATCTTGTGCATTAATTGCAGTAATTCTTTGATTGTATTAGCGCAGCCAATCACTGATAAGGCTGCTCCTTCTTTATGTACGTTACAGGGTGAGATTAGTTGCTATGGTACAAGACATGGTGGGGCAATTATACCAGGAAAGTAACCCTCCCCCACCGTGCCCTCCCTGAACTCTGCAGTGGATTTCACCAAAGTTCATCATTACCCCCCCGCCGAGTCGGAGAATTGCCGGGGGGGTGGGGGGCGCGAATCCCGCCCCAACGGCATCTGCCGTATTCTCCGCCGCCATTTTACGGGCAGGGGTCGTTGGATGCGGCCCCCCCGCCCCCCCCCCCCCCCCCCCCCCCCCCCCCCCCCCCCCCCCCCCCCCCCCCCCCCCCCCCCCCCCCCGATGATTCTCCGGGCCCTGATGGTCCATATTTGGCCAGTCCGCTGGCGTTAGTTACGCATGGTCCCACACGGCGGGACCTGGCAGGTAAGTCGGCGGGGGCGGTCTTCGCGTGTAGCGCGGGAGGATCCGACACCGTGGGGGGCTCCAAGGTGGCCTGGCCCGCGATCGGAGCCCACCGATCTGCGGGCGGGACTGTTCCGTGGGGGCACTTCTTCCTTCCGCGCCGGCCCCTGTAGGGCTCCGCCATGGATGGCAGGGAGAAGAGAACCCCCCGTGCATGTGCCAAAATACGATGGCTGGTTTGTGCAATCACGTCTGCGGTTCTGCACATGCGCGAGATCACGACTGCATTTCCGCACATGCACAAACTCGCACAATCCCTTCGCCGCCAGCTGGAGCGGCGCCAACTCTTCCGGCATCCATCTAGCCCCCGAGACAGGTGAGAATTCCTGACCATGGGGACCCGTTGACTCCGGCGTCGTTGGCACCGGTTTTCCCGCCGGCGTGGGGACTTAGTCCCCGGAAAGGAGAATCCTTCTGAAGATCTTCGCTAATCAATTCACCCAATTTAAGTTCCTCATCCCAGGAACCATCCTTGTCAATTTTTTCCACATCCCTTCAAAGCTCACGTTCTTCCTGAAGGACAGTGCCCAGAATTAGGCACAGTACTTAGTTGAGGCTGAACTAGTATTTTATAAAAGTTCAACACTACTTCCTTCCTTTTTGTATTCTATGCCTCTATTTGTGAAGCTCGAGATCCTGGAGGCTTTTTAAAACACTTTCTCAACCTGTCTTGTTAGCTTCAATGATTTGTGTGCACAAAGCCCCAGGTCCCTCTGCTCTTGCAACCCCTTAACAATTGTACCATTTAGTTCATGGTGCTGCTCCTCATTCTAGAGCAGAATGTGTATCACTTTACACCTTTCTGAATTACGTTTCACCTGCCATGTGTCTGTCTATGTCATTTTGAGGTCTATCACCATCATTCACACAGTTTCATGCCATCTGCAAATATTGTAAGTGTGCCCCAATCACCAAGTCAAAACATTAATGTGTATCAAAAAAAATCAGCTGCCCTGTACTGACCCCTGTAGAACCCCACTCTATGGGCGGGATTCTCCGATCCCCCGGGGGGTTGGAGAATCGCCCAGGGCCGGCGTCAATCCCGCCCCCGCTGTGGCCCGAATTCTCTGCCCCCTGAGATTCAGCAGGGGCTGGAATCGCGCTGCGCCAGTCGGCGGGCCCCCCACGTCGGTCGGCGGGCCCCCCGTGGCGATTCTCCAGCCCGCGATGGGCCGAAGTCCCGCCGCTGACAGGTCTCTCCCGCCGACGTGGATTAAACTGCCTCCCTGACCCGCAGGATTGGCGGTGCGGGCGGGCTCCGAGGTCCTGGGGGGGGGGGGGGGGGGGGCGCAGGGCGATCTGACCCCGGGGGTGACCCCACGGTAGGCTAGCCCGCGATCGGGCCCACTAATTGGCGGGCGGGCCTGTGCCGTGGGGGCACTCTTTTTCTTCCGCCTTCTTCACCATGGCAGAGGTGGAAGAGACCCCCTCCCCTGCGCATGCGCCGGTATGACGTCAGCAGCCGCTGACGCTCCAGCACAAGCGCGGACTTACGTCGGCCGGTGAAGTCCTTTCGGCCCCGGCTGGCGTGGCGCCAAAGGCCATTAACGCCAGCTGGCGGAGTGGGAACCACTCCGGCACAGGCCTAGCCCCTCAATGTGAGGGCTTGGCCCCTAAAGGTGTGGAGAATTCCAGCCCGACGCCGGAGTGGTTCACGCGACTTCGACACGCCGGGACCCCCCGCCCCGGCGGGTAGGGGAGAATCCCGGTCTGTATCTCCCTCTATTCTGAAAAGAACCATTTCCCACTACATGCTGTCACTTATCTAACTTCTTATCTGTTCTGCCACTCTTCTTTTTATTCCAAGGGTTTTAACTTTTCTGACAAGCCTGTTATGTGGCATTTCAACTAATGTCTTCTGGATGTCCATATATGCTTTGATTCGGTGAGGTGCCACATCAATTGGAGATCAACAGAATGAGAGGTGATCTTACTGAAACATATGGGGCTGGATTCTCCACCCCACTGCACCACATTTCTGTTCCACCCCACCTTCGGGATGCTATCAATGGGGTTTCTCATTGTGGGGCAGCCCGACACCGTTGGGAAACCTCCGGGCTACCGGCAAAATGGAGCATCCGCCAGCGGAGAATCCAGCCCAAGATTCTGAAGGGACTCAACAGGGTGGATGCTAGGGCGGGATTCTCCGATTGCCGACGGTGAAATCGTGTTTCATTTTTACGCCGAAATTGGGAGTGGCACCGTTTTCCGGTGCTCCGCCCCCTCATGCATATGCCGCATGCCGTTGGGATGGCCTCAAGACGTCACCTGAGGCCCTCCTTCGATGTTCCACCCCTGGTGGGCCAAATTCCTGGCGGCGTCGGTCACGTGTCTTCTCAATTTTCGTAGACCTGTTGTGGCGGCTGCGGACTGTGACCAGCGCCGCCACAGTCGGACGGAGGGAGCCATTCCGCTGGCAGAGGGGCTTGGGAGAGAGTGGTGGGGGGTGGTCAAGGGGTCACGAGACGGGTTACAGGGGGACAGTTTTTGGCAGGCGGGTCCGCGCGCAGCCGACGCCATGTTGTCCGGCGCGGCTGCCACAGGCCGCCGCCGTACGCATGCGCGGCCACTGACCCGGCCATTCTGCATCCGTATCGACAGGTAAAGCCGGGGACTTTACGTGGTGTGGTTGCTAGCCACCCACTTGGCAGAGGAGCATCAGTGTGGGGGCGGAGCCGACCTTTTGGTCGTAAGATCAGACGCTTCCTCCGGTCATAGCCGCAAAATCGGAGAATCCAGCCCTAGAACTATGGGACACAGTTTAAAAACAGAGATGAGGAGAAATAATTTTCCCTCAGAGGGTCATGAATCTGTGGAACACCCTTCCCAGAGCAGTGAAGGCAAGGCCATTGAATACTTTTAAGGCTGAGTGAGATAGATTCTCAGTTGACAAGGGAGTCAAGGGTGCGGGGGATAGGAGTGAAAGTGGAGTTGAGTTTGCAACCTGATCAATCGTGATCCTATTGAATGGCACGAATATGCTTGAAGGGGTGAATGGCCTCCTTCTGCCCCTAATTTATGTGTTTGTATGTATTACCCTAATTAA
Source organism: Scyliorhinus canicula (assembly GCF_902713615.1). Lineage (NCBI taxonomy): Eukaryota > Metazoa > Chordata > Chondrichthyes > Carcharhiniformes > Scyliorhinidae > Scyliorhinus > Scyliorhinus canicula. Next base: position 31,662,289 of record NC_052149.1, on the reverse strand, counting down.
TCTTTGCTGTTTCTTCATCAAAAAGCTCCATCAGTTACAGTTAAACACGATTGGCCTTTTAAAAATCTGTGCTGGCTTTCCTTAATTATCGAGTCACAGAATTTAACAGCACAGAAAGAGGCCCTACGGCCTATTCCAGAATTGTGCCTGTCCTCTTGGATCATTGATTCTAAACATTTTCCCATCACTGAGATTAAGTGGACTGACCTGTAGGTTTTGACTTTGTCCTTGTACCCTTTCTTTGAACAGGGTAGGTCATTTGCAGGAAAGGCACATCAGAAGCCAGGTTGTATTTTCTTTCCCAGCTGGCCATATTGAAGGTATTGTATATTGTTTATATTGAATGCCCTTATAAAAATTTGGGAGGATGTTTCTCAAGCAGTATGAATGAAAGATTTATGAATTGTTTAAGCCTTTTAAGTAAGAAATCTTTGTGGAGGAAAATATGGGCAGGAAATCAATGCAAAGGGCACAATTCCATTTTAAACAATTCTGTGTGAAAACTTGCCAACAACCTTTCATAAATTCTATCTGACTTCCAGCCCCGTCAGTTTCCACCTGATCTTTTTTCTCATTCTATTACTCCCTTTAAGCCTACCCAGAGCTTCTATCAGTCTGCTTCTTTGCAGAGTGAGGTTGTGCTCAATGCAGAGCCATAAGTGCTATCTTTACATGTCCTCTACTCCAGGTACTGCTTCAACATGCCAGTGGTCAGCTGTATGACCACTTGGGTGGACACATGGACCTCATTATACCTGCATTCAGCTGCGGCATTGAGATACTAAGGAACTGTTGGTGGGCACAGTTCCAGCAACATCTAACTTTCATGATTGAATAAGAAGAAAACATCATGAAGTTGACAATGGTCCATGATAAAGAAGATCAATTAACTTTAACAAGCAAAGGAATCTGTGCCCTGCTTCATGTAGATGATGTTATCAGTAACATATTGGAATGATCCAGAGATTTGGAAGTTAAGGGTGGTTGTGGTCTTTACAGCTATTGGCAATGCGGTTACAGTGGGCAAAATCATTGAAAACATAGAATCCCTACAGTGCAGAAGGTGGCCTTTCGGCCCATTGAGTCTGCACGACCCTTTGAAAGAGCACCCTTCCTAGTCCCATACCCCACACTATCCCCATAACCGCATATCAGATAGAGGAACAGCATCTTCCCCACAGCTACTGGATTCCTCGACGACTCTCCCTCAGACTGATCTGTTCCCTGTAAGAACCCTGGGTGGGATTCTCCGCTCCTGGGGCTAAGTGTTGACGCTATCGTAAACACCGGAGCGTTTTACGACGGCGTCAACTGGCCCCTAGGATCAGCGATCCTGTGCCGCACAGGGGGCCAGCACGGCACTGCAGAGCCTCATGCTGTTCCAGTTGCGAATACGGGTGCCAGCACAGGCGGCGCGGGCCCGAACATGCGCGCCACGGCTGGCGCAAGTTCGCGCATGCGCGTTGGTTGCTGTTTACGTGCCGGCCCTGACGCAACATGGTGGAGACCCTACAGCGGCCCAGCACAGAGGGACATAGGCCCCCGCCGGGATAAGCTTGACCACCGATCGGTAGGCCCCGATCGCGGGTCAGGCCACCGTGTGGGCCCCCCCCCCCGGAGTCGGATCAACCTGCCCCCCACCATGCCCCCTGCAGCATGAACACCGAGGTCCCGCCGGATAAGACCACATGAGAACGACGCCGGCTGGACTCGGCCTAACTTAGCGGGCACTCGGCCCATCGTGCTGGGAGAATTGCCGCACTGACCACGCCAGCGCCAATGGCGCCAATTCTCCGGTTGCCGTAGAATTAGCGGAGCGGCATCGGAGCGGCGTTGCATGATTCACCCCCCCCCCCCCCCCCCCCCCCCCCCCGGGGAATCTCCAACCCGGCGTGGGGTCGAAGAATCCCGCCCATTAATCACAAGCCCTCTGCTCGTGTATTTGCTTTGTTTGGCCCTTGTTCCACACTGTAACCAATCAATATTTGTTGATGGACTTTGTTGATTATTCTTTTTGTCTACTGTGTACGTACTGTGTACGTTCCCTTGGCCGCAGAAAAATACTTTCTTGTACTTTGGTACATGTGACAATAAATCAATCAATCAATCAATCAATACCCCCACCTAGGGCCAATTTAGCATGGCTAATCCACCTAATCTGCACATCTTTGGACTGCGGAAGGAAACCGGAGCACCCGGAGGAAACACACGCAGGCACGTGAGAACGCTCAAACTCCACACAGACAGTAACCCGAGGCTGGAATTGAACCAGGGTGCTGGAGCTGTGAGGTAGCATTTGTTAAAATAGTTGCCTATTATTTTCTATCTAAATCTGTTGCTTAAATGCCTGCCCTCGATTGGCGTTCCCAAGCTGCCCACGTCATAAAGGAACGGTGCTGCACTTCTGCACCGCGCTGGAGCCTGCGCAGGTCTGGGTGTTGGAGGCCCCAGACTGTCTAAGAGAAAGGAAGGTTCCTCACAACATTGGAGCACAGGTAAGTGCGCACATTTCTATTTCAAAATCATGGTTTCCCGCAGCAAGCAGGAAGTTACGGGCCTACAGCGGCAAACATTTTTGTCACTGTCCGATGATGAATCACTGGAAACTGGTCATTTTAGCATCAAAGTCTTTTGGCATCCTGTGGCTGATCTCGTTCTTCTGCTATAACTTGAGACTGTTTCATTCCATAAAGCAGCCACACCAACTAATTGATGGTCTGAAATCTTTGCCGGAATATCGGTTTGATTTGGCGCACTGAAGAGAGTATTTCTGGTGGCAATGTAACCATTCTGACAATTTCAAAGACTCGTTCCGATACATGCTCCTTAATGTTAGGCTTGTGGCTACTCCTTGTTCTCATGGCGCGTTTGGTCTTGCAAATCTTCTTCAGGGCGAAGTCCCCCTTCCATTCTCTTTGTTTACATACTGTTCACTAACTGCGAATTCCCCAGTTGTCTGACAAGGTAGCAAATGTTACGACTTTTAGTTTGAAACCAGCTTTGTTCTTCATTCTTTTTGCCTGATGATCTATTTCTGTTTGTCTTTCTCCACATGTGATCTTGTCTGTGTGAGTTGGTCTTGAACTCCGCATGCATCTTCATGGCAACATAGACCGCATGCCTGCTTCATCTCATGCAGCGACTTATAAGATGAGCCAAACATGTATTTGTAAGGTGAAAAGATGGTGCCGACTGGCTGATGTGAGTGTAGCATTTCTTAAAAGAAAAGGGGCAAGTCTATTTATCTGCCGAGCAAAGGCCTAAACATAATTTCCGGTGCTGTCGTGGGGAGGGGGGGTGCTATATCTTGGGTCGACTTATACCCCTGAACTACGGTAGACGAAACACATTACCCTAATGGGAATGGCATGTGATTGTCTGAGAATTGTGCGTTTATGTCTCACTCTCGGACTTGAATATAAAATCTGGACTGACTTTTTAGGGGCCACAGTGAGAGAATATGAAATTGCTGATGGGTACTTCACTTCGGCTGAGAAATGAAGGTGAAGCCACATCTAACTGTTTGTGTGAATGTAAAAAATATTGATGTTTTCAAAGATGAGCAGGAAGTACTCTTGGTATCCTGGCCAACATTCACCCATCACCAAAACCACCAGAAGCAAATTAACTGGCTATTCTTTTTGCTAACTGTGGAACTGTGCAATTTGATTGCCAGGTTTAGCTCTGTAACACCAGTGACCATGCCTGACTTTAACTCTGTGTCAATTAACGGGTTTTGAGTGACAAATATATGAATAGGATAGGAATAGAGGGATACGGACCCCGGAAGTGTCGAAGATTTTAGTTTAGATGGGCAGCATGGTCAGCGCAGGCTTGGAGGGCCGAAGGGCCTGTTCCTGTGCTGTACTTTTCTTTGTTCTTTGTTCTTTGTAAAATCACAGCCTGTAGCTTCAAAGCAGTTCATTTGCTGTGAAATCTTTAGGAAATCCTCAGGATGAAAAAGGTACTATTGAAATGCAAGATCTTTTTCTATAATTGAGCACTCATACACTTATGAACATTGGTGGATATAGCAGACAGTGGAAGGGAGATTGTTGGCAAATGCTCATAGTGGGCAATCAATTGGAAAAGATGCAATATGATTGCAAACAAAGAACAAAGAATAATACAGCACAGGAACAGGCCCTTCGGCCCTCCATGCCCGTGCCGACCATGCTGCCCGTCTAAACTAAAATCTTCTACACTTCCTGGGTCCGTATCCCTCTATTCCCATCCTATTCATGTAATTATCCAGATGCCTCTTAAATGTCACTATTGTCCCTGCTTCCACCGCCTCCTCAGGCAGCGAGTCCCAGGCACCCACTACCCTCTGTGTAAAAATCTTGCCTCGTACATCTCCTTGCCCCTCGCACCTTAAACCTATGCCCCCTAGTAATTGAGCCCTCTACCCTGGGGAAAAGCCTCTGACTATCCACTCTGTCTATGCCCCTCATAATTTTGTAGACCTCTATCAGGTCGCCCCTCAACCTCCGTCGTTCCAGTGAGAACAAACGGAGTTTAATCAACCGTTCCTTATAGCTACCCTCAAATTTGCTTTATTGTTGGGAACGCTCAATATCTACATGTTTTTTGGGGGGCAAAACTGATTTGAAAATCTATGATTCGCTCACACATTAACATATCAAATTGAAAGTTTTAATTGAATAACACATTAATAATAATATTAATTAGAACTAAATTGTTCACTGTTCCAATAATTATCACAAGTGAGGAGAGGAATAGGGATGTAATGTTGATGGAAGTTGCTTTTGGAATTTTGATCCCTGTTCAGAGTTAATCCAAGAAGTTCTACATCTTTGAAAGGATTAATAAATGAGGGAGTTAAAATCTTGTCTCTTTAGTGCCGTCGTTGAGGCCGTTAATAATCAACTTGCACGCATTCAGCAAATTCAGATTCAAGTTGTAAAATCAGCATTTTTAGCCAGGGTCAGATGTGGTGTTAATCAGTTTAAAACAAAACAGAAAATGCTGGAAACCATCAGTGGGTCTGACAGCATCTGTGGAGAATGATTCAATGCTCATGTTTCAGTTCGATGGCCTTATACCCTGCAAAACGTTAGAAATGCCACGAGCTTTAAACAAATATAGAGGCAGAAGAAAGGGAGAGGGCAGGATAAGGGAGAAGCTGTGTGACAGGGTGGATGATGAGAGAGATATTAAATGACAAAAGCAATGAAGTTGCAAAGCCACCGTCCAGGGCCTAAGGTTTACTGGTACTTATTTCAATTTGCTGCACTGGCTTCTAATGCTTTTGGGCGACCAAAGGTAGATTGGGCAATTTCTCAATGTATCACACCTGCTCAGTCAGCGAGCCAGACCCTGAGTTTCTGATAGTCTGACATTTTGAATTCTCCTTCCTCCTCTGACTGCACTGTCACAGGGCGCGATCTGACCAAAAACAAATTAGAGTCCATTCTGGGCAGGATTAGCGGGGTCCTTCCCAGCGCTTGTAGCACTCTGTTGCTTTTGGATTGGATTGGATTGGACTGGTTTATTGTCACGTGTACCGAGGTACAGTGAAAAGTATTTTTCTGTGAGCAGCTCAAACAGATCATTTAATACATGAACAGAAGAGATTCCGGCCCCGGCGAGGAACGCCCTCCCAAGGTCGCACATATCGTCATTTCCTGCACTGAGGAGATCGGGACGCCAATTTTAAATGCCATCCTGATCTCTCGATCCCCCAAAGCGGCAACCCCCAGACCCCGCCACCCCCCCCCCCCCCCCCCCCCCCCCCACACCCCCCGCAACACCCCATCTCACCTAGAAGGGGGTTCATGGGCCCCTCCGCGCCCCTGGCCCGACTCCAGCACAGCAAAAATGCCAGCCTGGCACCTTGGCACAGCTGGCCTAATACCCGGCCAGCCTGGCAGTGCCACTGGGTGCCCTGGCAGTGCCACTGGGTGCCCTGGAGTGCCACTGGGTGCCCTGGCAGTGCACCTGGCACTGCCACAATGGTCGGGACCCAGATCGTGACGTCTTGCGAGATCTGGTTAGATCTCACCGGGTGTAAAGACCATCGTGAATTGCGGGAGAGGCCTCTACTGGCCATGCGCTGCCCCGATTCCACCCACAGCCTCTGGCAATGTTCCGATTAGCTTGAGGAACAGTGGGCGGGATTCTCCCATCCCGCGGCAGAGTGCCACACCGTCGTAAATGCCATCGCGTTTTATGACGGCATGAACGGGCCGCTGCCAGGAGTAATTCTGTCCCCTACAGGGGGGCAGCACGGCACTGGAGCACTTTGCGCCACTCCAGCTGCCAATCCCGGCGAAACTGTGCGCCGCGGGTTCTGCGCATGCGCAGTGCTGGCGGTGCCAATGCGGACATGCACAGTGGCCTCCGAGGATACAGGGTCCGGCGCGTAGGAAAGGAGGCCCCCAGCCAGAAAGGCCGGCACGCTGATCGGTGGGCCCCGATCACAGGCCAGGCCACATCGGAGGCCTCCCCCAGGGTTGGACCCCCCCCCCCCCTCCTCCCCACAGGCCACTATCCGACCCTTCAGCGCCGAGGTCCCTCCGGCTCAGAGCAACTTAGAACGGCGCTGGCGGGACTCGGCTTTTTTTTACGGCCGCTCGGCACATCCAGGCCGGAGAATTGCAAGGGGTCCCTGTAGAGCGGCCCCCGACTGGCGCCGCGCCGACCACTGCGGAGAATCGCATCCCGGCATCGAGGCGGCATGACATGATTCGCACGGCCCATTGGCGATTCTCCGACACGGCGCGGGGTCGGAGAATCCCACGCAGTGTTTCTTCTTTCAGTTAGGCACTTTACAGTCACCATTGATCTTTCAACAGCAGCTGTTGGTAGTTGGTAGAGGCTGGTTTAGCACACTGGGCTAAATCGCTGGCTTTTAAAGCAGACCAAGGCAGGCCAGCAGCACGGTTCAATTCCCGTACCAGCCTCCCCCAACAGGAGTCGGAATGTGGCAACTAGGGGTTTTTCACAGTAACTTCATTGAAGCCTACTTGTGACAATAAGTGATTTTCATTTTTCATTTTTCATTTCATCCTCCTATTTCCATTTACCGTTTCACGAGTCCCCTTTTTTTGCTACTTTACTTGTCCCATTATCATCCCTTTTGCCATTTAATCACTGCTACCTTTTGTCCTTACCTCCTCTTGTCCCTTTTTTCCTCCTCTGTGCTTGTTTAAAGCACATCACCTCTTTACCTTTATCGAGTTCTGATGAAAGGCCATCAAAGTACTCACTCTGTCTCTCTGCACAGATGCTGCTTGACCTGCTGAGCATTTTCTGTTTACCTTTCCGATTTCCAGCAACTGCAATGCCTGGCTTTTGCACTAATAATTTTAGCCTGCTGCAAATATTTACCTGATTTTCTTTATATCATCTTTTTTTTATAACATCCATTAATCTAAGGATATTCTAGAGCCATCCCTTGTTATTGAAAGTTCACCATTCTGTGCATGGTCTGACGGCCCAAAAGTAAGTAAAATATGGAACGGCTTTGAATGTAATAACCCAAGGCCACGGAATGATCGCAAACAAATCTGGGGAATTTATTGAAATGACTGAACATCCAAACCTTATGGGCCTGTGCAGGTATGGTCATTCTTCTAGATCTTCCCCCTGTCTGAGCTAAAATTAAATAGTCAATTTTCAATTTGACAGTGCGGTGCAGCTTCACAAGTTCATCATTAGCAACCTTTAAAAGACCTTTATAAGCCCTTGGATGGGTGAGAAATACTGATATCAGCACTAAACACAGACAAATATTCCATTAGCACTTTCTAGCGACATTGCACATCTTTTTACTCACATCTATTTTTTGTTAAAATTAATGATAGAGCAAATTAAGGTCCTAAGCGGGTTAATATGTCAGCGTGGTAGTGTATTAAGGTTTTCATTAGTAAGAGTTTCACATTGTCACATGTTAATATATATATATTTGCGTCATAATGTATTAATGCAGTAATTGATTTGGTACAGTAAATGATGGAACAACAGGATGTTAATGTATTAACTAGGTAATTAAATAATAGGGCAACGGTGTCCCACTAGGTATTGTGTTATGATATCATACAAATAAGTTACCATGTTCATATATCAGGGTGTTTAGATTTTGGTTGGCATGCAGATATGTTGATCTGGTAATATATAAACAGTTTGTCTATTATAACTGTGGCAGAGTTACACGAATGCTGATGGTGAGTATTGTCTAGCTAGTGTGCAGGAGAGGCTGGTCAGAAAGGGTGGTGCAGAGTTAGGCAATTGTCAAAAGTTGAGAGATGAAGGATAGGTTGATACTAAGGCTAGATTGAGGCTGCATTCAAAGATGGTTCAATGAGCACCTGATATTATATGGAAAGACGTATTTAGTGAAGGGGAAGGGAACAAGGAAACAAAAAGAATACAAATTAAGCGACAGCTTCGAGCGTGTAATTCAGAGGACAGGAATCTGAGGCATGTTTCTGTCAGAGGTGATAAAGGCAAAGTAAAGGAAAAATAACCCAATGGAAAATGGAAGACAGTTAAGCTGGTAATTGAGAACCAGCATGAAATAACAGAAAGCAAAGTAAAATCCTATGGGCGAGATTCTCTGGACTCATGACGGGTCGGAGAATAGCGGGTGTCGGAAATTTTTACGGCGACGCTGTTCCGACGCCCTCCCGCTATTCTCCGAACCCCGCAAAATGTCGGAGTCGCCATTCCCGACAAACGCCTCCTTCCCGCCCCTGACACGACCAGAATCGCCACTGATAGCCCCCCCTGCTATTCAACGGCCCGGATGGGCCGAAGTCCCGACGTCATGGCGCCCTGTTTGCACGTCGTGAAACACACCTGCTTTTTAAATTCGTCAACCAGTCGGCCTGGCTGACGACAGCTTGGAGGAGGTCAGGGCACCACTCAGCGCACCGCTCAGCGCACCGCTCAGCGCACCGCTCAGTGCACCGCTCAGGGCACCGCTCGAGTCTGGCCACAACGGGGAAGGCATCCCTGAGAACGGGAGGGGGTCCAGAGCGGGGGGAGTGTGGGGCGACGGGGGAGGCAGTGGGGGGAGACGGGGGAGGCAGTGGGGGGCGACGGGGGAGGCAGTGGGGGAGACGGGGAGGCAGTGGGGGGAGACGGGGGAGGCAGTGGGGGGCGACGGGGGAGGCAGTGGGGGAGACGGGGGAGGCAGTGGGGGGCGACGGAGGGGGGGGGGGTTAGGTAGAGAGTGAGCCGTCCAACCCCGTAACAATATGTCTGCCAGCATGCCATGGTGTGCCGGTGACGAGGACACGGCCGCTGGTTCCCCTGTGGCTTCCGGACACAGGCCACTGACGCACCCGCATAGTTTACTGGCCGTTGGATGCAGAAAGTGACCAGGGGTTAGGCTGACCGCGTGTCAGCAGCGTGACCAGGCCACCGGGACACACTGGTATCCCATGGCTGGCGGCTGCCGAGGTGTCGACTAACCTCCGTCTAACATGTCCTGTTTCTCTGCCTCCCACCACCCTTCTGTAGGTTAGCACGATGTATGGGAACACAACGGCGATGTTCTGCGCAGTGGTTGGGGCCGCTCTACTGGCTTTGGAGATGCAGCAGCATCCACACCCACAACCCGCAGTGGCTGCAGGGCCAGCTGCAGCAGCAGAGGGAAGGGCCGAGGAGTTGCCAGTCGTCGAGCAGCATGGGGGGGAGGAGGAGGAGGAAGAGGAAGAGGAGAGAGTGAGGGTGCAGCCACGGCGCCAGAGGCGATGACCAAAGCCGAGGGTGTACCGTGTCCGGGTCTCTTTCCTAACAATGCCGGACATCACCTGCAGGAGAAGACTCCGGCTGAGTAGGCAGACGGTGATACATATCTGCCAACTCCTGTCGCACCTCGCCCCACGTGGAACGGGGGTGGACACGCGATCCCGGTTGCCATCAAGGTGACAGTCGCTCTGAACTTCTATGCTACCGGCTCCTTCCAGTCTCCGAGCGGGGACGTCTCCGGGATCTCCCAGTCATCGGTGCACAGGTGCATCCGGGATGTGACCGACGCCCTCTATGCCATCGCGGACCGCTACATCACCTTTCCCGAGGACCAAGCAAGTCAAGACTCACGAGCCCGTGGATTTGCCAGTGTGGCCGGGATACCGAGGGTTCAGGGGTCAATCGACTGTGTTCACGTCCCCATGCGCCCACCTGCTGTGGACAAGGAAGTGTTCACAAACAGGAGGGGGACATACTCCATTAATGTCCAGGTGGTATGCGACCCCCACATGAGGTTCATGAACGTCTGTGCAAGGTTCCCAGGGAGTGTGCATGACTCCTACATACTAGTGCAGTCGTTCATCCCTGCGATATTTGAGGGACGTCCCCCCCCCGGCTGAGGGGCTGGTTGCTTGGCGACAGGGGTTATCCGCTGAGGTCTTGGCTGATGACGCCTATACGGAGGCCTCAGACCAATGCGGAAACACGATACAACGAGGCCCATGCAGCAACCAGGGGTGTGGTGGAGCGCTGCCTTGGCCTCCTGAAGATGAGATTCAGGTGCCTGGACCGCTCCGGAGGGGCCCTGCAGTACCAGGCCGACAGGGTCGCTCGCATTGTAGTGGCCTGCTGTGCACTGCACAACATCGCGATGCAGAGGGGAGATGACATGTTGCAGGAGGAGGAGGGAGAAGCCAGTGGCAGTGGTGCCAGCACGGAGGAGGAGGAGGAGGAGGAGGAGGCGAGGGAGGAGGAGGAGGAGGAGGAGCAGGAGGAGGAGGAGGAGGCTGGCGGAGTGGTGGGCGCAGAACGCAGACACGACCCAGGTGCTGGTGATGTCCAGGAGGCGGCACGACGGACCCGGCAAGGACGGCGGGCACGCGACGCCCTGGTGGCAGCACGGTTCACGCATCGCATGTGACGTCCCCGATGAACACCAAACCACCACCTGCATCGCTAGTCATGCAGAGGGTCACCACACAACTGCCACCACCACAACCCCCCCCCCTCAGTGTACACTGCTCCACTTCGACATGACGCTTATCACTGGGTGCAGACGGAATGGCACAACATTGATGGCTGTGTCAGCTGTTGTGATCAGTGCCATGTGGAATGATGACAGCCCGCTCTGCGAAGAGCTGTGAGCTCAGAATCGTTAGAGAGAGTCTGACCCATGGCAATAGCTGAACCATCCACCTTGGTGGCCGCTGAGTTCGTCACTGACACTCCATCACGTGCCCGCGTGGGCTAGCTGTGGGAGGGGGTAGGGGCAGGGACTGCACACCCGGCACCGAGGTTTCACCACCCGTCACCCCCAGCGACACTCGGTCACCATCACGATTCCTGTGGCTGTGGAACAATCACACGGTATTACAAGTAAGGTGGAACAGTGCGTTTAATATTAACAATTATTTACAGGTGCCCTAGCCCCTACAACTAAACTGTGCCCTTCACCCGTGCCAACTTACTCAGTGTCTATCTTAGTTGCCTTACGGGCCCTACCACTACGTCTAAGTGACTCCCCAGATGATACAGCAGGAGTGGAGGAGGATTGCTGCGAATCGCCCCCCTCGACTCGTTTCTCCTTGGCTAATCGTTTCCTGGGGCGACCAGGCCTTGATGGGCCAGGCTGCTCTGCGGGTCTCTCGGGTGACATTGTGCCACCCTGCTCTGCCTGCTGCCCACCCGATGCACCAGGGATGGGACGGGGGGAGGCCGAGAATTCCGGGAGGTCCCGTGATGGAGTTAATGGGACGGGCCCCGAAACCTCCTCCTCCCTCGGGGAGCCCGGTGGCCCCCGGGCCTCACTTTGGGACAGAGGTGCGAGCGGGGAGGTGCCCCGTCGCACCACCGACACCTGGCGCTGCCAGTCCTGGAGGCCTGCAACGGTATCCACCAGGATCCGAAGGTTTGCAGAGACGGAGGCCAGGGAGTTAGACATTACTGCCAGGGACTGTGCGTTCTCAACCTGTGTGTGCACGATGCCATCCAGCACATGTGTCAGGCGGTTGATGGTCTCCGCGACCGACTGCTGCGACTGGGCCATGACCTGCTGAGACTCGGCCATGGCCCGCAGGTCGCCGGCAATGTCGTTTTGGCTCTGGCACATTGCTGCCTGTGAGAGGGCAACCCTGTCCAGGGCCGAGGATGACGCGTGCACATTAACCCCAACGTCTTGCATAACCTGACCCATTGCCTCCACCGCGGATGCCACCCGTGCGGTGTCGGACTGGGTCTCTGCCATGAACGGCACCACTCCCTGCTCTTGGACGCGGTTCGACTCCTCTAACAGCGTCTGCAGAGCCAGGAAGGCTGCCCTCCTCCCGCCATTGTTTCCCTGGGTTTCCTGAGGCATCGGCTGTGCGGGTGGGTTGATAAACTCCAGGAACTCAGAAAACGTCTGGGAGCCAGCTGCATCCTGGGCCTGGTCTGGCCTCCGCGAGTCCGGGCCCTCTGTTGCTCCGACCTCCACCTGCTGTACCTGCTCAGCTGTGATGTGCCAACCAGACTGTGCCCCAGGAGACTCATCACTAAATAAGCCCGCCGGGGTGTGTGTCTCTGGGATGATGGATGTGGTGGGAGAAAGCAGTGCCGCAAGCCCGACGCTCTCAATGTTTAGGGCCTCCTCCAGGGTGTGGGGCTGCTCAGCGACAGGAGGGTTGTCCCTGGGCATTTCTGGTGGTGGTGGTGGACTTCGAACCCTCTGTGCCTCCTGGTCCGCAGATTGGGTTGGGGCGGATAGGGCTGCCCGCTGATCGGGCACCCTCTGTTGTGAGGCCCCGGGTGAGGTGGCGGCAGATTCCTGTCTCCGTCTGCAGCCAGACGGCCCTGGTCGTTCGGCATCACGTCCTAGGGAAGAGAATGAGACGGGTTATTTCGATTTGCTCGGCAGGCTGCTGGACGGTCCCAGTGGGCAGGGTGTGTGAAGGGACAGAGGATGGGGGAGGTGTCCCAGTGGGCAGGGTGTGTGAAGGGACAGAGGATGGGGGAGGTATCCCAGTGGGCAGGGTGTGTGAAGGGACAGAGGATGGGGGAGGGGTGAGTGTTTGTCAGGGAGGGTTGTCTCACTTGCTGCAGTTCCGCCAACCTCACATTGCGCGATATTGCGGGTGGCAGACCCCCCAACAAGGTCCAGGGCCCTCTGTTCAAAGGTGCTGAGGGGGTGCAGGTTGGGCGAACCCCCTCCAGTCTTGTGCCGCTCACGGTGTTTATGAGCGGCCTTGGCCTGTTGGGGGAGGGAACATAGGTAGATCATTACAAAACGGTAGGTATCAGCAGTCCGTTCAGATACTGGCACAGTTTGGGGGGGCAAGTTGTCATAAGACAATTGCATCTCTCCTCGGGGCCAGAGCGCTGGGTCTGTGACAACTTTGTGAACCACCCTCAAATAACTCTGCCCCAATCCCTCTACCCCCCCCCCCCCTCCCATGCCGGGGGGGGGGGGTGCTTAAGTTAAGGGGGAGGGATGGTTGTGACTAGGGGGCACCCTCATGGCACTTACCCTGGCAGACCTGGTGAGGTCGTGTAGCTTCTTCCTACATTGCTCTGCTGGGCGAGGGGTCTGCCCCACAGCACTGACGGCAGCAGCCACGTCACGCCAGGCCTGGCGTACCTCGCTGGCAGGTTGGCGATGCCCTCTCCGCGGGCGGATGATGTCCCTCCTCTGCTCCACGGCATCGAGCAGCGCCTCGACGTCAGCAACTACAAAGCGAGGAGCAGCTCTCCTCGGCTCCGACATCCTGCCCGACAGATTCTGTGGTCGCCCGCGCCTTTTTACGGCGTCGGGCGGCGTCACGTGGGCGTGATCGTGTCGTCGTCGCGTTCCATCGTCATCACGCACGTAATTGACGCGGCCGCGCTACTAGCCCATTTCCAGGAAGTGAATCCGTCGGGAAATGAAGCCTTCGCGACCGTCGTAAAACGCTCCCGATTTTTACGACGGTTTTACGACTTTCCGCGGGTGCGGAGAATTTCGCCCTATATGTTTCGAAAATAGAAAGGGGGGCATCAGTGACAATTAACAGGAAGACGTGGTAGGGGCCTCACGGTAGCATGGTGGTTAGCATCAATGCTTCACAGCTCCAGGGTCCCAGGTTCGATTCCCGGCTGGGTCACTGTCTGTGTGGAGTCTGCACGTCCTCCCCGTGTGTGCGTGGGTTTCCTCCGGGTGCTCCGGTTTCCTCCCACAGTCCAAAGATGTGCGGGTTAGGTGGATTGGCCATGCTAAATTGCCCGTAGTGTAAGGTTAATGGGGGGATTGTTGGGATACGGGTTACGTGGGTTTAAGTGGGGTGATCGTTGCTCGGCACAACATCGAGGGCCGAAGGGCCTGTTCTGTGCTGTACTGTTCTATGTTCTATGTAATAACTGCTGGGGAGCAAAAGGCAAAAGAACTATAAGCAAAGGATTGGAAAACATGCCAGTGCTTAGGACAAGCTGACACTTCAGGGAGATGGTAAATAATCACTGACAACAGCAAATATAGAACCAACCGCAAGGAAACTGAAAAGTTTGAAAGAAGGATTGCACGAGAGGACAGGAAACAATTTCAAGAGAAAAACCATCACAAATCTAAGCAGAAAAACCGAGAAAAACACCAGAAGGTGTTCTTGTGTTTCCTGCACAGTTTTCCATCCAGCCTTCAGGCATAAATAATATCTTTCAACAATTTCGCCTTCATTCTTCAACTTGAGAAAATATATGAATACAAAGGCCACATGAGAGAACTTGCAGCTTCATTTAATAATATAAGCCTGCCTCTTGGAACTACCTAATACACCTTGATTAACAACACTAACTGCAATATATCTTAAACAAATCTTCTGAACCTTTACTTGCGTGAAATTTTCAAAAGATCCTTTTGCGACAGATTTAACCTTTTTTGCAAATAACATGGAGGAAACCCCCCCCCCCCCCCCCCCCCCCCCCACTCTGTTTAGATACCATTTGCGGTAATTCAAGATGTTTTCCCCCAGTTGGTTTAAGGTAAACCAGGGAATCAATAGAAGCATATTATCTTAATAGAATCTATTGTGACTGAATTGGCAGTAATTGACTACAGTGTGGTTCAGTGGAAATTATTAAACTATTAACTCACGTGATATCATTCCTCATGGTCTTTCAATCAGCATCCTTGGGCTTAACATTGATCAGAAACTGAACTGGACTGGCCATTTTCATACTGTGGCTACCAGATCAGGTCAAAGTCTAGGAATCCTGCGGTGAGTTACTCACCTCCTGACCCCCAGAAGTCTGTCCAACATCGACAAGGCACAAGTCTGGAGTGTAATGGAATACTCTCCACTTGCCTGGATGAATGCAGCTCCAACAACACTCAAGAAGCTTGACACCATCCAGGACAAAGTTGATTGCTACCCCTTCCACAAACATTCACTCCCTCCACCACCGACAGACAGTGGCAGCCGTATGCACCACCTACAAGATGCACTGCAGCAACTCACCAAGGCTCCTTAGGCAGCACCTTTCAAACGCACAACCACAATCTAGAAGGACAAGAGCTACAGATGCCTCAGAACCTGACGAGCTGGAGGTTCCCCTCCAAGTCACTCACCACCCCGACTTCAAAATATATCGCCATTCCTTCACTGCCGCTGGGTCAAAATCCTGGAATTCTCTCCCTAACAGTACTGTGGGTGCACCTACACCTCCGGGATTGCAGCGGTTCAAGAAGGCAACTCAGCACCACCTTCTGAATAAAAACAAAATGGTACTGCTAATATAAGAATCATCTCCGGTGATTTTGGTCATGACAATCTGAGAGCAAGAGGAATGGGAACACAGTGCTGGAATAGGGGAACGCTTTAAAATCAAAATTTCGGAAGTAGTGAATCTTGTTAGCATCAGGGATGGAATATGCTTTAATAGCAGCTCTTCTGAGAATGTGTGTGGAATTCACACAGAAGGCTGAGTCTGGGAGCATGTTTCAGGCTAAATTAAATTTGACAGGATTGGATTGGATTTGTTTATTGTCACACGTACCAAGGTACAGTGAAAAGTATTTTTCTGCGAGCAGCTCAAACAGATCATTTAGTACATGAAAAGAAAATACATAATAGGGCAACTCAAGATAATACACAATGTAAATACATAGACACCAGTATTGGGTGAAGCATACAGGAGTGTAGGATTAATCAGACCATAAGAGGATTGTTTGGGAGTCTGGTAACAGCGGGAAAGAAGCCATTTGAGGATCCAGGGATTGCAATGCATGATTGTCCCCTGCACAGTCGAGGCCTAGCAGGTGGCACACAGACTTTGGATATGATTTTGCAGGTCCGTTAAGCACAGGTTCAAATCCCAGAATGGTCATAAAATTTTGCAGGAGGACCAGAACCGGCTTTGCCTGGGGAGATTTCAGAACGTAATCTTCCTCCCAAGTCGAGGTCGTGAGTGATCGTCCCCGATGTCGGGATCAGGTTGAGTTTAAAGCCGAATCTTCAGACCTCCTAGAAATCCTCCGACTCACCAACATGAGCATGAATCACTACTGGTTATTAAAAATAGGAACCAGGTGCCATAACCTCTGAGAGGGAGGGGGGAGGTGAGCACCCCTCTCCACCAGGGTATACACGGCACAGTGCCCGATGGCCAGTTCCAGATGGGGGTGGGAGGGATAGTTGAGAGTGAGGGTAGGGATTGAGGATGAGTGGGGGTTGAGTGCCTCGTCTGTGATGGGGGTCGTGGCTGATGTGTGTTGTCCTGAAGCCTGTAGGCTGTGTGCTTTAAAAAGTTTTCCGAGCACTGCCTCAATCTTCAGGTTGTGTTGTCAGGAAATGTAAATGAGCACTGAGTTATTCAGCTGAGAATGAAATGGGGATATGGACCATCTGTGGGTGTGGGGCACATGAGGTGGAGGAAGAGTGTAATGAGACTGAAGGGAGCTGGTCTAAAGTGCTGGTTGGATGAGACCCCAAAAGAGAAGGCAGGGTGGTTACCAGCCTTGGGCAGGTTAACAATGTCACCTGCCCACAATTCTAAAGGCAACAAAATAGTTCGAAACGCATGTTCCAAGGATAAAAAGTTGGGTGCAGGGAATGTGTCAGCATAATTAATGGACCCCAACGCCTGCCATAGAGGACCCATTAGCTCTCAAGGTATACATATACATCCATTTGACACTGCCCATGAGGGATAGTCGAGCATTGAAAGAGCCTGCCAGAAACGCCAGTGATGTATATGTTGAGGGCGAGGACAACCAGACAGTGGGGCAGTGTCGGGTCAAGGGCTGTGGGTGGTGATCCAGCGGATGCCAGGTCCCGGAGGTAAACTGTGTCCTGGTGCCCGTCGGGGTGTGCCATGTAGGCGTACTGCGGGTTCACATGTAGGAGGTGGACCCTTTCGACCAAAGGGTCCAACTTATGGGTCCGCACATGCTTGCGAAGGAGGAAGGGTCCAGGATCTGTCAGCCATGTTGGGAGCGAGACCCCGGAGGTGGACTTCCTGGGGAAGGCAAAGAGACGTTTATGAGGGGTCTCGTTAGTCGCGGTGCAGAGGAGCGATCGGATGGAGTGGAGAGCGTCAGGGAGGAACTCCTGCCAGCGGGTGACCGGGAGATTTTTAGACCGCAGGGCCAACAGGACAGCCTTCCAGACCGTCCCGTTCTCCCTCTCCACCTGTCCGTTTCCCCGGGGGTTATAGCTGGTTGCCCTGCTCGAGGCGATGCCCTTGCTGAGCTGCTGAGCAGGAACTGAAGCAGCTCATCACTCATAAAAGAGGATCCCCGATCACTGTGGACGTAGGTGGGGAAACCGAAAGTGTGAAGATGCTGAAGAGGGCTTTAATGAACGTGACAGAAGTCCTATCGGAGCATGGGATGGCGAAAGGGAACCGGGAGTACTCATCGACCACGTTCAGAAAGTACGTGTTGTGGTCGGTGGAGGGGAGGGGCCGTTTGAAGTCCATGCTGATGCGCTCAAAGGGGCGGGATGCCTTCACCATGTTTGCTTGATGTGGCCGGTAGAAGTGCGGCTTGCACACTGCGCAGACCTGGCAGTCTCTGGTGACAGCCCTGACCTCCTCAATGGCGTAGGGCAGGTTGCGAGCCTTGATGAAATGGAAGAACCGGGTGGCAGAGGTCATAGTGGAGAACCCGGAGTCGGTCCACTTATGCGCTGGCACATGTACCGCGGGGATAGGGCGTCAGGGGGCTTGTTGAGCTTCCCTGGGTGATACAAAATCTCGTAATTATAGGTGGAGAGCTCGATCCTCCACCTCAAGATCTTGTCTTTTGATCTTGTCCCGCTGTGTGTAATTGAACATGAAGGCAACCGACTGTTGGTCAGAGAGGAGAGTGAATCTCCTGCCGGCCAGGTAATGCCTCCAATGTCTCACAGCTTCCACAATGGCTTGGGCCTCCTTTTCAACAGAGGAGTGCCGAATTTCGGAGGCAAGGAGGGTGCGGGAAAAGAAGGCCACGGGCCTGCCCGCCTGGTTGAGGGTGGTGGCCGGAGCTACGTCTGATGCATCGCTCTCGACCTGAAAGTGGAGGGACTCATCGACCGTGTGCACCGTGGCCGTGGCAATGTCTGCCTTGATGTGGTTGAAGGCCTGGTGGGCCTCAGCCATCAGGGGAAAAACTGTGGACTGAATGAGTGGGCGGGCCTTGTCCGCATAATTAGGGTCCCACTAGGCATAGTAGGAGAAAAACCTCAGGCATTGTTTCAGGGCCTTGGGGCAGTGGGGGAGGTGGAGTTCCATGAGGGGTCACAAGCAGTCGGGGTCGGGCCCTCGATCTCCATTTTCCACGACATAGCCAAGGACGGCTTAGCGGTTGGTGCGGAACACGCATTTCTCCTTATTGTACGTGAGAGTAAGGAGTTTGGCAGTCTGGAGGAATTTTAGGTTAGCGTTGTGGTCCTGCTGATGGTTGCCACAGATGATGACGTTATCTCGATACAGGAAGGTGGCCCGCAGTCCGTACCGGTCAACCATTCGGTCCATCTTACGTTGGAAGACCGACACCCCATTAGTGACGCCGAAGGGAAACCTAAGGAAGGGATAGAGGCAGACATCTGCTTCGAACGCATTATATTGGCGGTTCTCCAGGCGGATGGGGAGCTGGTGGTAGGCGGACTTCAGGTCCACTGTGGAAAAGACCCGATACTGTGCAATCTGATTGACCATGTCAGATATGCAGGGGAAGGGGTACGTGTCGAGCTGCGTGTACCGATTGATGGTCTGACTGTAGTCAATGACCATCCTGTGCTTCTCCCCAGTCTTTACTACTACCACTTGAGCTCTCCAGGGGCTGTTGCTGGCCTCAATGGCCCCTTCCCACAGAAGCCGTTGGACCTCCAACCTGATGAAGGTCCTGTCCTGGGCACTGTACCGTCTGCTCCTGGTGGCGATGGGTTTGCAATCCGGGGTGAGGTTCGCAAACAGGGAAGGTGGATCGACTTTAAGGGTCGTGAGGCCACAGACGGTGAGGGGGATAGGGGTCCGCCGAATTTTAAGGTTAAGCTTTGGAGGTGGCCTTGGAAGTCCAGGCCGAGTAACAGGGCAGCATTGGCTGCTTGAGGGCTCAGCTGCAGGCGATCAGGCTTACTGCGAAGATCCATCGTTTAAAAAATCTTTGCTCAATAAATTGATGCACTATCAATTACCACAAAGACGAGAGGAGTGGAATAACCGAGGCTTTATTGAGCAAAGGTGTTGGGCGCGATTCTCCGCTCCCACGCCGGGTGGGAGAATCGCGGGAGGGCTGCTCTGGCACCCCCCGCAATTCTCCCACCCCCCCAAAATGGCGTGTCGCGTTTTGGGACACGCCGCTCGGAGAATCGCGGGCCACCGTTTTTCACGGCAGCCCGCGTTTCTCCGACCAGGATGGGCCGAGCGGCCTGCCGTTCCCGACCGGTTCACGCCGGCGGCAACCACACCTGGTCGCTGCCGGCGTGAACATGGCGTCAATACCTGGTTTGTGGCTTGTTGGGGAAGGAGAAGGGAGTGAGCACCACGCCCGTGCCCACAGATCGTCGGGCCGGCGTCTCAAATGGATGCACTCTTTCCCCCGCCCCGCAAGAGCAAGCCGCCACGTCTTGCGGGGCAGCAGAGGGGAAGACGCCAACCTGCGCATGCGCGGCTGACGTCATTAGGCGCGCCGGCCGCGTCATTCGCGGCGCGCCGGGCCTTGACGCCAGCGACAAGGACAAGGCCCGGTAGCCGAGATTTATGGCTTGGCCCAACTAGGCCCGGGGGGGGAGGGGGGGGGGGGGGGGGGGGGGGAGAGAGAGAGAATAGGGGGCCAGGAGCGGCCTTCGACGCCGTCGTGAACCTCTCCGGGTTTCACAACGGCGTCGGGCCTTGCGGAGAATTCCGCCCGTTGTGCCTCCTGTAGCTGCTGCCAGAATGGGAGCAGCACCGGCGAGCACACACAGTTAGACGCCGCCTATTGGGCATACAAGTCTTACCGTAATACATATAATACTGCTAGTGGTGACTACCACATTATCCCCTGCAGCTTACTGCGAGATCTCGGGAAGGAACCAGTGAAGCTGGCAATTCTGCTTTACAACAGCTCTGAGGAGCACAGACATCAGCAGCAGCGACTAGCGAGTGTCCACACTCAAGAGAGAATACAGCAGCAGGAGGCCACAGGGCAGGCCTAAGGGCCTGATGCATCACAAGCCGAATAAGGGGCTGGAAGGTGAAGGAAGAGACTGAGGGTTTACAGTAAGAGGCCCTTCATGGAGCTGACGGGTAACATGTACCTCACGAGACTCCGCCTTAACAGGGAAACAGTGCGGCACCTGTAGGACCATCTTGCCGGTGCTGACAGTGGCAGGAAACACCATGCTATCTATCGGGACTTTGTTGCAATCCGGGGACTCAGTGAGGAACATCCCAACGTGGTCGTACTTATTACTGTTTCCTGGATTGAGGAGCTCCGCTCAACGGAATTCCTCAGTGCAGGAAGAGATCGGACCCCCAACACACCCCACCTCACATCAGCAGGGGATCCCTGGGTCCAAGTCCTAGTATGGGGAAAATACCAGCCTGGCACCTGAGCACTACCAGTCTGGCACCCAGGTAGCGCTGCCAGAGTGGCAGGGTGGCAGTGCTAGGGTGCCCAGATGGTACCAGCAGTGCCAGGCTGCTACCCAGCCCAGAGGGCAACCACCAGGGTGCCTCCAATCCCCTGGGAGACTCCCCACTCCCACCCCGATATCCACCTCCCCCATTGCCTTTCTGTCTGGTCCCCAGTTGTTGAGAACAGAACTCACCTGAGGTCTCCAATGCGAAGGGATTAGATCCCAGGGTCTTGGTAGATCAGGCGAGCTGCATATTAGAGTGAGACGAGCTGTCTCGCTTTACTACGCAGAGTTCCAAATAGCAATGCCGCCCACAATGGGCGGGATTCAGATCATGATGTCTCGCGAGGTGTGGTGCGCCGGGTAGACCCCCGTTCGGGTGTAACATGGCCGGTAGTTTGTGCCATTTGTCTAGGAGATGTACAGGAGGAGAGGTGTCATGCTTCTGCAGGGTGTCAAGTGGCATACCAGGCTCATACAATGAAGGGATTTTTAAAAATTCTTTCATTGGATGTTGTGGTGAATGTGTAACCACTATAAATTCACACTGTACATTACTGTGTCCCTGTGGGCTCCATCTGTGAGCCATTGCGCGGCTCTGCCCACAGGGGGAGATGAAGAGCATGTACAGGGCTCTGCCCATGGCTCCGCCCCCAGCAGGAAGTATAAGTGCTGCGGTCCTGCGAGTCCGCCCTCAGTTCAGCATAGTCGCAGGCAGGCTCAGTTGTAAGCCGATTAAAGCCACAGTTTACTTCAACTCGTGTCTCTGAATGAATTGATGGTCGCATCAGATGTGGATATCAAAGCCAGCATTTGTTGACATCCCTATTTGCCCTTGAACTGAATGGCTTGCTGGGTCACTTCAGAGGGTAGTTGAGAGTCAACCAGTTTGCTGCGGGTCTGGAGACACAGAAGCATCAAGTCAGGAAAGAATAATAATAATCTTTATTGTCACAAGTAGGCTGACATTAATATTGCAATGACGTTACTGTGAAAAGCCCTGAGTCGCCATATTCCAGCACTTGTTCGGGTACACAGAGGGAGAATTCATAACCTCCAAATTACCTAACAGCACGTCTTTTGGGTCTTGTGGGAGGAAACCGGAGCACCCAGAGGAAATCCACTCAGGAGAACGTGTAGAGTCCGCACAGACAGTGATCCAAGCTGGGAATTGAACCTGGAACTGTGAAGGCATTGTGCTAACCACTGTGCTACCATGCTGCACATGGCAGATTTCCTTCCTTAAAGGGCATTAATGGACCAGGTGGGTTTTGATGACAATCCAGATCATTTCACATCACTGAAGCGAGTTTTCAATTCCAGAACGATTAATTCCATCTGCTGTCATGATGGGATTTGGTGATAATCTTACAATTCTCTAGGGTCCAGAGGACTGGAAAATCACAAATACCACACCCTTCTTCAAAACAAACAGTGTCAGACTAAACCCAGCATCTATAGACCGGTTGGAAAGATTTCAGAAACAATAATTCAGGACAACATCAACAGTCACTTCGACAAATGTGGATTAATTAAGTTGATGTTCAACTAACTTGCTTGCGTTTATGGATGAGGTAACAGAGAGGGTTGATCAGGTACTGCAGTTGATGTGATCTATGTGGACTTCCAAAAGGCATTTGATAAAGTGCCATATAATGTCCCTTCAGGAAGGAAATCTGCTGCCATTACTTGGTCCAGCTCACATGTGACTCCAGTGCAGACAGCAATATGGGTTGACCCCTCTCTGCCCTCTGAATTGGCCTGGCCAGGCACTTAGATCAAGGACACTTAGGGACGGGCAATAAAAGCTGGCCCAGCCAGCGACGCCCAAGTCTCATGCCCGAATATTTTTTTAAAATAACGTAATACCTTGTAAGTGGGATTAAAAAAAACATGGAGTGAAAGGGACAGTGGTAACATGACTTCCAGGTTGATTGAGTGATGGGAAAGAGAGAATAAGGCCGAATGGTTGTTTTGACCCATGGGGCTGGTGTTAAGAACTGGATAATTATCTGAGGTGAGACAAAAAAAATTTGCTTAGCTTCCTTGGGAAGTGATAACCTGAAGCTACATTCTGAGATTCGGACTCCACCAGCATGACTTCTGCGGTGACACTAGTGGATTCAGGGAATCAGTTGGTGAATTCAGTCATGTAAATGAGGAAAGCAACTGAACCCAAATCCTGGCTGGTGGCCATTTTTTCTCCAGGTGCTTCCAGCACCCTCTGGCTGAGTAAGTTTAATAATATGCAGAATTTAAAAAAAATATAGATTTCTGACCTTAATGTTAAGAATAGGATTGGTGGGGGGAACAAAATAGCTCAAATCAAAGCAAGTGGAGATTTTGTTTTGAGCCATTTGATTGGCCGATTTGGTGTTGTTAGTTGCCAAGTGGCAATTTTGAACTTTCTCTGAAGGGTTTGACATATAAATTCCACATGGAACGTTGGTTCTTGTGTGGTCGTGGTAAGCTCTGTTGGGTGATTTATGAAGTTACTGACAAACTTAAATTGTAGAAGTTTTTCAAAATGTCAATACTCATCCATCAATGTGTTAGTCGGTTGATGATCCTAGGGATAAAGAGCTGTAGCTATGGGGATAGACTGGAGAGGCTGGGACTGGTTTTCTTCGAGAAAAGAAGGCTGAGAGGAGACTTTATCGAGATATTCAAGATCTCAAGTGATCTGGAGAGGGTAAATGGTGAGAAACTGTTGCCTTTCAAGAGTGCAACATGAACTCGAGGATACAGATTCAAAATAATGGACAAAAGGAGGGTAAGTGATGTGAGGAATATGGGCGCGATTCTCTGCAAATGCGGAGAGTCGTAAAGGCTGCCGTGAAACCGGCCGTGTTTCACGGCAGCCTCCGTGCCCCCTCCCTGGACCGATTCACCCCCTCCGGTCGGGGCTAGCATCGCGGCCCCGGGAAGAACGGCAGCGTGGGCTTAGCGAACGTTCGCTAAGCCCGGCCGCCAAGACTCACAGCGGCCGACGTGCACAATGACGTCAGCCGCGCATGCGCGGGTTGGACGGCTCCAACCCGCGCATGCGCGGATGACGTCATCGCGCATATGCGTCAAACCCACGCGGACTAATCCTGCGGGGCGGCGGAGGGACAAAGAGTGCACGGGAATCGGACCCGCTGCCCGCAATCGGTGCCCACCGATCGCGGGCCCATGCCACCCTTGGCACGGCCGTGGTGCGGCCTTGCCAATCGGTGGCATGGTTGTGCAGAACGGCACTTTGCGGCCGTTTTCACGAACTGTGAAAACGGCCGTAGAGGCCTGGGAAATCGGCCCATCGGCTAGGGGAGAATCGCTGTTCACCGTAAAAAAACGGCGAGCAGCAATTCGTGTCGTGGGGCGGCCGTGGGGGGGGGGGGGGGGGGGGGGGGGGGGGGGGGGGAGAATAGCGGGAGGTCGGGAAAAATGTCGGGAAGGCCCTCCCGCTATTCTCCGACCCGTCGTGGGGGGCGGAGAATCGCGCCCAATTTGCCCTGTGGTTGGTTGGAGTTTGGAAGTGACTTTCTGAGAGGGTGGTGGAGGCAAATTTGATCGAATTATTTAAAAGGGAATTGGATTGCGATCTGAAAAGAAAGATTGTGCAAGGTTACGGGGATAAGCAGGGGAATGGGAGTAGGTAGAATGCTCTTTCAGAGAGCCAGTGCAGGCTTGATGGGCCAAATAGCCTCCTTTTGTACTGTAAAGGTTCTGGGATTCTGTTTTGAGTATGCTTGTGTTAGTGTGTGACTGCACGTACAACATGTAATCTGAGTGCCAACATGTCCACCAAGTCAGAAGGTTGTAGGTTCAAATTCGACTCCATGATTTATCCATATTGATTACTCAGTACAGTACCGACAGAATGCTGCATTGTTGGAGGAAATGTTCTTCCGATGAAGCATTAAATTGCAATTCCGACTACCTGTTCCTGCGATTTGTGTAGATGTAAAAGATCCCATGGCAATAATTGAAAAGAGTCAAAGACTTTAATTAAGCGTTCGCTAAATTTCTCGTGTACCCTATCCATCCAAGAAAAGATTAGTAGATTATTCACCTAATTTGCTGTCTGTGGGATCTAACTGTGTAGAAATTGGTTGCTGTGTTTACAGCAACAACAATTTGCATTTATATAGCTTCGTTAACATAATAAAACATCCCACCACCTTTTACGAGTGTTATCAAACACAATTTGACACCAAACCACATGAGGAGGAAAAGCTTTTAAGGAGTGTCTTAAAGGAGGAAAATGAGATAGACAGGTGGAGAGGTTTAGGGACAGAATTCCAAAGTTTATGGCCGAACCAGCTGAAGGAATATCTGTCAATGGCGGAGTGATTAAAATTGGGAATGCTCAAAGAATGCAGCGACTTTGGTCGGGGGAGGGGGGAGCAATTTTACTGCAGGAGATCACAGAGATAGAGGGTTGAGGCCATGAACTGATTTGAAAACAAGGGCAAGAATTTGAAAACTGAGGTGTTGCTTGGGCCAGGAGACAAAGACCAGTGCGCACAGGGGAGATGGCTGAGCAAGTTTTAATGCACGTTAGGACTTGGACAGCTGGGCAGCACGGTGGCACAGTCGTTAACACTGTTGCTCACACCGCCAGGGACCCAGGTTCGATTTCGACCTCAGGTAACTGTCTGTGTAGAGTTTGCACATTCTTCGGCGTGGGTTTCCTCCGGGTGCCCCATTTCCGCCCAAAGTCCAAAGATGTGCAGGTTAGGTAGATTGGCCATGCTAAATTGCCCCTTAGTGTGTCCAAAGGTGAAGTGGAGTTACGGGGATAGGGCGGGAGAGTGGGCCTAGCGTATTGTTTCGGAGGTTCGGTGCAGACTCGATGCTTTGAATGGCCTCCTTCTGCACTGGAGAGATGTGAGTTTTGACTGACCTCACATTTACCCACAATGGCGAATGCTTTCCAATTTGGACACAAAGTAGTTTCGGACATTTTGAGAAACGTGTTACAGCACTGCAAAGGGTGAATTTGTTTCATACTTCAGTTTATGCCAATATTTATATAATGTGTCCTGTTTTGAGCTAATGTGTTACTGCGTTAATATGTTACTGTGTTTTAGCGAAGACTTTGTTCTCATTAGGAAAAGATTATAAGGGTGTTATAATGGGTGGTTGCATGTTGGCAGTAGGTGGGTTATCAGGGTGTTCCAATCAGTGAGGTGAAATGTGAAAAGAAATGTGAGGTTGCAACGTGGAATGTGTCAGAGCACTAAACTGAAGAATTACCAGCTCACTGATGAGAACAAAGTCTTCGCTAAAACACAGTAACATATTAACACAGTAACACATTAGCTCAAAACAGGACACATTGTACCATTAGCAGCAGAACATACAGGGCAAGTCTAAACTTTCACTTCTTTGTGAATGTTGAGTTGACTGGTTTGCAAAGGTTGATGGGAAACCGGATTGTGTTTGTTAGCTTTCCAGGAATGGCAGCACATTGATACAATGAGAAAATAACTCAGTCTCCAGGAGGAACGCTTGTTCATTTTACTCTGTTAAATATTTGATGTTAATTAGATAGTCGGATTCACTCTTTGATCTGTCACACATCACAACCCAGCACAAACCGATGAACTGTGAGATTCGACAGTGGCTATCAAGTGAAATTAAAAAATATTTTGGAACTGGCATAAATTCTCCTGGGGGCAGACAGAAAGTTATTTTTCAGCAAGCAAATGAGTCTAGGGACAAATATGAAACATTCCAGGGACAAAACCGAAGCTCCTTCCAGATTCAGTAATGTAATAGTGTTTTCGGCGAATTGTTTTTCTGGCTTTCAGATAATTAGTTTTCTTTTAAATGTACTTGATGCTACACTTAATGCAGAGCCAATTGAAAGAAATGTACCCTTTTGGGAAGAGCTCATCTCTGTGAATACGTCAAACAACAGGAGCAGAATACAAAGTCACTGATCACAATCTCAGTTAAAGTAAATCCTCAGTCTAAATTACAGACTACATATTTTGAATTCTGAAACATAATGGAGCCCTAATTGAAATGATAATGTTCAAATTGCTGAACATGCCTTTAATTTATCTTCCACCTTGTTCCGTTGCTGTTGATGCTGTGCTCAAAGAACAAAGAACAAAGAACAAAGAAAAGTACAGCACAGGAACAGGCCCTTCGGCCCTCCAAGCCTGTGCCGACCATGCTGTCCATCTAAACTAAAATAAAAAACAAAGAAACGTCCAGCACAAATCGGTGATTTGTTCAAAGTATTATTTTATTAATAGAATATTCATATTCATATGAAATAAGGAGAAGAATTAATTTGGGGAATAACACTGAATTGTACTTGAAGAAGTTGACTTTAATGTCTTTAAGAATAATTTCCCCTTCCATTCTGTCAGTGGCAGGACTTGCTTCACAATGAATTGAGAGCAGGGGATGCTCAGTGAAGCTTGTATTTAAGAGCTGGGTTTTCCCCCATTCAGGAAAGGCTTCTGGACAGGGAGAGGATCCAGAAGGTAGAGCAGGAACCGGCGTTTAGAACATAGAACATAGAACGGTACAGCACAGAACAGGCCCTTCGGCCCTCGATGTTGTGTCGAGCCATGATCACCCTACTCAAACCCACGTATCCACCCTATACCCGTAATCCAACAACCCCCCCCTTAACCTTACTTTTTTAGGACACTACGGGCAATTTAGCATGGCCAATCCACCTAACCCGCACATCTCTGGACTGTGGGAGGAAACCGGAGCACCCGGAGAAAACCCACGCACACACGGGGAGGACGTGCAGACTCCGCACAGACAGTGACCCAGCCGGGAATCGAACCTGGGACCCTGGAGCTGTAAAGCATTT
The DNA here is from genome assembly GCF_902713615.1 of Scyliorhinus canicula. Taxonomy (NCBI): domain Eukaryota; kingdom Metazoa; phylum Chordata; class Chondrichthyes; order Carcharhiniformes; family Scyliorhinidae; genus Scyliorhinus; species Scyliorhinus canicula. The sequence continues at coordinate 31,634,476 of NC_052149.1, read as the reverse complement.
ATGCTAACCACCATGCTACCGTGCTGCCCTTTTATGCTGAAGTTTTGTATAACAATAAAACTGTTGTGGATCTGCAGATGTCTCCTGCTGCCTAATTCAATAAATGGATATTAACCAGTTCAACATCATCTCTTGATGGGATCGACTTCGTCTGGAATGGTTCAATGGGTGTCAGTCACCCTTGCAGACCCTGCCAAGCTGCTTTTTGTTTCAAACGCCAATCTCGACAATGAATGCCTGTCATTTGACTGTGGAGGCACCACAACTGTTTATCCCAATGTCCATTTTCAGTAGATGAGGTTGGAACCATGTGGCATTCCACCTGACAAAAGGTTATCAGCGGGATTCTCCAGAATCGGCGCGATGGTACGATGCCGGCGTCAAAAATGGCGCTAAGCACTCCAGCGTCGGGCCGAGCGGAATCCTCCGCACTTCCGGGGGCTAGGTGGAAGCCGGAGGGGTTGGCGCTGCTCCAGCCGGCACTGAAGAGACTTTGCAAGTCCGTGCATGCGCCAAAGGGCCGGCGTGATATCGTGCATGCGCCGAACCGCCGGTGTATTCTGCCGCATGCGCAGGGGGGGGTGTCTTCTCCGCGCCGGCCATGGCGGAGCCCGAGAGGGGCTGGCGCAGAAGGAAGAAGTGCCCCCCACAGCACAGGCCCGCCCATAGATTGGTCGGACACGATCACTGGCCAGGCCACTATGGCCCCCCCCCCCAGGGGTCTGATCCCCCCGCGCCCCCCCCCCCCCCAAGATTGCCCGAGCGGACTTACGTGCCGTGTGGGACCATATCTAATCCACGCCGGTGGGACAGGCCAAAAGCCGACGGCCGCTTGGCCCATCAGGGTCCGGAGAAATGCCCGGGGGGGGGGGGGGGGGGGCGCTGCCAATGGCCCCCGACTGGCATGGCGTGAACTCCGCCCAAAACCAGCGCCAGAGAATACGGCAGCCGGCATCGGGCCAGCGTGGTGGGGTCGCACTGCCCCTGGGGATTCTCCGACCCAGCCGGGGGTGGGGGGTGGGGGGTTGGAGAATCCCGCCCTCTTAATCTGAAACGTTAATGCTGTTTCCCTCCCTGCAGATGCTGCTTGTCCTTCTGATTATTTCCAGGATTCTCAGTTTACCAGGATTCTCCGTTTACCAGGATTCTCAGTTTACCAGGATTCTCAGTTTACCAGGATTCTCAGTTTTACTTTGCATTTCCAGCAATGGCATTAATTTGCTTTTTGAGTACTATTACCTGACCAAGATCAAATAAGGGCAATATCTGCCTCCTTCTGAATCTGTATGGACCAGCTATGTATTGTGAGATTGAAGGTAATCTTGACCTTGTGTGATTTCTAGGGGCTTTTTCACAGTAAATTCATTGCAGTGTTAATGTAAGCTTACTTGTGACAGTAAAGATTATTTAAGTGAAATGAATGAAATTAAAATCGCGTATTGCCACAAATAGGCTTCAAACAAAGTTACTGTGAAAAGCCCCTAGTCGCCACATTCTGGCGCCTGTTTGTGGAGGCTGGTACGGGAATTGAACCGCGGTGCCGGCCTGCTTTGGGCTGCTTTACAAGCCAGCTCTTTAGCCCTGTGCTAAGTGCAGTTCAGGATTGGCAATAAATGCTAAATGCTGATCTATCCCGTCTTTCCCACATCCTGTAAATGAATTTTAAACATCATAAGGTCAGAAGTAGGGATGTTCGCTGATAATTACACAAAGTAATTTGGCATGTCTGCATCGACTCTCACAAAGTTCTACACAAACTTCTACAGAGATGCGATAGAGAGCATCATATCCGGCTGTATCACAGCCTGGTATGGCAACTGCTCGGTCCAAGATTGCAAGAAACTGCAGAGTGTGGTGAACTCAGCCCAACGCATCACACAAGCTTGCCACCCTCCCATTGATTCTGTCTACAACTCCCGCTGCCTCTGGAAGGCAGACAGCATTATCAGAGACCCCTCCCACCCAGGCTTTGCCTTCTTCCAGATCCTTCCATCAGGCAGAAGGTAGAGAAGTCTGAAGACCCTCACATCCAGACATAGGAACAGCTTCTTCCCCACAGCAACAAAACTCCTCAATGATCTCGGACTGATCTGTTCCCTGAATGAACACGACGCCCTATGCTGCTCTTGCTCATGCATTTGCTTTGTTTGGCCCCTTGTTCCGCACTGTAACCAATCACTGTTTGTCAATGTACCATTTGTCAATGTTCTCTGTTGGTTATTCTTTTGTCTACTATGTACATACTGTGTACGTTCCTCGGTCTCAGAAAAATACTTTTCACTGTACTTTGGTACATGTGACAATAAATCAAATCTAAATCAAATCAAATTTAATACCATTCGCAACTCCTCAGATACTGAAGTAGTTTGTGCCCATATCCTGGGGTGATATTCAAACTTGGGATGATCAGTGGCAGTTCTATACAAGTGCCAGGCAACCATGGTCTTCAACAAAGGAGTGTCTAACCAATTTGCCTCGACATTACCATTGCTGAAGCCCCACTATCAACATTTGGAATGGTTACCATTAACCAGAAACTGAACTGGACTAGCCATATAATTACCGTGGCTACAAGAGCAGGTTAGAGGCTTGCAATCCTGAGGTGAGTAATTTACCTCATGACTCTCCAAAGCCTGTCCACCATCGACAAGACATAAGTGATGTGACCATCAATTCACGAGATTGGAGGTGAACAGTGGTTTTAATAGTCTTACAACTGAGCCTGCCTGCGACGAGATGAACTGGCAGCAGGCTCACAACAGCAGATCTTTATACTTCCAGTTAGTGGGAGGAGCCATGGGCGGAACCATGGGCGGAGCCAAAGGGGGAGCCCAGTACAAACTCCTGATCTCCCCCTATGGGCAGAGCCGTGCAACTGCTCGTACACCGAGCTTACAGAGGCACAACACATATAATATAACACAGTGTGAATTACTAGGAATGTGATTCACCACATTTACCCCCTGTAAAAAAAATCAAGTCCAGCGGGGTGATGGGTCTACAAATTGAGTCGGTCCCGCGGTCAAGTCGTTCTCTGCGATCTACGAAGCACCGGGGTTGCAGCCTCTTCTGGTGGCTGGGTGGTGGCGGTCGGCGAGGGTACCATGGCGGACTCTGGGGGTGATTCGGTCCGAGCTTCGTACCCGACTGGTTTGACTGGTGACTGGGAATGCCGGAAACACATAGGCGTGGGGGCGTGGAGCACGGGCAGTGAACCTGCAGGCGTGGAGGCGCCGGGCGCGGGGGGTTGGGTGTGGTGTAGTGTGAGGGGCGCCTCGGCGGTAGTGGTGTCAGAGTTGGATCCTGCAGGCGCCAGGTCCCAGAGGGAAACAGTGTCCTGACGGCCGTCAGGGTATTCGATGAACGTGTATTGGAGGTTCGAGCGGAGTAGGAGCACTGTCTCCACGAGTGGGTCAGTTTTGTGGGTCCAGACGTGCTTCCGGAGGAGAACCGGGCCCGGTTTCCTCAACCATGCTGGGAGCGAAACCCCCATGGTAGTGCCCCTGGAAAAAACAAATAGCCGCTCGTGAGGGGTCTGATTGGTAGCAGTACATAGGAGGGACCTAATAGCATGGAGCGCGTCGGGGAGGACCTCCTGCCAATGGGAGGTCGGGAGCTTCCTGGACCGTAGGGTCAGTAGGATGGTCTTCCAGAACGTCGCGTTCTCCCTCTCCACCTGCCCATTCCCTCTGGGGTTGTAGCTGGTAGTCCTGCTCAAGGCAATGCCCTTGTAGAGCAGATACTGACGCAGCCCGTCGCTCATAAAGGACGAACCCCTGTCACTGTGCACATAGCTGGGGAAACCAAACAGGGTGAAGATGCTGTGCAGGGCCCTAATGACTGTGTGGGAGGTCATATCAGGGTACGGGATAGCAAATGGGAAGCGGGAGAACTCATCTATGACGTTTAGGAAGTACACATTCCGATTGGTCGAGGGGAATGGCCCTTTGAAATCGATGCTCAGGCGTTCAAAGGGCCGGGAGGCCTTTACCAGGTAGGCCCTGTCTGGTCTATAGAAGTGCGGTTTGCACTCCGCACAGATCGGGCAATCCCTGGTGATGGCTTTTACCTCCTCGGTGGAGAAAGGCAGATTTCGGGCTTTGACGTAGTGGGCAACCCGGGTGACCCCCGGGTGGCAGAGGTCATTGTGGATAGCTTTCAGGTGGTCGTCTTGTGAGCTGGCGCACGTGCCGCGGGTCAGGGCATCTGGGGGCTCGTTGAGCTTCCCCGGTCGGCATTTGTAGGTGGAGAGTTCGATCCTCCACCGTAGGATCTTATCGTTTTAAATTTTGCCCCTTTGTGAGTTGTCAAACATAAAGGCAACCGATCTTTGGTCGTTGATGAGGGTGAACCTCCTACCTGCGAGGTAGTGCCTCCAGTGACGTATAGCTTCCACGATGACTTGTGCTTCCTTTTCGACCGAGGAGTGTCGAAGTTCCGAAGCGGAGAGGGTTCGGGAGAAAAAGGCGACTGGTCTCCCTGCCTGATTGAGTGTGGCTGCGAGAGCGACCTCTGAGGCATCGCTCTCTACCTGGAAAGGGACGGATTCATCCACCACCCGCATGGCCGCTTTGGCGATGTCCTCCTTGATGCAGGTGAAGGCCTGGCGAGCCTCATCTGATAGAGGAAAGAGTGTGGCCTTAAATAGTGGGCGGGCTTTGTCCACATACTGAGGGACCCACTGGGCATAATATGAGAAAAACCCCAGGCACCTTTTGAGGGCCTTGGGACAATGAGGGAGAGGGAGTTATAAGAGGGGACGCATACGGTCCGGGTCGGGGCCCAGGACTCTGTTTTCCACGACATAGCCGAGGATGGCTAGCCTGGTCGTGCGGAAAACGCATTTCTCCGTGTTGTACGTGAGGTTGAGTTTCTGGGCAGTCGGGAGAAATCGTTGGAGGTTAGCGTCGTGGTCTTGCTGATCATGGCCGCAGATGGTGACGTTGGCCAAGTACGGAAACATGGCCAGCAGCCCGTATTGGTCCACCATTCGGTCCATTGTTCATTGGAACACCGAGACCCCATTCATGACGCCAAAGGGAACCCGGAAGAAGTGGAAGAGGCGGCCGTCAGCCTCGAACGCCATGTAGTGACGGTCCTCCGGGCGGATTGGGAGCTGGTGGCATGCAGACTTCAGATCCATCGTGGAGAAGACTTTATAATGGGCGATCTGATTCACCATGTCTGCAATCCGGGGGAGGGGGTATGCATCGAGGAGCGTGAACCAATGAATGGTATGGCTATAGTCCACTACCATTTGGAATTTTTCCCCGGTCTTGACAACCACCACCTGAGCTCTCCAGGGGCTATTACTGGCCTCTATGATCCCCTCACTTAGAAGCCTATGGACCTCAGTTCTGATAAACACCCTGTCCTGCAGGCTGTACCGCCTGCTTTGAGTGGCTATGGGTTTGCAGTCCAGCTTGAGATTGTCAAAGAGTGGAGGGGGGTCGATGTTTAGCATAGCGAGGCTGCAGATTGTGAGTGGGGGCAAGGGCCCGCCGAAGCTGAGTGTGAGGCTTCTGAGGTTGCACTAGAAGTCGAGTCCCAGTAAGAGTGGGGCGCAAAGTTCTGGGAGTACGTATAGCTGGAAGTTCGAGTAGCTAGTGTCCTGGATCATTAGGGTCACGGCGGTGCACCCTTGGTGGTGAACAGAGTGAGAGCCCGAAGTGAGGGAGATAGTTTGCCGTGCAGGGAAGATAGAGAGCGAACAGCGTCTTACCAGATCTGGGTGTACGAAGCTCTCGGTGCTCCTGGTGTCAAAGATGCACGGTGTCCTGTACCCGTTGATTTTAACGGTCATCATAGAGTTGCGGAGGTGTTTCGGACGCGACTTGTCCAACGTGACCGCGCTGAGTTGCGGGTAGTCGGCGGCTTGATCAGCTGTGCTGGAGTGGCCCCGTGATGACTGCCCTCTGAGTTCGTAGTCTTCGAGGTGAGTTTCCGAGTTTGAAGAGGATGGATCCCAAGATGGCCGCCCCCTTGCATCGCACGTGGCGGGCGGCGAGGAAGATGGCGCCCAAGATGGCGGCCCCCATGAGTCGCACGTGGCCGGCCGTGTGGAGGGAGGTTGCCAAAATGGCTGCCCCCATGAGTCGAACGTGTCGGGTGGGGGGCGGAGCCGGAGTACAGGCCGCAGCATTTCGGGGCCTGCGGGCCTGTGAGTTTTGGAAACGAGTGCTCTGGGCTGCGGGAGAGTTTGGAGAGGGGGATTTCTTTGCTAGGCATACCCGGGCATAGTGTCCTTTGTGACCGCAGCTGCTGCATGTCGCGTTGTAGGCCGGGCAGTGCAGCCGTGGGTGCTGGGGCTGTCCGCAAAAATGGCACACAGGGGCTGCATAGTGGGTGGGTGGCCGTGCGGCGCAGGCCTGGGGCAGTCGCTGGTCGGGGGCCCAGGGTGGGGTCGCTTAGTCCGCGGGGAATGAGGTGAGGCTGCGGAACGAGACCTCCATGGTAGTAGCCAATTCTACAGTGTCCTCTAAGTTCTGGGCCCCTTTTTCAAGCAACCACTGGCGTACATAGTTTGACCTGAGCCCTGCCACGTACACATCTCGGACAGCGAGCTCCATATGCTGTTCAGCTGATACAGCTTGGTAATTACAGTCCCGAGCTAAAACTTTTAAATCCCGCAGGAATTCATCCAACGACTCCGCGGGGCACTGGCGGCGGGTTGTATAAATGTGGCACGCGTAGACCTCGTTGATGGGCCTCACGTATATTCGATCTGGCATGGCTAGGGCCTCCGTATACGAGGTAATACTGTTAAGTTGAGTAGAGATATGGTGGCTCACCCTTGCGTGCAGTAGACTGATTTTCTGCTCCTCTGTAGTTTCTGATGTGCTTGATTCAGCCAGGTAGGCCTTGAAACATCTGAGCCAGTGTTGAAAGATTTATTTCGCCTCTGCAGCCTGCGGGTCGAGTTCTAGTCGATCAGGTTTGAGGGCTGACTCCATAGTCGTTTTCTTCAAGTTTCCTAAGACTATTAAATTGATGTGACCATCAATTCACGAGACACGAGATTGGAAGTGAACAGTGGTTTTAATAGTCTTAAAACTGAGCCTGCCTGCGACGAGATGAACTGGCAGCAGGCTCACAACAGCAGATCTTTATACTTCCAGTTAGTGGGAGGAGCCATGGGCGGAACCATGGGCGGAGCCAAGGGTGGGGCCCAGTACAAACTCCTGATCTCCCCCTATGGGCAGAGCCGCGCAACTGCTCGTATACCGCGCTTACAGAGACACAACACATATAATATAACACAGTGTGAATTACTAGGAATATGATTCACCACAATAAGTCAGAACTTTGATGAAATACTCTCTACTTTCTTGGATGAGCATAGCTCCAACAATGTTCAAAAAGCTTGACGACATCCAGGACAAAGCAGTTCACCTGTTCCGCATCCCATCCACCAACTTAAACATTCACTCCCTCCCCACTATATAACAATAATAACCTTTTATTATCACAAGTATGAAGTTACAGTGAAAAGCCGCTAGTTGCCACATTCCGGCGCCTGTTCAGGTAAGCAGGTACGGGAATTGAACCTACGCTGCTGGCTTTCTTCTCTATCACAAACCAGCTGTCTAGCCCACTGAGCTAAACTAGCCCCTCACTGAGCTAAAGGTGTAGAAGGATGGGTTAGTAAATTTGCAGATGACACGAAGGTCGGTGGAGTTGTGGATAGTGCTGAAGGATGTTATAGGATACAGAGGGACATAGATAAGCTGCAGAGCTGGGCTGAGAGGTGGCAGATGGAGTTTAATGCGGAAAAGTGTGAGGTGGTTCACTTTGGAAGGAGTAACAGGAATGCAGAGTACTGGGCTAATGGCAAGATTCTTGGTAGTGTAGATGAACAGAGAGATCTCGGCATCCAGGTACATAAATCCCTGAAAGTTGCCACCCAGGTTAATAGGGCTGTTAAGAAGGCATATGGTGTGCTAGCCTTTATAAGCAAGGGGATTGAGTTTCGGAGCCACAAGGTCATGCTGCAGCTGTACATAACTCTGGTGCGGCCGCTCCTGGAGTACTGCGTGCAGTTCTGGTCACCACATTACAGGAAGGATGTGGAAGCTTTGGAAAGGGTTCAGAGGAGATTTACTAGGATGTTGCCTGGTATGGAGGGAAGGTCTTACGAGGAAAGGCTCAGGGAATTGAGGTTGTTTTCGTTAGAGAGGAGAAGGCTGAGAGGTGACTTAATAGAGACATATAAGATAGTCAGAGGGTTAGATAGGGTGGACAGTGAGAGTCTTTTTCCTCGGATGGTGATGACCAACACGAGGGGACATAGCTTTAAATTGAGGGGTGAAATGAAATGAAAATCGCTTATTGTCACGAGTAGGCTTCAATGAAGTTACTGTGAAAAGCCCCTAGTCGCCACATTCCGGCGCCTGTCCGGGGAGGCTGGTACGGGAATCGAACCGTGCTGCTGGCGTGCTTGGTCTGCTTTAAAAGCCAGCGATTAGCCTTGTGAGCTAAACCAGCCCCTAGTGATAGGGTGATAGATATAGGACAGATGTCAGAGGCAGTTTCTTTACTCAGAGAGTAGTAGGGGTGTGGAACGCCCTGCCTGCAACAGTAGTAGACTCGCCAACTTTAAGGGCATGTAAGTGGTCACTGGATAGACATATGGATGAAAATGGAATAGTGTAGGTCAGATAGGCTTCAGATGGTTTCACAGGTCGGCGCAACATCGAGGGCTGAAGGGCCCATACTGCGCTGTAGTGTTCTATGTTCTAAACCATCCCCTCACTGAGCTCAACCAGCTCCTTCACATTGATATTGTCCATATGTGGCTGCATTTAGACATGGACTGCTTCATTATCTGAGGAGTCGCGCATGGTGTTGAACATTCTGCAGTCATCTAGAAAATCCCCACTTCTGACCTCATGATAGAAGGGAGGTAATTGATGAAGCAGCTGAAGATGGTTGGGCTTAAGACGGACCTGGGGTACTCCTGCAGTGATGTCCTGGAGTTGAGGTAATTGCCCTCCACCACAACAACCATCTTCCTTTGTGCCAAGTATAACTCCAACCAGGGGAGAGTTTTCCCTGAATCCCATTGACTCCAGTTTTGATAGGGCACCTTGATTCCATACTCAGTCAAATGCTGCCTTGGTGCCAAGGGCATTCACTCTCACCTCACATCTGGCATTCAGCTCTTTTGTCCATGTTTGAACCAAGGCTGTAAAGAGGTCAGGAGCTGAGTTACCCTGGCAGAACACAAACTGAGGATCTGTGAGCAGGTTATTGATGAGTAAGTGCCGCTGGAAAGCACTGTTGATGACTCCTTCCATCACTTTCCTGATGATGGAGAGTAGACTGATAGGGTGGTAATTGGCTGGATTGGATTTGTCCTGTTTCTTGTGTACAGAACACACTTGGGCAATTTTCCACATTGCTGGGTAGATGCCAGTGCTGCAGCTGTACTGGAACAGCTTGGCTCGGGGTGCGGCAAGTTCTGGAGCACAGGCCTTCAGTAATATTGCCGGAATATTGTCAGGGCCCATAGCCTTTGCAGTATATAGTGCCTTAAGCTGATTCTTGATATAGTCACGTGAAGTGACTCGTATTGGCTGAAGACTGACACCTGTGATGCTGGGGACCTCCGGAGGAGAGCAAGATGGATCATCCACTCGGCACTTCTGGCTGAACATTGTTGCAAATGCCTCAGCCTTGTCTTTTGCATGTATGTGCTGAGCATCTCCATCATTGAGGATGGGGATATTTGTGGAGACTCCTCCTCCAGCGTCGTTTAATTGTCCACCACCATTCACGGCTGGATGTGGCAGGACCACAGAGCTTAGATCTGATGCATTAATTGTGGAATCTCCTAGCTCTGACTAACACTTGCTGCTTATGCTATTTGGTATGCAAGTAGTACCTGTGTGGTAGCCTCACCAGGGTGACACTCAATTGTTTGGTAGCTCTTGTGTTGCTCCTGGTATGCTCTCCTGCACTCTTCATTGAATCAAGGTTGATCCCCTGGCTTGGTGGTAATGGTAGAGTGGGGATATACATAGAAACATACATAGAAAAATACATCGAAAATAGAAGCAGGAGGAGGCAATTTGGGCCTCAAGCCTGCTCCACCATTCATTATGATGATGGCCGATCATTAAGTTCAAATCCCTGATTCCGCCTTCCCCTCATATCCCTTGATCCTTTTAGCCCCGTTCCAGGCTGAGGTTGCAGATTGTGATTGAATACAATTCTGCTGCTGCGAATGACCCACAGCGCCTCTATACGCTGAATATGCTGCAGCAGCTGACCAAGGATCCTTCCACAGCACCTTGCAAAGCACAGAAGATGCATGAAAATGCAGCCACCTGCAAATTCCCCTTCAATTTACACACGAACCTGACTTGGAAATATATTGCCGTTCCTTTCTGTCACAGGATTAAAAATCCCTAGACTCCCTACCTAACAGTACTGTGGGTGTACCTACACCACATGGACTGCAATGGAACTATCTCTCAGAATAATCTGTGGTATTATGACCTTATTACTGATGATGCATACTGTCTATTTACATATTTAGCATTAACCCCTTGTGCTGCAAAAACATCCAGTGAACCTTGAAAGGCTACATCATCATATACATGAATGGAGTTTAAGAAAGTTCTCTGGTTACAATTTGAGTGTTGTGCAGAAAGGAATGAGGGTACCAAAAAGATGCTGCTGTTAGCAGACTCCAGGCACTTAGGGCTCAGAGAAATCCTGGGAAGCTGAGAAGGTGCTGAAAGGTCATTATCCCCATGCTGCAGAGAGAAAACCAGGGACAGTATCTGCTTAATGAAGCTAGTGGTCTGCAAAGGTGCTGAAATTGTGCCAATAGTCAGAGACGGGAATGCAGCTTTCTGAATCCTGTGGAACACAGTCTCAGGATGCCAGATTAAACCATCGAGGGTTGAGCAGTTGTTGATACAGTCTGAGCTGGCGCAGCTTTTGAAAGAATTCAGAGGCTGGATCGTCAAAAGTGTGGAGTTGTAATCCCTCCTGAGGGAGACAGAATTTTAATGAGATTTTGTGACTCACAGTGGCCACTGACATCTGGGTAGGTTACTGAGCAATCCATATGGTCTGTCTTGGTTGCATCTGCAACTTAATCTGCAGTGCTTGGCCACAGTTTTCCCATTAGTTCATATCTCATATCAAATCTAAATGTTGAAGTATATGTAGATAGTGTCAATTATTTTACTTTTCTGGCTTTGTACTGTAAAGTTTATTTTCATTGTTCAAAACGGTGGAATCTTTATTCACTTGATGGTTAATGGGGATTTCAAACTTTGCCTATTTTAAACTAAAAGGTACTAGTTACTAACTGGATTATAACAGTTTGGGAGGAAGTTAACTAGAGCGCTGAGTCCAAAAATAATGGTCTTAGTCTTCACAGTATTGGTCTGGTAGTAATAGCTCATTCCAGGTGGTCGGGGAGAGGTGGTGGTGTAGGAGTAATGCCAGTGGGCTAGTGATGCAGAAATCCAGGCTAATGCCCTGGCAACAGGGGTTCATATTACATCATGGCAGCTGGGGGAATTTAAATTCAATTAATAAAATTTGCGATTGAAAGCTAGTTTCATGACTAGTGACGATGAAACTATCACCGATTGTAGTGAAAAAAGAATATCCATTTGGCTCACTAACTTTTCACATTAACTTCATTGAAGCCTACTTGTGACAATAAGCGATTATTATTATTATTATTATTATTATTATTATTATTATTAATGTCCCCTTTGGGAAGGAAATCTGCCATTCATACCAGGTCTGGACGACCTCTGACTCCAGACCTAATATGGTTGACTCTTAATTGCCTGATGAAATGAAATGAAAATCGCTTATTGTCACAAGTAGGCTTCAAATGAAGTTACTGTGAAAAGCCCCTAGTCGCCACATTCTGGCACCTGTTCGGGGAGGCTGGTACAGGAATTGAACCGTGCTGCTGGCCTGCCTTGGTCTGCTTTAAAAGCAGCTCTGAAATGTTCTAACAAGCCATTCAGTTCATGGGAAACTTGGGATAGGTAATAAATGTTGGCCGAGCAAGTGATGGCCTCATCCTGTAACCAAATAATTGAAAGAAAGATTGGATGGCTTCTCAAGCATTCTGACAGCACAGAGAGAGACACAAAGGTAGAATTATTTATTAAGTTCATGTCTGAACATGGTGTGATAGAGAAGCACCACATAAATGAGAAAGGTATTGGAACCTAGAATGGATTCTTGGAGACTCTAGAGTTCAGTAGCAATTTGATATTGACATGTCAAGTGTCATGCCAATAATAGCCTGGATTTTGCTTTAGTGACGATGGAGAAACTGTCAGCATTATTCCGCTGAAACTAACAGCAACATCAGGAACTCAAAGAATAAAGTGGAAACCTAAATGTTATCGTCAGTGAGACTATCGTCAGTGAGACTATCGTCAGTGAGGCTGTGCTTCTCTGAAGAATGCATTAATGAATTTCCCACAAACTGCAATCTTCCTTGAAATCCTGAATTGACCAGAATTTTCACTCCAATTCCATTGCAAAAACCCTGGAAAACATTGCACATTGTTCGATGAAACGTAACTGCGTTTTTAAGGGTGGATAACTTCATGGTGACTGCTACATACCCTTACTGGCCCTGAAAATATCATGGGCAAAATTCTCCGACCCCACGCAGGGTGCTGGTGGGGGGGGTGCGGGGCGATCGGACCCCGGGGGGTGCCCCCACGGTGGCCAGGCCCGCGATCGGGGCCCCCCGCTCAGACTCCGGGCCAGTGCCCTGGGTGCACTCCTTCTCCCCCGCCGCCGCCACGGCCTCCGCCATGGCGGAAGCGGAAGAGAAACCCACATCGCGCATGCACCGGTGGTGACGTCAGCGGCAGCTGGCCGCTGATGTCACCGCCGGCGCATGCGCCGACCGGCGAAAGCCTTTCGGCCAGCCCCGCTACCGGGCGGCAGGCCTGAAAGGCCGCTGGTGCCGTTTTTTTGCACCAGTCTTCTGGTGCCAACCGCTCCAACGCAGGGCTAGCCCCCAAAGATGTGGAGAATTCCCCACCTTTGGGGAGGCCCGACCCCAGAGTGGTTGGCGCCACACCCCTACGCCGGGACCACCCGTCACGCCGGGTAGGGGAGAATCCCGCCCCAGATTTGTGAAATGTCAAATATCCCCACAATGATTAAAAATTTCTGATTCCATCAAAAACGTAAAATAATTCACTAAGTCCTCCATGCCGATGTGACAACAGTGGTGTTTTATGCTATGATAAACTGATGCAAAACAACCACTGATTCCCTGGTCTGGTGGTTGCGGGGGGGGTTGCTAGCGGGGAGGCAGCGTAGAGCAAAAATAGAACCCCCCCTTCGGCTGCTTGCGCGCCCCAGACAGCCCCCCTCTCCACAGTGTCTCCAGACCCGAATGAAGCCCCCCCCTGCCCGCAGATTGGCCCTCCCCCGACTGTGGCAGCGCCGGACTGAATCCGCAGCTGCTATCCTGAGTTCATGGCGGTTGAGATCACGTGTGTCCCACGCCATCAGGAACTCGTCCAGTCGGAGAGAGAGCTTCGCGGAGCAATGGCCTGAGGCCATGGATAAGGTGTGCAGTGTTCTCTTACACCGCTTTTCATGGGGCGGAGCATCGCAAAAGCGGCGCCGACCCCGATTTTGCTGTCATCGGGATTTCCCGTCTCCTAGCCGAACGCGATTTCGCCGTCGGTGATGGGAGAATCCAGCCCTTTGTCCTTCAGAAACTCATTGAATCTTAGAATGGTTGCAACACAGAGGGATTCCCTGCTGCCTAATGTGGCCATTCAGGTTCTCTGCAAAATCAATGCTGCTAGTTTCCATCCCCAAGTCCCATCAATGAATTAGGAACATAGAACATACAGTGCAGAAGGAGGCCATTCGGCCCATCAAGTCTGTACCGACCCACTTTAAGCCCTCACTTCCACCCTATCCCCATAACCCCTCCAAACCTTTTTGGACACTAAGGGCAATTTATCATGACCAATCCGCCTACCCTGCACATCTTTGGACTGTGGGAGGAAACCGGAGCACCCAGAGGAAACCCACGCAGACACGGGGAGAACATGCAGACTCCGCAGAGACAGTGACCCAGCGGGGAATTGAATCTGGGACCCTGGCGCTGTGAAACCACAGTTCTATCCACTTGTGCTACCGTGCTGCCCTGACTAAAGCCCAGCATTTATTTCCTTTATTTTACGTTCATTCTCAATTCAGTCATACATTTATTTTGCTATCTGAAAAATTAAAACTGAAGGATTCTTCGTGCTTTTAACTTCGTGGTTGGCTGTCTGTGAACATTTTAATGAGATTGGCTGCCTCCCTGCTTGTTGCAATCATTGTTGCTGCACGGCACAACATCCTTGATGCTGGATTTAAACTGCTTTCGGGCAACAAGAGTTCACTCCACAGAGAACACAAGATCCTCCTGTGGGCAGATTTGTTCAAGATCCGTGACAAACCACCTTGCTTGGCCACTGTCTGAAAACTCCAGCCCATTATTGTACAGTGTAATTTACAGGCTCTGCAGTTTGCTCAGAAGTGAACTTCAGGAGAGACTGGCCTTCTGGAAATTAATGGCCTGGAAAGAAAAAAATGTCTATTGCACCATATTACGGCAGCACGGTAGCACAGTGGATAGCACAATGGCTTCACAGCGCCAGGGTCCCAGGTTCGATTCCCGGCTTGGGTCATTGTCTGTGAGGCGTTTGCACGTTCTCCCCGTGTCTGCGTGGGTTTCCTCCGGGTGCTCCGGTTTCCTCCCACAGTCCAAAGATGTGCAGGGTAGGCGGATTGGTCATGATAAATTGCCCTTAGTGTCCAAAAAAATAAGGTAAGGTGAGGTTTCGGGGATAAGGTGGGGGTGTGGGCTTGGGTGGGGTGCTCTTTCCAAGGGCCGGTGCAGACTCGATGGGCTGAATGGCCTCCTTCTGCACTGTAAATTCTGTGTAATTCTGTGTATATTAAAAGGGATTTAGGACCGTAAGAATAAGAATCATCACAACCATAGTCACCCCACCCTGCTTAGATCTAAAGTGGAGGGGTCCACTCCGATATTTTCATCATGTTGCCTTGGCATCAATGAATTAGGGACATATCAATTCACATGTTCGCCGTTTGAACAGCGTCAGCAATGACTATGTTAGGTGAAAACCTCCTCCACAAATTAAAAGATCCCGATAGCCTTGTGCTTGCAAATCTTAGTAGTAGAGTAAATATGAGCAAAACATGGTATAAGGTCAGTGGAACAAACTAATGGGCGATGCTTCTATGTTCTGAGCTGTCTGACCCTTCCAGAAATCTAATGAAAAATAAGGCCTCCAGTCAGGTTTTCACTTGATACCTCCCCCACAGTCATGAATAATAAACCTGAGCAGCTTTCAGCAGCTTGCACAGTAACATCAGAACCTCAGGGTTCATTGCAGGAGTAACATGTAAAGTTAAGATATCTCAAAAAAAAGTATTTTATTTAATTAGGTTGGCACATATATTTGTCCCCTGTGTGTCATTAATTTATCTGTGTTTGCTTTGCATCTATTAACTGTCCCCTTGGCAGAAAGAGCAGCAAATAGCTAAATCCCTAACTGCTACATTTTATATGATAACGAAGGCCATTTCTATATCTATGATTAATACTGAATGGCCTGCGTCAGTATAAATGATCTCCTTTGCTCTGGTCTTTGGGAGCTCTCTGTGTCACAGAGCAGGACTCAGTGACACCGAGAAACAATTGTTAAGTGCCAGCTCCCATACCCCTGAAGGCATTGCTTCTCTCCACAAGCACCCACTGATCTGTACAAACCTAAAGCAATGGTCATCCATAAGGTTTTGGAATCCCTCCATCATGAGTGCCTGTAACCATTCTCTGAGCAAGTTCAAACCAGTCAGGGTAAACATTCCTGAGAGATGCCTTATTGTGTTTAATGTCTGCATAGATGCAGCCTCTACTGTGGGAGTCTCTGGTATTGCCATGGGCTTGACACTGAATTACAATGCGAATGACCAGCGCTCTACAACACCACTTATGAAGGATTTTGCAATGCATGCCTGGATATTGGGCTTACCCATTCCACATCGATTCCCTTCCATATAGATAGTGTGGAGAGAGGCAACACAGTGTACAACCTGACGCAACTGCTGTGACAGCCTTTTTTAATGGCAGAATCACAGAACATTACAGTGCAGAACACGCCCTTTGGTCCATCGAGTCGGCACCGACACTGAAAGGCCTGACCTGCCCACCTGATCCCACTTGCCAACACTTGGCCTATAGCCTTGAATATTATGGCTTGCCAAGTACTCATCCAGGTACTTTTTAACAGATATGAGGCAACACACCTCTACCACCCTCCCAGGCAGTGCATTGCATATCGTCACGACCCTCTTGGTAAAAATGTTTTCCCACCAGATTCACTCTGGTTTGTGCCGCTATCAACACAGTATAAGCACTTAACAGACTAGACCATGTTCTGGTCTCAAACAGCAGTTACAACTACAACCACTCTTCTATTTTCCATCATGGCGTGTATAATCCAGTATGTATCATCCTGAAAGCTGTACTGCAACTCATGTTCTCGTCACACCTTTGCTAACATTTCCCTGAGCTAATACAACTCTTTTTTTGTGTACCAGTCAATCCCCTGTGATATCAAGAGTTAGCAGCAGAGCCAGAATACCACTCGCCCATGAGATTTCTCCATTATTAGCCAGCGTTGCTTTGCTTGCTCCTCTTGTTTCAGTCCAGAAAGTGATGTTCAATCTGGACAATGCTGACAAGGCACAGGTTCATAGTAATGATATACCTCCATTCTTTCATCCCTTTGCTGTGACTCTGCATAATTTTTTCACACTGAAGACAATGAGATTCAAATAAATAATCTCTGAAAAGCACAGCAGTGACAATGGTTTGCGGTCTTATTGCTATCCTATATCATGTAATCGATCCCCTTTACACCCCTATCACTGTGCTTCCTTTACACATGACGGGTGTGACATTATCATAAATGTAAGGACTGCAAGGGTTAATGAAATGTCTAGATCAGCCACTAGAGGGAGTTAGAGTTACAAGTACGTAAGACATTGATGCTAAGCCTTGTGAGGAGAGAAGTGAAGGAAATAGCTCAAGTACAGATTGAAGGAAATATGACGTGAGTGAGAGCAGATCATTTTTTATAATAGTGTAGAGATTATTAGTAGAAGAGTATGGATTATATGTTAATTATCAACTGTGTATTATATAGGAGTAAATGTCGAATTCAATTAAGTAATGTTAATAAATTTATAGCTTTGTTCAAGTTAAAGCTATTTTGTGGAGTTTATGAACACTACGGCAACCATCCTGAATTTAGCAACACAACGAACACCACAACAGGGTGGCTTTTGACTCTGCTACATACTGGGTAGGTGATGGGCTCTGTCTAACTGCCAACCCTGGAAGGAGGACCAATCATTTTTTTGTGGTGGAGCATCATCGAGTGGACAAGCTGCCAGCTAATCATGCTGTGAACATGCGTTTACAACATAGAACATAGAACAGTACAGCACAGTACAGGCCCTTCGGCCCACAAAATTATGCCGACCATTTATCCTAATCTAAGATCAACCTAACCTACATCCCTTCAATTTACTGCTGTCCATGTGCCTGTCCAATAGTCTCTTAAATGCCCCTAATGACTCTGACTCCATCACCTCCGCTGGCAGTGCATTCCATGCACCCACCAATCTCTGTGTGAAGAACCTACCTCTGACACCTCTCCTAACAGAACATAGAACAGTCACTGTTTACAGTTTACTGTTTGGCCTGGCATTAAATCTAGTGGAGTAGGTTTTGGTCATGGGCCTGCAGCAATCCTTAAAGGGAAGGGCGTGGTGACGGTATGCAATGCACTGCCCCCGAGCAGCAGATTTCAGCTGCAGTGAAATATCAGCAGTAAGAAAAGGAGTTTGTGTCCAGCTCAAAGCACTCAATGGACCCCATGTGGTGTTCATTGTGGTTCAGGTCTGAGGATGGTTGGCGTAGTGTTCACAAAGACCACAACTAGCTTTTGTATCAAACAAAGCTAAAGATTTATTTACACTACTTAATTGAATTCGACCACTTCTATATAATATACAATTGACAATAAATATACAATCTACACTCATCTACCACTAATCTCTACACTAATATAATAACTATGATCTGCTCTCACTCACACAAGCTTTCCTGCAATCTTTCTCCGAGCCTTCTCCTCAACACTCTCCCAGAAAGCTTAGCATTGATGCTTTATTTAGTTCCACATATAGCTCCCTCTAGTGGTTGATTCGGGCATAGCATTAACCCTCACAGTTCTGTACATTTCTCATAATGTCACAGACTGAACAAAAAACGTGTAGTGTCAGACATACTTCCAGCTTTCCCTGATTGGAGGTAAGAATCCCAATACTGGGGTAAATGGTCTCCTTCGACCTGTTCCGTCTTGCTTAGTGGGTGAATTGTGAATGTTGTAGCAGCAGCACTGATCAGGATCTGGATGTCTCTGGGGGTTAGCTGGCAATAATAGCTTGCATATATTTTTGAAGTCCTCATCTGGTGCTTCAATCAAGCTCTGTCTGAAAATCGGAATGCACATGCCTCAAGTAGTGAGTGAACATTTTCTTTTGCAAAAACTAGGGGTCACGGTATCAGGAAAAAGGAGTGATCGGCATCTTTGGAATTCACTACTCAAGAGGGCAGTGGATGCTCAGCTATTGAGTATATTCAGGACTGAGGTTGATGGATGTTTGGAAACCAAGTGAATCATGGGAAAAGGGCAGGAAGGTGAAGTTGAGATCGAAGATTGGAAATTATCTTATTAAATTATGGGTGAGACTCAGGGGGCTATAGAGCTTATTCCTGCTCATATTTCTCATAGATTTACACCTATTCTATTGCTGCCCTGCCTATAGGTATGAGGAGAACAACAGTAAAGTGAAAGTCAACCCCCATAAGTTTCTAATCTCAAATAAACTTGTTGCGACCGGGTGAACTATCTCCCGCCTATTCAACCGTTCAAACTTTTTTTGGAGAATAACTGAACTTGTGCGAGTATTACACATCTTGGAGTAGCTGCTTATAAAAATGCATGCTGCCTGTTTCAGGAGTAATGAAGGTGGGGTAACATTATGTTACGATCTGCACACATGTTTTCAGGCCCTGACCAATTTTGTCCCCAATGTGTCTGCAGCACTTGCTCTCATGACCACATTTCCGTCCTTGGCGTACTGCAATGTTCCAGTGAAGCCCAACGCAAATTGGATGAACAGCATGTCATCTTCTAATTATGATGTGGAGATGTCGGCGTTGGACTGGGGTGAGCACAGTAAGAAGTCTTACAACACCAGGTTAAAGTCCAACAGGTTTGTTTCAAACACGAGCTTTCCGAGCACCTGAGGAAGGAGCAGTGCTCCGAAAGATAATGTTTGAAACAAACCTGTTGGCCTTTAACCTGGTGTTGTAAGACTTTTTACTATCTTCTAATGAAGCATGTTTACATCCTTCTGGATTTAACATTATGTTCAACAAGTTCAAACCATGAACTCTCTCCCCCATTTCAACCTTTTAAATATGTTTATTCCCCAAACTGCTCTCCCCACAGGGTCATCTGTGACTTGTTCAGCTATTAACACGTTCTGCTATTTTACCTTTACGCCACTATTATCTCCTTCTTTAGTCTTTAACACTATCATTAACACTCCCTTTGTCTTGTGTCCATGATGTCTTTGTCAAATCTCTCCCAAGTTCCCCCCTATCCCTGACCTTCTATTTTGCACCATCTGCTACACCTCCTCTTCAACAGTAAAAAAAATCATCAAAGTTCAGCCTCTCTTCAGCTCCAAAGAAGAGTCATATTGAGATGAAATGTTAACCTGGTTTCCCTCTCCACAGATACTGTCAGAACTGCTGAGGTTTGGCAGCATTTTCTGTTTTTATTTCAGATTTCCAGAATCTGCAGTATTTTGCTTTTACAGGATTGTGTGGTGCACAAAAAAGGGTTGTATTAGCTCAAGGAATATTAGCAAAGGCGTGAAGAGAACATAAATTGCAGTACAGCTTTCAGGATGATACAGATGGATTATACACACCATGATGGAAAATAGAAGAGTGGGTGTTGTGGTGGCTGCTCTGTTTGAGACTACGGCATGGTCTAGTCTGTTAAATGCTTGTAATGTGTTGCATTGGTGAACAAACCAGTATGGATCAGATATTTTAAAAAGGCTGTCGCAGCAGCTGCATCATGAAATGAAATGAAAATCACTTATTGTCACGAGTAGGCTTCAAATGAAGTTACTGTGAAAAGCCACATTCTGTTAGTTGCCACATTCCGGCGCCTGTTCGGGGAAGCTGTGACGGGAATCGAACCATGCTGCTGGCCTGCTTGGTCTGTTTTCAAAGCCAGCGATTTAGCATTGTGCTAAACAGCCCCTCGTATTGCACAGTGTCTTGCCTCTATCCACACAAACTATATTGGAAGGGAATCTATGTGGAATGCGGAAGCCCAACACCGAGGCATGCATTGCAAAATCCTTCATAAGTGATATTCTAAATTGCTGGTCATGCGCATTGTAATTCTGTGTGAAGCCCATGGCAATCTCAGAGGCTACAGTAGAGGCTACGTTGCTGCAGACATTAGACACATACACCTCTCAAGAATGTTGACACAGTTGTGTCAACACATGTGTTGAAGCATTATTAACGGCTGCCCGCAATTCCTGCAAAGTCTGCTCGCAGAAACTACGGTGGTAGTCAACTCTATAAAGTGCAGTTGATCTGAGCTCAATTAAGATGAAGCATTGTATTCCACCTTCAGCAAATGCAATTCATTCCAGCAAAACTGTGAACTGAATTCTTTTGACTTTTCTCTCGAACATGACTTGAGTCATTATGGGAATTTCCATCCTTGATGGGAACCACATGCACCTGGAATGCATAGTGGAAATTTGGACAGATGCTGGGCATGACCTTTATGGCATCATACGGACATATGAACATACGCAATAGGAGCAGAAGTGGGCCATTCAGCCCCTCTGTCATTCTGCCATTTAATAAGATCATGGCTAATCTGATTGTGTTGTGTCCCCCATCTATCTTCTCTTTTTACACAGAGGGTGGTGATTTTTACACAGAGATGGTGAGTGCCTGGAATGCAAGCCATGGGACATGGTGGAAGCAGATGGACAGCAGCATTTAAGAAACATCTTGACAAATACATGAATAGGAAGGGATTAAAGGGATACGGACCCCAGAGGTGCAGAAGGTTTTAGTTTAGACAGGCATCATGATCGGCGGAGGCTTGGAGGGCAGAAGGGCATGTTCCTGTGCTGTACTTATTGTTCTTGGTTCTTTCTACCTTTACCTTTGCATCCTTTGCCCAACAAGGATCCATCTACCTCAGGGCACCACAGTGGCACAGTAGTCAGCATTGCTGCCTACGGACCCGGGTTTGAATCCTGGCCCTGGGTCACTGTCGTGTGGAGTTTGCACATTCTCCCTGTGTCTGCGTGGGTTTCACCCCCACAACCCAAAGATGTGCAGGATAGGTGGATTGGCCACGCTAAATTGCCCCTTAATTGGAAAAAATAATTGGGTACTCTAAATTTAAAAGAAAGTTTAAAATAGAATCCATCTACCTCTGCCTTAAAAATATTCAGTGATCCCGCTTCCACTGCATTCTGAGGCAGAAAGTTCCAAAGTCACACAACCATGTCTCATCTCTGTCAGAGAATCGTAGAAATCATAGAATCCCTACAGTGTAGAAGGAAGCCATTTGGCCCATCGGGTGTGCATCAACCCTCCGAAAGAGCACCCTACCTAGGCCCATGCCCTATCTCCGTAATCCCACCAAACCTTTGGACACTAAGGGGTAAATTAGCATGGCCAGCCCACCTAACTTCCACATATTTGGACTGTGGGAGGAAACTGGAGTTCCTTGAGGAAACCAACACAGATATTAGGAGCACGTACAAACTCCACACGGGCTGTCATCCAAGGTCGGAATCAAACCTGGGTCCTTGGCGTCGAGAGGCAGCAATGTGAACCATTGTGCCACCATGGCAACCTGTCGTACAAGGGCGACCCCTAATTTTAAAACATTGCGCCTTGGTCCTGGACTCACCCACAAGTGGAGCCATCCTTCTAACGTCCACCCTGTCAATACCAATCAGCATCAAGTCACCCCTCACTCTTCTAAACTCCAGTGGAAAGAGCACAGAAGAAAGTCATTCGACATATCATGCCTGTGTCAGCTCTCTGAAAATACTAACCAATTAGTCGCACACCCCTGCTCTTTCCTTGCACCCCAGCAAACCTTTCCCCTTTATATATATAATCAATTTGCTATTGAAAGTTACTTTGAATCTTCCACCACCGTTCCATATGATAACAACTTGCTGTGTAAAAAAAACCTCATTCTGCTGACCATTCAGTTCCATGTTTAGAAAAGGCATGAATAGTGACTGTCGAGTTTTAGATACATTCTCCCAATGAATGATCCTCCCTGCTGAGAGAGTCAGGGAATTAGTGTGAATGCATCTTTATTATCTTTCAATAAATGAAGAAAAGTGTTTCAAAAAATAAATTTCCTCAAAGTGCCTTTCTGAAAGTGTGAGTAATTTTTTCTTCCTGAAACACCGTGGGCAGCACGGTAGCACAGTGGATAGCATTGTGGCTTCACAGTGCCTGGGTCCCAGGTTCGATTCCCCCCTAGGTTACTGTCCTCTGGGTGCTCCGATTTCCTCCCACAGTCCAAAGACGTGCAGGTTAGGTGGTTTGGCCTTGCTAAATTGCCCTTTGTATCCAAAAAAAACATTTAGGAGGGGTAACTGGATTGTGGGGACAGGGTGGAAGTGGTGGGTTGGTGCAGACCTAATGGGCTGAATGGCCTCCTTCTGCACTGTTTGTTCTATGTATGGTAGAACCTTTATGTGAGGGAGGAATATAAACACTGTACATACAATTATGTGATGTATTGTTGTTTATCCTTTATTTTAACAACATATTCATCAGTCTATATTTTAATTTTACAATTTTTCCCCTTCAGTTACATAATTCAGTTCCTTGTTTTCAATTGCATGATGTTTAGCCTCGAGATCTTTGCCTATGTTTACATAGATTGCGAGATGATTGACTTCTATTTGAACTGATAGAGGCTGAGATTCTCCTCATAATTGCTCAGTGCAGCTATTTTGGTTCCTGCATCAGATCTGTTGATAAAGAATGTGTGAATTAACACAAAAGTTTCAAAGACAATGTCTCTTTGCTCCTTGGCTGACTGAAATAATACAGTTAGGGGGTTTCTTGTTCTCTCACCACATTCGACTGCCTGTCAGGACTTTATTTTGACTGGTATATGTTCGGTGAAATGAATTAGATGAGGAGATTAAATATGTATAACACAACCCAAGCCCTTAGACACACCTGTTTACGATGTGTAAATCTCATAAATGAATGATCTTTTGGTGGTTGGCTTTCTGGCACAATAATTACAGGTATAGCATTTATGATGAAGCAGCCAAGACATTAAAAGGAACATGTGTCCAGGGATGACCAGTTTGGGTTACGGGGATAGGATAGGGTGGGTGGGTGCGGGTGTGGACCTGGATCGAGTGCTCTTTCGGAGGGCCGGTGCAGACTCGATGGGCTGAATGGCCTCCTTCTGCACTGTCGAGATTCTATGGTTTAATTAACTTTAATAAGTAAACAAATTAGGTGCTCAGCTGAACAGTACCTGCTTTTTATATTCAACACGTTCACAAAAGATTTTATAATTGTGTTCAAATTGAGCACACTGCTAATCGAGTTGCATACATTTTTAGCCGCTTCCTAGACTTGGTTAAAGTTTCAGTATTCTAAAATGTGTGGTTTATATGGGGCTGGATTCTCCACCCCGCCACACCACATTTCTGCCCCCACCTGCCGGCGGGATTCTCCGTTACGCCGGCCTGTCAATGGGGTTTCCCATTGTGGGGCATCCCCACGCCGTCGGGAAAGTCCCGGGCTCCGGCAAAACAGAGCATCCCGCCGGCGGAGAATCCTGCCCAGGATCTTTCAATCTTGTTTGTGTAAGTTAAATTAGTTTACTGAGAAAAGGAGTTGATTCAGACATGGGTGTCCTGGTAGGACTTCCTCTGGGATTTGAGCATGGCTGGGAGACTGAAGAGAGACCGCACAGAGCAGAACAAGCTACTCTAAGAGGAAGGAGAAGGAGGGGGAGAAAGGTTCTGAGCAGGATGCCAGAACCACAGAATATCTTGAGGGAGAAATTCTCTGTCCTCATCTTCAGAGATGACAAGTGAATTAAATGCCTTCACCTCACTGAAGTGGTTGTGACTGGAATTTGTCAACTACTGCAGCCTCACCTGCAATCTTACAGCAGGAAAGGAACCATATTACCGACGGCTGTGAAGGTGACTTGGGCTGTTAACTTTCATGTATCGGACTCCTTTCAGGCTTCTACTGGAAATATCAGCAACATGCCACAGTTTACAGTGCATTGCTGCAGAAGGGAGATGATTGAACCTCTAAACACAGTGAGAAACACACATCGCATTATTACATACTAGTGATGAGCAGACATGAGCACTCATTGCACACATACACACACATTGCCTTGTGTGCATCTCATGTGGACTTTGCAACCTTTATCAACAGCCGAGTATTCCATTCTTTCAATGTACAGCTGGCTTCTGACAACAGGCAGTACATCACAGAATCCAATATGTGATATACTGCTCGCAGTCATATTGCCTTCATTCTGTAATAATCCTCTCTGTTACCTGTATTTGAACCACTATGGCAAGTTAA
This sequence comes from Scyliorhinus canicula, assembly GCF_902713615.1. Lineage (NCBI taxonomy): Eukaryota > Metazoa > Chordata > Chondrichthyes > Carcharhiniformes > Scyliorhinidae > Scyliorhinus > Scyliorhinus canicula. Next base: position 31,609,650 of record NC_052149.1, on the reverse strand, counting down.
AAGCTGGCTACTGGGTGGCCGATGTTATCCCCTCATGACGTGGCTTATGACTTTGTTCAGGAACTGGCACACATGTCACTGCAAACCTTTAATTTGCGCCATGTTGCCACAAGGAACATTATGCAGAAAACCATCAGCATTCTCAAACAACACTGTCACTGCCTGGACCACTCTGGAGGAACCCTCAGCAGAGTGGGTATTGAAATTTACGATGGTATGGTACATATTGCACTATCTGGTCATTATGAACCCTTGCCATCAGCCATCGGTGGAAGAAGGAGGAGGAAAAGGAAGGAGGCTACAATGTAGATAGATCCTTTCTGATAGGTCTTCACATGGTCAGCTTACTCATGATCAATGCCTATAACATCAACACCTGCCCATTCACCAAGTTTTCCCTCAACTATTACCTTGTCCTCTGTCTGATAGCAATTACTGGTACCTCCCTCAGTTCATTCTGGCAAAAAAGTCAACACCAAATGTAAAGGCTGAGAAGACGTTTTATGTCCTTGATGAGCAGCCTAGAGCAGCTCTGAGCCTTGAGGGCCTGGATACATACAGCAACAGCTGAGTTTGGGCTTTGGAAGTTGAAGCTGGCTGAGTGACAACAGTGAGGACACTGGCAAAGTGGGAGCAGGAATGCTGTCAACCTGAGAGTTGTGCTGAAGAAAGTAACGGCGTATTCAATGCTGACAACGATGGCTCTGAGCTTTGTACAAGTTCTGTGTTGAGATGGTTCTGGACTCCATACATGATGGCATCAAGAAGCCCTGGAATCAATGGAAATCAGGGTGAAAACTCTCTGCTGGAACAAAGAGCAAAGAACAAAGAAAAGTACAGCACAGGATCAGGCCCTTCGGCCTTCCAAGCCTACGCCGACCATGCTGCCCGTCTGAACTAAAATCTTCTACACTTCCGGGGTCCGTATCCCACTATTCCCATCCTATTCACGTATTTGTCAAGATGCCCCTTAAATGTCACTTTCGTCCCTGCTTCCACCACCTCCTCCGGCAGCGGGTTCCGGCACCCACTACCCTCTGTGTAAAAAACTTACCTCGTACATCTCCTCTAAACCTTGTCCCATGCACCTTAAACCTATGCCCTCTAGTAATTGACCCCTCTACCCTGGGGAAAACTATCCACTCTGTCTATGCCCCTCATAATTTTGTAGACCTCTATCAGGTCGCCCTTCAACCTCCTTCGTTCCAGTGAGAACAAACAAAGTTTATTCAATCTCTCCTCATAGCTAATGCCCTCCATACCAAGCAACATCCTGGTAAATCTCTTCTGCGCCCTCTCTAATGCCTCCACATCCTTCTGGTAGTGTGGTGACCAGAATTGAACACTATGCTCCAAGTGCGGCCGAACTAAGGTTCTGTACAGCTGCAACATAACTTGCCAATTTTTATACTCAATGCCCCGGCCAATGAAGGCAAGCATGCCGTCTACCTTCTTGGCTACCTTCTCCACCTGTGTTGCCCCTTTCAGTCACCTGTGCACCTGTACACCAAGATCTCTCTGACTGTCAATACTCTTGAGAGTTCTACCATTCACTGTATACTCCCGACCTGTATTAGACCTTCCAAATGCATTACCTCACATTTGTGAGGTTTTTGTCCAATTTTTCCAATTAAACTCCATCTGCCATCTCGCCGCCCAAGTCTCCAAATGATCTAACTCCTGCTGTATCCTCTAACAGTCTTCATCGCTATCCGCAATTCCACCAACCTTTGTGTCATCCGCAAAATTACTATTCAGACCATTTACATTTTCCTCCAAATCATTTATATATACTATGAACAGCAAAGGTCCCAGCACTGATCCCTGCGGAACACCACTAATCACAGCCCTCCAATCAGAAAAGCACCCTTCCATTGCTACTCTCTGCCTTCTATGACCTAGCCAGTTCTGTATCCATCTTGCCAGCTCACCTCTGATCCTGTGTGACTTCACCTTTTGTACCAGTCTGCCATGAAGGACCTAGTCAAAGACCTTACTGAAGTCCATGTAGACAACATCCACTGCCCTACCTGCATCAATCATCTTTGTGACCGCCTCAAAAAACTCTATCAATTTAGTGAGAAACGACCTCCCCTTCACAAAACCGTGCTGCCTCTCACTAATACGACAACTTGCTCCCAAATGGGAGTAGATCCTGTCTCTAAGAATTCTCTCCAGTAATTTCCATACCACTGATGTGAGGCTCACTGGCCTGTAGTTCCCTGGATCCTTATGGAGTCGTACCTGGCACTAGGGCCGGCTCAAGGCACCGGCAACTCGGGCAGTCGCCCGGGGCGCCATGTGCTAGGGGGCGCCAGACTCGGGTCCCGCGCATGCGCAGTTGGGCCGGTGCCAACCAGCGCATGCGCGGTGGCCGCCCTCCCCCGCTGTGGCCGCCCTCCCCCGCTGTGGCCGCCCTCCCCCGCTGTGGCCGCCCTCCCCCGCTGTGGCCGCCCTCCCCCGCTGTGGCCGCCCTCCCCCGCTGTGGCCGCCCTCCCCCGCTGTGGCCGCCCTCCCCCGCTGTGGCCGCCCTCCCCCGCTGTGGCCGACCTCCCCCGCTGTGGCCGACCTCCCCCGCTGTGGCCGACCTCCCCCAGGGGAATGGGACAGTTCAGCGCCAACGTTTCAGCGCTGCCGTTTCAGCGCCTGGACGTTTCAGCGTCAAAAATTTCAGCGCTGCCGTTTCAGCGCCAAAAATTTCAGCTGGCCAGCGCTCATTCATTCACAGGTCACTTTACAAGTGCAACGAGATTAACAGGGGAGCCAAAAAGCTGCAGTGCAAAGGTGGTGACACAGGTATACTTAGTTATAACACTTAGTTATTTGGCCTTTTTTTGGAGTTTTATTACTGTGTGCTAAGTGGTGTGCAGAACCCAGATACAGAAGCCTCACCCCCAAGGTCTGCTTAAATGTCATGTCTCAAGCTTTTAAAATTTGCTTATCTTTAAACATGGGGATAAAAATCCCATGCTCTTTAAACATAGGGGAGAAAAAGCTGAAACTGTCAGTGAGAGTTTTGAAAAACCCTCCGTTGAACTACATGTCATCTGGTGTAGGTTAGAAAACAATTTACCATCTGCTCATGCGGTTTCAATAATCAATAATCAATTATCACTCCCCCCCGTCCGCTCCCCCCCCCCCCCGGTCCGCTCCCCCCCCCTGCGGGTCTCCCCCCCCCCCCTGCGGGTCTCCCCCCCCCCCCTGCGGGTCTCCCCCCCCCCCCCCTGCGGGTCTCCCCCCCCCCCCCTGCGGGTCTCTCCCCCCCCCCCTTGCGGGTCTCTCTCCCCCCCCCCCCTTGCGGGTCTCCCCCCCCCCCCCTTGCGGGTCTCCCCCCCCCCCCTGCGGGTCTCCCCCCCCCCCCCTTGCGGGTCTCCCCCCCCTTGCGGGTCTCCCCCCCCCCTTGCGGGTCTCCCCCCCCCCCCCCCCCTTGCGGGTCTCCCCCCCCCCCTTGCGGGTCTCCCCCCCCCCCCCCCTTGCGGGTCTCCCCCCCCCCCCCCCTTGCGGGTCTCCCCCCCCCCCTTGCGGGTCTCCCCCCCCCCCCCTTGCGGGTCTCCCCCCCCCCCCCTTGCGGGTCTCCCCCCCCCCCCCCCTTGCGGGTCTCCCCCCCCCCCCTTGCGGGTCTCCCCCCCCCCCCCCTTGCGGGTCCCCCCCCCCGCGGGTCCGCCCCCCCTCCCAGGCCCCGCCCCCCCTCCCCAAGGGCGCCGAAGTTCAGCTTGCCCGGGGCGCCAGCAACCCTAGGGCCGGCGCTGCCTGGCACAAAGGAAGATGTTTGTGATGGTTGTAGGTCAATCAACTCAGCTCCTACATATCGTTGCAGGATTTCCTCAGGGTAGTGTCCTAGGCCCAACCACCTTCAGCTGCTTCATCAATGACCTCACTTTCATCATAAGGTCAGAAGCGGGGATGTTTGCGGCTGACTGCACAATGTTCAGCACCATTCGCAACTCCTCAGATAATGAAGCAGTCCATGTCCGAATAGGCTGACAAGTGGCAAATTACATTTGTGACACACAAGTTCTAGGCAATTACCATCTCCTAAAGAGATCTAACCATTGCCCTTTGATATTCACTGGCATTACCATTACTGAATCCCCCACAATCAAGATCCTTGGGGCTACCATTGATCAGAAACTGAACTGGATTAGCCATGTTATTACTTTGGCTACCAAGACAAGTCAAAGGCTAGGAATTTTACACTGATTAACTCACCTCCTGAGTTAGGAGTGTAATGGAATATTCTCCACTTACTTGGATGAGTGCAGCTCCAACAACACTCAAGAATCTCAACACCATCCAGGATGAAGCAGCCCGCTTGATTGCTCCTCCTTCCACAAACATTCAAACCCTCCACCACCGACGAACAGTGGCAGCCATGTGCACCATCAACAAGATGCACTGCAGTAACTCACCAAAGTTCCTTAGACAGCATCTTCCAAACCAACGACCACTGCCACCTAGAGGGACAAGAACCCCACCTGCTGGAGGTTTCCCTCCAAATCATGCACCATTGCGACTTGGAAATATATCACCGATCCTTCACTGGGCAAAATCCTGGAACTCCTGCTTTAACAGCATTTCGGGTGTACTTTCACCTCAGGGACTGTAGCAATTCAAGAAGGCAACACACCACCACCTTCTGAAGGTAACTAGGGATGGGCAAGATATGCTGGCCACATCCTGCGATGCCCACAATCTGTAAATGATTTTTTTTTAAATGTGCGCAAGCTATTCAGGAGGGCTTCCAATGCACAAAGCATTGTGTTATGTAAACCTATGAGACTTCTTCTGTAACTTGGCCCATCCAAGACATCATCTGACTCATGGGGAACCTTACTCTCTGGCAAGCTGGTACCGGTTGTGCCCTGTGCTAATTCTTATCAAGTCATTGAACTTCTCTCTGCACTGCATCCAGGATTTTGGAGCTATACACTTGACAGTAACGTTAAATGCTCTTTCTTCCCAGATGTCTTGAGGGACTTCTGCCACCCCATGCAAATGGACATCCCTCCTCTTGACTTCTTGCACTGAGGTCTCCAATACAGAGAACTCTGGCATGTTGAGCCATTCCTTGTAACATTAAAGCACAGATTCAGTTCACCAAAGAACTTGCACTGCTTCTCGCTCCAGTGAACATACTGCCTTTAAATAGCAGTGCCCACTGATGTGCACCGCCTATCAACACAGAGCACACTGACTGCTCACATCAGCCACTCCAATCAGCAGACAGCATATTCAACATCCTGATTGTGGCACAATGAATGGACACCAGTCCATTGTATAACTTGATCTTCATGACCAGTTTTGGGAGTTATCACATGATTTTGAACAATTAGAATGATCTAATTGCCACAAGTAAGTAGACAGTGTGTTTATATGTTGTGTGATTAAGTGGCTATTTATGTAATTTAGCAGGCAATGCATGTTAGTGTTTTCTATTTAAAATAGAAATTCATTTCTGAGTTTCAGCGGGCAAGAATTTTGTTTGTCATGTGATATCCTGCACAGTGTATTTATTTGCTGTGTAACCGAGCAGGTTATATATTTCTATATTAAGTATTAGGCAGGTTATGCATTTATGCATCTCTGTACTTGTGCATTAGAGCATTCAGATGGTATGCAATTAAGTGGATTCTTAACTTTCGGTGCTCTGTTATATACAGTTATGTATTATGCAATTTCTGCATTTATGCGTTATGCAACTCACTTTGCTACTAAAAAAAGGTGAAGGAGGGAAACTAGGGAATTAAAGACCAGTTAGCCTAACATCTGTTATCAGGAAATTACCAGAGTCTATAATTAAGGATTAATTATTGTCTGAACAACATGAACATTTTTAACTGATCAGAGAGAACCAGCATGTATTTGGAAAGGACAGGTCATGTTGGGTGAACTTGAACGTTTTGAATAGATGAGTTAAGTAGTGGTCTATATAGATTGTCTATAACTGTTATTTTTATGGACTGCTTTATAAAGTCCCTCATAAAAGACTGTTAGCTAAAGTTGAAGCACATGGAATTGAAGTCAAATTATTGACCTCATGAGCAAGAGACACACAATAGGGATAATCGATAGTTTAATTGGCAGGATGTGGCTAGTGGCTTCCGATCAGGATCTATGTTGGGGTCTGAACTATTCACCATATTTATTGATGATTGGTGGCATTACTAACAGTATAGATAAAAGCATACCATTACAAAGTGTAATAGAGAAGATGAAGTAAATAGGCAAAACTGCAGCAAATGAATTTCAATATAGGCAAAGTTATTGATTATGCTCAAGCCTGCGATTGATAGACTTTTGAAGTTCAATTGAATTAAGGCATCTGGGGATCAGGCGAGTAAGTGAAGTTGAGGCTGAGACCAACCCATAATCTTATTGAATGGTAAAGTAGGCTCGAGAGGCTGTCTGGACTACTCTTCCTGATACTATTTCTTAATGTTCCCAAATATTGACTCACCCGTTTGAGATTAAAAGTTATGGCATTGAGTACTTTCTAAACACTGCTGAAAAAGAGACACACTGTTGAAGCTTTTTTGTCGTGCACTCATTAGGATAGATGCAAGAATGCCAAATTTCAAAGGAGGCAAGAATTTATACTGCATGAGGAAAAGGTGTTGATTGGTTGGCAAATTGACTCTGACTGGTCGAGGCGTTGCACCATCGAGCTATATTATTTCTAAATGGTGAAATGGTGGAGCAGTGGAGGCTGAAGAAGACGTCAGGGTCCAGGTACATAGGTCATTAAAATGTCAGAAACAGGTACATAAAATAATCAAGATGTCGAATGGAATGTTGCCTTTATATTCAGAGGAATAGAATACAAGGTGGTAGAAGTTATGTTCATCTTTACAAATCTTGCATTGGACCACACCTGAAGTGCTGTGAGAGGTTCTGGGCATCACATTTAAGGAAGAATATAATGATCTTGGAGGGAGTGCAGCATAGGGGTTAAATTATGATGAGCAATTACACAAACTAAAGTTATATTCTCTGGATTTTAGATAGTTAAGGGGTGATGTGATGGAAGTTTTCAAGATATTAAGGGGAATCTATAGGGCAGTTAGAGGTAAATTATTCCCACTGGTTAGAAATCTAGGCCTAAAATGGAATGTTTAAAAAATAGAGCCAATCTTTCCAAAGTAAAAATAGGAAATACTCAGGAGTTTGGTCAATAAAAAGTTATCAATGAATATGGGGCAAAAGTCTGCACGTGAAGTTAAGTCACAGATAATCCATGATCTCATTGAATGATGGGACAGATTCAAGGGGCTAATTGGCTGACTCCTTTTCCATCGGCTGGGATTTTCAGGTCCCGCCCTCAATGATGCCGGCCATTGGCAAGTCTGGAAAATCCCACCCTCCATCCGTGACTAATCTTCATTTTGTATGTATTATTTAATTAAACAAGCTATGGCTTAGTATAATGTGAAACTTCAATTGCCTCTTATCGTCACCAAGTTCTGTTACCTATTTCTGTCACTTTTCTCTGTTTATCATCCTGATACTATTAATGAAGAAAATGTTAAAGAGCATTTTGTAAGATGTTATCAATCTTTATCTCGGGAGTGTGGAGTCCAAAAGGAGGGCTTTGCATCGATCTAGCAGAAATCACCCATGCATCCTAAATCTACTGGCTTTATGGCCTAATGACAAGTGTAAGAAAACATAACAAGTCGTGGATAAATTTAATGGATGCGTTCAGAAATATGAAAACAAATGTGAGCCAATGTAAAGTGATGGGCATTGGAGTGGGAAACATGCTACATAATGAATGGGCGTCCAGAGTATGTCTGATGATTGAACATTCACTGACCTTATCATGTACGTTCATCAAGTGTTGGAATACTTCTTAATTGTATTTGATTATTCAAGTAATTTTACCTACTCATTCCTGAGGTCGCACTTAGAATATTCTGTACAATTTGGAAAACCTTTTTATGAAAGGATGCTATTGAAGTAGAGATAATTCAGAAAGCAGTGAGGAGGATGATTTTGTGATCGACAGGGTCCCCTCATGAATAGCAACTTAAAGAGCTGAACTTTGTTTTAATCGGAGAAGATGAATCAGCTCAAAATAATTTGTGTTTTGATTAATGCCCTGTGATCGAGCCGGACCAATTCTGATTAAGAGCAGGTTCAAACATTTTTTGAATATATATATATAGGTATAGGCTGTTGCATACTTTCCTGTGCTGCTAGCAAAATGGAAATACCATTTGTCAAATGCAACTGGTCAAAGTGTACAATAAGATTGTGATTTCATGTTAATGTCCTTGGGTTTTACTGGGAACTCAAGGAGAATTTTGTCAAGTAATATCTTGTAAATGTTGCCTCTGGTTAATGACCTTTATCAAAGTAAATAGAGTGGACACTATAATAGTAGAAATAATATAAGGCCTATTGAAGGAAGGAGCTGCAGGGAGAGGAAAAGTCATTTTCTCATGATTATGACTGCTGGATGAATGTATCCAAACAGTCACTCCCCCTGAGCTGACATAAATAATTCAGGTACTGTATAAGCATTAAAATCAGTCTCATAATGCTGTCATTACTGGTACTTACCATGCAACCGCCAGATGGTAGCATGCAATACTGATCTCTGTTCATAATGCCCACAACCAGAAATGTCTCAACACAGGGCTGGGGTCAGATTTGCAAGCATTACATGGAGTTCCAACAACTTCCTATCCTACCTCCGCCCAAACCCAGGTACGTTCGGTACTAGGTTACTTGCACTAGTATTGCCAATGGATGACAATGTATTACCTATTAATGGCTCTAAAGTATGGCCTCTTGGCAATGATGGCTTCTAACTAACACTAGTCTCTACACTCTATCTATAACTGTACTGTCCTCTTTATCACTGCTTTCTCTACCTCTTATCCAGCTCTCTCCCAGAGTCTGTGGGTGGGATTCTTCTGTACCCGGCGGGACGGAGTGGCATGAACTACTCCGGCGTCGGGCTGCCCCAAAGGTGCAGAATCCTCCGCACCTTCAGGGCTAGGCCCGCCCCGGAGTGGTTGGTACCCTGCTGGCCGGAGGCTTAAATTACCAGTGCGTAGGAATAGAGTGCCCCTACGGCACAGGTCCGCCCGCAGATTGGTAGGCCCCGATCACGGGCCAGGCCACTGTGGGGGCACTTCACAGGGCCATATCGCCCCGCGCCCCCTCCAGGACCCAGGAGCCCGCCCGCGTGGCCAGGTCCCGCCGGTAAGGGACCTAGTCCAATTTACGCTGGCGGGATCTGCATAGAACGAGCGGGAGTTCGGCCCATCGCGGGCTGGAGAATCGCCCGGGGGGGGGGGGGGGGGTCACACGATTCCCATCCCCGCCGAACCTCCAGTGCCAGAGAATTCGGCGGTCGGCGGGGCGGAATTCATGCCCCTCCCCGGCGATTCTCCGACCCGACGAGGAGTTGGAGAATCCCGCCCTGTGAATTCAGATGCTTCTGCATCTAGTTCCATCTAGTGGTTAATTATGAGATGACATTAACCCTTTGTGTTCTGAACATTCCCATAATGTCACAATAACCTTAGCAAAATTAGAGATGAGTATAACGTTGTATTTCACCTTGTTACATATGCACATCTAATTATGTTTCTTTGTAAAATTAGCAAAGTCAGAAATTCACTCCGTGTGTGTGAAAACAAAGCTAAATTAACGAGCATGATAAATTATATCATTTTAAAATGTAAGATAATTACAAATATCAGAGTATCAGAGACATATAAATGTGAATTACCACAATGTCTCTTGCTTGTTTCTTGGACTGAAACATTACACACACACACAAAAACACACAGACGGTTATCCATGCATCAAGGTATATCTAATGTCACATCAACTCCCAATGTGTTGTTTATAGATTCATAGAATAACCCAGTATTCTCTTGTACTACCTCAGTAGGCTAGATCTGGCCTAATCAGGGACTTAACTGAAAATATAAAATGAGTCCACTCATTCTTTACATAAATAACGAGAGGAAGCACTTGATTTTTAAGGAAAATTGGCTTTCCTATAAGAGTGTCACAGACAGTAATTCTTTCAGGCAATGGAACTCCACTTCTTCACTGATGACAGTATGGAATATTTGTTGTATTGTCGGGTCAACTGTTCAACGGGAGCCAGCAGAGAGAAATGGACAAACAATATTCCACATGAATGGTGGGTGATGAATTGAACATGTGCCCGTATTTTGTAAAGATGGGAGGTTATGTGCCATAGTAAATGGCAGTACTTTGCTCGTGTCATGGCTTGTCTGGTAGGGGCATTAGGTCTGGTGACTTGTGACTGTATAATAATTCACGGTCATTGCCTGTGAAGCAGATGTGCAGAAATAACTTCAACACACCGGCTTCATATAATGGTGCTTGCAAGGCTATGGAAAAACATTTATTTATTTATTTTCTTTGTTACACTTCAGCAGGAAAACAAGAAGGATCTCTCAATAAATAACTGCTTGTGATGGTATTTACCCTCAGAGTAAATTACGGGATATCCTCCCCACAGATCGGGATCCGACATTTCTGTTTAGTTTCACCTATCTTGTCAGCACCTTGCTGAAAATGGATTATGTTGTTAGCAATCCCAAGGGAGCCACAAATAAAATGGGTGAAAGCAGGGACTCCTGTTGAATCTGATATCTGCGGCCACAGAGCTGGGTAATCTTGTGTGCTAAAACTATGTCAAGGTGAAGATGTCAAGAACAATTATTTTGCTATGCCGTGTACATTTCCAGAGTGTTGTGCATCTTCCAAGCACGCTATAGATGATTGAACTGTTTTGTACATTAACATTATGATTTATCATTGACAAACATTCATTCAAAGATAATTAGTATCACAAATTCATTTCAATCAGTAATTCTCCAACTTGTTTGGTTGAAGGACACCTTTTCAAATAGATTAGTAATTATGGACCCCTCCCCTCTGAATTATTGTACAATATAATACTCATAGAATGAAATTGCTGCATATAAAGAATGTTTTTTAATTCTTTTGAGAAGGCAGGTATCTCGTTAGATTCATGCTGGGTTTGAATAGGCGGGGCTGGTTAATTTCCAACTGTGTTCCTGTTGTGCTTCGAGAGGTCTATGGCGTGAAGAATAAATAGAACTAAGAGGGATTGTTTAGCAACTGGAGGTCCTTGTAAAGATAAAAAAAGCTGTTAACTTTTTGTTTTAGCTGAATTTGTTGGCAGTAGGAGACAGGACACTGGGGAGTCAACAGGACTCAACTCTGCCAGGAAATGGTAGACAATGTATTTGCAAAGACTCAAGCTTCCTAAGGAACAAGATACAATCCAGATAACCAGGAAAATTGGACTGAAATAATTTCTTAAGAGGACTGAAGTTAAGAGAACAGAGACCAAGATGTTGTTCAGAGGAATTGAAGGAGGAGTAAACAAAGTGTTCCAAGTTAAAGAGAAATTACAGTAACTAGATTTAAAGTTGGGCAGACTTCAGAGTTCTATGGAACTTTTGATATAATTTTAATACAGTCTGGGAATTGAGAGTTAAAGCAATTGTGAACAGCTTGTACAGCAGTCAAGACAAAGAAATCTGAAAGGGATGATGTAAAGACCTGGATTGAATTTGCTATTAAAAATGGAGTGGACGCTTTGTTTAAAAGAGCCCACAGAATCCATGGAATAGCTACAATGCAGAAAAAGGCCATTCAGCCCATCAAGTCTGTGCCAGCCCTCTGAGAAAGTACTCTACCTAGGCCCGCTCCCTTGACCCATCCCCGTAAACCCGCACATTCATCATCATGGCCAATCCACCGAACCTGTCCATCTTTGGACTAAACTCCATTTGTAAAATCTGGACTGGATTTCAGAATGCAAAACGCTAAGGGAAAGCATTATAATGCAAAGATTTTTAAGCATGTTTTGGGAGTGGAGTTTGGAAACTCTCATGTGATCGTTTGGGGAGATTCTGAGGAGAAAACCACAGAAACTAACTCTGGTTCAGAGGGGAATCCGTGTATTGGGCCACAACCAATCTGTGTGCTTAAAAGGGACTTTGCGTGAATAAGACCATTGTAGCTAAAGATATACTTTGTAATCCATGTTGTGTGCATTAGTTAAGATAAAGGGAGAGTTAAGGAGTATTATATAATAATCCAACTTTTCATGTTTAATAAATGTTTTTTCCTTGTTGTTAAAACTAATTAGCAGTCCTGTGACTGTGTTCCTCCATGTTTTATTTGAATAAAGTAAAAGTTACGGTCTTTTGAGCCAGGGTTCCATTCTTGGATTATCTCATCTAATTATAACATCAAGTGAGATCAGTACAGATCTACCTGATGATCTCAGTGTTGGTCTCAACGCTCCTTCATGAGGTGAGGCAAATGACCCACTCTTTGCTGCAGATATTGTGCCTGCACTCCGCTCCTGCCTCCTGGTTTGGACTACGTCCACCTCCGATTGTCACTCAGTTATTTTTGCAGATCCACTTAAAAGTTCCCACATAGCCTCTGGTGTTCTCAGGCGCCAGTTGGAGAACCGTATTTCTTGATGGTCCAGAACCACTGTCAAATGCCTCATCATAAATTATCATCTACGAGTCAGGACATTTTCTGAGAACAGTGAAAACAATCATTACAAAGCAGATAGTTGACTCACTGCCACATAAATTGCTCTGACTTCACTGATTATTTAATAGGACAATGAATGTGGACAGGCCTGAGAGATTCTGGCAGGCTCTGGAGAGAGTTAAATAATTGTGACAGGCAATTGGTGTGCCTTGGGGTCTGACAGACTGTGGCCAGCGTTCAGCGTTTCCAGCAACTATAAGAAAGCTTAGGAGAAAGACAGGTTTGGGGATTGAAACAAACGGTAAATAAACCCGAGTTAGAAACTTGTATCATTATTAGGAATTGATCAAATAAGGTTACCTGCAACAGCTGTGAATGATGGCACCTCTGTACAACCCCTGGAATCTTCATCATCGTGAGTCGATGGCCTGAAGGCAGTTCTGACCGACGACACCACCACCTCTACCATGGGTAGGGCAAGGAGGCAGATCGCGAATGCACCACAACTGAAGTGGGGACCAAGCCTCATTCTGTTGGCACCAATGTGACCATATTGGCCATGAAGCCAACTGAGCCCAGCAACCCCAAAGGAGCTTGAATTCTGGCAGCAAACTTTTACATGCCTGTTGTAGTCTGAAAATTGCATTGTAGATAGTGATGGCCGAGGCTCCAATTTCTTTCCATCCCACGGCTGACCAGAAATCTGCCTCGCTCTTACCACCTGCCATTGCCATGCCTTGTTGGAAGGCTTACAAGTTAATACTCAATCTGTCTGGCCACGTTATGTAAGCACCTTCCTTGGCCATCTTGAAATGGGACTCGAACCAGGGATGTCTGGCTCAGAAGCAGGGATGCTATCCACTGCAATATAAAATTAATCCAGCAGAGATCATAAGAAGTGAGACACCTCGGTGATCCAGGTTTTCGGGGCGTGATTTTTCATCCCTGCCCATTGTCGGGATCATCCAGTCCTGCCACAAGTCAATGGATTTTGTGGGTGTAGCTACACCTCAGGGACTGCAGTGGTTTAAGAAGGCAGTCCACCACTACCTTCTGAAGGGCAGCTAAAGTTGGGCAATAAATGATGGCCGATCCTGCGGATAAATGAATAAATCCAAAGTATCCCCCACAACGGGTCCCACCACATCGGGGCCAGAAAATCCCAGCCCATGAATTTGCTAAAACACCGTATGGAATCTTCTTGCAGAGGCTTCACTTTTAGCAGGAGAATGGGTACTTGTTAGCCAAGGAAGGCCACGGTGATAACACAGGAATCATCTTCAACAGACTAGTTATTGCACACAACTTCATGGAGGGGGGGGGGGGGGGGGGGGAGGGGGGGAGGTCTCATTGCCTTCCTCCAGTATATGGCCACTCTGTGTCCAATTGGAGCTACTTATAATCATGGATCTCTTGTTTATTTTCCCATTCCCCTCCATTCTTTTTGTTTTCCTCTTCCACATCCGACTTGTTTTCTGCACGATTCTGGAATGCACGCTGCATGAAAAGTGAATTAATTTTATTCAGTGTTTGCAAGTAGTGTGTGAGTTTATGGGGTATGCATGCGCAATGCGATTTTCTATTCTATTTATCCCATATGAGTTGAAAGCTTCTGTATGTCATTTCCAAGTGCCCTGTTCCTAAGTGTTCCATTTGCTTGGAGAATAGAAATGTTAAATGATTGTTTACCTAACTGGCAAGCTGTAGATAACAGAATCTGCTTCTTATATCTGTGTCCGACCTTGTTCCACCAGTATCAGGAGCCTCCTTTTCTCTACTTGTTGCCGGCTCACTGTTGTCAGAGGCACACATACATGATGGAATAGGATTCCTCCTGATATGAGTGTCAAATGACTACTCCCATTATTCTCCATGCACGCCAATGTTTAAGCCTCCTTATGTAGCTTCCAATGAGTTTGTGATCCTGAAATTACTTGATTTTAGGTACCGAGAATTGCATTACGTTTTTTAATGCAGTTTTTCAATATTCAATCCCAATTTCATAGATATCTTCTCTTCCAATTAAATCGACAAGTGTCAGCGTTTCCAGTTATTTTTCTCCACCATCTGCTTGATCCCAGTCCTCTTACTTATTTGTGTATTTTGCTTTTCAACATGTTAGCAGCGTGGCTTATGGCAAGTTGATTTAAATTTATTCGGTGCTTGCATGTAGTGTGTGAGTGTAAGTGGCGTGCATGCTCATTGTGATTTTCAGCTCAACTGAATGTGAACCATCTGCCAGCATGTGGCAGAGTCCGCATTGGATTCGTCAGACATTTAACCCCTTTGAAACCCAGTGGAAGCAAATCACCCCTGATTCTGAGGGACTGCAGAAGAAGAACAAGGTTTGTGGTGTGCCCAGAGGTGGGATCTTATGGGAATTGGTCAATTAAGAGGCTGACTCCACATTTGCCATCCAATTAGGGACATGGGTGGGGTGGGATGATGGAGATAGGGAGAGGGGAATGCAATCAGTTGTCATGTAGACGTAGCCAGCAGGCACCATTTTAACTGCCATATATAGTGACTGGGGTGCAAGAGATAGAGCATCACTACCAGGCGGATGTGAGAAGGAAATGACTGCAGTGATCCCCTTCAGCTCCAGTGCGTTCAGTGGCAGCACACTGCTTGTGACTCTGCAGCAATGACAGATCTCCGCATACCCCGGAATGCAGTCAATCCGTTTTCAGGAGATGAGTCTTAGATCTAATATAAAACTGAAGCTGTTGTGCACTCGCCTCCTACCAACCAGCGAACCATGCTCTTTGCAGGCGTCCACGTTAGCTCTGGGAAATAGGAATGTCAAGAGAAAACCCCGCTCGATCACCTACTCAACTGCCACAATTGGTTACCCGTCACTGCTGGACATGTTGACTACAGCACCCCGACGTCGCCCACACCATAGGTGCATGGAGGCAGGGACATGTTAAACGGGCCCAACACGTCTTTTCACAACTTCCCTGCATCCACCCATCGCCCCCTCCATCCCCCCCCCCCCCCACAAACACACTCTATGATTCCAAGAGGCTGAAGAAAATCTCCATACAACAATGGGTGTAATGCTGGAAAAGCAACATCTATTGTTACGATCCCAGTGGATATTGTAAGTGGACGAAAGATCCCAGAATAGAACACTGGCTCAAAAGGCCGTAACTTCTACTTTTGCAAAAATAAAACATGGATGTACAGAGCCACTGGACCGCTAATTAGTTTTAGCCACAAGAAACAAATTCTTAAACTTGAAAACATTGGATTATTATACATACTCCTTTACTCTCCACTTAGTTCAACACATATACACAGATTTAAAGATTAACATGGATTACAGTGTACATCTCAAGCTCCAAATGTCTCATTAACACAAATAGTTCCTTTAAAGCACTCAAGATGACTGTGGTCGAATACATGGACTCCGCTCTAAATCCAAGTTAGTGTCTGTGGATTTCTCCTCATAATCCTCCCAGACGATGATCACACGATGGTTTCCAATCTGCATTCCCAAATACAAGCTTTAAAATCTTCTCTCATAATAATGCTTTCCCTTGGCAGTTTGCATTCTGAAATCCAGGCCAGGTTTTCCAAATGACACCGCCAAACAAAGATTCTGCTCCACTTTTAACAGTGAATCCAGTCCAGGATTTATACCAACCCATTTAGGAATTCTTTTATATTAACTGCTTTCACACAAATTCTGAGATCCAGACATCGATTTCCATAGTTATTTCAACTCAAACTCCATCGGCTGTAGTAAAATCTCACAAACCTGAAAAACACTTCAGGTATCATGCTGGCATCTAAGTTTTCTTCTCAGCTCTGTCTTTACTGAACAGTCCTCTGTTCTTGAACCTTTAACCTCGGACTTCTTGGAAAATTCTCTTAATTTCTCTAGTTTCCTTAACTAGTTGTTCTTCTCTGCACTTGTTTTCTTAACCATTACTCTGTGGTATGGCTTTTCTTCTAGCAAAGCTGAGACATATGTTCCCTCTCTAGCCTTCTGAACCGACTGCTTCTAGCAGAGCTGTGGGAGTTGCCTTCTCTGTCAGTACCTATTTTCAGGGGCAATCAAATTAGCTAAACTAAAACGTAAAAACCTCTCTACCTTACAAGGCCCCAGATGCTACACAGTCACTGCTGGTTTATTTATTCTTCGTGCTGCAGCCCTCTCCAAGCACAACAGAGGCACAATTGGAACTTAACAAACCACGACATTAACGGTTGTTTTAGCTCAGTGGGCGAGACAACTGGTTTGTGATGCAGAACAAGGTCAGCAGCACGGGTTCAATTCCTGTACCAGCTAACCTGAACAGGTGCCGGAATGTGGCGACCAGGGGCTTTTCACAGTAACATCATATTTGTGACAATAGAAGGTTATTATTATTAAATCACTTTGTCCAACATGCATCTAACTATAGGTTTTACTCTTCTAGGCACAGAAACATTAAATTCAACCTACTGCAAACTATGCTTATTTCTAATGTTTACCAATATCAATATAAATCCCTTAAAACTACTCTTGTGTTTCTAACAATATGTAACTCAGTCATACCTTAATCCATTCATTGTTAGTTTTTCTGGAGTCTGCCAGAAATTATGCTGGAAGATCAATATGCGCCAGTAAACATTTATGGATCTGACTGGTTAGAATTCCTCATCCATTTTATTCTTTAACCCATCAGAGTTATGCCAGAAAATATGTAAAATATCTGAGAAAAATTACAGCTCAGCAACAGAGGTGAAACATATAGTTTGAAGCGTTTAAATGTTATTGGAAAGTGTTATTCTTCGGGGGTATGATATTATGATAAATGTACAGAAATGTATGGGTTAATGTTATGTCCAAATCAACCACTAGAGGGAGCTAGATGCAGAACTATATAAAGCATGCTAAGCCTTCTGGGTGAGAGGTTGCGGAGAAGGCTAGAAGACAGACTGTAGGAAAGATAGTGTGAGTGAGAGCAGATCATAGTTACTGTATTCGGGTAGAGATCAGTAATAGATGAGTGTAGATTGGATATTTATTATCAACTGTTTACTATATAGGAGTAAGTGCCAAATCCAATTAAGTAGTGTGAATGAATCTTTAGCTTTGTTTAATATAAAAGCTAGTTGTGGTCTTAATGAACACTGAGCCAACCATCCTCTTATTAGAACCACAGGGGTGAGGAGAGTGTTTAGGTGGCATTGGGAAACAATTCACTTTGCCTTTGTTGGTTTGGATTCGCTTCTGAGGTGCAAAAGATAACAAGGGAGCAATTAAATATTTCAGAAAGAAGATTCCTTGTTAGGGTATGGAAGGTATTTAAATATGAGCTCAGGGAAGTCTCTTTCTGGAGATGTCAGGCTGTCTGCATGAAGTAATTCTGTTTGATGGTGTGATAGATTTCAATGTCAAGGAAGAGTCATCAGTGTTAATATAGGAGGGAGAAGTGTCTTCCTGGAAAAGGTGGGTGTTCTTGCATTTTAATATATGCGGGATGTGCCAATCCCCTGGAATGTGTGTTGAAATAAAGGCTCATGTTATCATAAATCAAAGCAAGAGTTGCAAAGCAGTTGATGTGAACATAGGCCCCTATCAACAATTACTGTCCATCAATACACCCACATTCTAGGGAAACAAAGATAGCCATATATGGAATTAAGCCACGGACCTGAACCTGAGCTGTATTTGGTTCTTTCACCCTCCATTATTTCCCAATGTTTTTCTTCTTTTTCTTTACTTTCATCATTCAGCGATCAAATTCCTGTCGCCACAATTTCAATTTTTCACCCAGGTCACATTCCACCACAAAAAAACATTCTACCCCCTGATAGAAACACTGAAGAAACAGAAAGCATATTGCAACAAAAACTAAGATACAGCCACCATGGCATTTCCTATCAGGTGCAGATTTAGATGAAAGCTTTGGATAATATTGCTTGAAATGTGAATTCTGAGCTGAGTGGATTATTGTATGCTCCTAGGAATAAACTAGCAGGGAGAATCTTCTGCAGAAATCTTTAATTCCATTTACAGCATACTGATGTGGAAATGCTGAGCCTTCAACAAGCTTGGTACTTGACTTTGAAGTCAATACCGCTCTGCGCCCACCTCCAATCATATTTTACTGCTGCGACTGCCTGTATCAATTACATTTCATTATCCCAAATTGACCCCCTCTCAAAAACTCAACCCCACCACCTGAAAGCACCAAACTTCAACCCTGAACTCGATCTCAGGCGAGGCATTGGTCCTGGTTCGAACATTCCACTCAGTTTTGCCTCTCCACAGGCATATCCCCTCACCCTGTTCGCCATATGAACATCCCAACATCCAAATTAGGAACAGAAGTAGGACCCTCGGTCCCTCAAGCCCGGCTCCGCCTTTGAGTAAGATCATTGCTGATCTGATTGTAACTTAAACCCTACATTCCTGCTACCCCCGAAAATCTGTCAGCCCCCTTGTTAATCAAAGATCTATCTAGCTCTGCCTTAAAATTTTCAGAGATTGTCTTTTGAAGAAGAGAGTTCCAGAGACACTCAACCCTCCGCGAGAAAAAGATTCTCCTCAATGTTGTCTCAAATGAGCGACAGCTTATGCTTAAACAGTGACCCCCTAGTTCCAGATTCTTCATGTTATGTAAAACTGCAATGCAAGAAACAGACATTCCTGACAAGCCCATTCACAGTCAAAACTGAAGCTAATCCTTCTCTGTATCGGAGCTCAATGCAAATTAAACATTCCCTCTGGTGGAATATGCCCAGATCACTTCTGCTCATCTGACCTTATGCTTCTAGTAACCCTCCAGACCTTCATGAATTCCTGTATGTAAAGGGTGAGAATTTCTAATGAGGTTGTAATTCCCCTTGAAATGAAATGAAATGAAAATCGCTTATTGTCACGAGTCGGCTTCAAATGAAGTTACTGTGAAAAGCCCCTAGTCGCCACATTCCGGCACCTGTTCGGGGAGGCTGGTACGGGAATTGAACCATGCTGCTGGCCTGCCTTGGTCTGCTTTCAAAGCCAGCAATTTAGCCCTGTGCTAAACCAGCCCATTTGCCAATAAAGAAAGACAATGGAAGTTTAATTCCCCCAACCAACAAAACAAAAACCACTCTTTTGTGGTAGGGGATACAGACACATTGCTTCCGCTTTGGAAAATGAAAAACCGAATGGGATTGAAGAGCAAAGGGATCTTGGGATGCAGGTCAATAAATCATTAAAAACAGCATTGCAGGTCAGCAAAGGTTAGGTGGATTGCTAATGTTAAAAATTGCCCCTTAGTGTCCAATAATGTGCAGGATAGGTAGGGTTACGGGGATAGGGTGGGGGATTGGGCAGAGGTAGTGTTCTCTTTCAGAGGGTTGGTGCAGACTCGAATGGCCTCCTTCTGCGCAGTAGGGATTCTACGGACAAGTAAAAATGCTAACAAAGTCCTGATTTATTTCTCGGGATATAAAACTTTGAAGTACTAAAGCTATGTTAAACTTGTAGAGATCACTGGTCAAGCTGCATTTGGGGTACTGAGCTGAACTCTGGTCTCCATCCTGTGCAAAAGACGCAGCATTAGAGAAATTTCCAAAAAGGTTAGTAGCAGGACCAAGAGATTATATCTATCAGGAAAGATTGAAGAGATGATGGCTTTCTTTCTTTCTTTTGAAAGTGCTGTACCTCATTGGACTGAACTGCTGTGCCCCTACTTACAGTGATGAAGCTGCTGGCCTCAAATTAATGCAGCCGGCATTCAAAAGCAAGTTTGTACTTGAAATTTCCTGAACCTTGAATGTCTTTGTAAAGGATGCATTTCAAGACCAAATAATGCATTCAGCAAACCCTGGGACAAACTCAATTTGAATCAACAGAATGGAGCACTTCTGTTCAACAAAGTAAATTTGAATGGAATAGCTAAATGAACTGTGCTGCTGTTGTATCCCAGAGGTTCTTGGCTTGTATAAATGGATACATTAGCTTTGCTGATTCTGTAAGTAGCACACAGCAGGAGCATCATAAATGCAGCAGAAACATTTTTGTGCCACGCTATAATCACAGCTTTGCAGCATTCCCTTATTCTCCTGGTCCCTTTAACTGGTCCCAGTGCACGAAAGACAAGAGGAAAAGAAAATGGGGAGATTTGATTTTTCATCAAGGGACTGCGCCCTGAATGAAATGTTGTTTGGAATAAGTGCATGGGCTCAGGATGGCGCTGTAAATTTATGCGGAAAATGCATTCAAAAAATAAAAATAGTCAAAGCCCATTTTCTTTTGTTCAAGGTGCCTTTTAAAAGACAGCAAGAATATTTGCTGAGGCGGAGATTTGCATGCAGGTCTTTGGCCTACAGTCTTGTGTTCACATTGTAGTGTGTCCAAAGAACCTCCTGAGAACTAATTGAGAAACACGAAAGAGAGATTTAACTCATTTGTGCATTTCCAACTTCGGCCTTTTGGCTAAGATCAAGGGTGCGATCCAACGGCCGCACTGCGCCCAAAAGGCAGCTCGCTGTGGTGCAGCATGGCCAATGAAAGCCGGGGGATCCCGCCCCCGGGATTTACCGTGCCTCGGGAGATCCAACGCGATTTCGCCAGACGTTGCGATGTAAATCCCAGCCACAGTGGAAGGGATCACTTTTTGGAAAATTTGCATATTAGACCATAAGATATAGAAACAGAATTAGGCCATATTAGAGCGAAGCAGTTAGCCTCACTCTAATGTGCAGATTCTCAAGGTACCTGAAGCTTTAGGGTTCAACCCCTTTGCCTCAGAGATCTCGGGCGAGTGCTGTTCAGCACTGGTCTGCACAATTGAGGACCAGAAGGAACAGCAATTGTGGGGGTCTTACAGAGGATTGGAGGCCCCTAGCTGCATGCCTTTTGGGCAGGGTGGTGCCTAGGTACTGCTGTTGCCTGGCACCTTGGCAGTGCCACCTGGATGCCAGCCTGGCACTGCCAATGTGTCCAGTTGGCACTGCCAGCTAGCATGAGCACTGCCAGGTTGGTACTGCCAATGTGCCAAGATGGCATTTTTTGCCTGCATGTGATCGGGCCGGGGTTGCTCGGTATGGGTGTTGGGGAGCTTGCGGGGACCCTCACAGTGTTTGGGCTGGGGGGGGAGGTTGGGGATCGTTTTGGGGGCCTCAGAGATCTGGACGCCTTCTCTTGCAACAATAGGGAGACCTGGCGAGCAGAGCTCCCCACTGTACACAACGGAGCTACGTGCGGCCTTGGCCATGCGTTCCCCGTTCAGGACCCTTAATCAACGCAAGTCGCATTGAATAGCCATGTGTTTCTCGGCACTGTGAACGCTCGCGAGGGCTCTTTGTTCCCTTTGAGAGAATCGCGCCCCAAGTCTCAGAGCAAGCTCGAGATCAGGTGTAATGCCTATTGTCAGCTTGGATCTAGTATGGTAGCATGGTGGTTAGCACAATTGCTTCACAGCTCCAGGGTCCCAGGTTCGATTCCCGGCTTGGGTCACTGTCTGTGCGAAGTCTGCACGTTCTCCCTGTGTGTGCGTGGGTTTCCTCCGGGTGCTGCAGTTTCCTCCCACAGTCCAAAGATGTGCGGGTTAGGTGGATTGGCCATGCTAAATTGCCCTTCGTGTCCAAAATTCCCCTTAGTGTTGGGTGGGGTTACTGGTTAATGGGGATAAGGAGGAGATGTGGGCTTGGGTAAGGTGCTCTTTCCAAGGGCCGGTGCAGACTCGATGGGCCGAATGGCCTCCTTCTGCACTGTAAATTCTATGATGTCTCTCTTGTGGAGCAAGAAAGGAGATGGATTAACGGCTTTTCCTGTCCACTCTGCGCATTGTCTTTGTAAATTTAAGTAATAAATACGACCCAGAAATTCCAAGTCTTTTGATTCGCTGCTGGAAATGCTGAGCAGGATTGTCAACTCTGGTTCGATGGATTCCTGGAAGCTTCCAGCCTCATATCCAGTCAGCCGTTTCCCATCTCCAATATTTTTCATATCAGAAACAAAATGTGTTCAAGGAAAATGGAAAAGCAATAATATCTTTTCCAATGCTTATATGTTTTTTTTCTTGCAACAGTGCCTGGGAGCTAAATCTTTCATTTCTAGAGCATCCGGGACAAGCCGGAAGAGTCAGCAGCTCCAGTGCGTTAGGGTAAGAAGTATATCGCAAGGATGCCAATCAAGTCACTCACATGAACCTGAGGATAAGATGGTCGGGAGTCCCGGAGGTAATACAGCAGAATTGCCCAGGGAGACACAGAAAACAGGGTGTGAGCAGAGGAAACCCCATTGAGACATCAATACACTTAGCCATGAGTGTCCTTGGGCGGGATTCTCCCATTGGGCGGCTATGTGCCGACACCAGTGTAAAAACGGGAGTGTTTTACTCCAGCGTCGGCGCCCGTTCCGGGACCCCATTCTGCGACCCACAGTGGGGTAGCACAGCGATGGAGCGGCCCACGCCACTCCAGCTGCCGATCCCGGCCTGAACCTGGCGCCGTGGGGTCCGCGCATGCGGAGTTGGTCCGGCGCCAACTAGCACATGCGCGATGGCTTCCTTCCCCGCGCCGGGCCCAACGTCAAATGGCGCAAGGCTACAGGAGCCGGCACGGAGGAAAGGAGGTCGGGGGTACAGAGGCCGGCCTGCCGATTGGTGGGCCCCGCTCACGGGCCAGGCCACTACGGAGGCCCCCCCCGGGGTTGGACCCCCCCTTCCCCCACAGGCCGCAACCAGCCCCTTGAATGCCGAGGTCTCGGCGGCTTAGAGGATGTTAGAACGGCGCCGGCGGGACTTGGCTTTTTTATGACGGCCGCTCGGCCAATCCGGGCCGGAGAATCAGCGCGCCGGCCCATGCTGGCCCCCGGGGCGAAAAGTCAACACATAACCCGACCGGCGCCGCGCCAACCATGCCGGCCCCAATGGCAGTGATTCTCCGAGAATCGCGACCCGGCATTGGGGCGGCGTGGCGCGTTTCGCGCAGCACGCCGGCGTTTTTACGACCCGGCGGGGGGTCGGAGAAATCCGCCCCTTATTCCTGAACTGAACATACCAGAATTAAGTGGAATAAATGAGAGACATCTGGCAGAATTTTCTGAGCTGTTTAAAAGACCATTGACTTCGGCGGAACTGGAAGATCCTGTCAGCAGGAGGGGTCAGAAAATGGTGCCCCTTGTGTTTGCATGTCTCTGCAATGAGATGTCTGAGAAAGGATGACCCTTTGCTGTTAAATTGAAAAAAACGGCAATTTGTGCTGCAAGAACTTGTGGGAAGCACGGTAGCATGGTGGTTAGCATAAATGCTTCACAGCTCCAGGGTCCCAGGTTCGATTCCCGGCTGGGTCACTGTCTGTGTGGAGTCTGCACGTCCTCCCCGTGTGTGCGTGGGTTTCCTCCGGGTGCTCCGGTTTCCTCCCACAGTCCAAAGATGTGCGGGTTAGGTGGATTGGCCATGATAAATTGCCCGTAGTGTCCTAAAAAGTAAGGTTAAGGGGGGGGTTGTTTGGTTACGGATATCGGGTGGATACGTGGGTTTGAGTAGGGTGATCATTGCTCGGCACAACATCGAGGGCCGGAGGGCCTGTTCTGTGCTGTACTGTTCTATAACACGCTGGAGAGATGAATTAATTGTTCATAGAATGCCTACAGTGCAGAAGGAGGCCATTCATCGGGTCTGCACTGACCCTCTGAAACAGCACCGTACCTAGGCCCACTCCCCTGCAAACCCGTAAGCCCACTAACCTTTGGACACTAAGGGGCAATTTAGCACAGCCAATCCAACTAACCTGCACATTTTTGGATTGCAGGAGAAAAGCAGGGCACCCGGAGGAAATCCACACAGACACAGTGGTTAGCATTGCTACCTCACAGCGCCAGGGGCCCGGGTCTAATTCTGGCCTCGGGTGACTGTGTGGAGTTTGCCCTTTCTCCCCGTGTCTACGTGAGTTTCCTCCAGGTGCTGCTATTTATTTAAAGAGAGGAAACGATCTCAGGCATTAAGGGAAAAGAGTTCTCTCCAACATCCTTGAGCACATAAACCAAGCATCATCTCAAAGGAAACTGACCTTCCATGTGACACATTCTCTCCCCCAGTCAAGAACAGGTCCAGCTCCATCTTGAATGCAGAGTGTCAGCATCTTTCGCATCATCTGGCAATGTATTCCCAGTACTCTGTGGGAAAAGTGGAAGTGCCTAATATCCAGTCCATTCCTCCTCTTATAGATTAAGCTTATATCACCTGGTCTTTCAGGGTCTGTTCAATTGTAATAATCCCTCAATAAGTGCACTATCTAGCCCTTTAAGTATTTTATAGACAACTACAGAAATCCCAGATTTCTTTTTTGAAAAATAATTTTTATTCAAGTTTTTAAATAAAAATAACAAATTTTCTCCCAGCAATTTAAAACAAACAAGGCGTGTTCCCACACCAAAACAAGAAAAGAACTCTCCCCCCCCAAAATAAATAATAACAAATAGCAATACAAGAAAGAAGAAAATAACATAACAAACCCACCGCCGCAAAAACACCCCCCCAACCATCCCCCAACAACCCCCCCCCCCCCCCCCCCCCCCCCCACCACCAGGTTGCTGCTGAGGCCGACCACTCTCTACCGCTTCGCCAGGAAATCGAGACAGGGCTGCCACCGCCGAAAGAACACCTGTACCGACCCCTCAGGGCAAATTTCATCCTCTCCAACTTGATGAACCCAGCCATGTCGTTGACCCAGGTCTCCGAACTCGGGGGCTGCGTATCTCTCCACTGTAACAGAATCCTGCGCCGGGCTACTACAGACGCTTAGACCAGAATGCCGGCCTCTCTCGCCTCCTGCACTCCCGGCTCCGAAGCTACCCCAAAGATCGCGAGCCCCCAGCCCGGCTCCACCCTGGAACCGACCACCTTGGACAAAGTCCCCGCCACCCTCTTCCAAAACCCCTCCAGAGCTGGACATGCCCAAAACATATGGGTGTGGTTCGCCGGGCCACCCGAACACCTCCCACACCTGTCTTCCCCTCCGAAAAACTGGCTCATCCTTGCCCCCGTCATGTGAGCCCTGTGCAGCACCTTCAGCTGAATTAGGCTGAGCCGTGCGCAAGAGGAGGAAGAATTCACCCTCTCCAGGGAGTCCGACCACGTACCATCCTCAATCTCTTCCCCTAGCTCTTCCTCCCATTTCGTTTTGAGCTCATCTACTGAGGCCTCCTCCTCCTCCTGCATCAGCTGGTAAATAGCCGAGATCTTCCCTTCCCCGACCCACGTCCCCGAAAGCACCCTATCCTGCACCCCCCTTGGCGGCAGCCGCGGAAACTCCGCCACCTGCCTCTTAACAAAGTCCCTGACCTGCATATACCTAAAAAAATTCCCAGGGGGGAGGTTCCACTTCCCCACCAGCTCCTCCAGAGTCGCGAACTTCCCATCCAGGAAGAGGTCCCCAAACTGTCTGATGCCTGCCCTGTGCCAACTCCCAAATCCCCCACCCGTTCGCCCTGGCGCAAAACGGTGATTGCCCCGTATTGGGGCCCAAACTGAGGCCTTTACTTCTCCCCATGCCGCCTCCACTGTCCCCAGATTTTGAGGGATGCAACCACCACCGGATTCGTGGAGTAACTTGCCAGGGGGAGTGGAAGTGGGGCCGTCACCAAAGCCTCCAGACTCGTACCCGCACAGGATGCCACCTCCAATCTCTTCCATACGTCACCCTCCCCTTCCGTCACCCACCTGCGAATCATCGCCATGTTCGCCGCCCAATAATATCCACACAGGTTGGGCAGCGCCAGGCCCCCTACCTCCCTTCTTCACTCCAAAAATACCCTCCTTACTCTCGGGGCCTTCCGCGCCCACACAAACCCCAGAATCGACTTATTCACCCTTCTGAAAAAAGCCTTCGGGATCAATATGGGGAGGCACTGGAAAAGAAACAAAAACCTCGGGAGCACCGTCATTTTAACCGACTGGACCCTGCCCGCCAAAGAGAGCAGCAGCGCATCCCACCTCCTGAACTCCTCCTCCATCTGCCCCACCAGCCACGAAAAGTTAAGCCTATGCATAGCCCCCCCAGGTCCTAGCCATGTGGACCCCAAGATACCTGAAGCTCCTCTCAGCCCTCCTCAACGGGAGTTCCCCTATCTTCCTCTCCTGACCCCCCCAGGTGCAGGACAAACAGCTCGCTTTTCCCCACATTGAGCTTATATCCCGAAAAGTCCCCAAACTCCTCAAGTATCCTCAGCACCTCTGGCATCCCCTCAGCCGGGTCCGCGACATACAGCAGCAGATCATCTGCATACAGCGACAACCGGTGCTCCTCCCCCCCTCCAACTCTTCGAGTCCCTCAGTGCCATG
The DNA here is from genome assembly GCF_902713615.1 of Scyliorhinus canicula. Lineage (NCBI taxonomy): Eukaryota > Metazoa > Chordata > Chondrichthyes > Carcharhiniformes > Scyliorhinidae > Scyliorhinus > Scyliorhinus canicula. Next base: position 31,582,837 of record NC_052149.1, on the reverse strand, counting down.
GCCAGGGGCTCAATTGCTAACGCGAAGAGCAGGGGAGACAAGGGGCACCCCTGCCTCGTCCCTCTGGAAAGCCGAAAGTCCTCCGACCTCCTCCCATTCATCACCACACTCGCCACCGGGGAGCTGTACAGCAACCTCACCCAGCTGATGAACCCCTCACCAAACCCAAACCTCCGCAACACTTCCCACAGGTAACTCCACCCTATCAAAAGCTTTCTCTGCATCCACGGACACCACTATTTCTGACTCCCCAGCCACTGGCGCCATCATCATGACATTCAGGAGCCTCCGCACGTTGGCATTCAATTGTCTCCCCTTTACAAACCCCGTTTGGTCCTCATGAATCACCGTTGGGACCACATCCTCCACCCTCCTGGACAGCACCTTTGCCAACAACTTGACATGTATGTTAAGGACAAGATCGGCCTATAAGACCCACACTGAAGGGGGTCCTTGTCCCGCTTCAGGAGCAAAGAGATAATTGCCCTGGACATCGTTGGGGGCAGAGCCCCCTCCCCTCCCTGGCCTCATTCAGTGTTCTCACCAGCCGCGGGCCCAGCAAATCTGAAAATTTCTTATAAAATTCCACCGGGAACCCGTCAGGCCCCGGCACTTTCCCTGTCTGCATGCTTCCCAGCGCCTCCACCAACTCCTCCAACTCAATTGGGGACCCCAAACCCTCCACCCGCTCGTCCCCTACTGTTGGGAACTTCAGTTTATCCAAAAGGCGGTCCATTCCGCCTGCTTCCCCGGGGGGGGGGGGGGTACCGCCCGGTACAGCCCCTCATGAAAGGATCTGAACACCCCATTGATGTCCTTTCCACCCCGCACTAAGTTCCCACCCGCATCCGTGGCTCCCCCAATTTCTCAAGCTGCCTCCCGCTTCCGGAGCTGGTGAGCCAACATCTGACTTGCCTTCTCCCCGTGCTCAGACACCGCCCCCTGTGCCCTCCTCCATTGCGCCTCCGCCTTACAGGTGGTTAAAATGTCAAACGCCGCCTGAAGACTGCGCCGCTTCCTCAGAAGCCCCTCCTCCAGGGTGTCTGCATATCTCCTATCCACCCTGACCATCTCCTCCACCAGCCTCTCCCTCTCGACCCTCTCCCCCCTCTCCCTGTGAGCCCAAATAGATATCAGCTCCCCTCTAACTACTGCTTTTAGCGCTTCCCAAACCATCCCAACCTGCACCTCCCCGTTGTCATTGGTTTCCAGATACCCTTCTAAACCCCTACGGATCTGCCCACACACTTCCTCCTCTGCCAAAAGCCCCACATCCGACCTCCACAGCGGGCGCTGATCCTTCCCCTCTCCCAGCTCCAGGTCCACCAAATGTGGAGCATGATCAGAAATGGCTATCGCCGAATACTCCGCCCCCACCACTCTCGGGATCAGCGCCCTGCTAAGCACGAAAAAGTCAATCCGGGAGTGCGCCTTATGAACATGGGAGAAAAAGGAGAACTCCCTACCCCCCGGCTCCAAAAACCTCCAAGGGTCCACCCCTCCCATCTGATCCATGAACCCCCTCAGCACCGAGGCCGCTGCCGGCCTCCTGCCCGTCCTAGACTTCGAGCGGTCCAGAGCCGGATCCAGCACTGTGTTAAAGTCCCCACCCAGAATCAATCTCCCTGTCTCCAGGTCCGGGATCAGGCCCAGCATATGCCGCATGAAGCCCGCATCATCCCAGTTGGGGGCATAAACATTAACCAAGACCACCCGCTCCCCCTGAAGTCTTCCACTCACCATCACATATCGACCTGCCCTATCCGCCACCACTTTGGACGCGACGAACGACAGGCTCTTACCCACCAAAATTGCCACCCCACGGTTCTTTGCATCAAGCCCCGATTGAAACAGCTGCCCCACCCAACTTTTTCTTAGCCTCACCTGATTCAGCCCCCTCACGTTCCATGTGACCAACCGAACCCGAGGGGAAGTCCCCTTCCCTCTGCGCCGATCAGCCATAGCCCTTCCTCAACCCACCACGTGCCCAGGGAACCCCCCAAGCCCGCTCCCCACGGTGGCAGACCCCCTTCCCAACCCCCCCCTTCACCATCCATTCCCTCAAAGTCCCTGCAGCAACAACCCGGCAGCCCCCCCTCCTCCTCCCCCCCAAACCCCCCCCAAGCTAGGGCCCCCCCTAGCTGCGTTACCCCCAATATTATGCTTCTGTGAGTCAACTGACTTCTGCTGACCCCGGCTACTCCCGCCATAACCACGAACCCCTCCCCCCTCCCCCCGATGCAACACAGCCACCCATCCCTCCCTACCAGCGCCGGCCCCGCCCCCAATTCCTCCGGCATGGGAAGAAAGCCCGCGCTTCCAACCCGAGCCCCGCCCCTCGGCCCAACATGCGGGAAAAAGACGGACACATGACCCATCGGGACCCCAAACTACTCCCCAACCCACCAGTGGAAAAAACATAAAAAGCACCACAATAAATAACCAACAGCCCCAAAAAACCCGAAAGAACCCAAATAACCATAACCAAAGTAGCGAAAACAAACAGGAAACAACCATCAGCAAACACAGCCAATATAGGCGAAAGGATACCTAAGAGGGCAAAGCCTCCAAACAAAGTGCATTTCCCCCCAGCCCCCCAGTCCTCAGTTCGAGTCCAAGTTCTCAGCCTGGACAAAAGCCCAGGCCTCTCCCGGAGAGTCAAAATAGAGCTGGCGGTCCTTGTACGTGACCCAGAGGCGAGCCGGCTGTAGAAGGCCAAACTTCACCTCCTTCCTGTGGAGCACTCCCTTCGCTCGATTGAAGCCGGCTCTTCTCCTCGCCACCTCCGCGCTCCAGTCCTGAAAAATCCGAATGTCCATGTTCTCCCACCTGCTGCTCCTCTCCTCCTTCGCCCACCTCAACACGCACTCCCGGTCAACCAAGCGGTGAAACAGACCAGCACCACCCTGGGCGGTTTGTTCGGCCCGGGCTTCCGCTGCAGCGCTCGATGGGCGCCTTCCAGCTCCAGGTGACCACGAAACGACCCCGCACCCATCAGCGAGTTTAACATTAGGACCACATAGGCCGCCAAATCCGAACCTTCCAGCCCCTCCGAGAGGCCCAAAATCCGTAGATTCGTCCGGCGGGAGTGGTTATCCATCTCCTCCATCCTCGCCTGCCGTTTCTTGTGCAGTGCCTCGTGCAACTCCACTTTCACTGCCAGGCCGAAAAGCTCATCCTCATTCTCCGAAGCCTTGTGCTGCAGCTCCCGAATCTCCACGGCCTGAGCCGTCTGAGTTGCCACCAGCTTGTCCAGCGAGGCCTTACACGGCTCCAAAATCTCGGCTTTGAGCTTCTTGAAGGAGCGCTGACGGAGCTCCTGCTGCTCCCGCGCCCACTGCTGCCACGCTGCTGCTGCTTCCCCACCCGCCGCCATCTTGCTTTTTCTGCCTCTCGCCTTTCCCTGTGGTAAAACCGACTTTTGGACCGCTCCACTGCGAGTCCAGTCCATCCACCGGCCGCTGAACACACTGGCTGTGTTTACCCCCCGGGGAAAAGTCGAAACAGCACCATTGCGGGCTCTTAAAAGAGCCCGAAAGTCCATTAAAAGCGGGAGCTGCCGAACGTGCGGCTTAGCTCCACATTGCCGCCACCGGAAGTCCGAAATCCCAGATTTCTATCTCACCACCCTTGCCAAGTTCCACTGTCTGCCTGTGCCCCAGTGAATTGCTCTTCAGAACTTCATCCTCATTTTCTTAATCTCTTCCACCATACTTCTCCATAAATGTCCTTTACTTCTCCGACAGTGAAATATCTCTCATTAATTGGTCCCAGTGCTCTATTGCAGTGATTCACAAATCATTTAGCATCGCAACGCAGGTCAACAAAGTCATTAGAAGTGCAAGCAAAGCACTTGGGTTTATTTCTAGAGGATTCGAATTCAGAAGCAGGGAAGTTATGTAGAACCTTGTTTGGACCACACTTGGAAGGTTATGCACAGTACTGGTCTTCATACTGCAAAAAAAGGATAGAGTAGAAAGTGCAAAATAGATTTACTGGGTTGAGAACAGAGCTTTGGTTAGCACTGTTGCTTCACAGTGCCAGGGTCCCAGGTTCGATTCCCGGCTTGGGGCACTGTCTGTGCGGAGTCTGCACGTTCTACTCATGTCTGCGTGGGTTCCCTCCGGGTGCTCCGGTTTCTTCCCACAATAGTTACTGTGAAAAGCCCCAAGTCGCCACATTCCGGTGCCTGTTCGGGTAAGCTGGTACGGGAATTGAACCCGCACTGCTGGCTTTGTTCTGCATTACAAACCAGCTGTTTAGCCCACTGAGCAATGGAGAGGATAACTGATAGAGGGCTTCACAATAATGAAGGGGTTCTATATGATAAATATAGAGAAGGTGTTTCCACTTTTAGCAGGGTCCAAAACTAGAGATCAATACAAGTACTGGACTGGACGCCTTGTCCAGTGTCCTGAAATCTGAAAGGACCCATCCTTGCAATGTTCATTCGCAGCAGGCTCCCTGGGTAGCAATTGGAATAAAACCCTAATATTCTTTGTTTTTCATACTTTATTTTATGTATTATAAGTACATGCTAGGCTTAGGTCCCAAAATCCGTAAAATCGCCAAATCTGGCAGACGTCCAGTCCGGAGCTTCCCAGTTACGGGGGCTGGTACTTGTACTATATTTAATTTGCAGTAAAGAACAGATCATTCTGCCCAACTGGCCTAAGACGATGGTCACGCTCCACAGGAACATTACTGCTTCTAATCATAGATAGGAATTTGTCAGCACATTGCACTTTGTCTCTCTGCGCTGTTCAATCTGATGACTGCCTCATTTTTAAGCACAAATGGAACATTACTGATGCAAACGTTTTCCCACAAATTTTAAAGCTCTCTTTTCTATCCATAAACATACCAGACTCATAATATCTCCAACTTCTTGATTACCCTGTATTTTCAATAAGCTACTGCAAATACGGTTAAAAGGGGGAAAAAAAATCAGAGTCTGCTTTTGGGTGCATTTAGTGAGGAGCTGCTCGGCGGCTGCAGGGCTGAGAAACACTACACTATTAAACGGAACTTTGCCATTTCTTTGGGCCTCGGTGGGGAATGTCCCATCGAGGCTGCATTTACATAATTTCCTGCACTGATGAGCTCAGCCTGCCAGTTCTGGAAGTGTGCTAACGCATCAGGGTACCATTTTTAAAGGCAGCCCGATCTTTTTGACCCCCCTCAACATTCCCACCGCAGCCTCTGGACCCCCTCATTGCATCCAACCTACCTTTTCTGGGATTCTCAAACCCCCTTCGCCCCCTTCTGTTAAAGGCAAGGCACCCCGGGCCCGATGCTGGCACGGGCAACCTGGCAACGGGGCACCTTAGCCCTGCCAACCTCGCACCCTGTCAGTGCCCCTGCCAGCCTGACAGGGGTTATCCAAACTCTCTTCCAGAGAGCACATTGAAAGCTAAGGTAATAGTGAATGGGATATTCAGTCCAATGAGGTTAAGCCCCTCTGGTACCCATTGTATAAATTACAATTGGAGTGTGATTTACTGTCATGTCCAGTAGTTGTCTGGGTGGTTAAGAAATTCCCAGTGGATGGAGTAGACTTACTTGCGCGGAATAATTTGGCACCTTTGTGAAAGTGGTAACTTCACCCATGATTACAGAGAGTCCGAGGGAAGTACCTGTGGATAATGCATGAGATATCAATGGCAGGACAGATGGGAATTCAGAAAGCTCACTGGATAGTAAACGACTCAAAGAAAGAAATGTTGAAAGACATTAATCATATATCAAATGACAATGGTGGTGAATCTGATTCTGATAATACTGATGCAATTATTTCTACAAGAATGATTCCTCACAGAAAGAGGTGTCCGAATCTAATAGTAATGTCAGTGGTGAAGATTTTGATGAGAGTTCTGAATCCGATTGGGTACTTATTATGAAGAAATGTTGAACAATTGCTACCAAATAGACCTTTCACGAACTGATCTTGAACAGATGACAAGTAATTCTTCCAAAGCTACGAAAGAAGACAGAAAACCGGAAGAAGAAAGTGAATCAGACTTTTCTAAAAGTAATTTGTTACAGCCTCGTGCAGTAAACCTATTGCCAGTCACCACAGGTGCAAATATTTCCCAGACCCTGCCAGTTTTGAAAGAAAATATACATAATAGCATGGCATCAGCTATTCAGGATGAGGACAGCAATGACTGTGAAATGACACCAAGCAAACAGCTGATTAACCCATATCCTTTTAAAGGCTCACAGTACCTCTTCAAGGTAAAGGAAGAAAATAGTAAAGAGATGAATCTCTCCTGCCACCTTCAATGACTTTTGTGCACATACACACAGATTGCTTTGTTCCTGCACCCACTTCAGAGTTGTGTCATTTTATACTGTCTCTCCTGGTTTGCCCTAGCGAAATGAATCACTTCACATTTTTCTGCATTGTACTTCACCTGCCACCTATCTGCCCATTTCACCAACTTTTCGATATATTTCTGGAATTCTACACTTTCTGGAATTCTATACTAGCTTCTTCACAGTTCATAATGCTCCTACATTTCATATTATTTGAAAGTTTTGAAATTGTGCCCCGTGCGTCAAGGCCTAGAGGCCTTCAGAGTGTATATCAGGAAGAGCAAAGGTCTCAACACTGATCTCTGGGGAACTGTACTATAAACCTTACGACAACCTGAAAAAGATACATTAATCACTACTCTCTGTTTCCTGTCACTCAGCCAATTTTGTATCCATGTTGCCACTTTCCCTTTTATCCCATAAGCTATAACTATGCTCATAAAGCAAAGTTATGCGGCACTGTAACAAATGCCTTTTGGAAGTCCATATACACCGCATCAACAGCATTGCCCTGATCAACTGCTCCTATTCTCTTCTAAGGGCGGTCCTTCAGAGCCTCATCCCCACCCACTCCCAGAAACATGGCCACTCTTCACCTGTCCACCTCACCCAATGAAACCTCCGGCGCTGCATCCGTGAAACTTGAAGACCTCTCTTTTGTCTTGTGCTCCATTTGTGCAGCCAGTATCAGCAGCAACAGCTCTCTTCCACTGAGTGCAGCTCCCCTTTAGAAATGACAGACTGCCTTTAAGAGGAGCAGGCGGGCTGGTCCACATTCTACCACTGCACGCTGCTCAGTCCCCTACTAAATTCGCTACTTAGACTAACACTGCAATCAAGTAAATGAGGGGGCAACACTGCATTTGTATGTTGTCTGTCACCACGAAAAAGTTGCAAATCATGACCTCAAAGAGCCACATCCAAAAGACGAGTGCAACTGAAGTAATTTGGACTTCAATGTAAATTTGTAAAAAGGTCTTGATAGCTTTGTTGTGTTGAGAAGGTGAGAATGATCTATGACTTAATTTTAGTGCACCAGAATGAAAAGCATTGTGATAAAAATAAACGTTAGGAAATAGGGACAGCTGCAGTTGTGTTCTCGTGGTCTTTTTCGATATCCCTGCATTACAAGGTTACTTGAAATTGATCTCTCAAGAATAACCTCCTTGTATTGACTGCATTAAGACTATGAAACCACCTAGTGGCTGCTTGATTTAATGTAGCTCTTTTTCCTCTAAATTTATGTTCAGTACATCTCGTTTGTCACATTTATACTTTCTTTGGGGCTGGATAAGTTAAATTTATCCTTTTGTACATTTATGTGAAGTAAATTGAATTTCCATTTTAATGCTATTATTTTAAAGTATCGTAAACATCTAAAAAAAGCACAATGAAAAGACAACGTCATTAATGCAAAAAAAGGTGAGAAATGCATTGGAAGAAGTAAGCACCAGAGATAAATTATTAAATTGTCGAGCAGTAAACATAACCATGGAAACTAAGGCAGATTTCAATTTGCATTTGAGCTCCAGCCTTGCATTAAACTACGATGAGGTCATGTGAACATTTAATTCCCACTTAAGGCAACGCATGATCCCTAGTAGTCCTTCAGGAACAATCGCAATTCAGCTTCACCTGAGCCAGACAGTGTCCAGATTCCACACAATCAGTCAGCAGGGCTGGCTCAGTTGGCCATGTGCCTCTAAAATATTTTGCTTGCTTGAGAAATTGATCTACTCACCAGCCCGCAAGAGGAAGTTAAGCCGTCTTCTTTGTTAATGGCTGAAAATAAATCAGGGAAGAAGAAAATAGTCTCTATAGTAGAGAATCCATCCTTCAGCATCAAAAATACATGCAACCCTTGGGCGCTTTTTTCCCCCCGTAAAGCTGTGGAAGCAGCTATAGTTTGATGTTAAGGTTAATAATCCATTCGATAGCTTCGGCTGGCAGAGTTGAAGGGTTGCGATGTCACCGGGATTGGATTTGGCAGGGCAGTGTTTTTTTTGAAATAGTAAATTCATCTGTAAACACTTTTGAACTTTATTTGATCTCAGCGTGAGTCCTGATGTTTGAGCATGGTGGATACTGAGTGGGTTGGCACAGTATATGGTGGGTGGAAACCATGCGGTAGCACTGTTAGGGGTTCATACGGTCGATAAAGGACCAAAGGGCCTATGTTGACATGAAGAGTATGAAGGACCAATGGAGTGGGTGAAGGGGCATTGGTTGGCATGGAGGTTATGAAGGTAGGTGGCAGCACGACGTGGCATGGGTTCGCAAGGATTGAGAATGGGGAGTGTATGAGTGTGAATGGGGTGAGGGCTGGAGCGCTGTCTTATGTTATTGTTTATTTTGATGGCCTGAACAAAGTTCTAATGCATCAAGCCTGGCCTTTTATCCAGCACGCCTCAGTGCTTGGCTGCCTTCAAACTCTTTCTGGGATTGCCCGCCACAACTTCCATTTTCAACTTCAGCCCGGTCTAAAAACCTGGCCTTCCAGGGCACCTTTTCCCTGGTCAGGCTGGCAGAGCTGGGAATTGTCCTGATTTTGCATTCCTGACCTGAGAGTAAAAATCCAGGCCTATGTTTAGAGCCTCAGTGCCAAGAAATCCAAGTATCATCCATATTGAAACAAATTTTTAATGTTACATAATGGCGACATACTACACAAGTGGCAGGCAATGACCATCTGCAGCATGGGGCTATCTAATTATCTCCCATTGATATTCAATGATGTTACCATTGCTGGACCCTCACCATTAATATCCTGTGGGTCATCATTGACCAGAACTTAACTGAACCAGCCACAAATATACTATGGCCACACCAGCAGTTCAGGGGAATTCTGCCTCAAGTAACTCACCTGCTGACTCCGCAAAGCCTGTCCACCATCTATAAAGCTGGAGTCAGGAGTGTGATGGAATACTCCCCACTCTCCTGATTGAACAGATTGGGATTCACTGCAGCAACTCACTAAGATCCCTTTAACAGTACCTTCCAATCCTGTGCCCTCTACAACCTAGAAGAACAAGAGGAGTAGAAGCACTGGGACACCACCACCTGCAAATTCCCCTCCAAATCACACACCACCTCCTTGGAAACCTTTCCTTCACTATCACCGGGACAAAATCCTGGAATTATCTCCTTACCTATGGGCTCTCATCACCAACTTCTCTAGGGCAATTGAGAATAGTGTGATGTATGTAGGGAACTTTTTATATATTGCATTATATGTCTGTTATAGTTAGGTTAAGGTATCCAGATTATGGGCAGGGTTCTCCGTTTGGGAGATTATGTTCTCCTGCCAGAGCTGGTTGCACCTGATTTAGCACTGATGCTGGGAGCACAAATCAGTAAGTGATTCCCAATCCTTAGCCATGCAGATTTTTTGCATGGTGAGGATTGCAGAGGATTCACTAGGAAAGCCCACTTTCGGGCCACCATTTTGAACATGAAGTGAGATGAATGGAAAGCGCTTAACTCTGTTTGAAATGGTCCAGGAGCTGTCAATCAAAGCGTGATGTTTCTAAACATTGTGGTTATTTTTACAGCTGACCACTTCAAAGTTACTCAACCATGAAGGGAGATGAATGGAACAATGCTGACAGCTGGAGGAAGTGTGGAAGCTGTCAATCACAGCCAAGTAAAATCAATATCAAATCGAAATGAATGAATGGCTTGCAGATCTGACAGGGTTTAAACCAAGTAATTGGAAGCAAATAGGTCTTTGTGATCCATTTGCATCCATCCATCGATGCAGGGCGCGAACCTGGATCCGATGCCAACAGGGGGGCTGGATCATCGGAAACAAATCGGGCAGCTTTTAAGGTTTTTTTAAATTGCCTTAAAAATTTTAATTGAAAGTTCAAAAAGAGTAAGAATTTTAGGTCCCGATCAATTTTAAATGACTGAAAATTAGTTTTTAAAAATACTTTGAGCTACATTGGTCGACTCGAGCCTTCATAAATAAATTGAAAACAAATCAAAAAGTATTTGTGTCCTTACAGCCAAAGGTTTTGCTTAATTTCTGGAGTCTCCTCAAAGGCCTGAAAATGATTGTAATTAATGGAAACTTCCCACTGGCCATTGAGTCACTTTGGCAGTGTGGCAGTATTGTGGACAAGAGCTGCATTTGACGATATTTATCCTGAACTAATACAAAAGATCCTGGAAACTCGAGTCACTTTGAACACAATTCAAATTGTGCTTAAAATTCCAAGATCCTTTGCACTGATTACAACAAATTCAGGGGGATTGCACTGAAAAGACCAACGCAATTAGCAGGGAAACTCTTGTCTCAATAAATTAATAAGCCCACAAATATACTTTTAGGCACCGCTGGCAGCCCAGATATTATCCATCAGCACATGTTTGCCAGTTAATTGATCATTGAAAACACATTGATTGGAAATCTGAGACCTTGAATGGTGCTATTTTCTTGCTGAGGTGACCACAAGCTCTCAGAGGTCACCATTGCGCAGATGCACTTGCAGAAGTAAACCCAGTGAAATAATCCTTCAAAGGTTGGAGTCCGTTCACTATGGTCTTAAAGCTCTTCACCATAATGCCACGAGCAGCGTTTAAGCCTGTCCTGGTTTTTCACACTCCAATTCCTCACATTTGTACAAAATGTATTTCTGAAACGAGGAGATATTTTGGCTCATCTGCTCAGAACCACCAGTTCATTCATTCACCAGTGAAAGCGATCGAGGGAACAGTTGCTGCTTAAACTCAGTGCTCACCTCAATTTTCCATTAAATTTAATGCTGAAAGGCAGGTCTCAAGATGAATATGCATGTTGGAACTTGATTTTCTGTGCAGAGAGTAGAAAACAACTTCAGGGAGAATGCTGGCGATTGCTTTTAATGAACGGCGGCTGACAACCAGCTTTTATTATTCAAAGATTGTCCCCTGGCACAAGGTCGATGACCTGAAATGTGAATCATTTCCCTTGTCGTGGGGGCTGCCTGATCAGCTGGATATTGTTGCCACTTTCTGCTTCTATTTCAGAATCTGCAGTGTTTTAATTTTATAATATCCTATACCTCATATTGCTTTCCTTTTGAAACGATAGCATATGGTGCATCTATCTTTCTGTATAACTTCAGGCGGTGTTTCCAGTTATTCATTTTGTATTTATGTGATCAACACCTAATCGTCCATTCTGTACATACTGTCACAATAGCAATAATGTTCATTAATAAACTGTACATTACAAGTCTATTCCGCAGTGGTGTGTACATACCTTTAACATGGATGGTTATTATAATTTATTCTTCATTTATACAAACTACACAGGGAGGTGAAATTGGGCTACATTTCAATCTACTCCATTGGCTGTAATGTGCTTTGAGAGGGCCAGTGGTTGTGAAAATGCTATATTAATGTAAGTCTTTCTTTCCTGTTTAAGCAACAAAATGGGAGTTCCTCTGTGTTCCTCTGGAATCATCGAATCACTCGTAAAAGCAAATTGTGGGAAGCTGTGCATTAGAAGTTGCAGGATTTCATGGTTTTTACTGTCCATTCTAATCAATTTCTGACGTAGGTTTCTATTGATTGCCTTTATCAATAAGTTGATACAGTACTGCCTGATATGTTTCTGATTTGTATTTCAGTTCTCTTAACATATGAAAGTGTGGTGTAGATTTCTGATATCCCAGCCAATAAGGGTCTGCTTTATGTTGATTTCTATTAACGCACATGATCAGTTTCTACTTTTGGGTCTTTATTGGTACAGTTGGCCAGTGACTATTATAAATGCCTATTGACCTGGCTTGTCGGTGTTCAATGTACATCTCAATTGATCCCACTGATCATTGCCAAATTTAGATGAAAATTGCCCCGGTTTGATTATTTAGGATGCAGAATCATAGAATTTACAGTGCAGAAGGAGGCCATTCGACCCATCGGGCCTGCACCGGCCCTTGGAAAGAGCGCTCCATTTAAGCAGTCCTCCACCCTATCCCTGTAACCAGTAACCCCACCTAATGTTTTTTTGAACACTAAGGGCAATTTGGCATGGCCAATCCACCTAACCGGCACACCTTTGGTCTGTGGGAGGAAACCCGCCCAGACACGGCGAGGACGTGCAGACTCCTCACAGACAGTGACCCAAGCCGGGAATCGAACCTGGGACCTGGAGCTGTGCAGCGACAGTGCTAACCACTATGCTACCGTGCCGCTCGACGAATGTGAATGATTCATCGATGCAACATTGGGTTATCTATTTGATCAGTGTCAGTGTTGTGGATTTTTCTAAAGATCACTGAGCAGTGCTTGATGTTGCAGTTTTTAATATCCGTAATGCATAATCCTAGTCAGTCTTTTAATAAAAATTTAATAGACTATGAATAACCTAGATGATCAGTAACTTGTAGACTTCATACTTATCCAATTGATAAATATTCAACAGAAGTGGGCAAAACTGATTGTAATAAAAGCCATTTAGTAGGAATTTTCAGACTATGCTTACTCTAGCTTATTTGGTAAACTACTTAAAGCAAAAACACGGCTAACCAATGCATTGAAACTGTTACCAGAGAAATGTCACAACATAGACGACAATGTTTGTTTCAAATCCCGCTGAGAGTAATTTCACCCTCCCAAATTGTCGAATAAATTTTAGTCGGACTAACTGATTGATGTTCGCACTTTCTATTTATAGCTCTGATCAATATTCATGAAGTCTCGTCCTATTAGGTTCCCATTAGTAGCAATGGCCAGAGTCTGTGTGTAAACTGGTATTCATGTTGCTGCTTAATTTCCTAATGTAAATTTTAACAGATGTGGATTTCTGCAGATCAGTTTCTTGATGTTCACCCCTAATCGCCCTGCGATCCTCTTTTTTGGCAATGCATTCATTGTCTCCCCTGTGGCCATGATCTACGATGTGGATATCTGTTAACCTCATGATCCAACTAACTCTAGGGTAGCCCAATTAAAGATTTATTGATCTGCTAGATTACTGCCTGATCAAGATTTGAATATCTCCTCTGGAATGAAAATGCATTTAAAGAAGGAAAGATCAAGGGAGGCAATTTTCACAATTTTCAAGGTGGTTAATGGGGTTTAATTCCTGTTTAGCGCAAGACACCATCTTAATAATGGAGCTGAAGCCTGCACGAGACCTGGACACCCACAAGCTCAGTAGACAGCTTGGTTGTCAGTTAACACGCCTGCCGGAACTTTGAAAAAGAAAAGACTATATGGCTATTTGGTGACTATCACTTGTCCTTATAACTTTGGGGATGGGGTGGAGGAATGATATTGTTGCTGGGCTAGTAATACACTGACCCAGTTTTCGGATCCGGGTTTAAATCCCTCCAAGGCAGATGGTGAAATCTGAATTTTAAAAACATCTGGAATTAAAAGTGTAATGATGACGGGCAGCATGGTAGCACAGTGGTTAGCAAGTTGCTCCACAGCTCCAAGGCCCAGGTTCAATTCCTGGCTTGCGTCACTGTCTGTGCGGAGCCTGCACGTTCTCCCCGTGTCTGCGTGGGTTTCCTCAGGGTGCTCCGGTTTCCTCCCACAGTCCAAAGATGTGCAAGTTAGGTGGATTGACCATGCTAAATTGTCCTTCGACTCCAAAAAAGGTTAGCTGGGGTTACTGGGTTACGGGGATAGGTGGAGGCGTGGGCTTAAGTGGGGTGCTTTTTCCAAGGGCCGGTGCAGACTCGATGGGCCAAATGGCCTCCTTCTGCACTGTGAATTCTATGATTCTATGACCACAAAACCATTGTCGATTGTCATAAATATCCATCTGGTTCACTAATGCCCTTTAGGGAAGGAAATCCTCCATCCTCACCTGGTCTGGCCGACATGTGATTCCAGATGCACAGCAAAATGGTTGACTCTTAAAAAATGCTACTCAGTTTGAGGGCAATTAGAGATGGGCAACAAACGCTGGCCTTTCCTGCAATACCCACGTCCCACGAAAGAATAAAGAAAATACTCTCTCCTAACAGCTATTTGGGTGCAAACAAGGAATTAATGTTAAGTTCAAGCACTACTTCAAGGAATAGTCAACTCTTAAAGGGATATTCACAATTTCATATTCATTGCTGTTGGAATGTTACCACAAGGACTTGAGCTACTTTAATTCCAGACATTTCCAAAAAAGAATAGGTGCTCTGCTACTCCATTTTATTGGAACGCTTGAAAGGAATGATCAGGAGAAAGGGGGTGTTTGGGCTGCTAGGGTCCTTAGTTTGGTCTAGGAATAGGAATAGGCTATGAGGCCAGGCGGAGTATCATTAGCTGCTGCAAGAGAAAGGGATAACAGCATAAAGAGGATGAAGTGGATTCCTCTTCTCAAGACTTTTTCAAAGTGGACGTACTGCATCTTGTCGAAGAGCTTGTGCATCCTCCCCTCAATCCCTGAGCTATCCTACAATGCACTAGTGAGTGTATTCCACACCTTCAGTGGAAATTGGTGTGAGGAGCAGCTTTAGAGACATAGAAACATGGAAAACAGGAGCAGGAGGAGGCCATGCAGCCTTCAAGCCTTCTCTGCCATTCATCATGATAATGGCTGATCATCCATCTCAATAGCCTAATCCTGCTTTCTGCCCATATCCTTTGATCCCCTCACCCTGAGTACTACATCTTACTTCTATTTGAAAACAAACAATATTTTGGCCTCAACTACTTCCTGTGGTAACGAATTCCACAGGTCAACCACTCTCGAAGTGAAGAATGTTCTCCTCATCTCTGTCCTAAATGGTCTACCCCGTATTCTCAGACTGTGACCCCTGGTTCAGGACGCACCCAGAACATCGGGAACATCCTTCGTGCATCTACCCTGTCTAGTCCTGTTCAAATTTTAGAGGTTTATATGCGATTCCCCTCATTCCTCTGAACTCCAGCGAATGCTATCATAACTGACTCAATCTTTCCTCACACGTCAGTCCTGCAAGCCCAGGAATCAGTATGGTAAACCTTCGCTGCACTCGCTCTGGACCAAGAACATCCTTCCTCAGATAAAGAGACTAGGGGCGAAATTCTCCGCGGACCGACGTGACGCCCATTTCCGGAAAAAGCCGTGCGGATGACTCCGGTGTCGGGGCCTTCTTTTAAGCCGTTAATCTCCGTTCCCGAAAGGGCCAGCAGCGAACTGACGCGATACGCGTCAGTTTCACCCGCTGCGGAAGTGGCGAGTCCCGGCGTTTGTGTGGTGGGGAGAGAGAGACCCGGCGTTGGGGGGGGGGGGAGGAAGAGACCCGGCGTTTGGGGGGGGGGGGTGGGGGGGGGGGGAGAAGAGAGAGACCCGGCATTTGGGGGGGGGGAGGAGAGAG
Organism: Scyliorhinus canicula; assembly: GCF_902713615.1. Classification (NCBI taxonomy): domain Eukaryota; kingdom Metazoa; phylum Chordata; class Chondrichthyes; order Carcharhiniformes; family Scyliorhinidae; genus Scyliorhinus; species Scyliorhinus canicula. The sequence continues at coordinate 31,567,223 of NC_052149.1, read as the reverse complement.
AGACCCGGAGTTTGGGGGGGGGGGGGGAGGGGAGGAGAAGAAGAGAGAGACCCGGCGTTTGGGGGGGGGGGGGGGGGTGGGGTGGGGGTGGGGAGAAGAGAGAGACCCGGCATTTGGGGGGGGGAGGAGAGAGAGACCCGGAGTTTGGGGGGGGGAGGGGAGGAGAAGAAGAGAGAGACCCGGCGTTTGGGGGTGGGGGTGGGGGTGGGGGTGGGGAGAAGAGAGAGACCCGGCATTTGGGGGGGGGGGGGAGGAGGAGAAGAAGAGAGAGACCCGGCGTTTGGGGGTGGGGGTGGGGTGGGGGTGGGGAGAAGAGAGAGACCCGGCATTTGGGGGGGGGGAGGAGGAGAAGAAGAGAGAGACCCGGCGTTTGGGTGGGAGGGGGGGAGGAGAAGAAGAGAGAGCAGGCGTTTGGGGGGGGGGGGGGGGAGAAAGAGAGAGACCCGGCGTTTGGGGGGGGGAGGAGAAGAGAGAGACCCGGCGTTTGGGTGGGGGGGGGAAGAGAGACCCGGCGTTTGCGGGGGGGGGAGAAGAGAGGAGACCCGGCGTTTGGGTGGGGGGGAAGAGAGAGCCGGCGTTTGGGTGGGGGGGGGAAGAGAGACCCGGCGTTTGGAGGGGGCGGAGGAGAGAGAGACCCGGTGTTTTGGGGGGGGGGAGGAGAAGAGAGAGACCCGCGTTTGGGGGGGAGAGAGAGACCCGGCGTTTGGGGGGGGGGGGGAGGAAGAGAGAGACCCGGCATTTGGGGGGGGAAGAGAGAGAGACCCGGCGTTTGGGGGGGGAAGAGAGAGAGACCTGGCGTTTGGGGGGGGGGGGGAAGAGAGAGACCCAGCGTTTGGGGGGGGAAGAGAGAGACCCGGCGTTTGTGGGGGGAAGAGACAGACCCGCGTTGGGGGGGGGGGGGGGGAAGAGAGAGACCCAGCGTTTGGGTGAGAGGGGGGGAGGAGAAGAAGAGAGAGCAAGCGTTTGCGGGGGGGGGAGAAGAGAGAGACACGGCGTTTGGGTGGGGGGGGAGAGAGAGCCGGCGTTTGGGTGGGGGGGGGGGGAAGAGAGACCCGGCGTTTGGGGGGGGGGGGGGGGAGAGAGACCCGGCGTTTGGGGGGGGAAGAGAGAGACCCGGCGTTTGTGGGGGGGAAGAGACAGACCCGCGTTGGGGGGGGGGGGGGAAGAGAGAGACCCAGCGTTTGGGTGAGAGGGGGGGAGGAGAAGAAGACGAGAGACTAAGCGTTTTGCGGGGGGGGGAGAAGAGAGAGAGAGCCGGGCGTGGGTGGGGGGGGGGGGGAAGAGAGACCCGGCGTTTTGGGGCGGGGGGGGGGAGGAGGAGAAGAAGAGAGAGACCCGGCGGTTTGGGTGGGAGGGGGGGAGGAGAAGAAGAGAGAGCAGGCGTTTGGGGGGGGGGGGAGAAGAGAGAGACCGGCGTTTGGGGGGGGGAGGAGAAGAGAGAGACACGGCGTTTTGGGTGGGGGGGAAGAGAGACCGGCGTTTGCGGGGGGGGGAGAGAAGAGAGGACCGGCGTTTGGGTGGGGGGGAAGAGAGACCCGGCGTTTGGGTGGGGGGGAAGAGAGAAGCCGGCGTTTGGGTGGGGGGGGGGAAGAGAGACCCGGCGTTTTGGAGGGGGCGGAGGAGAGAGAGGACCCGGTGTTTTGGGGGGGGGGGGGGGAGAAGAGAGAGACCCGGCGTTTGGGGGGGAGAGAGAGACCCGGCGTTTGGGGGGGGGGGAGGAAGAGAGAGACCCGGCATTTGGGGGGGGGAAGAGAGAGAGACCCGGCGTTTGGGGGGGGGAAGAGAGAGAGACCTGGCGTTTGGGGGGGGGGGAAGAGAGAGACCCAGCGTTTGGGGGGGGAAGAGAGAGACCCGCGTTGGGGGGGGGGGGGGGGAGAGAGAGACCCAGCGTTTGGGTGAGAGGGGGGGAGG